>NC_140961.1:131636193-131863693 GCF_056783735.1 Eptatretus burgeri
ATTTTCGCATTTTTGGCCAACTTTGAAGTCACGTGACACGAAAACGAAAGCGAATATTGAAAATCCGGCCCGACCAAATTTCGATATTGTCCCATAGATTCATACGCCACAATAAAATTCAAGATCGCTTGAGAAATGGTGGAGGAGATAGAATTTGAAAATCGTCATTTTCGCAACTTCAAAGGCCTCGTAACCTTGACCTTGACCTTCGATGACCTTGAAAGTCATACCATCGTGTACGTCTCATCGACCTCTATCAGGATCACTAATGACCAGATCTCCCGCTTCAACTTCATTGTGGACGGACGGATCGTCACCTCTCCTCTCAACACCAATATTATTAGGTCATGCTCGAAGAGATGACCTAAAAATGCAGCTAAAATGTGAATAAGTTAGATTAACAGAGAAAAATCACATGACTGGGATAAATATTTTTACTCTTTTCCTAATTAACCCTAAATCACTTCAGGGGCAAATTATTTGTTTGAAAGGTTACAAAATAAGTGCAATAGGTTTCACCTCTATGTAATCAGTGGTTCAACTTAAAAATTAAGCTCACCCACTTATCTAAGGAGTTTTAAGGTGCAACTCACTTGGTCAACCACAAGGGAAATGTGAAGACCAAGGATCTTTACCAACAAGTCAGACATAAAGTGGTGGAGAAGCACCGTTCAGGAGAGGGTTATAAGAAGATTTCAAAGTCACTCATTATCCCTTTGAGTACGTTGAAATCTATCATAAAGAAAAGGAAGACGTATCATACCACCGAGACTCCAACCAGATCAGGTTGCCATCCAAACTCAGCAGCTGGACAAGCAGAAAACGGGTTCGGGATGTCACTGTAAATCCAACAATGACTTTGAAAGATCTGCAAGGCTCTATATGTCTGAGATGGGAGTCGGTGTTCATCAATCAATAGTATCCTGTTCCCTTCACAAAGCTGGCCACAGTGGTCAGGTGGCAAGAAAGAAGGCGTTACTGTAAAAAGACATCTACAAGCTCGTATTATAGGGTTTGTGAAAAATCATCTTCATGATACTGCAGGCATGTGAAGAAAAGGTTTGTGCTCAGATGAGACAAAAATTTAACTTTTTGGTCTAAATTCAAACCGTGATGTCTGGCGCGTGCAAGTCTAACACTGCACACCACCCAGTCAACATCATCCTGACTGTCAAGCATGATGGTGACAGCATCATGTTATGGGGCTGCTTTTTATCAACAGGGACTGACAAGCTTGTCAGGATGGAGGGAACAATGGACTGTTTCCATTCCCCCCCCCCCCCACCTCCTCATCGTTGCAATTGTAAATTAGCTCAGGTGTCACCAATCACCTTCAAAATCACACACCAAGTTAATTGGCTTCCACCTGCATTAAATTGTAGTAATTCTGATGATGTCAGAATAAAATCAGTTGTTCCTGTAGGTTTCCTCTGCTGGGTCTTCAATTTCACAGCAAGGACTCAACCATGAGTGCCAAGGAGCTTTCAAAAGACCTCTGAGATAAAGCTGTGGAAAGGCTGAGATCAAGGGATGGTTATAAAAATATTTCAAAGGTCTTGAACATACTGTGGAGCACAGTCCAGCCAATCATTAAGGAATATAAGGTGTATGGTACAATCAAGACCCTGCTAAGATCAAGCTGTCCCTCCAAACTGAATGACTAAGCAAGGAGGAGACTGATCAGAGAGACCACCAAAAGGCTGATGGCAACTTTGAAAGAGCTACAGGCCTTTATGGCAAATACTGGTCACTGTGTGCATGTGACAACAATATCCCAAGTACTCTACAAGTTTGGCCTGTATGGTAGGTTAGTAGGGTAAGAATACTGATTCTGGCTCACTTTTCCCCATGTAAATGAATGGGGGATTTTCAGCGATTCATATTTTTTTCCCTAAAAATAAATCCCCTTTTTATCCCAAGGTATATTTATTTGTCTCCCCTTTTAACTTGGAGGTTGAACCTCATTGAATTGAACACCTGGGGGTTGAACAGCTCACTCATTGAACCGATAAAGATTTGTTCATTCTCAAATTCCTTCAATAGTTTAATTTTCTTTGCACAATAATCCCCATCTAAAATATTGACAAACAAAACATTTGAATCTTTATATTTTTTAAGATATCCCTTTTGTGCCATTACGAAATGATAAACTTCTCTTAATGCTCTCATCTGACCACCTCCTGAGCCACATATCATTTTGAGATTATAGTAAATTGTTTTTTCATTGTTCAATTGATAACCATCAAAGTTTTCAGTCCATTCAAGGATATTCATTTTTTCTTTACATCCTCTAACTTACTAGTTTTTAAATTAATTCGCTTATTTGTTTTATTTACCTTTGTTTTAGTTATTTTTTCAATAAGACTTATTTGATATTTTTCACATTCATTATGTTTTCCATTTATATACCAAGACTGAGATTTTCTCCACTCTTTAGTTTGATTAATACTTGGTTTAACCATTTATATATTGTGAAAAACCACAAGTGTAGCCCTTAAAAACCCTAACCCATCTTCCCATCGTTAAAACATAATCTATTTTATACACTCTATCATACAATATCCATATGGAACACAATCTATTCCATTATCTAAAATAAATCTCTTATCATCAAAGGCTCCTAATGCCTTTTTATTTACTTCTTCACTATATATGTTATGTTTATAACTTCTTATTGTATTCATTTTCCTATATTCTTCTTTCTTATTCATCAAACAATTATAATAATTTCTAAAAGTTATTGATTTCTTTATTACATATTTCTTTATTCCCTTTAACCTCTTATCAATCTGTTCACCATACTTATAAGCATATGCCTTTGCTCTCAATCCAATAAACTCACTCATTACTTTTCCACCCAACTCATCCTTAAACTTACCAATAACCTTTTCATTCTTTTTGGAAAATAACTCACTCTTCTTGCTGAAATTACTTGTATCATATACTCCAATATTTTTCTTCATATCTTCATAAACATCATCAGTTTTTATATCTAGGATAAAACTATCAGTGTCCATATACAACAATGAAACATTTTCGCCATACTCTTTCTTTAAGTCATTATACAAATAATCATACATCAATATCTTTGATAAATCAAGAACTGCTGTTCCAATATAAATTGGTTTATCCATTACAATACTTTCCTTTTTCATATGAATTGCAGAAAAGTTCTCTGAAAAAACCTCTTCTCTCTCAAAACTTGGTTTATTTATCAATCTCGAAGCTTCTTTCCAAGATGTTGCGAATCTAATGTTTTGCCTGTTTCTAACATTTTCCATAGTCTTTCCAAATACAGCATTATTCATTAATTTATAAAAGTCCCCTTCAAATTTTACTTTTGTATTTGCTCTCATATCTGTATTAAATTGAATATACTTTTTCACCCAAGGACTTTGTTTAAATTTTAAAACTCTATGAATTTTAGCTACTCTCAATCCTTCTCTCAAAAACTGTTTTAAGCTTCTCTGATGTAAAACATATCCCTCTTTATCATAGAATGTTGTTAATAACTTTTCTGTTGATTTGCCTTTAATATTAAAACTTTTATGATAATCACTTAACCATTCTTTCTTTGGAGTTTCTTTCTCACATGCAAAAGGAAGATCTTTATGCTTATTATGAAGATCACTCGGGTACCTCAAATCAACTTCAAAATAATAACCTTCTTCTTCGTCATTCAATTCCTCTTGAGAAGAAATAACAATATTCATCAAAGCCTTTTCATAATCCTTTTCTTCCACCCACTCTAATTTACCATAAGGCAGAGATTGAGACATTGCCCATCCATACAAATTATTAGCATCAAAATACATCAAATAATTACTATCTTTTTCACTATCATAATTTGGAAGATATTTATTATTTGCTTTAGCATATCTTTTTGAACATACTTGTGATATTCCACCTCTCTTGGACTTCTCAATCATCAAAAGCATATCCACATCACTGATTAAATCTATATCTTGTTTTGTCATTTTCAACATTGCACTCCAAGCTAAACCAGGAGCTGTGAAATAGTGGGCAGGATCTAATCCATAACAATTTTTATTATGACAGAGTGATCTAAAAGCTTCAAACACATCAGCTAACAATAAAACATCTGTTTTTAGATATAAATCGTGATATTCTCCAAGGTTCTTTATCTTAAATATTTTCCATATTTCTTGTGCGTGTTTATATTCCTTATCACTTATCTCTTCTTCATAAAGGTTATTATAGAAACTTTCTTTTGAAGGAAGTTGTGTTTCTTTAAATCTCATAAATGAATCCATATAATCATAAGGATAAATTCCCTTACTTGTAAGAATTTTCTCTTTACTTTGAATTTCATTCCTTGTTTGAATTTCCTCTCTCGTAAGAATTCCTTCTTTAATCAGAATTTCATCTTTAATCAGAATTTCCTCTTTAGTTCGAATTTTCTTTATAATTAGAATTTCATCTTCAGTTAGAATTTCTTCATTAATTACAGTTTCCTCTTTACTTTGAATTCTCTCTTTAATCTGAATTTCCTCTTTAGTGAGAATTTCCTCTTTTGGAAAGAATGAATTAAGATTTGGAAAAGAGTCCATGGAGCTTAGATTTGATGCGAGGTAGGCTAGTGGTGTTCCCATAAACTTGTAAGAATCTAAAAACCTAATACGAGTTATAGGTTTTGTGAATATCATTTTTGAAAATGAAATATACTTTTGACTTGTGTTTGTTATAGCAGAAATATTCCCTGGTGTTTTTGAAAGTTCATTTATAAATAGATGTGTATCATAGTTGGCGCTGTTGTGAAGAAAGACTGGAATAAAAGAAGGTAATTTATAATTAAGATTACAACAGGAATGAGCGGGACCTCTATATTTACCAGTAAGATGACAATGGTCTCTAACTTTAGACTCCTTAATTTCCCCCTCACAAATATGGCAGATATTGTTCATTCTAAATTCTAATTTTTCTTCTTTGGTTAATTTCATCGGTTCATTTGTTTCTTTCATTAATTTAGTGAGTCTTATACAATCCTTTTCTAATCGTTTTACAAACTCTTGTGAAGCATTTTTTCCACGATAATGTTCAAGTTTGTTATACTTTTCTCCAACAGATGATTTGATATAATAACAGAAACCACAAGGAATATGTTTTTGATATTTATTTGTATATGGTTCTTTTGGATTAGGAGAAGCAGTATTTATCTTTTTAAGGATACATTCAAAATCAGCGTATATCACAAATGGGTGCATGATAGATTTATTATAATCTTCAAAATAAATCTTTTCACCAGGTTTAGGCATTGTAATTACAGCTGATTTATGATTACTACAATATTTTGAATGTTGTTCTAATCGTTCTTTTGTATGAAATGAATTAAGACATCGCTTACAAGGATATATTTTGTTTGCTGTTCTGAATACCTGAGAAGAGATTAATCTTGATAAATTATTGATGTATGTGTAATGTGAATTCTTTCCAACACTAAAATATAAAAGGTCAATGTGTGTTTCTTCATTTTTATAGTTGTTTGAAATTTTTAATATTTGAACTTTGTTTGTATCCGTTAATCCATATACATTAATAGAAAGATTATTCTTTTTCTCAAATTTAGGAATATCTGTTAATGGCATTGGGAATTTAAAATCTTTAATGTCCAAGGTATTCTCATATTTCATATATTGTTTTACTCTTTCTGAATTACATTTTGGTGGATGTAAGTGAGCAAGAACAGACCAGAGAAAACATTTATTATCATTGTTCTTAATATTAACAACTGCCTTCTTTAGTTTTATTTCTTTTGGTAATTCAATATAAGAAGAAGCTTTAAGAGGGTTTGATTTTAGAATGTGTATATCTAAAAAGATGATTTTTTAATATTGAATCCACTTCCTACCACTGTATTATCAACATCCTCCTCTTGTCTTGATAGTTCTTCATAAACCCCACTATTCAAAAAATCTTGAAATGATGTTATAAAATGAAGATCTGTTCTCATATAAGGAGTTTGTTCTTCATCTTGTCTTTTCATATTCATTTTCACTCCCATATAAAACTTTAAAGTTTTTATTTCTTTTAATGTCTTTTTAATAAATTTTTCAACATCGGGTTTCACTATTTCAATTGATTCAGCTATTGATGATGGACTGGGTTCTCCAAATTGAAAAATCCTTATTTTTATATGCCCTTTAAATGCCTCATCAGTGTTTTTAATATAATAGTCTCCCTTTACTTTAAACTCATTTTTCTTGTGTTTTTGTGATTGAAGATGTTGATTATAACTACTCTTCAAAACATCCTTTGAACAGATATCACAATGTTTTCTTTCCAACTCAAGAGGAGATATTTGATGAAATAGATTAAATGTGTGTTTGTTGGTTCGGAGGTGTTTTCTATAATGTTTATATTCGTGATTACAAACATCGCAGTACGTTGTATTCACCATATTTATAGAATAAAACTTTGCTTAAACTAAAATTTTCTTGATGAAAATTTCGTTTAATTTATAGGTGAATCTGTGCTTAAAAACATTTTATCCTCCAACTTTTTCACTTAATAAATACAATGTTTCAAGACACAAAAGACAAGTTTCAATCAATCTCTTCATCTGTTAAAGATACTGAGAAATATGTCAAGGATGTAAAATTGAACAAAGATAAATATAACAACTATTGGATAAAAACTATTATGGTAAATAATATGAGTTCTTCAATTTCCTTCAGTGGAAGGGCTTTTAGTATACCTGGTAGAACATCAATTAAAGTATCTCTAACAAAAGTTTCTCCTCTCCTTCTAGTAATATATTCAAAACTAGAAAAAGCAATGAAACAAGAAAAAGTATCAAAGAACAAAAACCTTATGGATGAAGCTTTAGAAAGAAAAGATAAGACCATCTGTAATATGCAAGGAGAAATTTGTATTTTTTTCAACAACCCTAAAGATGTAAATCTTGATGAAATAAAGGATGTTAATATATCAGGTGAAATGACATTTCGTTCAATAGTAGTTAACGATAATTTTAAAATTACCTTTAATATAAAAAATGTTGTCGTTGAATCTGATAATGAAAAAAAGTATATCGATATCGATGGTAATATACAACTGAAAGTATAGATGAATTTCAGTTTAAGTAAAGTTTTACTTTATAAATATGCTAGACTTTCCTGATTCTCCATATGACAAATTTGAGAATTGTCCTGCGTGTGAAAGACAGGGATTAAACACAGAGTCAAAAGCCTATAAACAATGTATATTCTGTGATTATCTTCTAATTAATGATAATAAAAAATATAAAAAGGAAAATAATTCTTTTAGATTTACACCAAAAATGAATTACTTTACAAGATTGATTAGAGAAATGAATGTAAAGTATGAGGATGATAACACACCTTTCCTTACAAGGGAAGAAACTGAACGTATAAGAGAAATGTTCAAAGGATTGTTGTTGTATATTATTCATGGATGTAATTTTCAGGGAAATATCAACACAAGATATTGTATAAATAAAATAATGGATTATCTTGAAATTAAACCTGAACTTAGGATAAAATATAGAGTTTCTAAAAAAGCCAATAATAAATTAAATAACCTGTTTTTCAAATATATAAATGAATGATTTTTTACCTATTTGGGAAAATAAGATAAAATTTAACAACCATAAAAATCTCCCAAATTCATTAAGATGTCTCATAGTTGGTTCAAGTGGATGTGGAAAAACCTGCTTACTTTTAAAAATGCTCCTCACTCCCAACTTTTTAGATTATGATAATTTAATAATTTTCACAAAGTCGAGTTTTCAACCAGAGTATCAACTACTCTCACAAGGTTTTAATGCTGGTCTTCAAAAAGAAGATATAATAGGTTTATTTAAACGTCAAAAAAACCTAAATGATTATAACATTGAAGATATAATTCAACTATTTTGTGATACACAGAGATGTAAAAAGAAATCAAATCTTATAACTTGTATTCTTAGTGATAATACGGATGATATACCGTCTCCCCAAGATTTGGATAAATCAAAAAAGAACCTCGTTATCTTTGATGATTGTGTTAATGAGAGAAACCAAACGGTAATGGACAGCTACTACACAAGAGGGAGACATTCTTCTTGTAATTGTATTTATCTTAGTCAATCGTACTTTCAACTTCCTCGTCGTTCCATCAGAAACAATGCTAATACTTTTATTTTATTCAAGTTAAATTCAATAGATATCAATAATTTTTGGAGAGATAATTGTTCTACATTATGTAGTAAAAAGAAATTTGAGGATTATATGAAGCACACGACTGAAAAATATAAATATATTGTTGTGAAACAAGATGAGATATTAAGGGATATATTTTTTGTTTTATAAACAATTACATATATAAATGACAACTATTATTATAAATCTTGTGGGTAAATCTGCTTCTGGAAAAAACTTTCATAAATCAAGGTTCTTGTGTAGTACAAATGAGAATATTGTAAATTTACTTAAAAAACACCCCGTGATACGCATTGTATCAACAACAACTAGAGCAATAAGACCTGGAGAAGTAAAAGGTGAAGATTATCACTATATTTCAGTGGAGGAACATATGCGATTGAGGAATGAAGGACAAATATTTGAGGAGGTTTCTCTTGGTACAACAAAATATTCACATTGTAAGAGTGAGTTAAAGAAACTAAAATCTGGTGGTGTTGGGATATTAGAAACTAATCCAGAAGGAACGAGACAAATTATTAAATATCTGAGCGGAGTGAAGATTTTATCATTCGGTTTTGATGTTGATGAAGAAACTCAACACAAACGTATGAAAAGCAGAGATGCAAGGATTAGTGAAGAAGAAATTACAACTCGCATTAATGTTAATAAAGAATTTGATGAAATATTTAAAGAAAAGGATTTATTTGAACACATCTACTTGAATGATGAAGAAAAGGAAAATTTCCCTGTTGATCTTTACAATTCATTAAATGATATTTTACAATAAATAAATGGATACAAAAGAAAGAGCAAGAAGATTTAAGGAACATCAAGAGTTGGTTTCAAAAGTTGTAAAACAACAGGAAGACATAAAGAAGAAACGCAGACAGAAACTAACGGGCGAAGAAGCATTTGAAAAAAAACAAGAGAAATTTTTTAAACCACTTTTAAAAACTTCCCAAGAAAAAATGAAAGATGTTTCCACAGTTCCCAGAGTAGAATATACTCCTAGAAAGCTTCAAATGTTAAAAGATTTCAGTCAAATGACGGAGGAAGAATTAGAGCATATTGGAGAATTAGAACATGATGAAGGTTTATTTCAACAACTGGAAGAGATTAATCAACCCCCTGATTATATTGTGAATGCTGTTCAAAACAATGAATATTCAGCAGATTCAAAAACCAAAGCAGGACTCATTCCAACAGAACAACCAGCAATATTTCATCTTGTTCAAGAAAAGGTATTGATATTTAATGATGAATTAAGGTTCTTAAGTTCTGCTCAACCCCCTGTTAAACTAACTCCGAGATTAATGTTTCTTCTCACAAAAGATGGAAGGCAAGGTTCAACTGTGAGGGATGAATCAAAGTATATTGATAAACCATTGGATATGGAAAATAATGATGATAGAGTATATATTGATTTGCTGAACACTCTAAATTATAAGGTTATTCTTTCTGGTATAAGTAGGAAGAATGAGAAGGAGAAACACATTATTCAGGCTTTAAGTATCCTTGGTTCAGGTATTAGTTTTCTTCCAAATGACCCATCGCAATTAGTTAATAGACTGTTATTGTTGTTCGGCAGTAAGAAGGCTGGAAATAACAATTGTTTTAATGAAGCATCAGCCATTTTAGACCAGTTGATGAACATGAAAATAATTAATAAATCTCAATATAAAGACATTTTATCTCATATTAAATAAGATGAGAAGCACAATCCTGAGTTTTAATTTCACAACAAGCGACCACACATCTTCATTCCCATACCCACTACAACTTGACACAACAAAAGAATATGAGGCATCTTTATTGTCCATGGAGACTTATAATACCTTATTTAATATAACCGAGAAAAATGACAAGTTTAGTTATAATCCGGGAAGTGGATACAAAACGATAACAGTCTCACCCGGAGCATACGAGATTTCTCAAATATCTTCCGAAATTGCTCGTCTTATGAAAGAACAGGGTGATGAACCAAAAAATATTGTTATAAACATTCAAAAACATACTTCAAAATCAACGATTAAAGTTAAAAATAACTACAAGGTTGATTTCACAATTGATAATTCATTTAGAGAGTTATTAGGTTTCTCCTCAAAAAGATTGAAACTAATGGGACGTTTTACAGTGATAATGTCATTCAAATATCCTCAGGAATAAATTCGGTGTTAATTCACTGTGATTTGATTGATGGTGCTTATAATGATGGATTAAAAACAAATACAATATTTTCATTCAGCGCATACTCAACCCCAATTGGTTATAAATTCAATATGGAGCCTAAAAATTTGGTTTATCTACCTGTGTCAGGAAAAACCATACACAGAGTAAATTTTAGGATAACCGACCAAGATAATCGTGTGATCTCTTTTAATGGAGAAGTTATATCCATCAGAATTCACCTACGTGAAGTTTTTCAATAAATAAATACGATGGTTATTGTGAAGAAGCACGAGTTGGGAAAATATAAAATAATTACAGGGGATGGGATGTTCCTTTCCCCGTACTACAAGGGTGAAGGTATGTATCTTGGTAGAGGATACTATAAACCTAAGAGACAAAGGGGTGTCGGACATCAATTTAGAGGAGATGGGATAATTGATACTCTCATGGGTATTGGTTCAACTATTCTTAAACATAAAGACCTAATTGGTTCAACTGCTTCTGCTGTGGGAAATGTAGCAGGTGCTGTAAAGAGTATAAAAGATGCTCAGAAAGAATCTCATAAATTACAAGCAATAAAAGAAATTAAGAAAGGTAAAACTCAGTTGTCCCCCAAAGAACGACAGAAAATAATTCAAATACTTGGATCAGGGTTTCAAAAGTTTTAACATCTTTTTTCCTAAATAAATACAAGTATGGAAGCAATTGATAGTATCTATGATTTGGATGATACTATTATTATCTCAAACTCCACTAAAAAAGAAGATTACTTCAAGGTAAATGCAATAACTGGAACAGACTGGAATACAAATGGTACAAAAAGTTTTGAAATAAATAATCAACAAACCTATTTGAATCTCTCCGAAAGTTTCTTGTTGTGTAAATTTAAATTCACTAAGGCTGGGAATAACACAAACGCTACACTTGTAAATGATTTCTTCTGGAAAATGTTTGATAGTGTGCGATTGTATATTGGAACACAAGAAGTTGAAGCGGTTGATTATGTCTCTGCTGTATCTGAAATGATGAAATTTACACTCTATACATTCAGTGATAGAATGGGAAAGGGGTCTGTCGAAGGTTTTATTCCTGATATGTCAACGGGAACAAACACAGACCCTGGATATATTCAAAGGAAAGGAATGTATAATGATGATACAAAAGCAGAAAATAGTTTTACTGTGGCAGTTCCTCTTAAAGGTATATTTGGATTTTGTGATTATGATAAAGTTCTGTATGGTCTTAAAATTAGATTTCAACTACAAAGGAATGATAATGAAAATAGATTGCTTTTTGGTGTTGGTAATGCTTTTGGTGATCAGAATAAATTTGTAATTGAGGAGATGAGTTGGTATATCAGTGAATATACTCCTAATCTTAAAACAGAAGAGATGTTGAATCGAAGACTTAACTCAAAAAAACCACTCAGTGTATCATACCTCAAAAGAAGATGTCAACACGTTAAACTCAATCAAACTACTTACACGTGGAATTTGGGTGTTCTGGAAGGAAAGCCACGATATCTGTGGATGATTTTTAAAAAGCCAGATGGTGATACTGCGACTGATAAGAATAATGCATTGAGTGATAATGCTAAGGTGAAACAACTTCGCGTTTCTCTAGATGGAACATTTTATCCACGAGATAGATTGGAAATTAATTGGGAAAAAAATGATTTTGCTGAAGCATACAAGTCTTACCAAAAGGTGTGTGAAAGTAATGGAAATAAAGAACCTATTTTGGATATGACAGCATTTAAAAGTTTGTATACAATCTATACGTTTGACCTGAGCGCTCAAAAAGAAACTATAAAGTCTAATCGAGTGGATACTTCCCTATACATTGAAAGAGGAGAGAGTGAAGAAGTTGATACATATTGTTTGCTTTTGGAAGAAACAGAATTGCAGATTAATACAGATAATGGTGTGATGATTAGTCTCACATAATTTTTTTGTTAAATAAATGAGTGGCAAAGTACCAACTGGGGTATATGTTAATCAAATCAATCTTCATAAACTATCATCTTGTGTTCAAAATCAAAAGCCTTGTACGATTAACGTTAATACAATTCAGAGAAAAGGAGCAGTAAGAATTGATGTTTTGCTCACAAGAGAACAGGTTAAAATCTTGAATGACACTGGCTCACTTAAAATTAAAATGACAAAACCAATGTTGAAAAAATATTCAATAAGAGAGACGAGTGGAGGATTTCTCCCATTTCTAATTCCTTTATTTGCTGGTTTAAGTGCGGTTGGAGCATTGACGGGTGGTATTTCAACAGCGGTCAAAACTGCCAACGAAAGGAAGGCTCAACTCCAGGCTCAAAAAGAATTGGAAAGACATAACAAAGAGTTGGAGAAACAAATTAGTGGAAGTGGTGTAATTGTAGATTTTGCTGAAAAACTTGAAGGTCTGCCTGATAAAGCGAGATTGTTAGTTGGAGATATGCTTTCTTCTATAGCACAAGCAGGTGTAAAATTAACGAAAAGAGGTAATGGATTATATCTTTCTAATAAATAAATGAGCATTGATGAGTGGTTGAAAGAATTTGGAAAGAATACAACATCAAATTTACAACTTGCCAAATATTGTAAGAAATTAAAAATTCATAATGTGGTTATTTGTATGAGAGATGAATTAACAAATGTGTCGAAACATACAAAGAATATTATTATGAACTTAGAAGATAATGATGGGAACGGTTCTCATTGGGTTTGTATTTTTAATAGTCAAGACAAATATTATTTTGATAGTTTTGGTCTTCCACCACCTGTTGAAGTCATAAAATTCTTACAGAATGGTGTTTATCAAACATTTCAAGTCCAAGAATTAAATTCCAAGTGTTGTGGTCAATTATGTCTATATGTGTTATTTCAACTCAACAAAAATAAAAAATTTTATGATATTATTTTTAATCTAATATAAATGACTTATGTTGGTAAAGATGGTTCTATCTTTGGTGTATCTCAAGAACTGGATATTGATTTATCAAATTATTACACAAAGGCACAGGCTGAACGACATAAATATAATATAAACAAAAATATTAACATGAAAAATGCTTATAAATTAAAAAATTATCCAAGCCCGACTGACGCGAATGACTTGGTGAGATTAAGCGATTTATCACAATATATATACTTAAATAAAACGGCTGTGTATTTTAAAGATACAGAAGTGTTGATATTATCTCCAGGTCATACAGAATTCACAGTTCGAATTAAAATAAATTTTTATAAAGAAGGGCGTATCGTTTGTATGAGAATAGAACAATGGGGGTATGATATGAATGATTTAGGGTATAATTGGTCATTTAAAATTAACCTCGAAGACCTGGAACAATTAAATCAGTCTCGTAAGGAAGAATATTATCCACTTGGTATCGAGAATGAGTTTTGTGGAGCCACGATTAGTAAACAACAAATAAAAGAATTTAATAAGGGTAAATATAATAATGGTTTTGCCCTTGTTTATCTCATGAAAACAGAAAAAACAGGATTATATATAATAAGTAAGGAAATACAAAATGATTTAACTATGGGAAGATGGGGAGGTGTTTCGTGCCATAATATTATTCTAACATATATTTCTAATACATAAATGACAGCAAGAAGGCTTCAAGAAAATTATCATTTCTGTGTTCAAGCATACCTTCAAGAAAAGGGTATTCGGTATTTTAATAAATATGTTCTACAACATAAGAATGAGGTATTTTCAATAAAAGATTGGCATTATGCTGATGTTGATAAACCGACAACTTTAGATTTAATTAGAATGTTAAATAATGAAAAAATTATAAGGTTAAGAAAAGGTAAGGCTCTTTTAGAAATTCAAAAGAAATTTTATTGGTTTCCTGTTGTAAAAAAAATTATTTTAGATACAGGAATAACAAGAAATCCTGATGAATATATGTATAATATTCTATGGGGTGTAAACGATTCAAGTATAGTAAGGGATGAGGAAGGAGTTGAAGAAGAGAGGGAGAGGAGGAAAAGGAGAAGGAGGAGAGAGAGAAGGAGGAAAGAGAGAATAGAGAGAGGGAGGAAAGAGAGAAGAGAGAGAAGGAGGAAAAGGAGAAGAGAGAGAAGGAGAAGAAAGAGAAGGAGGAAAAGGAGAAGAGAGAGAGGGAGGAAAGAGAGAGAATGAATAAATATCAAAATATGGAAACCAGTGAGATTCAAAAAGATTGGTGGTATTACAGAAAATAACTCAACCCACCGAGGAGGAAAACAAAGAATTGACAAGTCTATTTGCAATACTTTCGACAAGACTATTAGCATCGACAAGATATGGATTTTAATTCAAGTTTTTTCTTAAATAAATGGAGGAGAGAGTGAAGGCATTTCTAAGGATTCTTTATGTTTTAAAAATTAAGATTCAAATGTGCATGTTGGAAACTAAAAAGGTTTTTGCACTCTGCAGGAATTTTTCTCATAAATAAATGAGTTATTGTCTCAAATGTAAAAAGAAAACTAATACTAAAAATATTTCATATATTAAAAGTAAAAATAACAGGGTTATACAAAAAGGTATATGTTCGGTGTGTGGTTCAAAAAAAAATCAATTTATCTCCAAACACAAACTCGGAGGAGATATACAAAAGTTTTTATCAGGAAGTAAATTTACAACTACTGGAATACCAGGGGAATTACATCTTCCAGGTTATTCTTTCTGTGGTCCAGGCACAAACTTAGATAAAAGATTAGATGAGGCAGACAATCCTAAATCCTGGAGTAAACCAATCAATAGAGTTGATGAAGTGTGCATGAGACACGATATTGATTATGGGAATACCACAACGTTGGAAGAAAAGCATGAAGCCGATAGAGAAATGTTGTATAATTTGTCTCTGATACAAAATCCAACCTTGAGAGAAAAAGTTGATAGGTTCATCGTGAAGAAGATGATTAGTGCTAAATTGAAACTTGGACTTGGAAATTCAAAAAACTTATAGGCTCTAATGATGCCATTAAGACTGAAGAGCAATTAGCTGATGAATTACATAAACCAATATTCACAAAGTTTCAGAGAAGGAAAGTTTATTCCAAGGAAGTTGATTATATCTGGTCTGCTGATTTGATTGAACTCAATAATGATAAGGGGTACAAGTATGCTTTAACCGTTATTGATTTGAGGAGTAGATATGCGTGGGTTGTCCCTTTAAAAAACAAAACAGGTAATACTCTTATGTTAGCTTTTCAACAGATATTTAATAAAAGTAAGAGAAAACCTAAGAAATTGTGGACTGATGAGGGTAGAGAGTTTTATAACAAGACATTTATGAATTTTCTAAAAATAACAGTATTACATTATACAGTACCTTTAATGAAGGGAAGGCAGTTGTTGTTGAACGTTTTAATCGTACCTTAAAAGAGAGACTATATAAAAAATTCACACAACTCGGTTCACAACAATGGTCATCTTTTATTCAGGATATTGTGGATAAGTATAATGACACGATTCACACGTCAACGAATATGAAGCCATCAGAAACATTTACAAAATTAAAATATGAAAAAGAGATTAATGTCAGAAAACCTAAGTTCAAAGTTGGTGATATCGTAAGAATATATAGGTGGAAATCTCATTTTGAAAAGGGTTTTACTGAACGATGGACGAAAGAACTTTTTAAAATTGTTGATGTAATAGATACAGTTCCTTGGACTTATAAAATATATGATTTGGAAGGGGAAGAGATTTTAGGTTCATTTTATTCACAGGAATTACAAAAGACAAAACTAAGCAGATAATACACCTTTGTGGACACTAGAGGGACAAGTCCGAGGTGTATAACAGTATATAATGTGTGTCAAGGGGGACGTTCTTAGATCTGTGAACCCCAAACACAGAATCCTCAACTGAATAGTCAAGGCTTAACTTTTGTTTGTGTGTGTGTGTGTGTGTGCAATGGGAGCAATAGGTTGGCGCTTCACTCCCTCCTACTATACACCGTTGTGGACACTCGAGGGCCAAGTCCGAGGTGTATAACAGTATATAATGTGTGTCAAGGGGGACGTTCTTAGATCTGTGAACCCCAAACACAGAATCCTCAACTGAAGTCAAGGCTTAACTTTGTTTGTTGGTGTGTATGTGTGTGTGTCCCAACCCTCACATTCAAAATCTCAACCCCAACCCTCACATTCAAAATCTCAACCCCAACTCAATCCTCACCCAACACAGTCTTTTTCAAAATGAGATTTCCACCTATATATATATATATATATTTTACGTTTTTTTTTTTTTTTTCTTCCAATTCTGTCTTTTAAGGCTTTCAGGTTTGATGACATAGAAAGAGGGAGTAAGAACTTTCTTGATAGGTTTAGATCCTAAAGAGTGATAGCAACTCCAAAAGTCTCCAAAATATAAATAAATAAAATAATAATAATAATAAATAAATAAATAAATAAATAAAAGCCCCCAAAAAAGTTTCAAGTGTCCAACATAAACCCAACTTTCCAAGTCTTCAAGGTATAACCACATTCCCGTTGAGTTTCCAAGATATGTATCACATTGTGAGTTATCAATCCAGAACCCACATTTCAAGTATTCAAAGTAAAACCAACTTACAAAGTCTCTTAAGGATAACTCATTTACTGATTTTTTCAAAATTTGTGAGTCTCCAAGGTAGGACCCATATTTAGAACCATCTTGGCAGAACCCTTTTCCTGAGTCTCCAAGGTAGTTATTTAAACCATCAAGGCAGAACTCATTTCTTGATTTTTTCAAAATTTGTGAGTCTCCAAGGTAGGCCCCATATTTAGAACCATCTTGGCAGAACCCTTTTCCTGAGTCTCCAAGGTAGTTATTTAAACCATCAAGGCAGAACTCATTTCTTGATTTTTCAAAATTTGTGAGTCTCCAAGGTAAAACTTGTATTCTGGCTCATCAAGGTATAACTTGTTCAGTGGGTATTGTCTTGATAACTCACAATGAGTACTATTGCTGTAAAACTCTTTTTCAGGATTTTGCTGGTCTCCAAGGTATAACTCTTTGGTTGGGTCATCAAGGACGAACTCGTTCTGTGGGTCTTGGTCGCTCATAAGGTCTTCAACCAAGCCAACAATTTCGCCCCAAGTTGTAGCAAAAACAGTATTTTCATTTCGTATTTCAGACACAATTTCCTGTGAGAGAAAATAATAATGTATTAATTAAGTTATTTAATTATTAAATGAGTATGCTTCAATCAAAGTTTGAAAATAGGAAAATAAAAAATCTTACCTCAATAGATAAGAGGTTTGAATCCAGTTCATCAACTTGAAGGTTTAGTTCCATACAAGACAGAGAGTTCCAAGGAACACCAAAGTCATCCCACTCAAGGTCTTGGTCGCTCATAAGGTCTTCAACCAAGCCAACAATTTCCCCCCAAGTTGTAGCAAAAGCAGTATTTTCATTTCGTATTTCAGACACAATTTCCTGTGAGAGAAAATAATAATGTATTAATTAAGTTATTTAATTATTAAATGAGTATGCTTCAATCAAAGTTTGAAAATAGGAAAATAAAAAATCTTACCTCAATAGATAAGAGGTTTGAATCCAGTTCATCAACTTGAAGGTTTAGTTCCATAGAAGACAGAGAGTTCGAGACAAGCACACAAAACACCATTGCCAGCAAAAACAAATGTTTAAAATGGAGCCTGGGTTTGAAGCTTTTATAGAGAAAGACTGGTGGGTGTGGTTTCCTTTGGAAATTCCCTGGGCAAGCCTAGGCAAGCCTTCATTGGGAAATTTTTCAAAACCATAACATCCTGTAATTTTCTAGTGATTTCTTTGTGAGTCAGAGATGAACTGGAAATGATGTAAGAGTGGGCGGGGCTTAGCAAAAGTAGGCGGGGCTTAAAGAAAAGTGGGCGGGGCTTAACAAAAAATAACCTGTGGCTCAGGAGGTGGTCAAACAAGAGCATTAAGAGAAGTTTATCATTTCGTAATGGCACAAATGGGATATCTTAAAAAATATAAAGATTCAAATGTTTTGTTTGTCAATATTTTAGATGGGGATTATTGTGCAAAGAAAATTAAACTATTGAAGGAATTTGAGAATGAACAAATCTTTATAGGTTCAATGAGTGAGCTGTTCAACCCCCAGGTGTTCAATTCAATGAGGTTCAACCTCCAAGTTAAAAGGGGAGACAAATAAATATACCTTGGGATAAAAAGGGGATTTATTTTTAGGGAAAAAAATTATGAATCGCTGAAAATCCCCCATTCATTTACATGGGGAAAAGTGAGCCAGAATCAGTATTCTTACCCTACTTAGGTTGGCAAGAAGAAAGCCAGGTCCTCAAAATAGCCCACGAGTCTCGTTTGAGGTATGCAAAAAGCACTTCAGAGATTCTGAAGCCATGTGGCCAAAAGTTTTGTGGTCTGACGAAACCATGATGCAACTTTTTGGCCTAAATACAAAACGTTACATTTGGCACAAACCCAACACGGCACATCACACAAAGAACACCATCCCTACTGTGAAGAATGGTGGTGGCAGCATCATGTTATGGGGATGTTTCTCATCAACAGGGACTGGGGTACTTGTCAGGATAGAAGGGAAAATGGATGGAGCAAAATACAGAAAAATCCGAGAGGAAAATCTGCTGCCCTCTGCAAGAAAGTTGAAATTGGGACCAAAGTTCACCTTTCAGCATGACAACGACCCGGAACACCCAGCCAACGCTACACTGGAGCGGCTAAGAAACAAAATGATAAATGTCCTTGAGTGGCCCAATCAGAGCCCCGACCTAAATCCAATCGAAAATTTGTGGTACGTTTTGAAGATTGCTGTCCATCAATGCACCCCATGCAACTTGACTGAACTTGAACAGTTTTGTTCAGAAGAATGAGCAAATGTTGCCCAATCAAGGTGTGTAAAGTTGGTAGAGACCTATCCCAACAGACTCACAGCTGTAATTGCTGTCAAAGGTGCTTCCACAAAGTATTAACTGAGGAGGGTGGACACTTATCCAACCAAGATATTCTCGTTTTATATTTTTAATTGGTTCACGAGCTACAGCCATAGTGACCACTATATTCGTTATGTATGTGTGTGTTGGGTAGTCGATCTAGTCGAAAAAAAAAAAATTAATTTGTTCTTCCCTTATTATCACTTTTTCCGTCGAAATGTTTGTCTGTCTGTCTGTCCTCTGTTCGGTTCAGTGCTCCGTCAATACAATGGCGATTTCGATGAAACTTGGTTGGTAGGTTCATACCATGAGCTAGTTGTGTGCAAATGAGAACCGTTGCTGTGGGCACCACCGTTACCTAGCAACGGGACTTTGAATTTTTTTTAAAATCATAAAAAAATAATTTTTTCGAAAATCAAAAATCGAGCCACGAGTGACTGTTGGCAGTACATTCAGCCATATTGTCAAAAATTTCCAGCCGGATCCTATGAAAACTGTCGGAGAAGATAGACTTTGAATGAACCCTGGTCGAAAACAATAAAAAAACGAAGTTCGTTATATCTCAGAGACGATGAGTCAGATATACATGAAACTGGTATGGTAGGTTCATGGTATGTCCTAGTTACGTGTGAGAAAGAACCGTTGCTATGGACCCCTCCGTTGCCAAGCAACAGCCGAAAAAAACTCTAAATGTGGGGGTATTTTCACGAAAAAACAATCTGCAGCATTCACCCTTGAAGCTAGAATCATGAATTTTCATGTGCTTAATCCTCAGGTCATTCCCCATCGAACGGGCCCATCGCGTCAGGTTCTATTGGGTAGTCGACTACCCATTTCCACCTACCGGCTTGTCTGTCTGTGTGTCTGTCTGTCCAGAGCATAACTCTGTGGACTTTGATCCTATCTTGATGAAACTTGGTTATGTGTTCGATATCAATGTCTAGTTGTGTTTTCCTGGATGAGGGCATGCTGTGCCCATTGTGGGCGGAGCCACGCTCAAAAAATAGCCATTTTTAGGGGTAGTCGGATTAAAAATCTATCTTCTCCTCGGGAATTGACTGAATGGAATGGGTTCTTAGGTATTTGAATAGCAAAATGAATTATCTAAAACTTGTCGTTGTCCAATTTTTCATTTTCGTCCCAAGGACAAGGTCACAAGGTCAAAAACTTAGAAAATTGCGAATTTTGACATAAAAATCATTCGACCGCCCAAACTTTGAGAGGGAGGATGACAATATTTTTAATGAATAATCTTGAGGTCATTCCCCACATAAAGTCTTGAAATCATTTTGCTCTATCTCGAACACCTTGCCCATGGCGCCCCCTTTAAGTTTGTTTTTACGCTAATTTCATCAAAGTATGGATAATCCGAGGAGTGCAAAATGCCATATAGCCTATATGACGTTATATTGTTCCTGGAATGTTCCAGAGGAGGTTTTGCACCAAAGGTCATAATCCTTGACTTTTGACCTTTAAAGACCACAAAGGTCAAATTTTCAAAGTTGTGGGAATCGAACTGGGGTTTCAACCTTATTTGACGAACTAACTCCAATAAGCCATAGCACATATCCTGTTTCTTTATTTTAATGTCCACAACATTGTTTTGTGACCTTTAAAGGTTATGCAAAGGTCAAATTTTGAAAGTTGTTGAACGAAACCGGGTTTTCGACATTTTGCAGCTCACAACCCGTCACCCGTACCACATCATGTTGATCATTTTTGTAACTTGGTCAAAAATTATCACATTGTCTCATCCTTGACTTCTGAAACAATCTACATCGTCAAATACTGCTTGTGAACCATTGTCGTCTTCAGACTTGTTAATTTTCTGAAGTTTATAGAATTTGTTTTTCACTTGCAAGTTGTGGGTTACAATGCATAAATAAAGGTGGAAAAAGTCTGATTTAATGAAATTTAATTCCAGGCTATAAGGCAACAAAAGGTGAAAATTTTGAAAGGGGTGTAGATTTTCTATAACAACTGTATATACATCTGAAAATCATAGAAAAAAAAAAACAACAGGGCTGGCACGATCTTCACCAAATTTTGCATCCGTGTTGGTAGTACCCAAGGTCAGGTTGTGAGCGCAAATAACCCCCCTCCCTTGTGAGGGGGCAGGAAGGAGACGACTTTTATTTAGTTGGAACATCAGCACCAAATGGTTTAAATGAAGGGTTTCCTTTGTTAAAACATTATTAACCATTTAATAATCATTCTTCACTATTTTCTTCCCCTTTTAGTGCTTTCTTTACATTTCCTTTTCTTTATTTCATCCAATACCTTGCATATGACATTCATATTTCTATCCAATATAGCTACTGCTCAACCACAGTGCGGCAGCAGTGAGGTCATCAGTGATATCACTAACCCACTAATGTTAGAAACTCTTCCAAACTGCAGGGAGAAGAGGAAGTGCTATGCCTGAAAAATCAGCACTTATATTTTTTCACAGTGTCTAACTAAAACTGTTTTATTGTTTAGTTTTACTCTTGTTCCACAACCGCAAACCGGTAGTTACTGTTGGAATTAGCAACTACCTTGGTTTTCACATTGTCTGCTTTTGTCCTTATAATTCAAGTAAAGCACACTGCCTCCCAAAATCTTTGTCCGACATGTATTAAATGTACAGGATCCTCTATAAAGAGCCTTTTCTATGAATAAAAACTGGTGCCAAAGCCCATGGAAGAGGTAAACAATGCAGGGAAGAGTGATAATGAACTGTCTAAAGGGAACATGCACAGGGATTGGGTGGGAGAGGTGGATGATTAAAGGGTTGGTAAAGGATTTGGATAAACAAGTACAACGACATGTCATGTTATAGATATTTTATAACTGATTTTGATTCCTCAGGTGTGAACCTTTCATCATATTGTTTTAATTGAATGGGATTTCTGGTTTGAATCCACATTCTGCAAAAAAGAATTTCTACGATTAAGGATGTTTCATTCTTGTGATGCTTGTTTTTTGTCTCTGTTATCGTTTCAAACACAAACAAAAAACATGACATTTGTGTGGTCTTTCTTGTTTATGTCTAATGTTATAACCTCACCCTGATCAAGTCAGATGGATATGCATAATCATGCAAGAGGTGAATATACAAACATGCATGTAAATGCATACACGCACACACTGCTCACACCCATGGTACATCATTACACATTGCTTTGTCTGTGTCACAGGCGTATGTATAACAAAGTAAAATGAAGAACTAGTCGGCTTCGTTCAAGCTAGTGTTGATCTGCATCAGCAAACAAGAAAACAATCGGAATAAACCAGCTCTTTTAACATCGACGAAGGATCAATGCCCGAAACGTGAGCTTCTTCCTCCCAACTTCCCACTACAGTTAGGATACCTCAATAAATGTCTACTCGATTTCATCTATTGCATGTATAACAAAGAGGTGAGCAATATTAACAGAATAAATCATGGTCAATATCTGAAGCATTTTGACAAAGGAGACTGCACAGTGAAAGGAAGGTAAATCGTGCGGGGAGGAAAGGAGGCTCAGATATTTGAAGCCCATTTACCTGCGGTGGCAGCAAAACGAGCCAGCACCGTGGAACCCCCGGCAAGCTCACGGCACTGAGTCACGGCTTGAGCCAAGATGCGACGTAGGTGGTGAGAGGCCGTGCACAGCATCGGAAAATGGCGTGGGGCCTGTGGGACGGACAGAGAAGGAGTGTGTTTGGGCTTGAAACACCGCATGGTAAGAACATTAATTTCCTCCCCCTCTCTGCTGATAGGTCTTGGAGTTCCACCCACGATAATGTCCGAAAGCAATCATTATAAGATACGTCATATCAAGCCTCTCAAATGTCAGCGAGTGCAAGTCAAACTAAAAAAAATCCCGTAAATCATGACCTGCTCTTTCAGACTTCGCTTGAGGAAACAAAAGCCACTGAGTATTATGCCCTTCAATATCTGGAAAGAATGCACCATCAGAGGGAGTAAAAAGCCCTGAAAAAAGGCAAAGGCCCCAAACTTTGATGGATGTTTGCAGATGGCAGCCTCGTCATGATACCAACAATCACATCTGTGAATAGTCTGAGCTGAAAATCCAATAAATCAACAGGAAATATCAACATTTCAATTTGCATTATTAATTATTACGAGCCAAAACCCCGTCACAGACGGATGCTTCAGAGTTGAAGGTTGACTATTGGCACTATGTGCAATGCACTCTTACAGGTACGAAGTTTCTAATATATAGATACAATGTTTCTTGTTACATTTTTTGTGTCAAATTCACATTCTGAGGTAGTCAGCATGTACAGAAGAGGGTTTTACATTGGAGACGCTATTTTCGAGGAGTGGAATTACACCTTTCAGCGGTGACATCACACGTCGCCATGTAAACGAATGTAAAACGAAGTGTTTATTCTGCTTCAGAGATGAAGTTTGACTATTGCCACTATGTGCGATGCACTCTTACAGGTACGAAGTTTCTTTAAGTCCAGGTCACAGTACCGAGAAAAACGTGACGCGACCGCTAGGAGGAGCACAAAATTGGTCCTTCAGTATTAATATATGGAAGATTATTATGAGCAAAGGTACCTGGCATTGCCAGGCAACGCCAGTCCCTCCCAACACCCCTTCCGCTTCCTCCTCCCACCCCTTCCGCTTCCTCCTCCCACCCCATCCCCCTCCCTCCTCCCACCCCCTCCCCTCCCACCCCATCCCCCTCCCTCCTCCCACCCCATCCCCCTCCCTCCTCCCACCCCATCCCCCTATCCCCCTCCCTCCAGACTCCCACCCCACCCCTTTCCCTCCTTCCTCCCAGCCATTTCCAAGGAAAGGATGGAGGGAGGGGAGAAGGCAGAGGGCAGAAGGAGGGGAGAGGAGAGGACAGAGGGAGAAGGGAGGGGAAACGAGAAAGTGGAGAAGAGTGAGGAAAGGGAGGGGGGAAGCGAGCCCTCACCAAAAGTTACTATACACTGTGGGAGGGAGGGTGCGAGGAGGGGATGAGAGAGAGGGAGACAGAGACAGAGAGACAGAGACAGAGAGACAGAGGGATGGAGAGAGTGAGGAGGTGAGGGAGTGAGGAAGTGAGAGAAGGAGAAGGAAAAAAAAAAAGAGAGAAAAAAAACCTCATTTCAGAACAGCTGCACACACAACCACACAGCAGAGTTTGTAAAGTAATGCACTGGCATCTATCTATAATTCCAGCAATGTGTGTGTGTGTGTGTGTGTGTGTGTGTGTGTGTGTGTGTGTGTGTGTGTGTGTGTGTGTGTGTGTGTGTGTGTGTGTGTGTGTGTGTTAGGGTTAGGGTTACAAGACCCTACAAGGTTAGGGTTACAACCAATGGCAAGACACGTTGTTGCGTGGGCGTGGCCGATGGGGAAGGGAACCTCAGCCGCGTTCCCCATTACGGTTACAACGTACAGGCTTCCGGAGAGTGATGACTGTGTATTCTAATAATTTCTCGATTTCTTATGCACATTTATAGATAAACACAATGGCCCAAGTTATGATCGTTTTCATATTAGACGGTGTATAAATTTTGGGAACATCAGAGTGCTGGTATGCTCCGAACCAGGAAGTAAATTTTTTCTCTCTCTTCTCTTCTCTTTTTGTTTTTCCTTGCCACGACATTGCGAAAAGGTAAAATACGTTGGCGCTAATTGAATAATTGGGTATTAAAAATAAATTGCGAATAATCGACACTGCGAATAATATCGAACTTCCGGGTCACGCACGTACGGGCACGTGAGAGCGAAGAAACGGCCTGTGTGGTTTATTTATTTATTATTATTCTGATTTTTTTTTTTTTTTTTTTTTTTTTTTAAGGGCACGTACAAGTATCTACAAATCTTTGATATCTCAGTTTCAGAAAATTTGTGGGAAAATGAAACAAAAGAAACCACTGAAAACATGGAAGTCCCGCTCACATACGACCGAATGATCCCATCGAGCGTGAACATCGAAAACAAAGCTTTATGACCAGATATCATACTTGGGTGCAAAAAAGAGAAGAAGGCATTGCTAAGTGAGGTGTTAATACCAGTGATTTAGGACTAAATGCAGAAATCAAGAAAATGACAAAACACCAAGACCTCAGAATGAAGTGAAAAGATCCTGAAAGCTGAAGAATGCCAAAGTTGTACCAGTGAGAATTGGAGCTTCGGGAATGATGACAAAGAACCTCACAGAGATATTAAAAAACATCACTGGGAATATGACTACAAACGAACTACAGTTGGAAGATGTGCGGGACTCGGTGACGATAGTGAAGAGAGCCCTAGGCACAAAACTTTGACAACAGAAAGCTTCACAGCTTGGTCCATGAATCATGACCCCTTACTGAAATGAAGGTGGATGCTTTGAAACCACCCTGGGAGGACTCCATTCCACACTCTGAAACCCACGTATGGAGATACCAATCAACAACACACACACATACACGAATACTTTGAGACCTGGGAGGGCTCCATTTCACTTTTTGAAACCCGCAAGTGTAGATACCAATCAACGACACATGCACACACATGCGGAGATGGATACTTTGAGACGTGGTAGGTCTACGTTTCACCTCCTGAAACCCACACACATATGGAGATAGCAGACAACAACAACTTGCACGAACACACGAATACTTTGAGACCTGGGAGAGGTCTCCATTCCACTTTCTGAAACCCCGATATGGAGATAACCAACGACCAATAAACCAATAAAACACACACCGGTGCCAAATGCCATTGTGGTAATACAGTTTATATACATACACACACGTGCAAATGTACACACCCATAAAGTAAATAAAAATGACAAACACAAAGATTTACCTTGAAACAGCATTCTTTGAAAGAGGATTTAAATTGGGTAATTAGCAAAGTTAAATTCAAAAATGTACCAAGCCACAGAACACAACACTCGAGGATTATCTGGAATTAATGGCGATGAAACTTCCACTCAATAACCACAAACAACTACAGTCATAGTATCCTGGGTGGAGGTGTCGGGTTTCATCAGATGGTAGGGGAATACTTTTGTGCCATGCACAAATGCTTCGCAAAACCATCCGATGGACACACAAATACACAGAAGAACTTAGGGCAATGGCTCACACATTAGTAAATCTGGACACACCACCTTGCACATCGAAATACATCCCTGGCCCCTGCACACAACCTTTTGTTCTGTCATGCTTTCAAGCTTCTTAAACAAAAGTTTGCTTTCACCAATAATGATTAAGAATAAATACTTTTGAAAGCAAAGGTAGATGTAGGAAAATGCCATTTTGCTCATTCACCCTGCAGCACACATTCATCCAGAGATGCATCACATCATACGTGATGTTGTCTCTCCGAGAACGAGGCTCATAGAAGAGAGAGGTGATAGAGGGTGAAAAGGTAACATACTGACAGTGGTGCAGTATGGATCCACAAATGGACATGACTATCAAGGGAATGAATGAACAGGAGAGAGAGAGAGAGAGAGGAGACAGTCACCTGCAAATAAGAGGGTGGTTATGGGAGGTTCATCGGGGATTAGAAAAGATAATGGGTCAGAATAGGAGATGACATGTTGGTGGTGCAGTGCCTGCTTGGAACCCTGGAGAGAAGACTAACATTGGAGGACCCTCTGCAAGGCGATTCCACAAATGGGAGAAGAAAAGGATCAAAGGAGCTAGGTGTACAGTCAGCCTTAATTTGGGGTGTTTAGCCATGGAGGGGTTACCGGAAGACCATGTGGGTCCTGGAGGAGATGGGGAGGGTCAGAAGTTACCACAAACAGATTTGAGGTTTCTTCTGAGCTCTCCTCCACTTCTGTACTGAAGTCTCATTTATCATTCCATGAAGTCGCACACCGATTGAACGTTTCATCGATCAACTGTCCAAATCAAAGCCATCTCAGCTCTAAACGTTCCCGCGAATGAGCCCTCAACCTCTGCCCTCAGTTTTGCTATTCTCTCAGCTTGATGAAAGTGGCTGCGAATCAGCTCTTCGTGCTAAACCACCAATGGATGATGCCATCCCTCCGAGCCAATTAGCCCCAGTGTTTGAGCCATGAGTGCAATTACTGAAATGTCCTTTAATTTCTCGACATGGTGCTATTGATTCACGCTTCACCCTTGTTTATAAAAGATCTTCCATGAGAATAGACCCTTGTACAGAATAACTCCATTGGTGTTCCACACTGTGCATTTGAGCAAAATGTCCGGCTGAGTTTGAAGCACAAAAATCTTTTTTTCTGGCCTGCTTCAAATCATTCAGCACCTCATCGTTACACATGATCAACAGAAAATGCATTCCACACACGAAAAAAACAATGGAGTTCTGTTGGTTATTTTGTCTACATCAATGGTCCACACTCACCTTCCCATCAAGGCATGGCACACCCCTCCTGTGGAAACACCGAGCAGCCTCTGCAGACACAAACACGGAACGGTTAAACACCGAACAGGATGACGTGTGGCCTCCAACTGCATACTGGGATACAAACAACGCTCCAAGGAAAATGGCACTGTTCGGGATGAGTCACAGCTTGTCCCGAAACATTTCTTCTCCACTTGGTTCAGCACAATGGAACCAATAAGGCAAGCCCCATGGGCAAAGTGGGCATGTCTATTCGGAAAAGTTAAATCTCCTTTGAAAACCAATTAGCATATGTTTACCAGCCATAAACAACAAAATGAGACAGGCATGGCGATGAAGACCTCGGAGGGGGGGGGGGGCTATGATCTGCGGTCGTGGGATTGCTTTGACACATGAGAGAGAGGGTCATTAAGGGAGTTTTGCTGCTACATCCAATACCTAAGCACATGTTCAGATCTCCAAGGACGTCGTGATAAAGTGGTCTTTGTTTGAGGGAAATCACAAGCTGCCATTATAACCTTGCACATAAGAACGAACAATTGAAGCAAGAATGCCTTAAAAGGCTAGGAAACAGGGTACGGTGGCAGACTGGAACTCTGTACTCACCTGTTGTAAAGGATCAGGAAATAGTGTAAGATACAATCACTTAGCTGTGCAACACCATCTCAGGTCACCTTCCGTCGCTACCCATGAGCTTTTCCATCCTCATTTAACCCTTCCAACAATCCATCGGGTATCGGCCCTGACAACATCTCCGATTTGCATTTAAAACACCTTGGACGACACGGCATATCAGCCCGTACAAATAGAAGCAACTTCTCTGATCAACACTAAAAAATTCCACAAATTTGGAAACTTGACAACACCATTACCTTCCTTAAACCAAACAATGTACCCACCAAAGCAGCCTCCTATGTAAAATCACATTACATTGTACACCCTCCAAAGTTACAGAGCACGTAATACTTAGACTCACAAACCCTCACATCCCACTCTCACACACCCAACATAGATTTACACCAAACCACTCAACTACCACTCTCCTCACAAACCTCACACAAAACACCTTTGATGGCTTGAGCAGTAGAAAACCGCCAAACACACTATTCTCACCACAATAGACATCAGCACAGCATATGAACGACATCGCAAAACTGTTACTCACAAACAAAATGGTCAACACAAACATACACAAGAACACGAAACACTGGCTTGCCAACTCCCTATCATGAAGACAGTCACATGTAGCTTTTAAGGCAAGTTATCACACATGTGATATTTTCCTTACAGAGTCCCTCAAAGCTCAGTCCTCTCCCCCACACTCTTTAATCTTTTGATGCACGACATTCCACAACCACCTGAGAACATACCTCTTCCCATAGCAACATCAACACAACCACAGCACAACTTCAACCCTTCCTCAGCACCCTATAAACCTGGCTCACCCTAAAAAATTAAAAGTAGCTCCCTCAAACTCAACAGTCAGTCTTTTAACAAATTACACCAAGAAACATAGCACAACACCATACATCACACTCAACACCATCCCTATCCCACACACACACACCAACCAAAAATACTAGGTGTCACTTTTAACACATCCATGTCATTCTCAGATCACATCACGAATATTAAAAAAAAAAAGATATGCACACCCAGGCTGAACACACTTGGGGTACTTACAGGTACCGGCTTCGGACATCACAAAGAAACAGCATCATTCGTATCCAAGCAGGACATTAAATCAAGCATTGACTACGCCAGCTGATCTTGGGCTTCCAGTCGATTAAACCCACATCTCCACATCCTGCAGACCAGACAAAACAAAGCCCTTCACATCATCACAGGTTGCAGATTAACAACACCCATCGAGCACCAAAACACACAAAGGCAAAAAATGTTAAAAACAAACATCACTTGGACATGAGAGGTAAACAGTTCTTTGCAGTTGCAGGTGTCAACTCTAATCACCCATTACATGCAACGACATGTCCAACCACCCACAGATCCAGAGACACATTGCTCCATCAGAAAGATACTACAGCATTATTCAAAACATCGCCCCACCGATTTATGACAACTACAAAAAATACATCCATACATCACCAAAACGCAATAAATAATCCGGGCCCAAACAGTATCCTGGGCAATAAACCCCCACCTATTGTTGCCGCACAGAAATTACTTCCCAGATCTGATTGTGTTCACATTTCACGCTGTAGATACCACCCACAGTTTTTACAGTACAAACGTAGACTCGATGACACCAATGACAACACCTGCAACCTCTGCCAGACCGCTCCACAAACAAAACACATTATGGAAGACTGAAAGACCCTGGCTCCACAAAGGCAAGACCACATCATTTTAGATGTGAGGGATCTCTGGGTCACTTTCAGGAGATTGATCAGCTGTGTCATGGGTCAGTTCTAGCAGTTCAAGCAGAACCGACCAGGGCTTATCAACAACAACCTGGAGGGTTTTCCATGCTCTTATGTCCTCCATAAAATGTGGAGCATCGATTAAGGTGGCAGCACGTACCATTTTAAAAGTGATTGGTGTGACAGCTCCGTCGGGGTCAATTGTGTTTTTTCTCTATTTTTTCTTTTTCTCATTTCTCGATCAGCTTCATTTTTAATTTTTTTCATCCTTTCACCGAGAGAGGAGATAATCCATGGAATGGTCTCTCTGGAAATGTAGTGGCAGCAGAAACAGTAGATAAGTTTAAATTGGAATTGGATAGGTACCTGGAAGTTTTGGAGATAGATGGGTATAGGGATTAACGCGAGTATGGATGGGTGATTGTGTACATCTGTGCTGAATGTGACATCTGTGAGAGGAACTCGTCAAGGGATAATGTATGGTTGGTATTGTATATTCTTCACCCTAAAACTGCCTTCAACCATCCCTCCCCACTCCATTGCCCCCTCCCAAAAAGGAAAACTATAACTAAATTTAAAATCCCCATTTTTCATTTTTAGCACCCTTGTGATATCCCTGAGCCTGCCACCGTGCTCTCATACTCCCTCCTCCCCTCATTCCACAAACGAGATAACATCATTTTGACGGATATATTTAAACTGGTGTTGGTGTGGTGCAAGCATGATGGACCAAATGACCTCCTGCGTCTAATTTCCTTGTTGTTCATCAATGTCAGACAATTACCATAATCAACATTGTGTTTCATATAACCTTCATCAACCCTGTGTTCAGGACAGCTCCGATCAAGCTTAGGGTTTCCGTCTCTCATCAAAGTTTGAAGTTCCGTGTCTACAGAAACTATTATTTATTTATTTTTGTATACATTGTCGAGGCTCGTATGAGAGCTAACACACGATGCACAACAAGGAGGGCAGGAGACAAGAGGGGCGGGAGAGGGAAGGATAAAACACTAGGGAACAGACATTAGATCTGTGGAAGGGAGAGGGGAGAGGGATGGGCGAGGAACACGGGTATACAAGATGGACAATACAGGGACTTTCAGGAAGGAAAGCAGGGAATTTGAAGGAGGTGGGTTTGGGGTGGATTAACGGGGACAGAAAAAAATCGTGGTTTGAGATGTGGGAAGATAAGAGGTAGTGGTGAACAGCTGTTTTGAAGGCCTGGAGGGAAGAATGGGATTTAAGAGAGTATGGGAGTTCATTCCAAAGGCAGGGAAAAAAAAGAGGAATGAAAGAGTGAAGGTGAGCAGCGATTCGTGATTTTGGTAGTTTTACCAGAAGGGGGTTGCTGGCGGACCTTGAGCCCCCTGCGGAAATATTGGATGGACATATTGTAGACAGAGCAGGCCGGAGAGAAGATGGTAGAAGACAGAAAGACCACCGACCTGCCTGTGGTGAGAGAGAGTGAGAGGCCCAAAGACTCAGCCTCACCACAAGAGATACCAATGATCCTAAATTCCTTGGTTTCCACAGTGTGAAGCCGAGAAAGGTGAGAGGCAGGAGCACCAGCCCTGAGGAGACATCAGTACTCCATCAGGCTGTGGACAAAAGCTTTGTATATGGTCAGGATCTCAGGTGGGCGAAGAAAGGACTTTGCACGACGGAGGATTCCCAGTCGGCGACTGGCTTTGGAGGCCAGGTTGGAAATGTGGCTTTCCAAAGAAAGATCATGGCAGATAGTGAGACTCAGAAGCTTGAATGAAAAGACTTCCTCCAGAGGATTGTTGAGAAAGTAGATGTGGGGGTTTTCTTAACAGTCCTTTTGGAGGGACATAGTGAGAGTGTGAGATTTGTCCAGATTGAAAGACGTGTTCCACGTGTTGGACCAGTTTGTGATTTTACCCAGATCTGCAGTGAGCAAAGAAGCTGCTGCTTGCCGGTCTGAGGGACGACAGATGGAATGGCAGAGGGTGGAGTCATCAGCAAAGAGATAAAGAGGATTTTCCAGAGAGTCGGAGAGATCATTGATGAAAACCAGGAAAAGAACAGGGCCCAGAACGCTGCCTTGAGGAACTACAGCCTGGACAGGAAGAGGGATTTGAGAGAACTCCATTTAGGGTCACACGTTGGCTGTGACAGGAGAGGAAGTCTGTGAGCCATGAGTGGAGATAGCCTTGGATATCATAGGAAGAGAGTTTGGTGAGCAGGGTACGGTGTCAGACCATGTCAAAAGCACGCGATATGTCTAGGGATATTGCTCTGATTTCATGTCCGGCATTGAGGACCTCCATCCATTGTTGGGAGAGCAGAAGCAGCATATCCAGGGTAGAATGACCTCGTCTGAAACCAAATTAATGATCGGAAATCAAGCCATTGGAGAAGAGGAAGGATTTAATGTCTGAATCGTTGATGGATTCCAGAACCTTGCTGATGATTGGGAGAAGTCTGATTGGTCTGTAGTTGCAGGGATCTGTTTTTGCACTTTTTATGCAGGGCAGTAATGTTTGCTGATTTCCAAGCAGATGGCAGATGACCTTGAGCAAATGAGAGGGTGAACAGAACAGAGAGAGGGTGAGCAAGAGCAGAGGAGCAGGTTTTTAGGACACATGAGCTGATGCCATCTGGACCGGTTGCAGAATCTGAGTCGAGGTTTGACAGAAAGCTCTCCACTTTGTCAGGAGAAAAGGACACAGAGTCCAGGGACAGATGGGTGTACAGGTACAGATGGACAGGGACAAAAAGACAGGGACCTTACCCCACCTGGGTAAGGTGGGTGCAGAAAGCGATGGGTTTCAGACACAATATTTAGATGCAAACACCAGGTTTAGGCATTCAGCCTTTTCACATGCGGTATCAGCAGTGCGGCCATTTGAGGGAAGGGAAGGGATGGAGAGGGAACATACACCCCCTCCAGGGAGATGCAAATATCCAGGGAGATGCAATTCTGAAGGAATCCTGATTGTTGTAAATGGACTTTAACAAAAACTCGTTGATATTGCCACCTGTTGCTCTCACTTTTCTCTTTTTAGGTTCCCCTGTGTTTTTAATATCTCCTTTGGAGATTAATTGACTCTTTTTGATGCAACACTGCACATGTCCCTTTTTAATAACTCAATGATTTTTACTTTTACATCCGAGATATTTTTAGTATCCGTTTTCCTTCTACATTTAATACAACACATTGTATTTAAATACATATATATGAATATATATTTTAATTAAAACCTACTTTAACTTTCCTGCAGAATGAGCAAGTCTTCTCTGCTTTCCTTAGAAATATCCATAATCTTAATTTAGAACATTTACCTAAATTATCTTCAAAAGGATATAATGAAAAAAACCTTGTGGATTAAACCACTGATTAATAACATTGTGCAAAGCCTGTTGGGCCTGGTACCCACACAGAGCCTGGCGGGCCTGGTACCCACCCACACAGAGCACGGCGGGCCTGGTACACACACAGAGCCTGGCGGGCCTGGTACCCACACAGAGCCTATTGGGCCTGGTACCCACGCAGAGCCTGGCGGGCCTGGTACCCACCCACACAGAGCCTGTCGGGCCTGGTACCCAACAACACAGAGCCTGTCGGGCCTGGTACCCACACAGAGCCTGTCGGGCCTGGTGCACGCGCAAAGCCTGTCGGGTCTGGTACCCGAGCAAAATGTAATATCGTTATATTGTCTTTATTGTCGTGACATTATCATATCAACTATAGTTATATTGTAATATCTGCTGTCATAATAAAATGGCCAAAAAAACCCCAAGATTTTTTTCAGTGCAATATTATCACAATATCTTTCACATGGAAAACTTTATAGACACCACCATCACAGTTACCTTAAATAATGAGACCCCAGTTATTGGATATCAAACTGCATGTACAATCACCTCACAAATTTAGTTTTTTTAATTCCAGGGAATCCCCATCAAATGGAAATATAGCTACACACCACCTATAGCATGTTTCCATCACAAAAGTAAAGGATGATGTCATCGGTGCAGCCCCAAAACTTCCCCAATACTCTTTGACAATAGTGGGACACTCCATTGGTGTGTGTTAAACTATGATTGTACCGAGCATTGCATTACAATGCTATACAGTTTCACTCCCCACAAGCATGTACCGAGCACTTGCAGGTGTACTATACAATATTCACTCCCCATGAATGTCCTTTGAATGTGCCATTTTGTAGCCAAGAATGTGTGAGTGTAAGAGTAATGCTTCCCAGTGGAAGGATGCAAATTGGAGTTCAAAGTAGTGAGAGTTGACAGATGTGTAAGGCTGTGTTAAAGGGAACGTGACACATTCACTTGCATCCATTACAATCGCGAGGTGCTCACGTGTGTCGGTGGGGCATCAATATTGGTGAGAAGAATTTCTAGAAGGAGAATTTGTTGAATATTTATGCTCTTCTGAATATTCTTCTTTCCAGACCTTCCTTCACAGAGCCTATTCCAGAGATGACAAATGTCGGGAGATATACCTCCTTTTAAAATGCAAAACAACCATGAGGGACAAGTGTGCAAACCAGAATTATAAGTTTCCATCTTTGACACATTTGTCTGTGAAAAATGCCTTCTTTGTGTGCAAATTATAGTTATAGGTGAATGGACGAGCAAGGTGACGGAGGGCAGGAGGCATCAGACTGACAGTGGGATAGCGGGTCGACGCAACAAGGACCCTATGATTTATGAACAAAGGTGGGGGGGGGGGCGAGAACATCAATGATACAAGTGGTACAACTGCAACCCTGAGTCCAGCAAAACCTTTGTCATCTATGCCTTCTATTTTGCAGCCACTTGCCTTACCTGGGAAAACTGCATCAACTTCCTGTAATGTTTAAAAACAACATCAGATCTCAGGAGTGATCAAGCAAAGATTTTGTGATGCAACATATTGACTAAAATATTTAAGGGGAATGACAGCTCATTTGGCCATGTGTATTTTGAATAATCATGGGACCACCACGTGATGCATCTACTTTCTTGGTCCAGATGGTCCTTTCGGAGAGACATAGTGAGAGTATGAGATTTGTCAGGATTGAAAGACATGTTCCACGTGTTGAAGCAGCTTGTAATTTTATCCAGGTCTGCAGAGAGTGAAGAGGCTACTGCTGCCTGCTGATGGCAGAGGATAAAGTTATCAGCAAAAAGATAAAGAGGATATTCTAGAGAGTTGGAGAGATTTTGATTTAATAGAAGAGATCCAGAAAGCCGTGACCAATGAGCTAAATGGCCTTTCAGACAACGACATACAAGGGTGCATTGAAGCATGGCAGTGAAGTTGGCAAGCATGCACAGTAAAGACTCCCAGAGAGATTACTTTGAAGGCGAACACGAAACATAATCGGTACGTTTGTAATAAAATTTTCCATTGCTTTAATCCTGTAGCTTTATTATCTATCTATCTATATATTACTAAAACCCTCCTCTTGTTCGTATGTATGTATGTATGTATGTATGTATGTATGTATGTATGTATGTATGTTCCCAAAATACAGCTGTTAGGGTTATCGGTACACAATAGCGCAAAAATTTTCAGCCCACCTTACTCACCATTCGCCTGCGGTGTGCAGTATCAAGTTTCGTTCAAATCGAGAAACAAAAAAAAAAAATCAAAAAATCAACTCCCGATTCAGTCAAGTTCTCTTCGAGAGAAATTTCATCAATGCAAACAACCTCAGCAGTATAGTTCGCTGGAACTATGTTTTCTTTTTTTTTGAAATGATTATTTTATCAACCGCTGTCACAACAAGAATCCAACGGGTTCACGGGTCGTCTCGTATTTTACTAAAACTCTCATCTTGTATGTATGTATGAATGTATGAATGTTCCCAAAATACAGCCAAAACGGTACATGATAGCACAAACATTTTCGGCCCACATTAATCAACATTCTCCTGCGGTGTGCAGTGTCAAGTTTCGTTAAAATTGGGCAACAAAAAAATTATTTAAAAATCAATTCCCGATTCAGTCAAGTCCTCTTCAGGAGCATTTGATCAATGCAAACAACCTCAGCGGTATAGTTTGCTGGAGCTATCTTTTTTTTTTTTCCTTGAAATGATTTATTTTAAAATCTCAAATATTAAGTATAGACAAAGAACGATTTATTTTTAAGCATAAAATAAACATTGCCATTTTGATCTTATACTTCTGTGTTCATCTATATTCTATATCTTACTAAAACTCTCATTTTGTATATATATATATATATATATATATATATATATATATATATATATATATATATGTATGTATGTATGTATATATGTATATATGTATGTATGTTCCCAAAATACAGCCAAAACAGTACACGATTGCGCAAAAAATTTAGGGCCACCTGACTCACCATTCGCCTGCGGTGTGCAGTATCAAGTTTCGTTCAAATCGAGAAACAAAAAAAAAAATCAAAAAATCAACTCCCGATTCAGTCAAGTTCTCTTCGAGAGAAATTTCATCAATGCAAACAACCTCAGCAGTATAGTTCGCTAGAGCTATGTTTTCTTTTTTTTTTAAATGATTATTTTATCAACCGCTGTCACAACAAGAATCCAACGGGTTCACGGGTCGTCTCGTATTTTACTAAAACTCTCATCTTGTATGTATGTATGAATGTATGAATGTTCCCAAAATACAGCCAAAACGGTACATGATAGCACAAACATTTTCGGCCCACATTACTCAACATTCTCCTGCGGTGTGCAGTGTCAAGTTTCGTTAAAATTGGGCAACAAAAAAATTATTTAAAAATCAATTCCCGATTCAGTCAAGTCCTCTTCAGGAGCATTTGATCAATGCAAACAACCTCAGCGGTATAGTTTGCTGGAGCTATCTTTTTTTTTTTTCTTGAAATAATTTATTTTAAAATCTCAAACATTTAGTATAGACAAAGAACGATTTATTTTTAAGCATAAAATAAACATCGCCATTTTGATCTTATACTTCTGTGTTCATCTATATTCTATATATTACTAAAACTCTCATTTTGTATATATACATATATATATATATATATACATATATATATATATATATATATATGTATGTATGTATATATGTATATATGTATGTATGTTCCCAAAATACAGCCAAAACAGTACACGATTGCGCAAAAAATTTAGGGCCACCTGACTCAACATTCGCCTGCGGTGTGCAGTATCAAGTTTCGTTCAAATCGAGAAACAAAAAAAAAAAAATCAAAAAATCAACTCCCGATTCAGTCAAGTTCTCTTCGAGAGAAATTTCATCAATGCAAACAACCTCAGCAGTATAGTTCGCTAGAGCTATGTTTATTTTTTTTTTAAATGATTATTTTATCAACCGCTGTCACAACAAGAATCCAACGGGTTCACGGGTCGTCTCGTATTTTACTAAAACTCTCATCTTGTATGTATGTATGAATGTATGAATGTTCCCAAAATACAGCCAAAACGGTACATGATAGCACAAACATTTTCGGCCCACATTACTCAACATTCTCCTGCGGTGTGCAGTGTCAAGTTTCGTTAAAATTGGGCAACAAAAAAATTATTTAAAAATCAATTCCCGATTCAGTCAAGTCCTCTTCAGGAGCATTTGATCAATGCAAACAACCTCAGCGGTATAGTTTGCTGGAGCTATCTTTTTTTTTTTTCTTGAAATAATTTATTTTAAAATCTCAAACATTTAGTATAGACAAAGAACGATTTATTTTTAAGCATAAAATAAACATCGCCATTTTGATCTTATACTTCTGTGTTCATCTATATTCTATATATTACTAAAACTCTCATTTTGTATATATACATATATATATATATATATATATATATATATATATATATATATATATATATATATTGTTGCGGATTCGCGCCCGCCGGCGTGCGAACGGCCACGTAACTCGAATCGCGGCACGTCGCCCACCGGACGGACAATCCAGTCGTGACCCTCTCGGACTAACGCCGGGAAGTCACGGGTGGACCTTTCGGTCTCACCACGATCGTGCCAATCGGCCCCCGCGTGGGATAGGGTTGCTCGCCAAATTCGACCTACCTAAGTACCCACACGGAGGGTAGACCGGGCGATCGCACCTCGCCGCAGGTCGACTTCGGACACGGGCCACTTTAAGCGACCCGTTCCGTACTATCGGGATAACCGAGCGGTGTTATTCGTCGGCCTCGACGGTTCGATTAATTATCGGGCGTTTTAGCCCACGACCAACCCTTTGCGTGAAGCAAGATGGAGATTCAATGAAAGAAAAGACGAAGCGAAGTGGGAAAACAGTTCAACATAACTCACATTTATTTCGCGATGAACGGGAAGCACACATATACCATTACACCAAAAGCACATGTAAAAGGAGAAGAAACACAATATTACACAAAAAGCAAATATAAAAGAGAAACACAGTGCAGAGCTATCCGACTACCGAGCACACGGCAACACTTATACAATTTTACTTCACAGACGGCGCCGACAACACGTATACCCAAAGCAAAAGAAAAGAACCACCCTCCAGGATGAGGCGGGCCTGGGGCCGAGACCGTGTCGGGCCTACCGTCTGATGATGAGACGCAAATTGGCGGTGGCGCCTCAACTCCGCCTGCCTCGCGGACAGTGTCTGGTAGGGGGTGGGAAGGGGGCCCCCTTGTCGCACTATCTCAGCGCGGGGGGAAACAGGAGGGGGTTGTTGATGCTCGGGGGAAAGGAGGATATCACCCTGTCTCGGGTCCCGCGACGAGCGTCTCCTCCTCGACCTCGGTCGCGTTGCTGGCCTCTCCCTCTGCAGCTCCCGGCACCGACGCGAGCACCCCCTCGTCCGCCTTCGCCGCCGCCACCTCTCCACAGCTCCGTCTAATCGCCCTCTCCGTCTCCTCTCTTGGCTCGTCCCAACTCTTCACTCTTGACTTCTCCCCTCCGAACCCACCACTCCCCAGCTCCACTGACAACTCGTTCCAACGCACCACTCTCAACTTTCTTTACTGACGAACGCAGCCGTTTATATAAGCCCCGTGGCTTCGCTCCTTCACCTTTGACCCTCTGCCTCCGACCCTTCACCTCTCTAACTGGCTCCCCATTGGACCGAGGAAAAGTGGGCGTGAATGCTTTTTGATCCATGAATTTTCATATAGCGTCCTCACTCCAACGCCCTGGAGGCGGGGCCAAATCGCCCCAGCTCGCCGATAGGACGGAACAGAAGTGGGCGTGAGTCGTTTTTGATCCGTTTTTCTCGGAAAGTCTGTGATGTTTCTGAACACGCTGCTCGGTGCGCGCCCTACACGAGTCCAGTATCGGTGCCCACAAGTGGCGCGAGAATGGTGGGGATGCGAGGGTGGCGAGTTGTGACGGTAAAGGTCGTGGCTGTTGTTGTGAAGCGGCGTTGTGGTTGGTGGTTGTTGTTGTGAAGCGGCGTTGTGGTTGGTGGTGGTAGTAATGGCGGCTGGTCCAAAATAAAGATAGTAAAAGAAAAACGGCTATCCTGAAGAGTCGCAGCCCGACTGAATGACATTTATTCCCTCGAAACAACGGGTTTGGGCCTAACTACACATATACTTACAGAGATATCTCACCTCAGGGAACTGAATGGTGGTTTGTGAATTTCGTCAACCACAACAATATATATATATATGTATGTATGTATATATGTATATATGTATGTATGTTCCCAAAATACAGCCAAAACGGTACACGATTGCGCAAAAAATTTAGGGCCACCTGACTCACCATTGGCCTGCGGTGTGCAGTATCAAGTTTCGTTCAAATCAGGCAACGAAAAAAAATTATTAAAAAATCAATTCCCGATTCAGTCAAGTACTCTTCAGGAGTATTTCATCAATGCAAACAACCTCAGTGGTATAGTTATCTGGAGCTATCTTTTTTTTTTCTTGAAATGATTTTTTTAATCAACCACTGTCACAAACGGGAACCCAACGGGTTCACGGGTCGTCTAGTATACAACTAAAAATGACTGTGATGCCTGCATGCACAGAGTAGCCAGTATCATACCTGCATATGCAGTGGCCAGTATTATACCTGAAGATTGGAATGTGGAGCTTATGTTCAGAACAGTCACAAAAGAGACATAGTCTCCAAACACACTATGCAACTTGCCTGATATGCCGGAGCAGGAAGTGGCCAAATACATAAACTGACCAATCTAGGTTATCCTGCACTCTTGTATGCTGTCAAGAACAGGCAAGATTGAGTCTCATTTAGGCTTGAAAATGATCGAGAAAGTTAGGCTGACTTTATGACGAGGGATCCCTTGTTTCATCCTTTATGTCGGTCCAAATACACTAACCGCAAAACAGTACACCAGAAGAAAAGCCAGCTTGCAAAGCTGGAAAGCACTTCATCAGCAGACTACTCTGGTTCTACTGAACATTTATGTGCTCCAACATCAAGTGTAAAGTACAAATCAGAGTCTTTAATTTGTGGATCAAAGCACTCTAGTGCGACATTCATGGTATTCGTGTCCCCAAAATAAATAACCTGAGGGCTGAGTAACTACCTAAACAAACTCACTCACACGGACGACTTAAATAAAATTGCCGGACGACTTAAATAAAATTGGCGGCGCTAAGACAGACATGCCGGGGGCGCACTCATATTTACAGTACATCTTAACCTTAACTTACAAATTTTACACTAAACCATGGCCCAGGATCAATGAACTCTGCAAAAAGAAAGCAGTTAGCAGGGAGCCAGGCTGCTCGCATGCAGTCTCTGACTCAAACAATGCAGGTGACAGGGAACGTGGCCGGCTGCTCACACGCAGTCCAAGGCCTTCCCTTTTTGAACTGAACGCAGTGAACCACAACGGTGCATGGGCTGCACAAACGCAGTCTCCGTGCCAGCTCAAGTGGCACACGCAATGAGCACAACGAATGGATGGATGAATGGATGGACGCAAACACGGTGCACGGGCCGCCACTGCAGGCCCGTGTTGTAGCTGCCAACAGGGCAGTTCTCGCAGCTTGCAAACTGTTGCTTTCTGATCCTGGCGCACATGGAAATGAACAGGGGGTGGACAAAGCAAAAATTGAACGGGGCTGGTGAGCAGGGGCAGTGGGCATGGCATGGCAAAGGTGATCAGGCAAACACAGCCCGCAGAAGAAGGCGGCTGCAGGCAAACACAGCCGGCAGATGAACTGGCCGGCACAGGCCTTGAAGTCCCACAGCTGCAGATGATCCGGCCGGCACAGGCCTTGTAGCAACACAACAGCTGCCGATGAAGTGGGCCGGCACAGGCCTTGAAGAAAAACAGCCAGCCGGCAGATGAAGTGGGCCGGCACAGGCCTTACAGCAACACAGCCAGCAGATGAAGCTGGCCAGCCTTTGCCGTTCAGTGGAGGTTGGTGGAGGGAGTGCGGTGGTGCTGGCCACTCGGAAGGCGGGCTCGGACCTACCTACCTACCTGTCTCCCTCCCACCTATCGCCATTGCCTGTCACTGTACATACCCACTCCCTTAATTTGTCAAACCCCAATTTAGCCCCAACTTATTTTCTTTTATTTTTTTACTTCCCCACTATAAATCGTCCCCTAACCCCCTTTATCGTCCTTGTTCGGCTAACCTATTCTGTCACCTAGCCTACTCCCAACCCCTACGTTCCCTTCCCGGAGGGGAATAAGGGAGAGCTAACGTCCTGTGTCGAGGCCCAATTCAAGCCTCAGGATGGCCTCCCCAGACTTCAGCGATCTAACCCAAAGTGGGTCCAGCGGCCCACAACGAGAGCGAGGGGATGGATGGTGCGGAGGGGTACACTTCCCAATCTACCCTATCCATTTAACTGCTAAACTACCCCGGGGCTTTCAACAAGCGCCTCTCGCTTAAATTATTGGTTCTAACAACCCAGATTCCCGTCGCCTGTGTTGGTGTCCTCACAATTTCGGGCCTCGCCCCCCAATTTTCTCTCCGTGTCCTCACACGGTCTCATGGCTGGGACACGTGGCTCCCTTTGGCAGGCACGACCCTCTGCCGAATCTCCCGCTATGGCACCCCCGGGCACTACACTGCCTCCGAGCCTACCAGCTCCCTAACACCGGGGAGTTCCCCCCATGGCACCTCCCCTGAAACGCACACGTGGCAGGCTGGCTTCCCGGGCCCCTTTCCGAGGGTCACCCGTGCCCACAACACTGCCCACGCGGCTAATGGCGCCCCGGGCCCCCGCACCAAGCAGGTGCACCCGTGCCCACTACGCTATCCCGGCCCCCCATGGGCCCTTGGCCTACCACGGCCGACTAGCCTGGTGCCCGGGGTACCCACTCAGCGATACTCACCTTTCGCAGCCACGCTCCCAGCCCGTCAACAGGGCTCCTGCACCCCTCCAAACGGGTTTCGAGCCTACACTCCCACCAACAACAAAACGACTTCCATTTTTCAATTTGACTAACCCCCTAACTCACTCTACACTGACCCCGGGGTCCCTTGGGCGGGAGTCACTCCTCCCCCCAATCACTCATCGCACCATGCATTCCCCATTCGCTCCATAAACACAGACCCGCTGGCCTCACTCACTCACTCACCAAGCACATGCTTCCACTTCACTCACCAACTCTTCAACACACTCACCGCTGAACTCTGCCAGCCTTCTAACTACATCCCCAAACTAACTCGTGCTCCCACGTCGTCCCTTAAACTATAGCACGTTCCATTTAACCTACGTAGCTAAGCTACGTCAACTCTACACATCCACAAGTCTGTCACTGTCCTCGAATGTCCCAAAAATCAATTTCCCAACCTAAATCTCGCTACAATCCCTCTAACTAATCCATTCCACGGACTCCATGAGGACTTACCCCTGCCCCATGAAGTCGGTCTAACTAAGCTAACCCTTCCCCCTAACTAGTTTCCATCCTGTGCCCTGGGTAAGGGGGTCTTCCACCCCTTGCCCAGGAATCCTGTGCACCCGAAAGTGAGGCTTGTTTTTTTTTTGTTTTTTTTCCATGCGCAGCACCAGCGCGGCAACTCGCGCACTTTGCACCTGCCCGTGATGTCATGCAGCTGCACGTGTTCCTCGTCCCTCCTTGGACGGTACCATCCGGCAGGGATACCCCTCCTGCCGGATTCCAACCCCACGTGCAGCCATGACGTCACCGTGTGCATAAAAAAACACAAGCCCCACGTCTCGAGGGGTTCCCCACGCGAACACATGTGCTTTGCCCGTTGGAGCTTAACACACACGATCGCGTGGAGAACCCGTCCGGTCCAAATCCGTTATCCTGCCTAAACTTTGTCCGTCCGCGGGATCGGCAAATCCACCGCGTGCGTTTCCAGACCGGGACTTCACTCTCGCAAGCGAGCACGTGGGGGCCTCGTGCGTTGCACAGCACGGACCTCGTGCTCACTGCTGGGTGAACCCGGCACGGTCCCCGAAACAACTACAGCCGCTACTCGGCTTTCTTTCTTCACATGTCGCCGTCGTCGCCATTCCACACACGCACTCCCGCGTGTTACGACGCTCACACTCCACACCATTACATTCACACCGGGAGACGCGGCTGCGTGCTCCTGCATGCCAACCGACATCTCCCTCACATACCGCTCTCTCACACACACGGTCTCCCTTGCATAAACCATACCACTCACACGTGGTGCTCCATTCACTCGCGGCCTTCCACTCACTCGTGCCTCACTACTCACACAAACCACACCACTCACACACGCGGGGGCACTCACCCGCGGTGCCTCATCCACACACCGTGCCTCACTCACACACGCGGGGGCACTCACCCGCGGTGCCTCACTCATACACCGTTCCTCACTCACACACGCGGGGGCACTCAACCGCGGTGTTTCATCCACACACGGCGTGCTGGGAAGCACGTACTCCGGCACCATCGCCACCACACCACTCACACACGGGGTCGCTTCCACACACGGGGACGCACTCACACCTTACATCACACATACCGGGACAACCACACTGGGGATTCGTGTCCCCACAAGGGTCTCCGGGGCCTTTATACCCCCCAAGCTCTCCGTGCACCTGTCCACAGCACCCGTCCTCTCAACCTCGCAAAGCACGACCGAACTCACTTGGTCGTGACTCGCCTCAAGGGGGCATACTCCCTCCCCTCGTTCCTGGAGGAGGCTATCCCGCTGCTCGCACCGGGCCTCCACCCAGTCCACCAGCTCACCCCCATTGTCCTTCACTACCTCCGTGTGTGTGTGTGCGTCACTTACCCCGTCTTCATCGTGTAGTCTTCCCTCTATCGTTCCCATCTCCCATGTCTCTGCCAACTCTTCACCCTTTACCTCCCTTGTCTCCACTATTTTTATTTCCTTTGTCGTCACCTCGTGTCTCGTCTCACACGTTTTGGTCTCCCCATTTAATTTTTCCCTTTCGGTCACCGTCGCACCCCCTCCCAGTTCGTTCGCTCCCACACGTGGAGTCGCCATTTTTATCTCCCTGCTAACGGCCTTCATGCCCGCCTGCAGGCATCGGCCCATGTTCTGCGTCTCACCCCGGAGCTTTTTCGTTTCTTCCTTCATTTGCTTGTTCATGCCTTTCATTTCGTTTTTCATTGCATTTGTATTTGTATCCATCTTTTTGTTCATGCCTTTCATTTCCGCATTCATTTGTGCCAGCATGGTGAATAGCTGGGCCATGTCGGGTGCGCTTGGGTGAGCCATTTCGGCAGGGGTTGGGGAAGGGTTTTGGTGGAGAGGGGGAGGGGAGGTGTCATACACCGTGGCCGCTGCCGCACCCATTTCGGGCTCTGGGTTCAGTTGGGCGAGTTTGTTTTCCTGTACAACCAACATTTCCTGCACGGGGATTTCATCCTGAGCCATGGATTCTACACATTCTACATCCATTTCTAATACCCCCGGCTCCCGCTCGCCTTGAGACGCCATCTTGCTTCTCTTAAAGGGTTAATTTAGCTCGCTCGTAATTTGGAGGGAATTGGGGGTCGCTCCTCTCACCCCTGGACCGATTCCCGCGAATTTAGCCGGAGACAGGAGAGCCCGTTTTCCCGTTCTCCGATACCAGTGCCGCGAGGAGGGCGATGGGTTTATATCCCACTCCTGACACCAGTGTTGCGGATTCGCGCCCGCCGGCGTGCGAACGGCCACGTAACTCGAATCGCGGCACGTCGCCCACCGGACGGACAATCCAGTCGTGACCCTCTCGGACTAACGCCGGGAACTAGTCACGGGTGGACCTTTCGGTCTCACCAAGATCGTGCCAATCGGCCCCCGCGTGGGATCGGGTTGCTCGCCAAATTCGACCTACCTAAGTACCCACACGGAGGGTAGACCGGGCGATCGCACCTCGCCGCAGGTCGACTTCGGACACGGGCCACTTTAAGCGACCCGTTCCGTACTATCGGGATAACCGAGCGGTGTTATTCGTCGGCCTCGCCGGTTCGATTAATTATCGGGCGTTTTAGCCCACGACCAACCCTTTACGTGAAGCAAGATGGAGATTCAATGAAAGAAAAGACGAAGCGAAGTGGGAAAACAGTTCAACATAACTCACATTTATTTCGCGATGAACGGGAAGCACACATATACCATTACACCAAAAGCACATGTAAAAGGAGAAGAAACACAATATTACACAAAAAGCAAATATAAAAGAGAAACACAGTGCAGAGCTATCCGACTACCGAGCACACGGCAACACTTATACAATTTTACTTCACAGACGGCGCCGACAACACGTATACCCAAAGCAAAAGAAAAGAACCACCCTCCAGGATGAGGCGGGCCTGGGGCCGAGACCGTGTCGGGCCTACCGTCTGATGATGAGACGCAAATTGGCGGTGGCGACTCAACTCCGCGGGCCTCGCGGACAGTGTCTGGTAGGGGGTGGGAAGGGGGCCCCCTTGTCGCACTATCTCAGCGCGGGGGGAAACAGGAGGGGGTTGTTGATGCTCGGGGGAAAGGAGGATATCACCCTGTCTCGGGTCCCGCGACGAGCGTCTCCTCCTCGACCTCGGTCGCGTTGCTGGCCTCTCCCTCTGCAGCTCCCGGCACCGACGCGAGCACCCCCTCGTCCGCCTTCGCCGCCGCCACCTCTCCACAGCTCCGTCTAATCGCCCTCTCCGTCTCCTCTCTTGGCTCGTCCCAACTCTTCACTCTTGACTTCTCCCCTCCGAACCCACCACTCCCCAGCTCCACTGACAACTCGTTCCAACGCACCACTCTCAACTTTCTTTACTGACGAACGCAGCCGTTTATATAAGCCCCGTGGCTTCGCTCCTTCACCTTTGACCCTCTTCCTCCGACCCTTCACCTCTCTAACTGGCTCCCCATTGGACCGAGGAAAAGTGGGCGTGAATGCTTTTTGATCCATGAATTTTCATATAGCGTCCTCACTCCAACGCCCTGGAGGCGGGGCCAAATCGCCCCAGCTCGCCGATAGGACGGAACAGAAGTGGGCGTGAGTCGTTTTTGATCCGTTTTTCTCGGAAAGTCTGTGATGTTTCTGAACACGCTGCTCGGTGCGCGCCCTACACGAGTCCAGTATCGGTGCCCACAAGTGGCGCGAGAATGGTGGGGATGCGAGGGTGGCGAGTTGTGACGGTAAAGGTCATGGCTGTTGTTGTGAAGCGGCGTTGTGGTTGGTGGTTGTTGTTGTGAAGCGGCGTTGTGGTTGGTGGTGGTAGTAATGGCGGCTGGTCCAAAATAAAGATAGTAAAAGAAAAACGGCTATCCTGAAGAGTCGCAGCCCGACTGAATGACATTTATTCCCTCGAAACAACGGGTTTGGGCCTAACTACACATATACTTACAGAGATATCTCACCTAAGGGACCTGAATGGTGGTTTGTGAATTTCGTCAACCACAACAATATATATATATGTATGTATGTATATATGTATATATGTATGTATGTTCCCAAAATACAGCCAAAACGGTACACGATTGCGCAAAAAATTTAGGGCCACCTGACTTACCATTCGCCTGCGGTGTGCAGTATCAAGTTTCGTTCAAATCGGGCAACGAAAAAAAATTATTAAAAAATCAATTCCCGATTCAGTCAAGTACTCTTCAGGAGTATTTCATCAATGCAAACAACCTCAGTGGTATAGTTATCTGGAGCTATCTTTTTTTTTTTTTCTTGAAATGATTTTTTTAATCAACCACTGTCACAAACGGGAACCCAACGGGTTCACGGGTCGTCTAGTATACAACTAAAAATGACTGTGATGCCTGCATGCACAGAGTAGCCAGTATCATACCTGCATATGCAGTGGCCAGTATTATACCTGAAGACTGGAATGTGGAGCTTATGTTCAGAACAAAGTCACAAAAGAGACATAGTCTCCAAACACACTATGCAACTTGCCTGATATGCCGGAGCAGGAAGTGGCCAAATACATAAACTGACCAATCAAGGTTATCCTGCACTCTTGTATGCTGTCAAGAACAGGCAAGATTGAGTCTCATTTAGGCTTGAAAATGATCGAGAAAGTTAGGCTGACTTTATGACGAGGGATCCCTTGTTTCATCCTTTATGTCGGTCCAAATACACTAACCGCAAAACAGTACACCAGAAGAAAAGCCAGCTTGCAAAGCTGGAAAGCACTTCATCAGCAGACTACTCTGGTTCTACTGAACATTTATGTGCTCCAACATCAAGTGTAAAGTACAAATCAGTCTTTAATTTGTGGATCAAAGCACTCTACAAAGGGAGACAGACACCTTCTACTCATTTCAACTGTGGATCGCCAAAGTTAATATGGCAAAAAGCAAATGAACTCAATGATGATGAGCAAATGCAATTCAAGCTTCAAGGGTATGGTAATCAGTGTGTTGACATGGTAGTGGGTGACTTTCAATACTACCATACTTGTAAGTCCTCATATTTAACGAGTGAAAGACACAATGAGAGTAGTACCAGCAACAAGGGTCCATTCAATGCTGTAATAACTCAATATATTTCACACAGCAATAAGCCCTTTTTCAAAGATGGTAGTGTGTTCTTTATCACTGCATTATGGGACCAATTCCATCATTATCTAACAGACCATGGAGTGGAAAATTCTGCCTCTTACCGATCTCAGGCCCTGGTAGCATGTCTGCAAATCCATTATAAAGTTAACGATGGATTCTGACTGAGTCATGGTTGTTCCACAGAAAAGAAGCTCAAGTCTAGTGCGCTCATCCGATCTCAGCATTGGAAGTCTAATGGCAAAGCCAAAGCAACCGAAGCAAAGAGTTGATGAAACAGAGTATGCTGAAGAAAGAGAGGAGGAAGTGACACTCAAAGACACCATGGATATTGAAGCATTTTATCAGGTGCCGTGCTTATCCATACAAGTGCTGAAAAGTGTGGGGCCAGTACACAAACCTGACAAACTCCAGTAACAACTGAAAATAAGTCAGAGATGGCATTACCACATCTCACAGCACTTTCAGTACCAGAGTATTTCAAAAACACGATGGATATTAAAGCCTTTTATCAAGTCAGGAGACTGCTAAGGAAGCATCAATGCTCTGCACAGAGTATGGTCCCAATGGATGGATGGACGATAGTTCAGATATCAAATTGACCCGTTTTGGTGGAACGCCACGAAGATCAAGAATTCTCCAGAGGGCATACCGATTCACTGAATCAAACGTTTTACAGAGATCAAATATAGGCTGCAAGCAGCCCCTGCCAAAACTCGAGTCTGCGTTCGGTGAAGACCTGAAGAGCAAGAATACGGTAAATCATTGACCTCTTTGGTGTAAAGCCTGACTGCTCTGGACGCTGGTGCTCAATCAGATGATGGAGAACCCTATCAAGAATTATCCGAGCAAAGACCTTACCCGGCACTGAGAGTAGTGTCACCCCTCGGTAGTTGTTGCAGTCCTGGAAATCACACTTCCCTTTCCAGAGAGGGACAACAAGGCCCCTCTTCCAGTCAGTTGGGATGATGCCTGTGTTCCAGGCAGAGCACAGAACTGCATGCAATGACACGAGTGCAGCATTTCCACCAGCCTTGAGAAGTTCAGCATGGATGCCACATATCCCAGGAGCTTTACCCCATTTCAACCGGTTCACTGCAACCTGCGTTTCCACAAACGAAGGTGATCGCAGTTGATTGGAGTGTCAGCAATAGGGATAGTAACACCCCAGACATCCAACTCAACAGCTGGTGGATCAGCCTGGTACAGCCGCTCAAAGTAACCGGCCCAGCGGGCCTTCACTTCGGACTCCTCTGTCAAGAGCCCCCCCACCCTGCACTCAAACTGCAGTACACCGAGGGATGGGCTTGGAGGAACGTAATACGCGAGTTCCCCCGTAAGCAGGAGGAGCATCACTTGACCACATGTCACCCGAACCTCACAGATTCCTCGCACATAGGCCTCCTTGGCACCCTTAGCGCACGTACAGTTTTACACCTCAGCTCCCTGAACAGCTCAGCTCTGCCATTCAGCCTGGCCCTGCGACTCTGATCAATGGTATCCAGTGTCCCCTGAGAGACAAAATTCTTCTTCGCCCTTCTGTGAGTTCCAAGAAATCCACTGGCAACATCAAGGACCGGCAACTAACACATTAAACATGTCAAACACTTACCAACATCTCAAATATATCCAATGAACAAAGAGGTCACGTTCTCCTCAAACCTCAAACAAGTCAAACACTTTTTAACGTGTTGAACATGTCAAACACTTACCAACACATCAAACACTTACGAATAATTTAAACATGTCCAACACTTCCCAACATGTTAAACACTCACCAACATGTCAAAACACTTACCAGCATATCAAACTCATGAACATGTCAAACACTTGCCAACACCTCAAACACTTACTAACATTTTATGCATGTCAAACATTTACCAACACATCAAACACTTACAAACATATCACACACTTACAAACATTTTAAACCTGTCAAACACTTTCCAACATGTCAAAGATATAAAACACTTCCCAGCATGTAAAATATATCAAACTGTTACCAACATGACAAATGTGCCAAACACCAACATTTCAAACATATCAAACACTTACTAACAATTTAAACATGTCAAACACTTACTAACATCTCAAACATGTCAAATACTTCCCAACATCTCAAACACATGAATATTTTTAACATGTCAAATACTTCACAACATGTTGGACATGTTAAACATGTCAAATACTTCCCAACATGTTGAACATGTTAAACATTTCCCAACATGTGAAACATGTCCTGAACACTTACCAACATGTTAAATATATTGTTACATTTGTAAGGGGGGGGGGGAAAGAGATATTACCTTTGAACAGTTTTAAATATATAGATTAGTATGGTCAGTGTATGAGTAGTTCGCCAATATTGATGCAAATAAGCAGGGAAATCAAATGGTCATGTAACATGTGGCAAAGTTTCAATTTTCTCCATTGAATGGTTTTCGATGTACGGTACCGCCCTTAACACTATAATTGCCACTATATAACTGCTGGCAGTAACGACTGGGTACCAAGACGGCCTGCTTTGAGGAAACCCCGCTTTGATCGGACAGCTGACCCATTATGTCCTCCTTATTCAATTGAATTCCGAATAGGATTTCAGAAACTTCAATTCAAATCAAATGGAAAATCAAATAAAATAGGTGCTGCAATGGAGTCATCAGAAGGAACACAAACAAGCAAAAAGCAAAGATCAAGTCATCAGGAGACACCTGGATAGGATTTGGGTTTCAACTGCTACTCTTCCCCTCTCAAACTCATCCAGGCACAGCCAAGTGAGCCTTATTCAAAAAAATAAAAATAAAAAAAGAGCCCAGATTCAAAATATTAAATAATTCTAGCTGCCAGACCATGTGTTCGATCAGGTTGAAATTTAAAACATACATTTCCCATCACAACCAGATAAAGAATTTTCATGTTTCACATCAATTGATGCAGCAAATCAAAAGAAATAAAAAAACATTTTTAAGATGTTCGTTCAATCCAGTATGGCTGCCACACCTTGTGACCTATCAATTATTCGTGAACACCCCGTTATCCCTAAGGCTTGGGGAATGTGTGGGTGAAGTTTCCCCTCGATCTGTCAAGCCGTTCTGGAGAAGAACGTTTTTAAAGGTTTATTCTTCAAAAAAAAATCATAGTTGCCAGACCATGCGACCTATGATGTTAAAATTTACACCTTATCTTCCCCAAATCTAATATATCACGTGTGCTGAGTGAGATCAATCTGGTAAGCAATTCTGGAAAAGTTTATTAAAGGTGTTATTGTCAATACAAAATGGCTCCCAAACCACAAGACCTATGACATCATCATTTTACACTACATGCAGCAATGGTGTGAGATGATATTTGTGAAGTTTCATGTCGATTGATGAAGCAGTTCAAGAGAGAATTTATAAAATATTTTCCTTCATTCCAATATGGCTGCCAAACCATGTGACCTATCAATTATTCATGAACACCCTGGTAATGGTATCCCCAAGGCTTGGGGAACATGTGTGCGTTTCTCCTCAATCTGTCTAGACATTCTGGAGAAGAATATTTTTAAAGGTTTTAGGGTAAATACAATATGGCTGTCAAATCATTTGACCTACGATATCATCGGTGAACTTTTTGTTCCTCATGGATAGGCAATCATAGCTGTATAGTTTTGCCTCTATCTGTTCAGCTGTTTGAGATTTTTGAAGGTTTAAAAGTTTTTTTTTTTAAAATGGCTGCTGAACCACGCGGCCGATGACATCAATTTTTTTCTGTCGACCAGCTTATCCCGAGATGATCCTCAACATTTTTCATGCTGATCGGATATAGTGTTCAATGAATACAATTATGACATCATAACAAAGGCACCTATGACATCAAAAAATCAAACATTGCCCATGTGGATTTCTTCACATGTGCCAAGTTTCAATTTTTTCCATGGAGCAGTTTCGGAGAAACGAAGTCCAAATTTTTTCCTTTTTTCCCAACATGGCTGTCACACCACATGACCTATGACATCATAATTATCATTAAAACATTCCACATGAGTAGTCGCACCTATGGCAAAAGTTGTGTTAAACTGACAAGTGGTTGCAGAGAAAACTAGAAGGGCACTCGGTAGAGCGCATCCCTCCGCCACGTAATGTCTGATCCACGAGAACATATCGGGTCCAATACATTTTTGAAATATCATGCTATACACAACTATATCGTTTTTTTGCACCAACTCTCAATGGTGAAGAATCACTTAAAAAATTATATAATTCTCATATCCAGATCGTCACCAAAATCGAATCAGTTCGTCCGTGTCATACACCCAACCTGTCCGCAAAATTTCAGCCGGATCCACCCACCTTTTGAGATATCCTGTACACAAACAAACAGACAGAAAGGGGAGAAAACATAACCTCCTTCACCTTCGGTGGCAGAGGTAATGAATCTAAAAGGGAATAACAAAATTACAGAAACATACGTACGTATTGTTGCGAATTCCGGCCCGCCGGCGTGCGATCGGCCACGTAACTCAAATCGCGACACGTCACCCACCGGAACGGACAATTCAGTCATGACCCTCTTGGAACTACCGCCAAGGAGCTCGCCACGGGTGGGGGTTTAACCTCACCACAACCCAGTCCGCATTCTACCCGCGCGAAATAGGGTGAATCGCCGAATGTCGATATACCTAAGTACCCGCGCGAGTAGCATACCGAGGAGTTGTACCACGCCGCAGGTCGACTCCGGACACGAACCGCTTAAGCGGCTCGTTCCGTGCTGCAGGGATAACCGAGCGGAGTTATCGTCGACCTCGACAGTTCAGATTATTTACCGGGTGTTTTAAACCCACTATCAATCCCTTACGTGATGCAAGATGGAGCTTTCAATAAGGGGAGAAAAAGGACGCAACGGAACGGGAAACAGTTCACACAATGCACATTTATTTCACACACACAAGCACGTATGGCAGTAATGCAATGACACAAAATGCAACAAAAGGAAAAGCACTACTACCGACTATAATTATTTACAACACTTAAACAATTATACTTGTCGGACGGCGCCACAGCATTCATTCAAAAGCAAAGGAAACGAAAGCCACCCTCACAGGCAAGGAGGCAGACAGGTCCATGGACCAAATGTGCACGGAGCCTGGAGGAGCGGCCAGGTCCACGAGACCGAAAAGGTCTTACCCGCGTCCTCGTGACGCGATGGCGGGCAAGCCGCAATGTCCGCGGAGCTGCGCCCCGACTCCGTGCACCTGGCTTGGTCGGTGAGCCCTCTCCGGCGTGCTTCGTGCCAGCACGGTTGGGTCGGCACCACGGTTAGGGTGGGGAAGGAACAGGGCCACCGGCACTATCTCAGCGCGGATGGGGGGGGGATGAGAGAATTGTTGATGCTCAGGGTCAAGTGAGGGGAATGGCTGGCTGGCTTGGTCGCTTGTGAGAGTGAAGGTGGGTCGATTCCACGATGAGACAAGCCCAGCGACGAGACGACACCACACTACAATTCTCCAACCTCGACGACGACCTCAGTCTTCACTCGACCTGCACTTTCGTCTTCACTCGACCCGCACTTTCGTCTTCACTCGACCCGCACTTTCGTCTTCACTCGACCCGCACTTTCGTCTTCACTCGACCCGAACCCCCGTCTTCACTCGACCCGAACCCCCGTCTTCACTCGACCCGAACTCCCGCGTCGCCTTGTGCTCGCGTCTTTATAGACTGGAGGAGAAGCCTGTATGCAGATTTTAGGATCAAAACGCGATTGGAGGCGGGGCCACGCCACCCTCTGTTCAGCCATTGGTGTGGTCAAAAGGGGCGTGAGCCTCTTTTGATCCGAATTCTCTCCCGAGAGGAATTCACATTCATCGCGCTTGGAGGCGGGCCATACCGCCCGACACTCGCCCATTGGACGGAGAAAAAGGGGCATGAACCCTTCCTAATCTGTTTTTCTCCCCGAGAGGAACGCATTCGTACCCGCGGCTCGACGCGTTCGGCATCGATTACCGAACGGGCCCTGGACAGCACGACGTTTGGTGTTGACTGGTGGTGTGGGGTCGATGGTTGTGGAAGGAGAAAGGCGAAGGTGGTGGGGGGTTTGCTGTGGTGGTTTGGTGGTTGGCGGGCGTCGTTTGGGAAGGGCGGTGAAGCGATGTTTGCGGGATGGAGTTGTGGAGGTAAAGAGGCAAAGGTGGTGGTGTTCGAGTTGTTGGCGGCTTAATGGTCCAAAATAACAATAGAGAAAGAAAAATGGCTAACTCAAAGCGTAGCAGCCCGGATGAATCACACATATTCCCTCTATACAACGGGTTTGGGCTAACGACACATGAACTTACCGATATATCTCACCTGAGGACCCTTTATGGTGTAATGAGAATTTCCACAATCGTAACAGTATATAAATACTCGACCAATTGCTTAACCCCACCCTTTGCTTCGTGTGTGTGTGTGGGGTAAAAAAGGAAGTGCTGCTTCCATGCAGCTTAGTATTGAAAAAGGAAAGGGTCTGGATGAACGACAGTGGGTTATGCTTGGCCCAAGCCGATATACTGTGTACCCACATTTGTGCAAGCAGACTTTTTTGACCTTCTTATAAATATTGTTACGTTTGAGGGGGGGGGGGTATGCATTCAAAGGGTAATTAGGATGTTTAATTAGGTATGCCATGCTGTTCGAGTTTACCAGGATCTCGATGTAATAAGTAGCAATTCAGTGGTGATAAGTTGTCTAGTAAATGTTCATTTCTTCAAGGGGGAAATGATAATTGTCACGTAATTAGATAGGGACACGGGATAGGGTAAGTGTGTCTGCGTAAACCCCTTTTGGTATTCTCTGGAGGCTGGCCGTGACGTCACAGGACAGTGCAGCGGATGGCTCCGCCCCGTGATCACGATTGGCAGAAGGCGACGGCGGTGGGCCAATAAATGGCTCGATTGGAAGTGACGAGGACAGGAGGATAAAAAGGTTCTGTTCGGGGTCGAAAAGGAAGAGGAAGAAGATCGGGACAAAACGATCGTGTTTTTTTGGTGTGGAGGCTGTTGCGCGGAGAGCGTCCTTGTTGTTGTGCTGATTCGATCGTGTTCTTCATAGTGTCTTGAAGCCTTGCTAAGCCTCGTGCCTCACCTTGGTTGGCTCTGGGGTTCTGCTGACTCGGAGTACGGGGTCGAACGGCGGGCGGACCTGCCTCCCTCTCCTGCTCGCAACTTGGCGCCAGAACTGGTTCCCTGGTTCCCGCTGTGAGCGGACTTGGGCCAAGACCAGGAGGTCGACAGCACCACGGTTTCTCCTGCCCCCCTGACGAGAGCAAGGCCAGCTCCAGGGACAGTTGCGTCCACACCACGGTCCAGCCTGACCACCAGAAATAGCTACGTTTTGTGTGTGTGTGTGTGTGTGTGTGTGTGTGTGTGTGTGTGTGTGTGTGTGTGTGTGTGTGTGTGTGTGTGTGTGTGTGTGTGTGTGTGTGTGTGTGTGTGTGTGTGTGTGTGTGTGTGCTTGACGCCTTAGAGGGTTTGAGATCTGTATATTCATTGGAATTGTCTGTGTTTTTCCCCACGCCCGATTCCACACCATCCCGTCGAATGGCCCCGGATCCCTTTTCTTGCCGAGTCTTGTTATTTCTGGTTAATAGTAAAAACAAATAAACATCATCAACTCAGTGAAAAGTGACTCGTGTCACCTTCCTCGTCCCGTTTGCGGTAGAGCGATTAGAACCGCCATGTTTGGGTTATAAATAAATAAACCGCCTCCATCGTTTCGGCTCATTCTACGTTGGCGGGACTGTTCAAGTCCCGTGGACGTCACAATATGTACAAACTTTACATTTAAGAGGCAGAGTTTGTACTCAAACAGGTTTGTGAGGCAACGCTAACACGTGCCTCTTACAGATATACAGAAATATGTATGCAGAAGCAGAGAATGCATGATCCTGTCGATTCTTCCGTTTTTTTTTTTTGTGAAATTGATACTCTTTGTTGGCCGCGCAGATGTATTTGTACTTGGTGGTGTATATCAGCATCAGTGACACAAATGTCAGGTCAGGTTCGATCTATGACCTGCTACAGGTACCATGTAAACCTGTATTAACCTGTTCCATGGTCGGGTTGTTGGCGACTAAACCGTCTCCCCCACCAGGTTTTCTGGTGAGGAGGGTGTTTGGATATGGACACCCAGCAGGATTAAAAACAAAACCTGTCAAAGGGCGGAGGAGCTCCTTGTGAGCCAACGGCCATCCATATCTCGTGCCCAACTGTGTCTGCGGACGTCCTCCTGCAGTTGGGTTACTTTTTTATTAGGAGGTTGGTGGCAGGATTTGCACTCCGGCCACCGTAAAACCCTTCATTCCGCAAAACACAAAAACGCAAAAAAAATCTGAAAACCCACTCCGTGGGAGTACCTCCTGTGCAGCTTCCCTTCGCAGGGCAGCTCACCGGATGATGGGATTGGGGCAAAGCCTTCGGGACCCCCAATCTTTGATGATAGGAGGGAAACCATGGGGTAACATCCCTCGAGTCTGTGGTTGATCAGTGCCCCAGACGAGATACACTTCTAGTCTTGGGGGATTTCAATGCATCGACTGGAACTGATAGGGATGGTTATGAGGTGTGTGTTGGTCCCCATGGGTCAGGAACTATGAACCAGAATAACACTAAGTTCCTTGACTTTGCAAGAAGTCATGGACTTAGGGTGGCTGGTTCATGGTTTCAGCGCCCAGAACCTCATTGCAGGACTTGGTATTCCAACGCTGGTGGTGTGGCAAAGGAGATTGACCATGTCCTCATTGACGGTCGTTGGAGGATGATCCAGAACTGCAGGGTCTACCGGAGTGCTCAGTTCCTCAATACTGACCACAGGCTTGTTGTAGCAACTCTAAAGCTGCACCTTAAATCCTGGAGAATGGTACCATCCAAGCCTCGGCTGGATGTTGGCAAGCTCAGGGATGAGAGAGTAGCTGAGGAGTTTGCGAACAGGCTGAGTGGACACTTGGGGGGTCTGGGTGCTTTGGGGGGTCCTGAAGAGTTGTGGAGTGCCTTCAAGACCACCGTCCTTGATGTTGCCGGTGGATGTCTTGGAACTCACCGCAGGCAAAGAAGAATTTTGTCTCTCAAGGGACACTGGATACCATTGAGCAGAGTCGCAGGGCCAGGCTGAATGGCAGAGCTGAGCTGTTCAGGAAGCTGAGGCGTAAAACTGCACGTGCACTGAGGGTGGACAAAGAGGCCTATGTGCGAGGAATCTGTGAGGGGGTAGAGCATCACCTGTGGACAGGTGATTCTCATCCCTCTTACAGGGGAATTCGCGCATTGCGTTCTTCCAAGCCCATCCCTCGGAGCACTGCAGTTGGAGCAGAGAGTGGTAGACTCTTGACAGAGGAGTCTGAAGTGAAGGCCCGCTGGGCCGGTTACTTTGAGCGGTTGTACCAGGCTGATCCCCCAGCTCTCGAGTTGGACGTCAATGGTGTTACAATCCCTGTTGCTGACCCTCCAATCAACTGTGGTCCACCTTCGCTTGTGGAAAAACGGGCTGCGGTGAACCAGTTGAAACGGGTCAAAGCTCCAGGGATCTGTGGCATCCATGCTGAACTTCAAGGCTGGTGGAAATGCTGCATTCATGTCGTTGCATGCAGTTTTGTGCTCTGCCTGGAACACAGGCATCATCCCAACTGACTGGAAGAGGGGCCTTGTTGTTCCTCTCTGGAAAGGGAAGGGTGATCGCCAAGACTGCAACAACTACCGAGGGGTGACGCTACTCTCAGTGCCGGGCAAGGTCTTTGCTCGGATAATTCTTGATAGGGTTCGCCACCATCTGCTTGAGCACCAGCGTCCAGAGCAGTCAGGCTTTACACCAAAGAGGTTAACGATTGACCGTATCCTTGCTCTTCGTGTCCTCACCGAATGCAGACGAGAGTTTCGGCAGGGGCTGCTTGCAGCCTATGTTGATCTCTGTAAAGCGTTCGATTCAGTGAATCGGGATGTCCTCTGGAGGATTCTTGGTCTTCGTGGGGTGCCACCAAAACTGATCGATCTGATGTCTGAACTCTACTCTGGTACTGAGAGTGCTGTGAAGTGTGGTGGTACCACTTCTGACTTATTTCCAGTTGTTACTGGAGTTTGTCAGGGGTGTGTACTGGCCCCCACACTTTTCAGCACTTGTATGGACTGGATTTTAGGGAGGATGTCAGAGAGATCAAGCTGCGGTGCATCGTTTGGGAATGTCAAGATCTTGGACCTTGATTTTGCAGATGATGCAGTCATCTTTGCGGAAACTTTAGATATCCTTTTGGGGGCCCTCGACATGCTGAATGAGGAGTCGGAGCCGCTGGGATTACGGGTTTCTTGGGTCAAAACTAAGATCCAGGCTTTCGGTGACATCTTGGATGCTGCTGTCCTGTCTGTGTCTCTTTGTGGTGAGGATGTTGAGGTCGTGGAGAGATTCACTTACCTTGGCAGTGATATTCATGTCTCTGCTGGCTGTGAGTCAGAGGTCAATAGACGTCTGGGTCGGGCCTGGGGAGTCAGGGATTCACTGGATCATGGGGTGTGGCGCTGCCGGTACCTGTGCGGTAGGACGAAAGTCCGAGTCTTCAGGTCCTTGGTACTTCCAGTCTTGCTCTATGGATGTGAGACTTGGACTCTGACCAAGGATCTGAGACGGAGACTTAATTCCTTTGGTACCAGGTCTCTTCGGAGAATCCTTGGCTATCGCTGGTCGGATTTTGTGTCCAACGAGCGGTTGCTGAGAGAGACTCGGATGAGATTTATTACCTGCATAGTCCGTAAGCGTCAGTTGCGGCTGTATGGACATGTGGCTCGTTTTCCTGACGCTGATCCTGCTCACCAGATTCTCTCAGCGAGGGAGTCTCGTGAGTGGAGGAGGCCAGTGGGCCAACCACGTGCCTCGTGGTTGCAGCAGGTTGACCATCATCTCAAGATGGGGATGGGCCTGACATCTGCCTGGGGGATGGCCAGACGGAGGCCCCTGGAGTACCGGCGGAAAGTGGATGCAGCGACGCGCTGTTCTGGCACATGCTCCCATACCTGACCTGACCTGACCTGACCTGACACAAAAACGCAGAGAATAACAAAATTATTGTTTCCCTTGAAGTTTTCAAGAAGTTATTGAGGCAATCTCATCTGTATTTCGAGGATTTTCGAAAGTACGGCCTTGTATCTGCATTCAACTTACCGGAACAAACAGATCTTTCTATATTTATTTGTTAATTTCTGGCTTTGTGGATGGTGAATTTTGGGAAATTATGAATTGGCAAAAACATATTTTGAATGTTTGTTTTAACCAGAGTGCTTGATACAAAAGGTCCAACTGTAAATGTAAACAAGCAATACAACACGTACATATATATATATATATATATATATATATATATATATATATATATATATATATATATATATATATATATATATATATATATATATATATATATATATATATATATATATATATATATATATATATATATATATATATATAGTTACGGCTGTGGAAATTCGCAGAACTCCATAAAAGGTCTTGAGTTAGTTCTGCCGATAAGTCCGTGTTCAGTTCGATTTCCCCACCGTTGTTTAATGGGATTTATCCGTGTGCACAGGGCTGTGATCTTTGAGATAGTTTTTCTTTTCCTATCGTTATTTTGGACCAACCACGATCGCCTCAAACCACACCAACCACGATCGCCTCAAACCACACCAACCACGATCGCCTCAAACCACACCAACCACGATCGCCTCAAACCACACCAACCACGATAGCCTCAAACCACACCAACCACGATCGCCTCAAACCACACCAACCACGATCGCCTCAAACCACACCAACCACGATCGCCTCAAACCACACCAACCACGATCGCCTCAAACCACACCAACCACGATCGCCTCAAACCACACCAACCACGATCGCCTCAAACCACAACAACCACGATCGCACCAAACCACAACAACCACGATCGCACCAAACCACAACTCTCTACCAATGGCACGCGGATTTTCCCTACTGCTTTTCCCGCGCTTCGGTATGGGGGAGGTGCGATTTGAGCCAGAGGTCAAAGGTGAAAAAAGGTGGAGGCCTGATTTTGGGGGAATGAATCTCCCTGGACCTATACCAAGAATTCTTCTCTCGGCCCCCGGGGAGGGGGCAAGAGGGCACGCCCCTTTTCTGGAAGCTTCCTGCAGGAGTTGGAAGGTGGGCGGAGCGATAAAAGGGGAGGGGTGTGGCGTTGGAACTGGGGGATACAAGGCCGCGAAGGATGGCAGCTCGAGGCCTTCTTCTCCTTCGTGTGTGTTTTTCGGCGGGGACTTTGTTTTGTCTTCTTCTTCGTGGTAGTTTTCGGTGGTGCATGGGGCTTCTTCTCCTTCGTCGGCTTGGTCTTTGGAGAGTCTTGGGTTCGGTGGTTCGGGTCGAGTCGTCGGAGCTCGCAGTCGGTGGGGAGTCCAGGCGTGGCACCAGGGACGCGGATGGGAGGCGCCGGAGAGAGCTCGCCGGCTCCCTGGAAGGCCGAGCTCAGCCGCGGCTGTCCTTGCTGCCGTGGGGGACAGACGTCGCGACTGGCCCACCATCGCACCACGAGGGTGCAGGTAACCTGCAACAGTCTCGTGGGATTCATTCGGTCTGCCAAGTCCCATGTCATAAAGGTCTACGGACCCTGTCTGACTCCCCTGTCTGTGGGGGTAGTCTTTTATTTTCCTTGGGTTTTGCTTTCAAATGCATGTTGTGGCGCCGTGTCTTGTGAAGTAAAACTGTTAAGTGGCTGTACATAAATTGCTTATACTCGGTTGTAGTGCTTTTGCTTTATTGAATTGCATACGTGCATGACTATATACGTGCTGTGAATAATAAATGTGCTTGTGTGAATGTAACCCGTTCGTCGTGTCTTTTTCCCCAATTGGAATACCATATTGCATCTCGGAATATTAGTTGGGTTTTAAATACCCGTTAAATAGAATCAGATCCGGCGAGGTCGGGCGATAATCCCCGCTCGGTTATCACTGCAGAACGGAATGAACCACTTGGGCGGTTCGTGTCCAAGCCGAACTGCGCCGAGGTACGGTCTCCCGGTAGGCTACCCGCGCAGGTACTTAGGTATATCGAGATTCGGCGATTGACCCTATTTTGCGCGGGTAGAAAATTGGCTAGGCCGTGGTGGGGTTGAAGACCCACCCATGACAGGGTTCCGGCATTGTTCCGGAAGGTCACGACTGAATTGTCCGTCTGGTGGGCGAGCGGCTACTATTAGTGAAAAGCTGACGTTCGCACACCGGCGGGCGCGAATTCGTTACAATATATATATATATATATATATATATATATATATATATATATATATATATATATATATATATATATATATATATATATATATATACATATATATACATATATATACATACTGCAACACTTGTTTGCCACTGTAAACTACAAAATAAATAAAAATGTTTATGTCCTTCTTCCACTCTCAGTACATCGTCCAGAGACACAAACCCACTGGCACTTCTCTAATCATACCACCATAAAACCGAGAAACACGAGCTCCTTCGGGGAGAGATTGTGCCTGCGCAAGATCAAGCGACGCCCCATTGTCTCAGGTTGCATGACTCACCATGAGCAGAGCGAGGCCGCACTGGCCAATTTTATTTATGGATGCTTTCATTTATGAACAGTTTGTCAGTTTTGTGATTTTCCTGAGATATGGCCTTCGAGTGACACCAGTCTGCAAAAGTTCAGCTTTCTACCCAACCAAGAAAGTAGTAAACATTTATATCAGTGAGTGAGTGAGTCAGTGAGTGGTTAGAAATATCTTTTTATATTAGATATACAGTATGAAATATAATATGTACAAGCTTTAACCTTGAAAGCTGTTTAAAAAAAATCCAGATAAAATATGGTTTTTGTTTTCTCCAATATTCAATAATTTCAGATGATACATTTTAAAGAGTACAGTATTTCATCTGGAATGTGCGACGCTGTAGCTCCGAGCCTGCCTTTGCTAAGTTTAATTCACTCAAGCCTCTATAGGCATTGTGTCATGATTTTTAATGAGGCCAAACCAGGCCTGGAAGGATTAAGGATTAATCACAACTAGCTAAGCATGGCTGCTCCAGGCCTGTGGGTGGTATATATAGCGTATTTTCACTGTTGTCAAAGCGTAGTCTGTGAGAGAAAATCATGCAGTTGATTATTCTCACTGTAATTGCTTTGTTTCTGTTTGAAATGAAACTTTCTCATCATCAAAAGGAAAAGAAAATGTGGGCCCGATCCAAATCTTGATTCTCTTCACAGACACTCGCGGTTGGGTGGTTCGAATATCAACGTCCTCTTGAAACACTGGATTGAAAATTTTAATGGAAGCCTGATGTGTAGGCTCAGAAAACAGAGCCTAGGCCTAGCATCTCAAGACGTTGACAAAATAGCTTACATGCTGAGGATTGAACATTACAATGGAGAGCCTGATAACACCACAGCAGCCAGAATGTAGTCGAGGCCCATTAGTCTCAGGACACTGACAAACATTTCAAGACATGGTCAAGCATCTTCCCCGATGGAAGAGTTTTGCAAGGAGTCAGAGTCTGGTTCAACACCCATATCATGCACTTGTTAAATCTTTGCTCAAGGAACAGCCGTTTTCTCACATTGTTAAATGATCTCACGTCCCTTCAGTTGGGACTGGACATTACGTCAAGAGTTCACTGATTGTACCATAACGGCGTTGCATCTCACGGTATCTTGCTACAAAACTCAACCGGGGCCTCTTCTTCGATGAGGGGATGAAAGGGACAGTGAACATAGCGTGATCGTCTGTTGTTTACAAAGTTCAATCATTTAACCATTCACTCTGTCATTGCTGGCACCAACACTTCGTCTTCAAGGAGCACGGAACCTGTTCCAATTTGGACTGGGTGACACATTCCCCAACTACAACGGCACTTGGTAAAGCGCATTCCTCCACCAGGCTGAACAGTTTACATTTTGTATCCCACTGTTAGGCTGGATCTGGATCCGGACCTTGACCAAAATAGAATAGCTGATTGTTCTTTTCACCTACCAAACCTAACCACCAAGTTTCATCCGAATCCGTCCACAACTTCTTGAAATATCATGCTATACTATGCTGCATATCATTTTTGGCCGCATCTCTCAATGGTAAAGAAACACTTTTTAAAATTCTAGTATCCGGATCCGGATCTTCACCAAAAGCTAAACATTTCGTCGTTATCACACACCCAACCTGTCCACCAAATTTTGGCCAAATCCGTCCTCAACTTTTTGAGATATCCTGTTCACAGACAGACAGACAGACAGACAAGGGTGAAAACAACCTCCACCCACCTTCGGAGGTGGAGGTAATAATCAAAGCCAATACTTCATCGAATTTCTCAAGTAGAAAAAAGAAAAAGATGGGTGAGAAAAAAGATGGTATCATGAACTATCTTGGGATAGAATTGTACTTCAAACACCTTCTAGATAGATACCCATAATCTCGTGAAACGATTTCGGACTGAAATTTTGGGGGAATGGTTGCTAAGTCAGCTCCAGTCTTGTTTTGAATAAACTGTTAGTAGGGAAAGAATACTGGTTCTGGCTCACTTTTCCCCATGTAAATGAATGGGGGATTTTCAGCCATGAAATTTTTCTTTTTTTTCCCCTAAAAAAATAAATCCCCTTTTTAGCCCAAGGTATATTTATTTGTCTCCCCTTTTAACCTGGAGCCTGGTGTTGGCTTAGTGGTTAGGGTGGCGGCTTGGGATCCCAGGGTCCTGAGTTCAAGCCCCGTTGGCTGCTGAATTAACACCAGGGGGTTGACTCAGCCTGCCATCCTTCCGAGGTCGGCGAAATGAGTGCCAGTGTACTGATCCCGGTGTATGCCCCGGTTAGAATAGGTGTACCATATCCCTGTGTGTCGTAAGAGGCGACCAGGGTTGGCGTCAGGAAGGGCATCCGGCCATAAAACATTGCCTCAAGAAAAAGCCAAACCCCTGCACAGCAGGGAAAAATGGCTGTAAAAACGGTCATTTTTTATTTCCCCTTTTAACCTAGGGGCTCTCTATTCAAATAGCCCATACAACAAGATAAAGATTTGTTAAAGGTGATTCTAAAGAAATATCTGAAACGTCGAAGCCTCGGGGCACTCTCTATTCAAATAACCCATACAACAAGATAAAGATTTGTTAAAGGTGATTCTAAAGAAATATCTGAAACGTCTAAGCCCCGGGACACTCTTTATCAAATAACCCATACAACAAGATAAAGATTTGTTAAAGGTGATTCTAAAGAAATATCTGAAACGTCTAAGCCTCGGGGCACTCTTTATCAAATAACCAATGCATATTGTTTAGCTCACTCATTGAACCTATAAACATTTGTTCATTCTCAAATTCCTTGAATAGTTTAATTTTCTTTGCACAATAATCCCCATCTAAAATATTGAAAAACAAAACATTTGAATGTTTATATTTTTTAAGATACCCCTTTTGTGCCATTACGAAATGATAAACTTCTCTTAATGATCTCATCTGACCACCTCCTGAGCCACAGGTTATTTTTGTTAAGCCCCGCCCACTTTTGCTAAGACCCGCCCACTTTTCATGAGGTTTTTTTTATAGGCCACGCCCACTTTGCCTAAGCCCCACCCACTTTTGCTAAGCCCCGCCCACTTTTATGAGGTTTTTTATAAGCCACGCCCACTTTTCCTAAGACCCGCCCACCTACTCTTACATCATTTCCAGTTCATCTCTGACTCACAAAGAAATCACTAGAAAATTTTTGCATGTTTCAGTTTCTATGGTTTCCATGTTATGAAATGGTTTCCAGCATGTTATGAAATTCCACCAGGGAATTTCCACAGGAAACCACACCCAACAGTCTCCCTATAAAAGCCTCATGCCCAGGCTCCATTTTAAACATTTGTTTTTGCTGGCAATGGTGTGCTGTGTGCTTGCCTGGAACTCTCAGACTTGTATGGAACTAAACCTTCAAGTTGATGAACTGGATTCAAACCTCTTATCCATTGAGGTAAGATTTTTATTTTCCTATTTTTAGTTCCTTTTAAACATCGACTCGTTTAATAATTAAATAACGTAATTAATACATTATTATTTTCTCTCACAGGAAATTGTATCTGAAATGCAACATGAAAATACCGATTTTGCCACAACTTGGGGTGAAATTGTTGGCTTGGTTGAAGACCTTATGAGCGACCAAGACCGACAGAACGAGCAAGACCTTGAGTGGGATGACTTTGGGGTCCCTTGGAACTCTCTGACTTGTATGGAACTAAACCTTCAAGTTGATGAACTGGATTCAAACCTCTTATCCATTGAGGTAAGATTTTATTTTCCTATTTTTAGTTCCTTTTAAACATCGACTCGTTTAATAATTAAATAACTTAATTAATACATTATTATTTTCTCTCACAGGAAATTGTGTCTGAAATACGAAATGAAAATACTGCTTTTGCTACAACTTGGGGGGAAATTGTTGGCTTGGTTGAAGACCTTATGAGCGACCAAGACCTACAGAACGAGTTCGTCCTTGATGACCCAACCAAAGAGTTATACCTTGGAGACCAGCAAAATCCTGGAAAAAAAATAAAGCAAAAAAAATACATATCTTGGAAACTCAACGGGAATGTGGTTATACCTTGAAGACTTGGAAAGTTGGGTTTATGTTGGACACTTGAAACTTTTTTGGGAGCTTTTATTTATTTATTTATTTATTTATTTATTATTATTATTATTTTATTTATTTATATTTTGGAGACTTTTGGAGTTGCTATCACTCTTTGGGATCTAAACCTATCGATGTAGTTCTTTGTCGGATGGTGCTTGATGGGAGCAAGATCAAGAAAGTTCTGGGAAGAAAGTGCAGGCTTACTCCCCCTTTTTACGTCATCAAACCTGAAAGCCTTAAAAGACAGAATTGGAAGAAGAGAAAAAAACAAAAAATATACATTGTTCGTTCTGGGAAGAAAGTGCAGGCTTACTCCCCCTTTCTACATCATCAAACCTGAAAGCCTGAAAAGACAGAATTGGAAGAAGAAAAAAAAAACGTAAAAAATATATATATAGGTGGAAATCTCATTTTGAAAAAGACATTGTGTTGGGCGAGGATTGAGTTGGGGTTGAGATTTTGAATGTGAGGGTTGGGGTTGAGATTTTGAATGTGAGGGTTGGGACACACACACACACACACACACACACACACACACACACACACACACACACACACACACACACACACACACACACACACACACACACACACCAACAAACAAAGTTAAGCCTTGACTTCAGTTGAGGATTCTGTGTTTGGGGTTCACAGATCTAAGAACGTCCACCCCTTGACACACATTATATACTGTTATACACCTCGGACTTGGCCCTCGAGTGTCCACAATGGTGTATAGTAGGAGGGAGTGAAGCGCCAACCCATTGCTCCCATTGCACACACATTATATACTGTTATACACCTCGGACTTGGCCCTCGAGTGTCCACAACGGTGTATAGTAGGAGGGAGTGAAGCGCCAACCCATTGCTCCCATTGCACACACATTATATACTGTTATACACCTCGGACTTGGCCCTCGAGTGTCCACAACGGTGTATAGTAGGAGGGAGTGAAGCGCCAACCCATTGCTCCCATTGCACACACACACACACACACACACACACACACACACACACACACACACACACACACACACACACACACACACACACACACACACCAACAAACAAAAGTTAAGCCTTGACTATTCAGTTGAGGATTCTGCGTTTGGGGTTCACAGATCTAAGAACGTCCACCCCTTGACACACATTATATACTGTTATACACCTCGGACTTGGCCCTCTAGTGTCCACAAAGGTGTATAGTAGGAGGGAGTGAAGGGACAACCCATTGCTCCCATGGGTATTATCTGCTTAGTTTTGTCTTTTGTAATTCCTGTGAATAAAATGAACCTAAAATCTCTTCCCCTTCCAAATCATATATCTTATAAGTCCAAGGAACCGTATCTATTACATCAACAATTTTAAAAGTTCTTTCGTCCATCGTTTAGTAAAACCCTTTTCAAAATGAGATTTCCACCTATATATTCTTACGATATCACCAACTTTGAACTTAGGTTTTCTGACATTAATCTCTTTTTCATATTTTAATTTTGTAAATGTTTCTGATGGCTTCATATTTGTTGACGTGTGAATCGTGTCATTATACTTATCCACAATATCCTGAATAAAAGATGACCATTGTTGTGAACCGAGTTGTGTGAATTTTTTATATAGTCTCTCTTTTAAGGTACGATTAAAACGTTCAACAACAACTGCCTTCCCTTCATTAAAGGTACGGTATAATGTAATACTGTTATTTTTTAGAAAATTCATAAATGTCTTGTTATAAAACTCCCTACCCTCATCAGTCCACAATTTTTTAGGTTTTCTCTTACTTTTATTAAATATCTTTTGGAAGGCTAACATAAGAGTATTACCTGTTTTGTTTTTTAATGGTACAACCCACGCATATCTACTCCTCAAATCAATAACGGTTAAAGCATACTTGTACCCCTTATCATTATTGAGTTCAATCAAATCAGCAGACCAGATATAATCTACTTCCTTGGAATAAACTTTCCTTCTCTGAAACTTTGTGAATATTGGTTTATGTAATTCATCAGCTAATTGCTCTTCAGTCTTAATAACATCATTAGAGTCTATAAGTTTTTTGAATTTCCAAGACCAAGTTTCAATTTAGCACTGATCATCTTCTTCACAATGAACCGATCAACTTTTTCTCTCAAGGTTGGATTTTGTATCAGAGACAAATTATACAACATTTCTCTATCGGCTTCATGCTTTTCTTGCAACGTTGTGGTATTCCCATAATCAATATCGTGTCTCATGCACACTTCATCAACTCTATTGATAGGCTTACTCCAGGATTTAGGATTGTCTGCCTCATCTAATCTTTTATCCAAGTTTGTGCCTGGGCCACAGAAAGAATACCCTGGAAGATGTAATTCCCCTGGTATTCCAGTAGTTGTAAATTTACTTCCTGATAAAAACTTTTGTATATCTCCTCCTAGTTTGTGTTGGGAGATATATTGATTTTTTTTTGAACCACACACCGAACATATACCTTTTTGTATAACCCTGTTATTTTTACTTTTAATATATGAAATATTTTTAGTATTAGTTTTCTTTTTACATTTGAGACAATAACTCATTTATTTATGAGAAAAATTCCTGCAGAGTGCAAAAACCTTTTTAGTTTCCAACATGCACATTTGAATCTTAATTTTTAAAACATAAAGAATCCTTAGAAATGCCTTCACTCTCTCCCCCATTTATTTAAGAAAAAAAAAAATGAAAAACTTGAATTAAAATACATGTCTTCTCGATGTCAATAGTCTTGTCGAAAGTGTTGTAAATAGACTTATCAATTCTTTGTTTTCCTCCTCGGTGGGTTGAGTTATTTTCTGTAATACCCCTAATCTTTTTTTAATCTCACTGGTTTCCATATTTTGATATTTATTTTGTCTCGCTCTTTCCTCCCTCTCCTCCTTCTCTCTCTTCTCTTTTTCCTCCTTCTCTTTCTTCTCCCTCTCCTCCCTCTCCTTCTCTTTCTTCTCCCTCTCCTCCCTCTCTCTCTTCTCTCTCTCCTCCCTCTCTCTCTTCTCTCTTTCCTCCCTCTCTCTCTTCTCCCTCTCCTCCTTCTCTCTCTTCTCTTTTTCCTCCTCTTTCTTCTCCCTCTTCTCCTTTTCCTCCTCTTCCCTCTCTTCTTCAACTCCTTCCTCATCCCTTACTATCCTTGAATCGCTTACACCCCATAGAATATTATACATATATTCATCAGGATTTCTTGTTATTCCTGTATCCAAAATAATTTTTTTTACAACAGGAAACCAATAAAATTTCTTTTGAATTTCTAAAAGAGCCTTACCTTTTCTTGACTTTATAATTTTTTCATTATTTAACATTCTAATTAAATCTAAAGTTGTCAGTTTATCAACATCAGCATAATGCCAATCTTTTATTGAAAATAACTCATTCTTATGTTGTAGAACATATTTATTAAAATACCGAATACCCTTTTCTTGAAGGTATGCTTGGACACAGAAATGATAATTTTCTTGAAGCCTTCTTGCTGTCATTTATGTATTAGAAATATATGTTAGAATAATATTATGGCACGAAACACCTCCCCATCTTCCCATAGTTAAATCATTTTGTATTTCCTTACTTATTATATATAATCCTGTTTTTTCTGTTTTCATGAGATAAACAAGGGCAAAACCATTATTATATTTACCCTTATTAAATTCTTTTATTTGTTGTTTACTAATCGTGGCCCCACAAAACTCATTCTCGATACCAAGTGGATAATATTCTTCCTTACGAGACTGATTTAATTGTTCCAGGTCTTCGAGGTTAATTTTAAATGACCAATTATACCCTAAATCATTCATATCATACCCCCATTGTTCTATTCTCATACAAACGATACGCCCTTCTTTATAAAAATTTATTCTAATTCGAACTGTGAATTCTGTATGACCTGGAGATAATATCAACACTTCTGTATCTTTGGAATACACGGCTGTTTTATTTAAGGATATATATTGTGATAAATCGCTTAATCTCACCAAGTCATTCGCGTCAGTCGGGCTTGGATAATTTTTTAATTTATAAGCATTTTTCATGTTAATATTTTTGGTTATATTATATTTATGTCGTTCAGCCTGTGCCTTTGTGTAATAATTTGATAAATCAATATCCAGTTCTTGAGATACACCAAAGATAGAACCATCTTTACCAACATAAGTCATTTATATTAGATTAAAAATAATATCATAAAATTTTTTATTTTTGTTGAGTTGAAATAACACATATAGGCATAATTGGCCACAACACTTGGAATTTAATTCTTGGACTTGAAATGTTTGATAAACACCATTCTGTAAGAATTTTATGACTTCAACAGGTGGTGGAAGACCAAAACTATCAAAATAATATTTGTCTTGACTATTAAAAATACAAACCCAATGAGAACCGTTCCCATTATTATCTTCGAAGTTCATAATAATATTCTTTGTATGTTTCGGCACATTTGTTAATTCATCTCTCATACAAATAACCACATTATGAATTTTTAATTTCTTACAATATTTGACAAGTTGTAAATTTGATGTTGTATTCTTTCCAAATTCTTTCAACCACTCATCAATGCTCATTTATTTATTCGAAAGATATAATCCATTACCTCTTTTCGTTAATTTTACACCTGCTTGTGCTATAGAAGAAAGCATATCTCCAACTAGCAATCTCGCTTTATCAGGCAGACCTTCAAGTTTTTCAGCAAAATCTACAATTACACCACTTCCACTAATTTGTTTCTCCAACTCTTTGTTATGTCTTTCCAATTCTTTTTGAGCCTGGAGTTGAGCCTTCCTTTCGTTGGCAGTTTTCACCGCTGTTGAAATACCACCCGTCAATGCTCCAACCGCACTTAAACCAGCAAATAAAGGAATTACAAATGGGAGAAATCCTCCACTCGTCTCTCTTATTGAATATTTTTTCAACATTGGTTTTGTCATTTTAATTTTAAGTGAGCCAGTGTCATTCAAGATTTTAACCTGTTCTCTTGTGAGAAAAACATCAATTCTTACTGCTCCTTTTCTCTGAATTGTATTAACGTTAATCGTACAAGGCTTTTGATTTTGAACACAAGATGATAGTTTATGAAGATTGATTTGATTAACATATACCCCAGTTGGTACTTTGCCACTCATTTATTTAACGAAAAATTATGTGAGACTAATCATCACACCATTATCTGTATTAATCTGCAATTCTGTTTCTTCCAAAAGCAAACAATATGTATCAACTTCTTCACTCTCTCCTCTTTCAATGTATAGGGAAGTATCCACTCGATTAGACTTTATAGTTTCCTTTTGAGCGCTCAGGTCAAACGCATAGATTGTATACAAACTTTTAAATGCTGTCATATCCAAAATAGGTTCTTTATTTCCATTACTTTCACACACCTTTTGGTAAGACTTGTATGCTTCAGCAAAATCATTTTTTTCCCAATTAATTTCCAATCTATCTCGTGGGTAAAATGTTCCATCAAGAGAAACGCGAAGTTGTTTCACCTTTGCATTATCACTCAATGCATTATTCTTATCAGTCGCAGTATCACCATCTGGCTTTTTAAAAATGATCCACAGATATCGTGGCTTTCCTTCCAGAACACCCAAATTCCACGTGTAAGTAGTTTGATTGAGTTTAACGTGTTGACATCTTCTTTTGAGGTATGATACACTGAGTGGTTTCTTTGAGTTAAGTCTTCGATTCAACATCTCTTCTGTTTTAAGATTAGGAGTATATTCACTGATATACCAACTCATTTCCTCAATTACAAATTTATTCTGATCACCAAAAGCACTACCAACACCAAAAAGCAATCGATTTTCATTATCATTCCTTTGTAGTTGAAATCTAATTTTAAGGCCATACAGAACTTTATCATGATCACAAAATCCAAATATACCTTTAAGAGGAACTGCCACAGTAAAACTATTTTCTGCTTTTGTATCATCATTATACATTCCTTTCCTTTGAGTATATCCAGGATCTGTGTTTGTTCCCGTTGACATATCAGGAATAAAACCTTCGACAGACCCCTTTCCCATTCTATCACTGAATGTATAGAGTGTAAATTTTATCATTTCAGATACAGCAGAGACATAATCAACCGCTTCAACTTCTTGTGTTCCAATATACAAACGCACACTATCAAACATTTTCCAGAAGAAATCATTTACAAGTGTGGCGTTTGTGTTATTCCCAGCCTTAGTGAATTTAAATTTACACAACAAGAAACTTTCGGAGAGATTCAAATAGGTTTGTTGATTATTTATTTCAAAACTTTTTGTACCATTCGTATTCCAGTCTGTTCCAGTTATTGCATTTACCTTGAAGTAATCTTCTTTTTTAGTGGAGTTTGAGATAATAATAGTATCATCCAAATCATAGATACTATCAATTGCTTCCATACTTGTATTTATTTAGGAAAAAAAAGATGTTAAAACTTTTGAAACCCTGATCCAAGTATTTGAATTATTTTCTGTCGTTCTTGGGGGGACAACTGAGTTTTGCCTTTCTTAATTTCTTTTATTGCTTGTAATTTATGAGATTCCTTCTGAGCATCTTTTATGCTCTTTACAGCACCTGCTACATTTCCCACAGCAGAAGCAGTTGAACCAATTAGATCTTTATGTTAAAGAATAGTTGAACCAATACCCATGAGAGTATCAATTATCCCATCTCCTCTAAATTGATGTCCAACACCCCTTTGTCTCTTAGGTTTATAGTATCCTCTACCAAGATACATACCTTCACCCTTGTAGTATGGGGAAAGGAACATCCCATCCCCTGTAATTATTTTATATTTTGCCAACTCGTGTTTCCTCACAATAACCATCGTATTTATTTCTTGGAAAACTTCACGTAGGTGAATTCTGATGGATATAACTTCTCCATTAAAAGAAATCACACGATTATCTTAGTCGGTTATCCTAAAATTTACTCTGTGTATGGTTTTTCCTGACACAGGTAGATAAACCAAATTTTGGGGTTCCATATTGAATTTATAACCAATTGGGGTTGAGTATGCGCTGAATGAAAATATTGTATTTGTTTTTTTCCCATCATTATAAGCACCATCAATCAAATCACAGTGAATTAACACCGAATTTATTCCTGAGGATATTTGAATGACATTATCACTGTAAAACGTCCCATTAGTTTCAATCTTTTTTGAGGAGAAACCCAATAACTCTCTAAATGAATTATCAATTGTGAAATCAACCTTGTAGTTATTTTTAACTTTAATCATTGATTTTGAAGTATGTTTTTGAATGTTTATAACAATATTTTTTGGTTCATCACCCTGTTCTTTCATAAGACGAGCAATTTCGGAAGATATTTGAGAAATCTCATATGCTCCGGGTGAGACTGTTATCGTTTTGTATCCACTTCCCGGATTACAACTAAACTTGTCATTTTTCTCGGTTATATTAAATAAGGTATTATAAGTTTCCATGGACAATAAAGATGCCTCATATTCTTTTGTTGTGTCAAGTTGTAGTGGGTATGGGAATGAAGATGTGTGGTCGCTTGTTGTGAAATTGAAACTAAGGATTGTGCTTCTCATCTTATTTAATATGAGATAAAATGTCTTTATATTGATATTTATTAATTATTTTCATGTTCATGAACTGGTCTAAAATGGCTGATGCTTCATTAAAACAATTGTTATTTCCAGCCTTCTTACTGCCTAACAACAATAACAGTCTATTAACTAATTGCGATGGGTCATTTGGAAGAAAACTAACACCTGAACCAAGGATACTTAAAGCCTGAATAATGTGTTTCTCCTTCTCATTCTTCCTACTTTTACCAGAAAGAATAACCTTATAATTTAGAGTGTTCAGCAGATCAATATATCCTCTATCATCATTATTTTCCATATCCAATGGTTTATCAATATACTTTGATTCATCCCTCACAGTTGAACCTTGTCTTCCATCTTTTGTGAGAAGAAACATTAATCTCGGAGTTAGTTTAACAGGGGGTTGAGCAGAACCCAAGAACCTTAATTCATCATTAAATATCAATACCTTTTCTTGAACAAGATGAAATATTGCTGATTGTTCTGTTGGAATGAGTCCTGCTTTGGTTTTTGAATCCGCTGAATATTCATTGTTTTGAAGAGCATTCACAATATAATCAGGGGGTCGATTAATCTCTTCCAGTTGTTGAAATAAACCTTCATCATCATATTCTAATTCTCCTAAATGCTCTAATTCTTCCTCCGTCATTTGACTGAAATCTTTTAACATTTGAAGTTTTTTAGGAGTATATTCTACTGTGGGAACTGTGGAAACATCTTTCATTTTTCCTTGGGAAGTTTTTAAAAGTGGTTTAAAAAATTTCTCTTGTTTTCTTTCAAATGCTTCTTCGCCCGTTAGTTTCTGTCTGCGTTTCTTCTTTATGTCTTCCTGCTGTTTTACAACTTTTGAAACCAACTCTTGATGTTCCCTAAATCTTCTTGCTCTTTCTTTCGCATCCATTTATTTATTGAAAAATATCATTTAATATCTCATCTTGTTTCACAACAATATATTTATATTTTTCAGTCGTGTGTTTCATGTAATCCCCAAATTCCTTTTTACTACATAATGTAGAACAATTGTCTCTCCAAAAATTGTTTATATCTATTGAATTTAACTTGAATAAAATAAAAGTATTAGCATTGTTTCTGATGGAACGACGAGGAAGCTGAAAGTACGATTGACTAAGATAAATACAATTACAAGAAGAATGTCTCCCTCTTGTGTAGTAGCTGTCCATTACCGTTTGGTTTCTCTCATTAACACAATCATCAAAGATAACGAGGTTCTTTTTGGATTTATCCAAATCTTGGGGAGACGGTATATCATCCGTATTGTCACTCAGAATACAAGTTATCGGTTTTGATTTCTTTTTACATCTCTGTGTATCACAAAATAGTTGTATTATATCTTCAATGTTAAAATCATTTAGGTTTTTTTGAAGTTTAAATAAACCGATTATATCTTCTTTTTGAAGACCAGCATTAAAACCTTGTGAGAGTAGTTGATACTCTGGTTGAAAACTCGACTTTGTGAAAATTATTAAATTATCATAATCTAAAAAGTTGGGAGTGAGGAGCATCTTTAAAAGTAAGCAGGTTTTTCCACATCCACTTGAACCAACTATGAGGCATCTTAATGAATTTGGGAGATTTTTATGGTTGTCAAATTTTATCTTATTTTCCCAAATGGGTAAAAAATCATTCATTTATATATTTGGAAAACAGGTTATTTAATTTATTATTGGCTTTTTTCGAAATTCTATATTTTATCCTAAGTTCAGGTTTAATTTCAAGATAATCCATTATTTTATTTATGCAATATCTTGTGTTGATATTTCCCTGAAAATCACATCCATGAATAATATATAACAACAATCCTTTGAACATTTCTCTAATACGTTCAGTTTCTTCCCTTGTAAGGAAAGGTGTGTTCTCACCCTCGTACTTTACATTCATTTCTCTAATCAATCTTGTAAAGTAATTCATTTTTGGTGTAAATCTAAAAGAATTATTTTCCTTTTTATATTTTGATTATCATTAATTAGAAGATAATCACAGAATATACATTGTTTATAGGCTTTTGACTCTGTGTTTAATCCCCGTCTTTCACACGCAGGGCAATTCTCAAATTTGTCATATGGAGAATCATGGAATTCAAGAGGCTCAAAATCGAGTAAACTATTCATATTTATAAAGTAAAACTTTACTTAAACTGAAATTCATCTTCGATATCATCTTCGATACTTTCAGAATCATCTATACTTTCATAACTATCACTTGAACACAAACTCTCGGTGTCATAACTATCGTTTGAATGCAAACTCTCGGTATCATAATCACTCTCATAATCTTCAAAATCTTCAGTTGAATATTGGCTCATTTAATTAGTAGAAAAAAACATTACCATCGATATCGATATACATTTTTTCATTAACAGATTCAACTGCTACATTTTTTATATTAAAAGGTAATTTTAAAATGATCCTTAACTACAATTGAACGAAATGTCATTTCACCTGATATATTAACATCCTTTATTTCATCAGGATTTATATCTTTAGGGTTGTTGAAAAAAATACAAATTTCTCCTTGCATATTACAGATGGTCTTATCTTTTCTTTCTAAAGCTTCATCCATAAGGTTTTTATTTTTTGATACCTTTTCTTGTTTCATTGCTTTTTCTAGTTTTGAATATATTGCCAGAAGGAGAGGAGAAACTTTTGTTAGAGATACCTTAATTGATGTTCTTCCAGGTATACTAAAAGCCCTTCCACTGAAGTAAATTGAAGAACTCATCATATCCACCATAATTGTTTTTATCCAATAGTTGTTATATTTATCTTTGTTCAATTTTACATCCTTGACATATTTCTCAGCATCTTTAACAAATGAAGAGATTGATTGAAACTTGTCTTTTGTCTCTTGAAACATTGTATTTATTAAGTGAAAAAGTTGGAGGATAAAATGGTTTTAAGCACAGATTCACCTGTAAAATAAACGAAATTTTCATCAAGAAAATTTTAGTTTAAGCACAGATTCACCTGTAAAATAAACGAAATTTTCATCAAGAAAATTTTAGTTTAAGCACAGATTCACCTGTAAAATAAACGAAATTTTCACCAAGAAAAATTTAGTTTAAGCACAGATTCACCTGTAAAATAAACGAAATTTTCATCAAGAAAATTTTAGTTTAAGCACAGATTCACCTGTAAAATAAACGAAATTTTCATCAAGAAAATTTTAGTTTAAGCAAAGTTTTATTATATAAATATGGTGAATACAACATACTGCGATGTTTGTAATCACGAATATAAACATTATAGAAAACACCTCCGAACCAACAAACACACATTTAATCTATTTCACAAAATATCCCCTCTTGAGTTGGAAAGAAAACATTGTGATACCTGCTCAAAGGATGTTTTGAAGAGTAGTTATAATAGGCATCTTCAATCACAAAAACACAAGAAAAATGAGTTTAAAGTAAAGGGAGACTATTATATTGAAAACACTGATGGGGCATTTAAAGGGCATATAAAAATAAGGATTTTTCAATTTGGAGAACCCGGTCCATCATCAATAGTTGAATCAATTGAAATAGTGAAACCTGATGTTGAAAAATTTATTAAAAAAACATTAAAAGAAATGAAAACTTTAAAGTTTTATATGGGAGTGAAAATGAATATGAAAAGACAAGATGAAGAACAAACTCCTTATATGAGGACAGATCTTCATTTTATAACATCATTTCAAGATTTTTTGAATAGTGGGGTTTATGAATAACTATCAAGACAAGAGGAGGATGTTGATAATACAGTGGTAGGAAGTGGATTCAATATTAAAAAAATCATCTTTTTAGATATACACATTCTAAAATCAAACCCTCTTGAAGCTTCTTCTTATATTGAATTACCAAAAGAAATAAAACGAAAGAAGGCAGTTGTTAATATTAAGAATAATGATAATAAATGTTTTCTCTGGTCTGTTCTTGCTCACTTACATCCACCAAAATGTAATTCAGAAAGAGTAAAACAATATATGAAATATGAGAATACCTTGGACATTAAAGATTTTAATTTCCCAATGCCACTAACAGATATTCCTAAATTTGAGAAAAAGAATAATCTTTCTATTAATGTATATGGATTAACGGATACAAACAAAGTTCAAATATTAAAAATTTCAAACAACTATAAAAATGAAGAAACACACATTGATCTTTTATATTTTAGTGTTGGAAATAATTCACATTACACATACATCAATAATTTATCAAGATTAATCTCTTCTCAGGTATTCAGAACAGCAAACAAAATATATCCTTGTAAGCGATGTCTTATTCATTTCATACAAAAGAACGATTAGAACAACATTCAAAATATTGTAGTAATCATAAATCAGCTGTAATTACAATGCCTAAACCTGGTGAAAAGATTTCTTTTGAAGATTATAATAAATCTATCATGCACCCATTTGTGATATACGCTGATTTTGAATGTATCCTTAAAAAGATAAATACTGCTCCTCCTAATCCAAAAGAACCATATACAAATAAATATCAAAAACATATTCCTTGTGGTTTCTGTTATTATATCAAATCATCTGTTGGAGAAAAGTATAATAAACTTGAACAGTATAGTGGAAAAAATGCTTCACAAGAGTTTGTAAAACGATTAGAAAAGGATTGTATAAGACTAAGTAAATTAATGAAAGAAACAAATGAACCGATGAAATTAACCATAGAAGAAAAATTAGAATTCAGAAAGAACAATATCTGTCATATTTGTGAGGAGGAAATTGAGGAGTCTAAAGTTAGGGATCATTGCCATCTTACTGGTAAATATAGAGGCCCCGCTCATTCCTGTTGTAATCTTAATTATAAATTACCTTCTTTTATTCCAGTCTTTCTTCACAACAGCGCCAACTATGATACACATCTATTTATAAATGAACTTTCAAAAACACCAGGGAATGTTTCTGCCATAACAAACACAAGTCAAAAGTATATTTCATTTACAAAAATGATATTCACAAAACCTATAACTCGTATTCGGTTTCTTGATTCTTACAAGTTTATGGGAACACCACTAGCCAACCTCGCATCAAATCTAAGCTCCACGGGCTCTTTTCCAAATCTTAATTCATTCTTTCCAAAAGAGGAAATTCTAACTAAAGAGGAAATTCATATTAAAGAGAGAATTCAAAGTAAAGAGGAAATTCTAATTAATGAGGAAATGAATGAAGAAATTCTTACTGAAGATGAAATTCTAATTATACAGAAAATTCGAACAAAGAATGAAATTCTAACTAAAGAGGAAATTCTGATTATAGATGAAATTCTGATTAAAGAGGGAATTCTAACTAGAGAGGAAATTGAAACAAGGAATGAAATTCAAAGTAAAGAGAAAATTCTTACAAGTAAGGGAATTTATCCTTATGGTTATATGGATTCATTTATGAGATTTAAAGAAACACAACTTCCTTCAAAAGAAAGTTTCTATAATAACCTTTATGAAGAAGAGATAAGTGATAAGGAATATAAACACGCACAAGAAATTTGGAAAATATTTAAGATAAAGAACCTTGGAGAATATCATGATTTGTATCTAAAAACAGATGTTTTATTGTTAGCTGATGTGTTTGAAGCTTTTAGATCACTCTGCCATAATAAAAATTGTTATGGATTAGATCCTGCCCACTATTTCACAGCTCCTGGTTTAGCTTGGAGTGCAATGTTGAAAATGACAAAACAAGATATAGATTTAGTCAGTGATGTAGATATGCTTTTGATGATTGAGAAGTCTAAGAGAGGTGGAATATCACAAGTATGTTCAAAAAGATATGCTAAAGCAAATAATAAATATCTTCCAAATTATGAGAGTGAAAAAGATAGTAATTATTTGATGTACTTTGATGCTAATAATTTGTATGGATGGGCAATGTCTCAATCTCTGCCTTATGGTAAATTAGAGTGGGTGGAAGAAAAGGATTATGAAAAGGCTTTGATGAATATTGTTATTTCTTCTCAAGAGAAATTGAATGACAAAGAAGAAGGTTATTATTTTGAAGTTGATTTGAAGTACCCGAGTGATCTTCATAATAAGCATAAAGACCTTCCTTTTGCATGTGAGAAAGAAACCCCAAAGAAAGAATGGTTCAGTGATTATCATAAAAGTTTTAATATTAAAGGCAAATCAACAGAAAAGTTATTAACAACATTCTATGATAAAGAGGGATATGTTTTGCATCAAAGGAACTTGAGACAATATTTATCTGCTGGGTTGAGAGTAGCTAAAATTCATAGAGTTTTAAAATTTAAACAAAGTCCTTGGATGAAAAAGTATATTAAATTCAATACAGATATGAGAACAAATACAAAAGTAAAATTTGAAGGGGAATTCTATAAATTGATGAATAATGCTGTCTTTGGAAAGACAATGGAGAATGTTAGAAACAGGCAAAACATTAGATTTGCAACATCTTGGAAAGAAGCTTCTAGATTGATAAATAAACCAAGTTTTGAGAGAGAAGAGGTTTTTTCAGAGAACTTTTCTGCTATTCATATGAAAAAGGAAAGTATTGTCATGGATAAACCAATTTATATTGGAACAGCAGTTCTTGATTTATCAAAGATATTGATGTATGATTATTTGTATAATGATTTAAAGAAAGAGTATGGTGAAAATGTTTCATTGTTGTATATGGACACTGATAGTTTTATTCTAGATATAAAAACTGATGATGTTTATAAAGATATGAAGAAAAACATTGGAGTATATGATACAAGTAATTTTAGTAAGAAGAGTGAGTTATTTTCAAAAAAGAATGAAAAGGTTATTGGTAAGTTTAAGGATGAGTTGGGTGGAAATGTAATGAGTGAGTTTATTGGATTGAGAGCAAAGGCATATGCTTATAAGTATGGTGATCAGATTGATAAAAGGTTAAAGGGAATAAAGAAATATGTAATAAAGAAATCAATAACTTTTAGAAATTATTATAATTGTTTGATGAATAAGAAAGAAGAATATAGGAAAATGAATACAATAAGAAGTTATAAACATAAGATATATAGTGAAGAAGTAAATAAAAAGGCATTAGGGGCCTTTGATGATAGATTTATTTTAGATAATGGAATAGATTGTGTTCCATATGGATATTGTATGATAGAGTGTATAAAATAGATTGTGTTCCATATGGGTATTGTATGATAGAGTGAATAGAATAGATTGTGTTCCATATGGACACAAGTTTTAACGATGGGAAGATGGGTTAGGGTTTTTAAGGGCTACCGCCACGTTTTTCACAATATATAAATGGTCGAACCAAGTATTAGTCAAACTAAAGAGTGGAGAAAATCTCAGTCTTGGTATATAAATGGAAAACATAATGAATGTGAAAAATATCAAATAAGTCTTATTGAAAAAATATCTAAAACAAAGGTAAATAAAACAAATATGCGAATCAATTTAAAAACCAATAAGTTAGAGGATGTAAAGAAAATAATAAATATGTTTGAATGGACTGAAAAATTTGATGGTTATCAATTGAACAATGGAAAAATAATTTACTACAATATCAAAATGATATGCAACTCAGGAGGTGGTCAGATGAGATCATTAAGAGAAGTTTATCATTTCGTAATGGCACAAAAGGGGTATCTTAAAAAATATAAAGATTCAAATGTTTTGTTTTTCAATATTTTAGATGGGGATTATTATGCAAAGAAAATTAAACTATTGAAGGAATTTGAGAATGAACAAATGTTTATAGGTTCAATGAGTGAGCTAAACAATATGCATTGGTTATTTGATAAAGAGTGCCCCGAGGCTTAGACGTTTCAGATATTTCTTTAGAATCACCTTTAACAAATATTTATCTTGTTGTATGGGTTATTTGATAAAGAGTGTCCCGGGGCTTAGACGTTTCAGATATTTCTTTAGAATCACCTTTAACAAATCTTTATCTTGTTGTATGGGTTATTTGAATAGAGAGTGCCCCGAGGCTTCGACGTTTCAGATATTTCTTTAGAATCACCTTTAACAAATCTTTATCTTGTTGTATGGGCTATTTGAATAGAGAGCCCCTAGGTTAAAAGGGGAAATAAAAAAATGACCGTTTTTACAGCCATTTTTCCCTGCTGTGCAGGGGTTTGGCTTTTTCTTGAGGCAATGTTTTATGGCCGGATGCCCTTCCTGACGCCAACCCTGGTCGCCTCTTACGACACACAGGGATATGGTACACCTATTCTAACCGGGGCATACACCGGGATCAGTACACTGGCACTCATTTCGCCGACCTCGGAAGGATGGCAGGCTGAGTCAACCCCCTGGTGTTAATTCAGCAGCCAACGGGGCTTGAACTCAGGACCCTGGGATCCCAAGCCGCCACCCTAACCACTAAGCCAACACCAGGCTCCAGGTTAAAAGGGGAGACAAATAAATATACCTTGGGCTAAAAAGGGGATTTATTTTTTTAGGGGAAAAAAAAGAAAAATTTCATGGCTGAAAATCCCCCATTCATTTACATGGGGAAAAGTGAGCCAGAACCAGTATTCTTTCCCTACTGTGGTGAATTGAGGTGAATTGAGGGACATGACGCGGGATCACATGTTGTGCGTCTCGCGTATAAGGGGAGGTCTCTGCGGCACGAGTGGTTGTCCCCGGGGCATTGCCATTTACATCGGCTGTTCACTTGATGCTCGTTAACTGAAGGTGCTCATTGACTGAAGCGGCTCCAATCAAATGGAATAAAGCCTAAACTCTGAAGGTTCATCTCTCGCTCTCATTTCAATTTATTCCATTTGGTTTTCTCGGCTCTCTCAACCAACGATGGACAAGATCTACAAACCAGAGAGGTTCGACGCAGACCCAAACGCGACTGACGCAGAAATGAAATGGTCGCATTGGTTCTGTTCCTTCTCACACTATCTGACCATCATCGAGGAAGGAGCCGACAAATTTGCCGCTCTCGTGAATCATGTCTCGCCCAGCGTGTACAGGCTCTTCTCGGAGTGCGACACTTACGAAGCAGCGATTGACATGCTGCAGGCGCTCTACGTGAAGCCCAAGAACGAGGTATACATACGACATCTTCTCAACACACGCAAGCAAGCAGCCGGGGAGACAATCGATCAGTTCCTGCAAGCTCTGAATCAGCTGGGAAAAGACGGCAGCTTCCGGGCCGTAAGCGCCGAGGAACACCGAAAGGAAGCCACACGGGAGGCATTCATCCAAGGACTCAGATCAGCCCACATACGGCAACGCTTACTAGAGAAAGCGCAACCCACTCTTGACAAGGTAGTCGATCAGGCACGAGCGATGGATACGGCTCAGCAGCAATCTGAGTCATTTGGGACACCGATGCTGCTAATGAACGCTGCTACGGTGGGAACTCAAGGAACCCCACTGGCACAGACACAGCCAGACACAGGGGATGGAGAGACACCCGAGGAGCCGGATACCCAGGCCACGTCAAACTCCTCAGCAACTGCTCCGGTTGGTAAATGCTTCTTTTGTGGGTACAAAAGGCATCCTCGTCAAAAATGTCCCGCCAGAGATGCCACATGCATGAATTGCGACAAGAAAGGGCATTATGCCAGGGTATGTAAATCTACTCTAAGGAGAAATAAACCCACTTCTGCGGCTCTCTACTCGCAGAATAAATTAACTGCAGCCTCCCCGGGGAATCTATCCAAGGCTATCATCAACGTACGAATTAACGGGCATATGGCTGAGGCACTGATTGATACCGGTAGCTCTGAAAGTTTCGTCAACAGCTCGCTAGTGAAGGGCAGGAAATGGGTAATCCACCCGACTGACAATACGGTATGCATGGCCGCCACCTCACTACAATCCCGCGTACGAGGGTACTGAAATGTTGAATTGGACGTAAAAGGGTACACGCATCGGGATGTAAGGGTACTGGTGCTTCGTGATTTGTGCGCAGACGTAATTCTGGGTCATAATGTCCTCAAGCAGCACACGAGCGTCGAAATACCCTTTGGAGGAAGCAAACCTCGTCTAATTTTAAATGCGTTGACCACCGCGGAGGTGACGTCCCCCCAGCTGTTCGCTAACTTGTCGCCGGTCTGCAAACCGATAGCGATTAAATCGCGGCGATATACCACTGCTGACATGAATTTCATCACTTCAGAAACCAAGCGATTACTGGAAGAAGGAATTATAGAACCGAGCGACTCGCCATGGCGCGCACAGGTGTTAGTAACCAGCAGTCAGAACCATAAGAAACGAATGGTTGTCGATTATTCCCAAACGGTCAATCGCTTCACCCAACTCGACGCCTACCCCCTGCCGCGCATAGATGAGATGGTCGAACGCGTGGCCAATTATAAGGTATTCAGTACCATCGACTTGCGAAGCGCCTATCATCAAATTCCCATCCGAGAGGAAGACAAACCTTACACTGCATTCCAGGCAGGGAGGCGCCTCTACCAATTCAGGAGAATACCTTTCGGTGTCACGAATGGGGTAGCTTGCTTCCAACGGGTTATGGACGACATCATCTCAGATGAAAACCTCAAAGACACTTTTGTTTACGTGGATAATGTCACAGTGTGCGGTAGGGATCAGAGGGAACATGATAGGAATCTGGACAGATTCTTGAGCATTGCTAGAAAATATAATCTGACTCTCAACTACGAGAAATGCGTATTCTCGGCAAGGTCAATTGACCTTCTCGGCTACACAATAGCCGACGGCACAATTAAGCCTGATCCTGAACGATTGCGCCCGCTCCGTGAGCTTCCACCACCTCAGGACTTGCAGACAATGCGCCGGGTGATCGGGATGTTCGCTTACTATGCGAGATGGATTTCGCAATACTCCGAGAAAATACATCCCCTAGTGCATTGCAAAAACTTTCCACCAGATGCCGCTGTTGTAAGAGCTTTCCACAACCTCAAGGATGATATCAGTAAGTCCGTGGTTTTATCGATCGACAGCTCGGTGCCCTTCGTGGTGGAAACCGACGCTTCAAATCACGCCATAGCTGCTACACTTAATCAGTCTGGGCGGCCGGTCGCGTTCTTCTCGAGAACTCTCTCTAGAAGCGAGCAGAGACACTCAGCGATAGAGAAGGAAGCGTACGCCATCGTTGAAGCGCTGCGGAAATGGAGACATTATTTACTGGGAAACCACTTCACGCTCGTTACGGACCAACGATCCGTGGCATTCATGTTTGATGGGAAAAATAACGGGAAAATTAAGAATGAAAAATTTATGAGATGGCGGATAGACCTAGCTTGCTACAGTTACGACATTGTTTACCGGCCCGGGAAAGAAAACCCTGCTGCAGATACCTTCTCTCGGGTCTACAGTTCGGCAACAATCAGTCAGGCTTTGCAAGACCTCCATGTGTCTCTGTGCCACCCGGGGGTAACCAGGATGGCACATTTCGTGCGCAGACAAAATCTTCCCTATTCTGTTGAAGATATTAAACAAATGAATGCTTCATGCCCTGTTTGTGCTGAACTAAAACCCAGATTCTTTGGCGCGGCATCTGGCAGACTGATCAAGGCCACTTCCACCTTCGAGAGACTAAACATCGACTTCAAAGGGCCCCTGCCGACCGAAACAGACAACAGATACATATTCACCGTTGTTGATGAATATTCAAGGTTCCCTTTCGCATTTCCGTGCTCGGATATGACCTCGGGCACTGTCGTGAGATGTCTCTCTGACCTCTTTGCTATGTTTGGGAGACCTTCGTACATACATTCAGACAGAGGGCCGTGTTTCATGTCGGCCGGGCTAAAACAATTCCTACTAGAGCTCGGCATAGCAACTAGTCGAACGACGGGTTACAACCCACAGGGAAACGGGCAGGTGGAAAGGTATAATGGAGTTATTTGGAAAGCCGTAACTCTGGCGCTGAAATCGAGAGGACTGGGCCCCGAGCGGTGGGAGGTTACTCTTCCCGACGCTCTGAATTCCATACGCTCTTTGCTCTGCACGTCCACCAATGCAACTCCTCACGAACGAATGTTTACTCACCAGCGACGTTATGTTGACGGTCAAACGGTGCCCAACTGGCTGACCCATCCCGGTACAGTGTTCATGAAACGCCCGGTACGACAAAGCAAGTATGAACCCCTGGTGGAGGGGGTCGAACTCATTGACACTAATCCAGAGTATGCTCATGTCAGGCTCCCCGATGGCAGGGAGACCACTGTGTCGGTTCGCCATCTGGCTCCCTCAGGTACTCCTCCCGCCGGTACACCACCTTCTGGCACTCCTCCTTCTGACATTTCCCCCCCAGGAACTCCGCCAGGCGACGGGGCTGCCGCGTTCCACCCGAGAGCGATCGAGGAGTCATCCCCGGCACAAGTCGAGGCTCACCAAGAGGATCGGGAGTCTCCCTCAAGTGAAACTGCCGTTTACTCCCGGAGAGGTCGACGAATAAGGCCCCCTCGACAACTCAATCTGTAAAGGGGATTATCGGCATTCTCGCTGCTCATGCTCCTATATGCCCATTATATCATATATCGATGCTCATTTCCATGCTCTTACAACTCAAAATAATCACTGCTTGGCATGTATGCTTCTGTAGACCTATTAGTCCGCGTTGCTTGAAATGTATACTCCTATAGTGCTAAAGCAATCATGGTGTGTAAGATGGGCCCCTAGTTACATTTTAAAGGTGAGGAGAATGTGGTGAATTGAGGTGAATTGAGGGACATGACGCGGGATCACATGTTGTGCGTCTCGCGTATAAGGGGAGGTCTCTGCGGCACGAGTGGTTGTCCCCGGGGCATTGCCATTTACATCGGCTGTTCACTTGATGCTCGTTAACTGAAGGTGCTCATTGACTGAAGCGGCTCCAATCAAATGGAATAAAGCCTAAACTCTGAAGGTTCATCTCTCGCTCTCATTTCACCTACTACTGTTCATGGAATGTTGTATATCATTTGAAAAGTTATTCAATTGCCTGTTCAATGGTTTATCAAATGTACATTTCTGATGAATAATCATCCAAACAGTAATGCAATCACAATGATAAACTCGAGGGGGAGCACTCGGGAGAGTGCAAAACCTCTGCCGCCAATACTGCTGGGTCACTCAAGTGAACCTTATATCTTATTCATTAAATATGATGTCAACAGTGCTGAGAGTTATAGTTCTTTTCTCCATTTTTTTTTTTTGGGGGGAGGTGGAAATCACTTAAAACATGCAGAAATACAAAAAAAATTTTTTTCCTTTTTTTTGGGGGGGTAACAATTTTTTGGGGGGGTTGGAAATCACTTAAAACATGTAAAAATGCAAAAAAAAAAATTCTCTAACAATTTTTTTTGGGGGGTTGGAAATCACTGAAAACATGTAGAAATGCAAAAAAAAAATTTTCTCTATTTTTTGGGGGGGATTTAAAAAAATTTGGGGGGGTTGGAAATCACTTAAAACATGTAGAAATGCAAAAAAAAAAAATTTTCTCTAACAATTTTTTTTGGGGGGGGGACCAAGTCCAAAATTTAATGGCATGATCCTTGAACCATACCTAAACCCCCCCCACCAAGTTTCGTCGAAATCCGTCAAGGAGTTCTTCCGTAATACTGTTCACAAACAAACAAACAAACAAACAAACAAACAGAAAGGGGTGAAAACAGTAACCTCCATCCATCTTCAAAGATTGCGGAGGTTAATTATAATTAATCAAAGTAAACACTTCATTGAATTTCTCAATCAAAATATCAGGACTTATATGGATTATTTATACTAGAACGTGCCCGTACGTGCAAAAAAAAAAAAATATATATATATATATTGTTGTGGTTACCAAATTCGCAAACCACCATTCAGGTCCCTTAGGTGAGATATCTCGGTAAGTACATGTGTAGTTAGGCCCAAACCCGTTGTCTAGTGGGAATACATGTCATTTATGCGTGCTGCGACTCTTCAGGATAGCCGTTTTTCTTTTACTATCTTTATTTTGGACCAACCGCCATTGTTACCACCGCCAACCGCGTCTCAACAGTCGTCACAACATCAACCACCCACCACAACGCCGCTTCACCACAACAGCCACGACCTTTCCCGTCACACCTCGCAACCGTCGCATCGCCACCGTTCTTGCGCCGCTTGTGGGTACCGGTATTGGACTCGTGCAGGGCGCGCGCCGAACAGCGTGTACAAAAACACGGATTTTGAGCTGGCACGAAGACTGCATTTGTGCAGCCCATGCACCGTTGTGGTTCACTGCGTTCAGTTCAAACCATTCATCCATCCATTCGTTGTGTTCATTGCGTGTGCCACTTGAGCTGGCACGGAGACAACGGTTGTGCGGCCCATGCACCGTTGTGGTTCACTGCGTTCAGTTCAAAAAGGAAGGCCTTGGACTGCGTGTGAGCAGCCAGCCACGTTCCCTGTCACCTGCATTGTTTTGAGCCAGAGACTGCATGCGAGCAGCCTGGCTCCCTGCTAACTGCTTTTCTTTTGCAGAGTTCATTGATCCTGGGCCATGGTTTAGTGTAAAATTTGTAAGTTAAGGTTAAGATGTACTGTAAATATGAGTGCGCCCCCGGCATGTCTGTCCTAGCGCCGGCAATTTTATTTAAGTCGTCCGTGTGAGTGAGTTTGTTTAGGTAGTTACGCAGCCCTCAGGTTATTTATTTTGGGGACACGAATACCATGAATGTCGCACTCAGGGATCCGTAGGTAAAATGTACTAGGGGAAAACTACACATGATGGCACACGAAAATTTGACGACTCGGGACGAGTCTGTAAAAAGGGGAGGGGGTAGTGTTGTGGTTACCAAATTCGCAAACCACCATTCAGGTCCCTTAGGTGAGATATCTCGGTAAGTATATGAGTAGTTAGGCCCAAACCCGTTGTCTAGTGGGAATACATGTCATTTATGCGTGCTGCGACTCTTCAGGATAGCCGTTTTTCTTTTACTATCTTTATTTTTGACCAACCGCCATTGTTACCACCGCCAACCGCGTCTCAACAGTCGTCACATCAACCACCCACCACAACGCCGCTTCACCACAACAGCCACGACCTTTCCCGTCACACCTCGCAACCGTCGCATCGCCACCGTTCTTGCGCCGCTTGTGGGTACCGGTATTGGACTCGTGCAGGGCGCGCGCCGAACAGCGTGTACAAAAACACGGATTTTCCGCTCCAAAAACGGATCAAAAACGACACACGCCCACTTTTGTTCCGTCCAATCGGTGAGCGAGGGGCGATTTGGCCCCGCCTCCAGGGCGTTGGAGGGCGGTCGCTATATGCAAATTCATGGATCAAAATGCATTCACGCCCACTTTTTCTCGGGCCAATGGGGAGCGAGGTGAAAGGTCGAAGGCAGGGGGTCAAAGGCGAAGCCACTGGGCTTATATAAGCGACCGCGTTCGTCAGTAGAGTTGAGTTAAGACTTCGCAGTCGGTGGAGTTGGGAAGAAGAAGTTGGTTGGTCGTCGTCGTCGTCGTGTGCGTTGGAGTCGGAGCGAAGAGGACGGAGCTGTGGAGAGGCGGCGAAGGCAGACGAGGGGGTGCTCGCGTCGTGCCGGGAGCTGCACACCAGGGAGGCCGACGGCGCGACCTGGTCGAGGTGGAGACGCTCGTCGCAGGACTCGAGACAGAGTAAAAATCCTCCTTTCCCCGAGCATCAGCAACCCCCTCCTGTTTCCCCCCGCGCTGAGATAGTGCGACCAAGGGGGCCCCTTTTCCCACCCCCTACCAGACACTGTCAGCGAGGCCCGCGGAGTTGGGGCACCATCGCCGCTCCGCGTCTCATCACCAGACGGGTAGGCCCGACCCGGTCTCGGCCTCAGGCCCGCCTCATCCTTGAGGGTGTTCTTTTTCTTGGTTTTGGGTATGTGTTGTCGGCGCCGTCTGTGAAGTAGAATTGTATAAGTGTTGCCGTGTGCTCGGTAGTCGGTATTAGCTCTGCATTGTGTCTTCGCTTTTACATTTGCTTTTTGTGTAAAATTGCATTGTGTTTCTCTTCTTTTCTATGTGCTTTTGGTGGAATTGTATATGTGTGCTTTCCGTTCATCGCGAATAAATGTGCTTTATGTTGAACTGCTTTCCCGCTTCGCTTCGTCATTTCTCTCATTGAATCCTCATCTTGCTTCACGTAAAGGGTTGGTAGTGGGCTGAATACGCCCGATAATTAATCAAACCGTCGAGGCCGACGATAACACCGCTCGGTTATCCCGATAGTACGGAACGGGTCGCTTAAGTGGCCCGTGTCCGAAGTCGACCTGCGGCGAGGTGCGATCGCCCGGTCTACCCTCCGTGTGGGTACTTAGGTAGGTCGAATTTGGCGAGCAACCCTATCCCACGCGGGGGCCGATTGGCTCGATCGCGGTGAGACCGAAAGGTCCACCCGTGACTGGTTCCCGGCGTTAGTCCGAGAGGGTCACGACTGGATTGTCCGTCCGGTGGGCGACGTGCCGCGATTCGAGTTACGTGGCCGTCAGCACGTCGGCGGGCGCGAATCCGTAACTATATATATATATATATATATATATATATATATATATATATATATATATATATATATATATATATATATATATATAAACTTTAAAACCGCTTGCCAGAAACAACCACACAGGCCGTTCCTTCGCTCTTGCGTGCCCGTACGTGCGTGTCCGTACGTGCATGACCTTAGGGCCCTGTCACACCTTGACATTTTAGCCAGCGTATGGCAACGTATCAAAATGTATGTAAAATGCTGGCGTACGCTGAACTATTGATGTTTTTTTTCCAGTTTTGGACATATTCATAACGAGTTGGACATATGTATAACGTATTAGTAACGTAAACAAAACGTTTCGATAACATATAGATAACTTGTATCAACGAATGCTGAGCGTGTTGTCGGCGTTCACAACCTATTCCCAACGATAGTCTAACTTATGCATGGCGCGGCAGCGTATCGCCAACGATAACGTGGACTAGGCTATTAATAGGCTGCGGCTCGACGATTCAAATCATAACCACACTAGACATCGAAGTGTCAAGCCGCTGTCACACCTTGACGTTTTAGCCAGCGTATGCCGACGTATGAAAAATTTGCCGAATACGCTGGCACACGTCGAATACGTTATGGGTAAGTTTTGCATACGTTAATAGCACGCTGAAGCACGCTGGCATACGTCGAAGTACACCGAGTACGTCGACAAATTTTCAGCATGTTGAAAATTTTTCGACGTACGACACACATTCCGCATACGCTGGCCATAAGTTGTAGGCACGTTACGCGATCGTTGACACACGTTACTTGTAAGTTACTCATAAGTCGAAACACGTCAAGGTAATGGTTAGCGTCAGTGTTCCAGACTCCCTGTTTTTTTTTTTTCTTCGGTATGACGTTGATGTTGACACTTTGATTTCTAGTGCAGTTATGATTTAAATCGTTGAGCGGCAGCCTATTAATTATATTACATTATAACTGCACTAGAAATCGAAGTGTCAACATGACTGTCCTACAGAAGAAAAAAATTTTTTTTAAAATAAAACCAGGGAGTCTGGAACATTGACGCTAACCATTACCTCAACGTGTTTCGACTTATGGGTAACTTACAAGTAACGTGTGTCGACGTGTGTCAACGATCGCGTAACGTGCCTACAACACGTTACTCATAGGTTCGAAATAAGTTTGGGGTATGCTAAACATTACCTCGACGTGTTTCGACTTATGAGTAACTTACAAGTAGCGTGTGTCGACGTGTGTCAATGATCGCGTAACGTGCCTACAACTTATGGCCGGCGTATGTGGAACGTGTGAGTCATACCCTGGCATACGTCAAAAAATTTCAAGCATGGAAAATTCGTCTAACAGCTCGGCGTACTACGACGTATGCCAGCGTGTTCTTAACGTATATAAAACTTACCCATAACGTATTCGACGTGTGCCAGCGTTTTAGACAAATTTTTCATACGTCGGCATACGCAGGCTAAATCGTCAAGGTGTGACAGGGCCTTTACATGCAAACCAAAAAAAAAAAAATGAACCAATGTCACCCCCAGGGTAACCAGTATCTTGCCAAAATGTGAACACGAGTGACTTATTTAAGGTCACACTGAGGTGAACAGAACTGCTATCCACTAGGAGCGACTCCTTGAGGAATATCTGCCTACGAGACATTCCGATGATAATCGTTTTACAGAGTGACCATGAACAATACGTGTTTGCCTCATAACATTACCCAATGACGTCATAATGGCTAAAGCTTGACATATCTAGAAAACACTCATCGAGGACTTCAATTTGAGGTACTACAGGATGTGGTTCCTAAAACTTGAAAATTTGACTTTGGGGTCAAATATGTTCGACCTCAGGCGCTAACCATGAAGGTCAAGGTCGATCACAAATAAACACTAATAAACTGAGCGCTAAGCCATTTACTACATTCCCACAAAGTTTGGAGATGATTCGATGAAAATTACTCAAAAAGAAGGGTTTCATCGAACTCCATAATTGACTTCAAAGTGATCTTGACATTTGACCTTGACTTTGACCATTAAGTGCACTGAAAAGTATTCCAAAAAGACAACCATATATGAACCCACAAGAGTTTCCAATGAGAACTTTGCTATACAGAGTGACCTAAACAAGAGTTTCTGATGTGAACTAAATCAATGCAAAATACATGAAAAATGCAGTTTTTCGTCATAACATCGTCAAATGACGTCACATCGTCAAAATAGTTGTATGTTTAGAAAGCCCTCATGAAGGGCTTTAATTTGAGGTACTACTCGATATGGAAACTGAAACTTGAAAATTTGACCTTAGGGTTAAAAAGAATGACCTTTCGGTTGACCTTGAAGGTCAAGGCCGATTAACATCAAAATTTAATCAGCTGAGCGCCATACCACACCCTATATATATCCACTAAGGTGAGAGTTCCTTCGATCAACGTTACTTAAAAATTAAGGGTTTCCTCGACCTTGATTATTGACCTTTTTGTGACCTTGACCTCAACAATTTAGTATGGTTGATAGTATGTCTCCAGGACTCATATACATGAACTATCAAGAGATTTTGATGAGAAAGGAGAAAATAATTTTCATGAAAAATCAGTTTTTTCGTCATGACGTCATCAAATGACATCATAGCATCAAACTTTTGACAGATCTGGAAAGCACTTATCAAGCGCTTTCATATGAGGTATTACTCGATATGGTATCTAAGATTTCAAAATTTGACCTTGGGGCCAAAAACTTTCGACCTCCAGCGCTAACCATGAAGGTCAAGGCCGATCGCCACCAAAAATTAATCAGCCGAGCGCCAGACCATGAACTATATTCCCCTGAAATTTGAAGACGAAACGATCAAATTTACTCAAAAAATAAGGGTTTCGTCCTACAAAGTGACCTTGACCTTGAAAATTTTATGCGCTGAAAGGGACCTCTATAGGCCTCTGATATGCGAAGTTACAAAAATTTCCAATGATAACTGTGCTCTGCAGAGTGATCGATACATGATTACAGACAAAAAATAAAAAAAAATAATAAAAAAACAACATCCAAGCTTATTAACATATCTTGCAAAACTTCGTTTTGGCAAGATAAAAAAAACCTTTCAAACAAACACACAGGCCATTCCTTCGCTGTTGTAAACGACGACTGTATTGGGGCATTGTGTTTAAGAAAATCGAGAACGAGATCGAGAAAGTACAGAAATCGAGAAAGAAAGAATACAGTAAGTTGATAAATCGAGGAAAAAAAAAAAAATCGAGAAAAAAAATCGAGAGAGAATACATTAAGTCGTCACTATCCGGAAGTCCGGAAGTGAAGTCCTCACTGTCTGGAAGTTCGCATATCGCAGTTACGATTATTCACAATTTGGTTTTAATGGCCAATTATTCAATTAGCGCCAACGTATTTTGCCTTTTCGCAAAGTCATCGCAAGGAAAAACACAAAGAGAAGAGAAGAGAGAGAGAGAAAAAAAAAAACGTACGTGCAAAAAAAAAACATTCAAACAATGACACAGGCCGTTCCTTCGCTCTCGTAAATGACGATTGGATTGGGGCATTGTGTTTATCTATAAATGCGCATAAGAAATCGAGAAATTATTAGAATACACAAAGTCATCACGATCCGGAAGTCCGTACGTTGTAACCCATAATGGGGAACGCGGCTGAGGTTCTCTTCCCCCATCGGCCACGCCCATGCAGCAACGTGTCCTGTCGTTGGTTGGTAAATAAATGGCCATAACTTGGGAAGCTCTTGTCTGATTAATATCAAACCTTGAAAAGGCACATACTCAGGTCCCCAGCAATATCCCTGGCAAGTTTCAATTAGATCGGACCAGTGATTGTCGAGAAACAGCGGTCACAAACACAAACACACACACACACACACGCACACAAACACTGCTGGAATTATAGATAGATTGTTGCGGTTTTGTAAAACTGGCATTCCTCCGAGGAAATGGCACAAAACATACAACGATCCCAAGGTAGTGTATAGTTTGCCCTTTCCATATGTCTAGTGGGCAAATGGGAACGGTGTGTTACATAGGGCACTTTTAGTTAGGTCTTCAATCTTTACACTTCTTCCACTCCATTGCCCCACTTTGTCTCTCTCACACGAAACATGCAAACAGGCACACACACATGCAAAAAAATAGGAACCAAGCGAGCAGCACAGCGAGTGCCGCATATGCATCTGTGCGCCAATTTTCCATTCAAAACTGTGTGCCAATTTTCAACTGCCATCTCACTTCAGTCCTTCATTCTGCTCACCACGACGCTACCACGCTCACCACAACCGCTCCACAAATCTCCCAAAAATACCCACAACAACTTGCGTTCACATCTTCATTACAAACGCCACCGTAAGAAACGAACCTTTCCCTCTCCGCTGGAATGCCACTGGTACAAGCAACTTCTACTTCTTCACCGCAACATTACAATTTCTTCACAACAAAACGTCACAACCCACTGACATCTCTCTACAACTGCCGCAACTGCCACATATTTGAACACTCACCACAGCCCCGAAGGACACTACAGGAATGAGAGTTGGGTTGTTGAGGGACATAACTCGAAGCACAAGCGTGCGCTGGAGTTCGTTTGAGGACGTACGAGTAGCGTGGGGATTTCCCTAAATTTCCCCGTTTGAATGGCGGCCAGCCCAAATTTGGGGCTGGAGAGAACTTCCAAAAACCCTGGCCCCACGTTACTTTGGAGCTCTGACGCGTGGCCAAGCCTGCGAGCGAATGAGGGCATTTTTCGGTTTCGGGGCCTGGCGGGGCATGGCTACGGCGCAGGATGATACTACGAGCCAATAGGGAGACTAGAAATCACCAACAGCCCCATATGATTCTTGGTTCCTCCCTCGCCCAGGGCTCATAAAAGGAGCAGATGATTCAGCACACTCGAGGTAGATTTCACCAGACTTCAGGAGAGAAATTTTGCCAGACTTCAGACCTCGCCGGGGAAGAAGACAGCGGCAGATGGCAAGCTATGGCGCCACGAGTCAGTGCAGTCAAGTGTGGAATCAGAACGAGTGACGACTACGAGCCAGAGTTCTTCTCATCTCATCGACGCTCAGTTTGGCTGTATTCAGCAGCAACAGTTACACTTACAGAGTTACACTACAGGAGACTAGAACTTACAGGAGACTTCTCAGGAGTAACTTACAGGAGACTCTGTAAGTTACTAGTGTAACTTACAGAGTTACACTACAGGAGACTAGAAATCACCAACAGCCCCATATGATTCTTGGTTCCTCCCTCGCCCAGGGCTCATAAAAGGAGCAGATGATTCAGCACACTCGAGGTAGATTTCACCAGACTTCAGGAGAGAAATTTTGCCAGACTTCAGACCTCGCCGGGGAAGAAGACAGCGGCAGGCGGCAAGCTATGGCGCCACGAGTCAGTGCAGTCAAGTGTGGAATCAGAACGAGTGACGACTACGAGCCAGAGTTCTTCTCATCTCATCGACGCTCAGTTTGGCTGAATTCAGCAGCAACAGTTACACTTACAGATTCTCACACTACTCCGTCCGATAGGGTCTTTCTCTTATGTATCTTTCTCTACCTCGTCTACTGTCAATGCACAAAAGCAATCAGCATGGGCAAGTCCCGAATCCAACGTTCTTTTCAGAGCGAAACTTGCTTACTCGCACCTTCCTCTTACACCACGCTGCATGACACCCTGCATCACAATCGCACCTCACACTCCCACACCCCCACACCATAGACACCTTCAGTATTTCTCCCTACTTCCCCTTTTCGAAGTGCTTTGTGTTGTTTCAGCCTGCCGACCACGCCAGGTATTGAGAGGTCGTTAATCCTCAACTGCTTCTTATCTCTAACTTTCCTTAGGTTTGTGTGTGTGTTGACGCCTGCTGTAGCATAAGTTAAGACTGTTTAAGCATATTTGGGGTAATTCTGCAGTGTCTTCGCTTGTGAATATTGCATGTCTTTTGCCACACCCCACAAATTCCTTGCTTTCCCTGCTGTACATTTGCAATAAATCCCATACTGTGCCACATAACTTTCCTTGCTTTTGTTAAATAAATGTGCCTGTTAGAAATGTATCCAGTTCGTTTTTGTCTTTTCCTCCATTGGTCTAGCATGGTCCGCACCTTAGCCAGGACATTATACCCCAAAATTGGCTTATTAGCCGATGCGTACTTGGCAACTCCGCTTGGCTGCACCTGATAAGGTAAGTAACTTAAGCATCGAGAGCGCGATCCAAGATAAGGCAACCACATGTTCCTCATTAAAAATGTTGTTAGACAGAGGACACTGGGTCACATGGTCAAGTTATTGGTGTTCGCAGTCGATTAGCGACCCACCGCGTCACGAAGTTATTCTTGTGCGACGGCCTGCGATTCCTGTTGAGTCCGGAGAGGAACCTGGGACAGCCCCTCCCTCATGGTTCTCCTGCAACCCTGGGGCCACGACACTATGTAACCTCAAGTACAGCTTAACTGACTGTCTCTATTAGAGGGATCACTTGGTAAGGTTTTGAGACCAAACTTGACAGCTTGTGACGATTTTTCAGTGCAAGCAGTCAAGGTATTAAGATGACATCATCGCCCAGTTTATCCACATCATGGCTCCTCGCAAATGGCTTTACAGCCTGCTGGCGATGGAGATTCAGAGTTCATCCACTACACGCTAACCTTACATGACTGATATTTTATTGTTCTTTTGGAAGTCATGGATGAGAGAAATTATGTTCCACTGCTCTATATTTGGAAAGATTTGTACTTTAGACCTGATATTTAAAGATTATCAGATGTTGTAAAAAGTGATATTTATGTTGAAATTTAAGGGGTTTGTGTGGTTCCTTAACAGACTGTCCATGCCATTTTGAATGTTCTGTTCCAAGTTTTCTATATTTTTGAAACAGTCATCGATTTCATACTTCATTTACGTAAATGTTATGCATATCTGATAAATAATGACCTCATCAGAGAATTGTAATCACAATAACTATCGAGGAAAATGCTCGATCACATGCTCAAACCAACTCTATAGAGCCACATAGTTACTGCAGTTGTGACATTTGATCATGGTACCTAATATAGACATGTCATTATTTGTCGTGGCAGCTATACTGGTGTCGGTGTTTCTTTCCTCCAGATAACATTGACTGATACCTTCCAAAGCTGAGGAATGGATCACCCGGAGATGACAGATGAGAAAGTACAGGGACAGTGAAAACTTCGAGTCGAGACTGAAAGAAGATAGTGTCCTTCGCTGTGCCTCCAGGGGTGAACATTCTACATTCTTCTCTGAAACATTTGCTGAAAAGAGACAACAACATCTGCACAAAATATGACTGATGACTCGCACAATCACCAGGCTGTGCATCAAGGATGGAACACACCTGTGAACGAATACCCACTGCATACGAGATCCTAGGTCAGCCCAGGTTATAACCTGCTACTCGGTAACCATGTAAACCGGTACTGTGCTGTTCATGGTCGGGTCGTCGGCGACTAAATCGGCAACCCCACCCGGAAAACCGGGTGAGGAGGGTGTGGTGTGGATACCCAGATTAAAAATAAGACCTGTCAAAGGGCGGAGGAGCTCATGGAAGAGCCAACGGCCATTTACACTCCCTCCTTGGGTTCCAGGTTGGTGGTAAGCAAGGGCATGCTCACCGTAAAAATTTAGGCTCCATTAACTTCATCAGGGCAGGACAACTTCAACATTGGCAGCAACCAGCCCGTAGGTTGCCGTGGGTGGTACCGGCCTACGTCAAAAAGAATGGTACAAACCCTCAAGCAAGATCGCGAAGTCCTGTCCTTCCCTATGATGGTTCTCATGGACCCGACATGTGTTCAAGCTTGAGGTTTGTGAGTTGGAACATTGGTTCAATGGTGGGAAGAAGTATGGAGGAAGCAATGGAACTGAGAAAGAGGAAAGTGGATGCGTGCTGTGTGCAAGAAACAAGATGGAAAGGAGGCGGAGCAAGATTTGTTGGTGTGACGGGGGTCAGGTATAAGTTTTTGTGGTCAGGTGGTGATGGAGCTGCAGGAGTGGGAGTTTTGATTAAAAAAAAGGAACCGAGTGGTAATGTTATTGATATAAAAAGAATTCGTGACAGGATTCTAGTGGTGGTAATGTTACATGGTAAGCAATTAATTTGTGTGATAAGTGGATATGCGCCACAGGTGGGACGAGAGGAAGTTGAAAAAGAAAAGTTTTATGAAGATCTGATAGCAGAAGTGGAGAGCACGGGGCCGAAATAATTTGTAATTGTCACTGGTGACTTCAATGGTCATGTGGGTAAAGATGCAGATGGCTATGAAGGTGTTCATGGTGGTTTTCATACTGGAAGGAGAAATGACGAAGGAAGAAGTTTATTAGAATTTTGCGTGGAGGCAGATCTGGTTGTCATGAACAGTTGGTTCAAGAATGAGAAAAAGCCAACATTTAGGTCCAGTGCAGCAGAAACAGAGATCGATTTTACGTTCGTAGGAAAAAGTTGGAGAAAGAAAATTCGAAATGTGAAAGTTATTCCTGGGGAACTCCAGCACAGCTTGGTGGTAATGGATGTGGACAAAATAGATGGGTGAAGAAAAAGAAACAGCAACAGAGCAAGCGTACAAAGACCTGGAAGCTGAAAGATGGAGAAGTAAAAAGAAAATTTGCTGAAAGGATGGATATTCTCTGGAAGGAAAAGGAAGAAGATGGACATATCTGGACAAAGTACAGGAATTGTGCTCAACAAACAGCAAATGAAGTTTGTGGTGTTAGGAAAGGAAAACCACGTCATGGTGAAACCTGGTGGTGGAACGAAGAGGTGCAGGTGGCCATCGAAAGAAAGAAAGAAAGCTTCAAGAAGATGCAGAAACAGAACACGGAAGAAAACAAAGCAAGATACAAGAGAGATAAGAAGAAGGCGAAGAAGGCGGTGGCAGAAGCCATGAAGAAAGAAGCTGAAAAAGAGCTGGAACAGTTGCAGATGAACAGACAAGGAATTTTTCAGAAACTGAAGATAATGAAGAGGGAATCTCGTGACATCACTGAAAGCAACTGTATAAAGGATAAAAATGGGAGGATTTTCTTTGTTGATGAAGATAGAAGAAGAATTTGGAAGGAGCATATGGAATCCTTCATGAATCAGGAAAATCAGTGGGATGGTTTAGTGGAAGCTGAAACAACGGAGGGTCCAGTGAAAGAAATCTCAAAGGAAGAAATAAAGAAAGCTTTGGAAAGTATGAAGAATGGAAAAGCAGGTGGTCCATCAAGCATTACGAAGGAGCATTTTACATCGTCTCCTCATGGAGTAGAAGTATTACATCAGGTTGCAAATGAGATAATGCAAGGTCAGAGCATGCCAGAGGATTGGAAACAAAGCACCTTGGTACCCATCGACAAAGGTAAAGGGAGTGTCATGGAATGTGGATCGTATAGTGGAGTGAAACTACTGGAACATGGAATGAAACTTGTGGAAAGAGTGTAAGAGAAACTGCTCAGGGAGGTGGTGAAGATTGATGAGATGCAATATGGTTTCATGCCAGGAAAAGGTACGGGTGATGCGATCTTCACAGTCAGGCGCATGCAGGAGTCAGGAGTGCTATCAAGAAAAGAAAAAGAAATTATTCATGTGTTTTGTGGACCTGGAAAAGGCATTTGACAGAGTCCCCAGGAAAGCCATCGAATGGGCGCGATGCAAAAGAAATGTTCCTGAGGCTTTGGTGGAGGTTGTAATGAAACTTTATGAATATGAGACGACACGAGTTCAAGTTGGTAGTGGTTTCTCTGAAAAATTAAATGCGGCCGTGGGCGTTCATCAGGGATCGGTGCTTTCGCCGCTCCTGTTTGTGACGGTACTCGACGTATTGTCAGAGTCAGAAAGAAAAGGTGTGTTGTTTGAATTACTTTATGCGGATGATTTAGTCTTGATTGCAGAATCAATGGAGGAGTTGGAATCACAGTTGAACAAATGGAAGAGGGCGTTTGAAGACAAAGGTTTGAAAATCAAAATGGGGAAAACGAAAATTATGGAATGTGGTGAAGAAACAGGGGGGTTATTGAATTGGCCAAGAAAGATCCATGTGGAGTTTGTGGTAAATGTGTGGTAAGTAATGCCATCAGATGCAGTTCTTGTCACAAATGGATTCATGGTAGATGTACAAATGTGAAAAGAGTGACACAAAGAATGGGTGGTAGTTTTGAGTGTAAAGCCTGCATCAGAAGAAGAAATTTAAGCCACCAGGATCAGGATTCGGATTCGGAGCAAAGATTGAAGGATCTTGAGAGAATAAGCAGATTTTTTTTATCTAGGTGACACCATAAACAGTGGTGGAGGCAGCGAGCTTGCAGTTACAAGAAGAACGAGATTGGGTTGGATGAAGTTCAACAAGCTTGCATTAGTGTTATGTGGTAAAAGACTGCCTTTGAATTTGAAAGGGAAGATCTATACCACCTGTGTAAGAGCAGTAATGGCTTCTGGGTCAGAGGCATGGACTGTGAGATCGGTAGAAGAACAGAAAGAGCAATGATTAGAAAGATGTGTGGAGTGCAGTTGGTTGACAGAAAGAACACGAAGGGGTTGATGGAAAGGATTGGTCTGAAATATACAATAGTGGAGGTGGTAAGAAAGAGTGGCTTGAGATGGTTGGGTCACGTGCTTAGAAAGAGAGACGATGAGGGAGTTAAGAGAGTATGGAATTTGGAGGTGGAGAGCTGGAGTTATGTCATGGAAGGAGTGAAAGTCAGCAACCCCCCGCCCCCGTAAGGGGGATAATACTGACATGGTGGTGGTGATGATGATGATGATCTGAAACAGATTGTCCAAATCTGCTGAATCGATTCCTGAACCATCATGCTCATCACGTAGCTCAAGCAGATCCTCAGCAGATATTCAAACTCGACTGATATTCTGTAACAAAGAAGGTCGTAAAAAGACAAAGATCAAGGGTTTTATGGCCAACTGAAGCTACTTCATGATTATAATTTGATGGAGGGGGAAACTAAAAAAGAAATAGCAGAAATTAAAAACGATGAAACGCTTCTTGTGAGGAGGATCAGAGGATTAGACTTCTTTGCTTGTGAAACACAGAACCACAGAAGTTGTCACCGGAAATATGTCAAAAACCCACGCTGGTGGAGAAGTGAGGATGAGTCGAAATGAGTTCAACAAGAGGTTTTCATGCAATTAGTGGTTGTGACAACTGGTCGTATCTTTGGAAAGAGCAAGAATGCCTGGTGGAATACATTTGTCTCTGCAAGTGACAATGTTCTACATGCTCAATCTGGATTAGGGATTGGTGCGGAAACAGAAAAGTATTTGCTTAAAGGCAGTGAAGCCCCAATAAGGAACAATATAATGATCCACTGGAACCCCGTTGGTAATATTTCAGAGGACGTCATACAACTCAAGGGACTGATAAATTGCCACTAACCCAAGAGGCTATTCATAAGCATACAGGATAAGCTCACTTGCAGAGCAATGTGTGGCAACAGGTACAGATTCCATGTCCGGCATATCCTGAACCTACTACACGAGGATGGTGAGCAGAACTAACAGAACTCATTTCAGTCTTGACAAGTGTCTCCAGCTCCAGATAGTGCACTGCAGAGAATCAGTTGTGAATGCACCAAAGTGCAGGAGACGATGTTCATGCAAACAAAATAACATCATTTGCACAGAACTCTGAAAGTGTGATCCAGACCGCTGCACAAATATATGATCATCGCTGAAGAGGAATCAGAAGACGGATCAGGATTATAATCATGTTCTTAATGTGTTGGAAAAGTGAAAGAAAAATATATATTTTGTTTAATCCTCTTGTTACTTTTGTGTGTACAATTTAGATAAATTGGTGAGATTTATATATGTAAATACAATGTCATAAGTAGTCTCAACTGCAACATCAAAATACTTTTTTTTAAAGTGAAGTTTTGCGACAATTCATAATAATTACATCCACAAATGTCTATATATTTTCCCGTCTCTCAAGATGTTAAAATATTTCACTACAAGATTTTTTTATCCTTCAGTGAAGATTTTTCAGTTAACGGCATCATTTTGCAGTATCCGCGACCTCACAGATAACGACACCTTAAAATACATCATTTCAATGAAGTTGTATTTATGTTTTAGAAAGTTCCACATGCAATGTCCTATGTACTCAATCATTGCTTTTTTTATTATAATTTAAATGGTTATAACATATTTTAATTTGTATGTCTCAATTGCACCCAGTTATACAGGTAGCATGGGCGCCGATTGGTCATATTTCAAAAAGGCTGCCAGTAGCTGAAGATGGCAACAGAAAAAAATGGCAAACGCCTTTTTTGTTTAGTTTCGACAACAAATTAATGAAAAATCCACATTGGCACAATCTATGTGAAATTCCCACGAGACCCTATTTCATGACACAACATAGACTAACGGCGGGAAAGATCCCTCTGATGTTGTGAATGAAACACGCGGTCCTTTGCTCGACCGGCTCTTTTACGTCACAACAGTGATCCACGGGAATGTCACAAAGAGCCAGAACACAGGATCCTTCTTGTATACATCTTTCCAAACATTGCCCAACAGCACAGTTAGCAGCCGAGTCGTTACCTGTGCTTTTCAATGACAACGAAGCCCTCTTTTAACCATTATTGTCCTTCAAGGTTACCTGTCGGAGGTGAAATCAAATAGTTTCAGACATCATACATCCTGTTCGAATCTGGAACACTTTTCCCATCACAGGCGAGGCGACCACGATGCATCCGATCAAAATGGAATATTTGGAACATCTGGAGCAAGTGTGTTCCACCTTTTTTGCTTCACCGCCTCTTTCGAGGTTACCTGTGCAAATATTCCACAAACCCAAACTTGAACACCACTGGTAAGAATGCAAAGTGCAACACGTGTTTTGATCGTGCATTTCCTAAGCACACCATTCCAAGTAGCGAGGCAGTACGTGAGGTCACATACAGTCAGCCACACACCTTGCCCTGCACACTGCCGAAAGGCAAAGCGCTCACCGTGCGGATCTTAATCTCGCATCCTAATTGTAGCTTGGCTTTCCTGTGCTACTTATAGCTGAAGCAATAGCGTAGAGCGTCATGCATAATACCATGATGTGTGATATAATAACATGCACAATGGAGCCTCAGTATGGCCAGCTGAATGTAATTAATATGAGAGAGAGAGGATGCAAGGGATGGAGAAGTGTAGTGAGGGGAAACTTGTGCAAGCAATCCAATGAGAAAGTGTTCAATTGGGGTGATTAAACTAGTAGTAGTGGTAATAACATAAGTTGGGATAAATGTCTTTCCAGGAGGGATAAAGCAGGACTAGGTGGTATTTGGAATTACACTGAGATGCCTTCTTTGTTCATCCTTTGTGGGTGGCGCCGGAAAGAAGGAATTACGTCACAGAAGGGACCATAAATAGAACATGTGAAATTACTCAAACTGCACACTCACCTGTCGCGAGACGAACACTGGGAACCGATAACATTGTAATGTCCAAATAGAAGGCATACCCTATTACTACAGTCATTGTTCCAAGATGTATTTTCAAGACGAATGTGGTGGTTTTAGATTGGTAATAACCATATACATGGCGAAATACAAAAGCAGTGCCAAGTTTGGTATTGGCATCCAGCAATTCCATCATGTCAATCTTGTGAAAAGCTGGGAATGGTGAATTTCCTGAAATGTCAAAGGGCTTGTTTTCATTGCCAGAGTCACAAAAGGAGACAAAGCCAGCTTGAATGTGTATAAAGCATGAGATGATAAAGGGAAAGGAGCACGAAGTGAAAGGTACGCGTGGTTCTGGGGTATCAGGGTCGTGAAACAAAGGAACAAATGTCAATGTACATGCATGTTCGCACGTGATGTGCTAACGAGATCATTCAATCCACAAAGGAACAGCTCAGTCGAGATTTCCCTCAAAGCTGTTATTCTCACGCATTTCACATCAGCGCAAATTGCAAAAGAACAAGCATTGTGAGAAGCACAACAAAATGTCACGAACACCGAACATTTACACATCTGTGCCAAGAGAGGCAATCAACTACAGGAAGAAGAAATCCAGTTAGAAATGCAATTAGTGAGTCTTTGAAGCAATCTTTGCTGACACTGATCCACTTCGTTGAAACCTTAGGAAGCAAATACTAAGCAGAGGTTTATGGAACACCATACCTCCAACAAGGCTTAGCTATAACGGCAATAAAGCTGAGGAACAAGCAATAAAATGGCGATGATCTCCCGACAGCGTTGCCCACACCAACATCAAACATATAATATGTTGTATCTGTGAATTAAACCCTACAGCTTTGTTTCATATTCCTCCTGGCATAGTATTAGCTCACTTTAGTACTTCATTAATAGTATGGCTGTAAGGGTCAAAATACATTCACTATTAATGGACTACGTTCACACAAACCATCCTTTTCAGGGACTCCAAACAAAAATGTCATTGGAAAATACACCATACATTTCAACTTTAATGTTAAACCTAATCATAACTCGAACACAAATCTTATTCCTGAAACTATACCTAACCTAAACTCTAACCTTAACCCTAAACCAAACTCAAACTCTAACCTCAATCCTAAAATTAACTCGAACTCTAACCTTAACTCTAATCCTAACTCAAACTCCAACTAAAATCCTTCTCCTAATCCTAACACGAACTCCAACCTTAACATTAGCCTTTACCTGAAACACAAGTCGAACTCTAAACCTTAATCCTAATTCGAACTCTAACCTTAATCCTAACCCGAAACTTAGTCCGGCAGATATGTGAAAAAAATGTGCCTTTAGTGATACAAGCATGAAATTTGGCACACTGCTAGGGCAGTATCTTACAAAGATTTTTGGACATAGGGACATTCCAGATTCTTCCCAGAGCCAAAATGGCGGCCATTTTACAAAATAGCCGATTTTGTGTTGTACAAGGAGGATACATGTGGATATAACTATATTTAAGAAGCATACCAGTGGTTTTATTTAACTAAATATAGATTCTAGCAAATAATAAATAGCAAATAAAGGTGACAAAGCGTGAATAAACCATTAATTTGGTCATTTTTTGGTGCATTTTTGCACTTTTGGACGGTTTTCTACAACAAACTCTTCAAAAAACTGTTATCAAGCACCATGGAATGACTGTTGTTCATTTAACACTCTTGAACTCAGAGGAAGTGCTTCTGTTTGATCCTAACATCAACTTACAGAGTCAAAATTATACAGTGGAACCTCTAGATCCAGGTAACAGAGTCTACTATGATGCATGGATACATGTGTACATGTTACATAATTATCATCTGTGATCTCTCTTGTCCCAGTTCTACTCTCTTGTACACTCCCCACCACAGTGACATAGAGCTGTGCACTGGAGTGCAGCCTTGACACACTTGCACTGTCCTCTGCATCCCTTTTTGCAGCCACACCTTAGTAGTTGCCGACATGCCTCAGTTGCCTCTGGGAGGGTTGTCCAGTATATGTCCCAGCCATTATCGGTGTGAACCCACCCCCAGTCACTGGGCGATGGGAGCTCCGGTGTGGACACCATCATCTGGCCCCAACAGTAGCCGGCTTGGTAGGTAGCTCTCTTGATGTGCTGTTTCAGGGCTTCACGAGTTGGTGGGAGAGCATCTATTGATCTGCCATTCTGGGTGAACAGATGCTTGCGACACTGATTGACATGTTCCTGGCTACTGGTGCGATCATAGAGCACAACAACAAAATGCTCCAGTGCATCCATGTGGTCATCTACAGCTGAAGGAGTTGGCGTGGCAGCCAAGGCACATAATGCTGCAGTGACATCAGTGACCTCATCACAGGCTTTCCAGGTTTCCCATGCTTTTTTCTTCCCGCTGCCTCCGAAGCTTGAAACGGTGTCGCATCCAGTGAGGACATGGAAGAATGGCAAACCTCGACACTTGTTAGGTCCCAGTGCCACAGACATCTCGTGAGCTGCCAAGAACCTGAAGTTCTTTCCTGTGCCAAAAGCAACACAGAGCTCATCAATGTCCAGACATCCAGCTGCTGTCACCGCAAGGACCACGACATCAGTGTCTACTGTAAGGATCGACACTTTGCTGTATCCCTGCCTCACAGCGTCTTCAGCATGGAGTAGCATTCTTGTGTCAGCCTCTTCATGGCTACAAGGGGCAAGACCAGCAACATCTCGGGCCTGCGTACAAACCACATCTTTGTTGTGGGTGCTGATGACTTGTTTGTCTGTGTCTGTTGTTGCTACTCTGGTGTCTAGGAAGTCAAACAACTCCATCTTGTTCTCATCTGGGCGAAGAAAGGTCTGCCAGTTTCCAGGAATGAAACTAGATGGCTCGACTCGTCTCCTGATGCCTTTGCCTCGCTTCTTCCTAGTGTCTGCTTTCAAACTGTCTGTGAGGTATTCATCCCAGACAATATCCATCCTGCTCGTATGCTGCAGCTGAGATGTGATGTATGGCAAGAATACTTCTGATGCATATTCGTTGAAGGTCTTTGCTGTGCCAGGTGGCAGCATACTGATGATCGCTGCACCATCAAGGATGATGACTTCAACTGCTGGACTAGCAGCAGCAGCAGCATTCTCCTGTGGAGGGACCAGATCTTCTCAGCAGCCAACCAGATTAGACTTTGTTCCAAGTCTCATCTTGCCCATGTGTGACAGTGCTGTTTCAGCCGGTTGTTGTACAGACTTGTTAGGTCTGCCAGCTTGAACACTGGTGCCACAAGAGCGTCCATGCGGGCATCATCGATGTAGGATACCAGTTCTCCGAGAGCTATGCCACGATTGATATCATCCTGGTCATCCAAGGTTCTCTTTGTGTCCCTTGCTTTGTTATAGAGGGAAACCAGACACTTCACATGGTACAGGGCATCTTGCGCCATATCTCCAGCACTCAGTTTAGCAATAAGTGGCTTGTCTTCTAGTTTCAGAGCACATTTCCTGACTCGTCTGTCCAGGTCAAAGGTAGAATCTTTGCGCAAAGACTCGTTACCTGCTGGCTTGTCACAAAAGAAACACGTTTCGAGCAGTGACTCTGTGCGGTCCACACTCTGACGGGTATACTTTCGTGTCACGCCTTCGGTATCCCCACTGGTTGTTTTCCTCTTCTCTGCCCGAATCAATTGAGTTTTGTTGTATTGTAGTCTGCACGAATCATGCCACTTAGCCCTGTGGTGCTGGAAGGTGGACTCAATATCCTCACCATCGTCCAAGCGGGACATGTCGAGAGATTTTGGCAAGCAGTCGATCTCACTGAACCTGGGGAGGTTGTCTGCCAGAGTCTGGTATCCAGACCCTCCTGTGCTTCGCTTGGAGTCAGCTGGACAACGAAGAGGCTCAGTGGTGTCCATCTGACACAGCACACATAGGTTCCAGTCTGTCTGGTTAATTGATGTAACAGATGTACTTGGCCCTCGCTGCTGGGGGTCTAATAGTTTGAAATGCTTGGCCATTGTCTTGAACCACCACCAATCAGTCAGTGTAAAATTGGGAAGAACCACCACCAAGCAGGGGATTAGTCTTTGGGTACACTACAGTGGAGTTATCACCTGAAAACAGAATAGCAGAGTTAAAATGATTTCAACTACGAACCCCAGCCCAGAGGAGATGCATATATACACAATGGCGATCTTGGGTGATTGTAACTCGATGTCCCCAATCGGCCACCATACATTATTTATTTGCGCTGGACAGGACCATGTTAAACCCAAATCAATATGAACACACCATTGTCGTTTGAACATTTCTATTATGCAATCATGAAAATTAATACAGTGAGTACACCAATATCGATTTCGCAAATTTATGCATTTAATCGCGACATTGCCAGCTACCAGCATGTAATTAATAATGGAAATATTCATGGAGTCTAAGTTCCTTTCACCAAATTTTATTTTTGATCTATTTATATTTCCAGAAACAATATTCAGGTAACATTCACATGCATGATCATATTGCAGAGCTCTTGTTCCAGCCATGCATTATTGCGATGGTAAACTGTTATCTGTGTCCCTCATAGACCACCGTAGATGCATTTTTTAGTCAAATATGAAGTAGATAATGAAGCATGTGCATACTAGTTGATAATAATCATATTATACTCACTACATTGTGTTTTGCAAGAAGCACATATGACTGCTGATCTTGTAGGCAGAATTTGTTATTCGTGGCAGCCATTTTGTAAAATGGCCACCATTTTGACCCTAGGGGTAATCTGGAATGTCCCTATATCCAAAATGTTTCCTAAGGGTATGCTATAACTGTGTACCAAATTTCATGCTTGTATCATCAAAGGCACAAAACTACCAGAATATTTCACATATCTGCCGGACTAACTCAATTCCAACTCGAACCATAATCTTAACGTAACTCCAACTCCGACTCTCAACCCACCCTACCCGAACGCTCACTGCCACTTCAACCCTAATCCTAACATTTTAAATCAAAAATTGAACCCTATGCAGTGAAATTCTGCAGATCAATTTCAGTCTGTCTGATTATACATGACAAACCACAAAATGTACATGACAGTCACAGAAAAACTGGCCAGCTTTGGTGGCACTTAAATTCAGTGGCAGATAAACACAGGGGCACGCAGGGACCATACCCAGGGTCCCCGGAGGAAAAAAAAAATTACTGTTAAAATGTTCTATACCAGATCCACCATGATAATATTATGCTTCCAGTTACAATTTACCGTTTGGGGTGTTTTGGGGCTGGTTTCAGCTTTATATTGTTGCGGGGTTCTTTGCACTCGAGAGCAGTGTGACCGTTGAGTCTCATTGTAGATACAAAACCAGACAATATTTGATAATGCAACAACAATGACCGCACTGTGGTCACAAACTGCGACAAAATCCAGTTAAGGGCCAATTGGGAAACACATTTAAAGCAATCTTAAAAGATGAACAGAGAAACACATTTCCTTCGCTATTAAAAGATTAACTCGACACCTCTCATCCATGTCAACCTCCGCCATGATTATATTAGAACGAGCTGATTCGTCACACGGTCACACATCGTTTCACCCCAACATGGGGCCATTCAAAAACTATGCAACACTATTTTTGTCAACAATTTACGTAAATTAATAGATGAAACGTATGCCTGGTGTTGGCTTAATGGTTAGGGTAGTAGGCTTGGGACCATAGGATCCTTCGTTAAAATCCCACTCTGCTGTTGAACTAACACCAGGTGGGTTTGACTCTGCCGATCATCCTTCCGAGGTAGGCAAAATGAGTGCCAGCTTGCTGGTATCCTGTATCAGAGTGGTGACCCATCCAAGATTGAGCCCATTAGCCAAGGAGACTGCTTAGGTGGCACCAACGCTCTGCACAGAGTATGGTCCCAATGGATGGATGGAATAGACGAAACAATCGCAAGTCTGTGAGCAAAAAAAAAAAATTATAAACTCATGTTTCCAATATGAAAATGACTTGCAACGTCATCCGTCAGATGGCAATTTCCATTAGAATTCACAGGCAGTTAATTTAAAAAAAATGGATCGGCAGTATTTAAGTGGGAGCTCAAAGAGAAAGTTGAAACAAGGAAAGGAGGCTAAAGGAGTTGCTTTGTTTTAACAAAAAGATACCCACAAAAACAAATACTGCAAGGAGCAACAACAGACCAAGACGATGGCGACGCAGCTTCGGCTTTGGCAGACATGGTTTGCTGGCAATGTAGAACATGCAACTGGCCTTCAACAAGAGGAGGAAGAAACAGATCGGAACTTGCTATGGGAAGCAGTCGAACCACAGCCGAGTGATATTGCTGATGCCGAGGCAAACACAGCACAAACAGGTAAATTTATCAACGATCCTGCATTCTGGGATAACATTGATGAAAGTTTCAAGAGTTTCTGGATTGCTAAGAGTACAGCTGCTTGAGAAAATTTAAATAAATAAAAAATCCCCTCCATCAGCTCAGGTGATTGGAGCGAAGACGCGCATGATGACAGAAGATTTGTTTTCTTGTCGACTGCACAACGATGAATCCGTTACTCGGGACTGGCATATTTACTCTCCCTCTCCTGGAAATGTTTACCGTTTTGCCTATCAACCAAAACACAAGCCTTTAACGAAGGATTCAGTGATTGGAAACACCCTCAATGCATTTCGTGTTTTGGGGGGGGGGGGGGATGTTAGGGGCCTAAATATGTTTTGTGCCAAGGGTCTCCCAAAAAAAAAAAAAATCTTAATCCACATTTGCTGAAATTATTAAAATAAAAAAGATAATATTGACGTCGAAAAGGCTTGACAGGTGCAGGAAAGATCATCGTTTTGGATGGGAAGTGACCTGAAATAGAATAATAGAAATAATAATAATAATAGAATAATAATAATAGAAATGAATAATAGAAACAATACGACAGGGGAAAACTCGTGCATAACACCAACCAACAAAAAACGGGTGTTATATATTTATGGATCACGAGTGACATTGCCGGAGTGAGTACAATGATATTGTTATGTTTGTTTATATTACAAGAATGACCGTTTTGCCGATGGGTTAAAATGTTACTTCGGGTTCTAACCCACTTGTTGTTGTCATCTCCAAAGATCATACTGCAAAACCGTGGTCAAATACGATAATGTCCCTATTACTGTGAAATTGGGATCACAATATTGACAACACATGGCCTTGTTGACGTAAATGATTATCACGAGAGCGACAAGGAGAGTTCCACATGAGATAAACAACATGGCGGCAGTGTTTGCCCAGGATCGCCTTGCCTGTTGCGATTTCAATCATACTCCTGGCTCTGGGGGGGGGAGGGGTGTTTGTGTACATTACTCTTTTAGAGCGTTTCCCTAATTTTTTTTGTTCTATATGCCAAGACCTTCAAAAAAAGTTTGGGTAACACCTCCAGATCACGTACGTTTTCTCTGTAGGGTCCATCTTGGATTCGCAGTTGGCTACCAGAAAACCATAATTGAACCAAATGCCTGTATTGGGTTTAGATGGAATAAATCATTATTAAGCATTCATAAATTATTAATTTTGATTTACTTCAATTACTTATGCATTGCTTAACACATTTTAGCATGATTTATTCTCTTAAAACTTCGTTCACAGTAGAAAATGACCATATTTTACGTAATTTTAGTCAAAAATAGCTTTCAACTTGAAAGTAGCTCAAAGTTTGATGGTCTCTGAATGACTTAATATTGTAAGTAGAGCTTTAAAATTTGGCGAAAAGTTTCATTATTAAGTTCTCTGAGCAATTAAATTTTCATATTCTCACAATGGGGCTATGTGTGATGACCACAGAGCTCATTGTAAACCAAAGTCACCCCTACCCCCAAATGGCCACTTTTGCGGTATTTCATCAAATGATGATATCTCCTTCATTAAATGCCATGGAAAGTTGATTTTTTTTATACTAAATATAGGTTATTAACCCCAAGGAATTCATTGGTAACATTTTTGTATTTTTTTTAGCTGATCGAATTAGCATAATCCCAAGATTTTCCTCAAAATGACTGCCAAAATAATGAAAGTAGACATGATTTAACATTGAAGCTTCAATTAATGGTCTAAAACAGTGATGTGCATATGCTTCAATCCTACAGAGACTATAATGAGACACTCATCTTAATTAGATGTAGGGGAACTTGGGGCACAACCACATACCGGGGCAAGGTCAAGTACCAAAAGATTTCCATATTTTATTTCTAGCCATCACACCATGTTTAGAATGATATGGGCTTTTCCTCGATATAGGTAATACTGTGATGACAATGCTGTTAGGGTCCATGTGACCTTGACTCCATTGTTCGAGGCCAACCACCATTTAACCAAAAGATTCCATATGTTATTTCCCATTTATTCATAACACATATATGTAACTGAGCCATTAGACCATTTTTTTTATTTACAAAGGGAACACTGTTGAGGGTCTATTTGACCTTGAATCCTTCACTCACAGTCAAATATCAGGTGACCAAATGATTCCCCATATGTGATTTCCTATTAGTGTAGAATACATACCTAAGCCCTCAGACCATTTTTAAGTAAATTACAGTGATATGAAAGTCTATGATGTCATTTTTGGGGATACGTAAGTGAGGTAAACTATGCTGTCACAGTGAGGTTAACTATGATGTCACTTCCTCTTGGCAACTGGATTTTCAAGAAAAAGAAGAGAAAGCAATGCTGCAAACAAAAGGTAAGATTTTAATGGATCACCTTTGATTTTAAGTAAATATAATGGTCAAAAGTTGTAAATGAAATATCAAAGAATAATTGTATCTCTTAAAATGAAATATTTTAACGAATAATTGTGAAATCTAGATCAAAATATTTAAATTTCAAAGCAAAATGGGGGAATCCGCCATATGGGGGAATCCCCCAATTCTATCTGATCCCCAAAATGAGGGAATCCCCCAATTCTATCTCTAAATAGACAAATTGTCTAATGTTATAAAATTTGATCTTGAGCACATAGAAATATAAATTAAATGTCGAATCATACATTTTTAAGGGTAAGGAATTGAATGGATTTGGTTTCAAAGACCTTGACTTGTGCTTTCAGGGTCAACTATTAATATTCAGATATTAACTCGGCAATTTGTAAAATATAATAAAACCTGATCTAGAACACATAGAAATGTGAATTAAATGTCAAATCATCACATTTTTTAAGGGTAAGGTATTGAATGGATTTGGTTTCCAATACCTTGACCTTGGCTAATGTTTTCAAGGTCAACTATTATTATGCACATATTAAATGTATCAGCTTGTCAAATCTTATCTGGGATACATATGAATATGAAGAAAATGATAAATTGTACATTATCAGAAGTTGGGGAAGAATGGAATGGAAACTATCATCATGTTTTCTGCCTAAACAATAAAACAAAAACAGATCCCATTAACATGAACACATGTAACATGGGGCACAACCATATACCAGTGTGCGATTGTACCCCAGGCCTGGGACACAGCCACACACTGGTATGTGGTTGTGCCTCATCCAGAATAGTTTACATGTATTTACCTGTTATGTTCCTGAGGAGACGGGGGTCATATACAATTGCCAAAATTAAAACTAGCATTGATTCCAAATAGGTAGTTGTCCAATTTATTTTAGGTGTGTGGTTGTGCCTCCAATTCCCCTAGTATGTACAACATGTAGTACGAATAATATCCTATTTCTTTTTTCAGGGTTGTGAAGAGTTGGACAAAGTGCCAATGATGGAGTCTGCAACTCTTGTAAAGTCATCTCAAGACCTCTGTTATGATGCAACAAAATATATTATCTGCCAAAAAGTAGGCGATGATAAGACAGCAAGCACAAGCAATGGCTGTAAAAGGATGTGGGAAGCCAGCGGCATACACAATGACCATGTTTCCAAAAGACTGAAGCTTGTTGAAGATGGGTTTTGTTATCATGTGACTAATGAATGTTACAAGAAGTACACTATGAAGACAGTTATTGACAGAATAACTAAGAAGAATCAAGTTCAAGGCCAAGACTCATCTGTATCTCAGCAGAACAAAACTGAAGGTAGAAGCTCTCGCTCCCAGGCAGTTCGCCACCGACCAAATGCAGATACTACAGCAACAGGATTGCGAGTTGTGAACTGCATTATCTGTGATAACAAATCCTACAAACAACTGTACACAAAATATCACATAAGTGAATCCAACCGTGCTATGTCTTTTCTTGCTGCAACTAACTTCTTCCAAGATGCCGTCTTCGACCGAACTTGTGATCTTCAAGACCCACATTCTGTGTTTGGAGCAGATCTGTATTATCACAATGAGTGCATGACTAAGTACATATATAAGTATGAGTCACGATCTAAGGACTAACAGCTTGTTTGACTATTTTTGACTAAAATTACGTAAAATATGGTCATTTTCTACTGTGAACCAAGTTTTAAGAGAATAAATCATGCTAAAATGTGTTAAGCAATGCATAAGTAATTGAAGTAAATCAAAATTAATAATTTATGGATGTTTACCAATGATTTATTCCATCTAAACCCAATATGGGCATTTTGGTTCAATTTTAGTTTGCTGGTAGCCAACTGCAAATCCAAGATGGACCCTACAGAGAAAATGTACTTGATCTGGAGGTGTTACCCCAACTTTTTTTGAAGGTCTTGGCATAGAGAACAAAAAAAATAATAGGGTGACGCTCTAAAAGAGTCATGTACACAAACACCCCCCCCCCACCCCCAGAGCCTATACTATCACGAGTTTGCTGAAATATTTTAAGTCGCCATCAGCTGCTGATGAAGCTGGTGATGAAAGCGTCGGCACGAAATGGCCACATACTGCAGTTCAAGCAGAAACGTCAAAAAGATCGAAAGAGAGAATACAAACTCACAAAGAGGAAACAGGGTTCCGTCCCCTCGTGGTCGAAGGAGTTTACCTGGCTCGAGCGGGATGAAGCGCAAAACTCCACGTTTTGTCATCTTGTATGGAATTTCCCAAACATGCAGACGGTGAAAATCCGTTTTTTTTCTTGGTACTGATGATACTTTTCGAAAGAGTTCTGTTAAAACTCATGATCAATTTAAGGCTCATGCTAAGTGTGTTCTCGCCAAGAGGGCTAAGGAAAATCCACAAAGCAATGCAATGGGAAAAACTGTTTCTAAAAAGAACAGGAAAAATTATGAGGTTTTCAGCAACATATTTCACACTGCATACTATGCTGCAAAAGAGGAACTTGCATTAGCTAAATTCCCAAGTTTATGCAAGCTACAGATGGCCAACAGAATAAATCAAAAAGATACCTATATCAATGACCATGCATGTCATGATTTTATTGGCACTATGGCTCATGTAGAGAGAGTAAACACAACATATCAAGTTGGAAACAGCAGGTTTTTGTCTGTGCTGTCAGATGGTAGTACAGACAGTGGCTTAATTGAGCAAGAGCTTGTTGACATTAGGTTTCTGTGCAATGGCAAACCCCAAGCTTAAATTGTCAAAACTGTTAATGTTAATCATGCCCACGCAGCTGGTATTCTTGAGGCAATCGATGATGCTGCAGCAAATGTCGGGATTTCACAGGAGGTATGGCTTAGCAAAGTTATTTATACAAACTTTGATGGAGTTAGTGTTATGATGGGGGAGAAGACTGGTATTGCTTGTCGACTGAAGCATCGTATACCACACCTTGGTATCCTGCATTGTGTTGTACATATGTTGGAACTGGCTGTGCTGCCATACCTGCAACAGTTTGACGACAATGTGAAGACAGTTTTGAAAATGAACGATTATTCGCCCAAAAAAAGGTGGGAACTTCAGGAAATTGGGGAGCTTGTTGAAGAAAAGCTTGCCCACTTCAGTGAGCTAAAATCTACAAGGTAGTTGCCATGTCGTCTCAGAAACATGAAGGCAATTGAGAAACATTATGTTGCAACTGTCATGCACTTGGACAATCTTGCTAGTGGACAATCACCGGATGTAAAGCACGAGGATGTAGCCAAGGGAAAAGGCCTATTGCTGGAGATGCGAACAACGAGATTCGTCAGATTCTTACATTTCATGATTTATTACAGTTCAATGCTGCACTATGAAAATTCAACAAGTTCTTTCAATATGAAGACATCTTCATCAGTAGTGTCAAACAGATCCTGCAGTCAACAACCTCCAGGCTGCTGAAGCTTAAAACAACTGCTGGAGAATACACAAGTAAGCTGGACGAGCTTCTTACAGGTAATCACAGTTTCCTTACTTTTTACCCCGTGGAGTCTTCTACCCCATGGGGTCGAAGTGCCACTCGCGTTCTCTCTTTTCTTGTGTGCAGTTCATTTGAATGTCTATTTCTCTATTATTCGTGAACAGAATTCGATGCAAATTGGCAGGCACATATGACACATATGCGCAGGCATGAACTGAGCCCAAAGTGCGATTCCGGCCCTTTGGGCTGAGAAACGGCCCTTTCGGCCCATTTTCTTAAAATTGTTATTTCTTGGTTATTAGTGGACGGAACCCAACAAACTTGACAGATATGTTCTAGAGACCATTCCCCAGGTATTAACTGAGGCCAAAGTGTGATTACGGCCCTTTGGACCGAGAAATGGCCCTTTCGGTCCATTTTCTTAAAATTGCTATTTCTCGGTTATTCGTGAAAGAAACTGGACCACATTTGACAGGTATATTCTTGAGGTCACTCTGCAGGCAGTAACTGAGCCCAAAGTGAAATTATGGTCCTTTGGGCCAACAAATAGCTCTCTCGGCCCATTTTAAAAAAATTGCTATTTCTCGGTTGTTCATAAACGGAACCGAACAAACTTGACAAGTATATTCTATAGACCATTCCCCAGGCATTAACTGAGTCCAAAGTGCGATTCCAGCCCTTTTGGCCGAGAAACGGCCCTTTCGGCCCATTTTCTTTAAAAAATAATAATAATAATTAAATGCGCTGTGCGATGCCCAATGCAAAATTAAGTCACAAATGATGATATGAAACTAGCCTCACTCTTGTGAGGTGTTCTGGTTTCTTTTTCTGATGCGATGAAAATCTCAGCAAATTTCAAAACTATCTGTCGTCCGTGCTATCGCTCACCTGAGAGTTGTACGAATGAACTCCCACGGGGTCAGGTCAGGTATGGCAGCATGTGCCAGAACAGCGCGTCGCTGCGTCCACTTTCTGCCGGTACTCCAGGGGCCTCCGTCTGGCCATCCCCCAGGCAGATGCCAGGCCCATCCCCATCTCCTTGAGATGATGGTCAACCTGCTGCAACCACGAGGCATGTGGTCGGCCCACTGGCCTCCTCCAATCATGAGACTCCCTCACTGAGAGAATCTGGTGAGCAGGATCAGCGTCAGGAAAAGGAGCCACATGTCCATACAGCCGCAACTGACGCTCACGGACGATGCAGGTAACAAATCTCATCCGAGTCTCTCTCAGCAACCGCTCGTTGGACACAAAATCCGACCAGCGATAGCCAAGGATTCTCCGAAGAGACCTGGTACCAAAGGAATTAAGTCTCCGTCTCAGATCCTTGGTCAGAGTCCAAGTCTCGCATCCATAGAGCAAGACTGGAAGTACCAAGGACCTGAAGACTCGGACTTTCGTCCTCCCGCACAGGTACCGGCAGCGCCACACCCCATGATCCAGTGAATCCATGACTCCCCCCCAGGCCCGACCCAGACGTCTATTGACCTCTGACTCGTAGCCAGCAGAGACATGAATATCACTGCCAAGGTAAGTGAATCTCTCCACGACCTCAACATCATAACCTCAAAGAGACACAGACAGAACAGCAGCATCCAAGATGTCACCGAAAGCCTGGATCTTAGTTTTGACCCAAGAAACCCGTAATCCCAGTGGCTCCGACTCCTCATTCAGCAACTCGAGGGCCCCCAAAAGGATGTCTAAAGTCTCCGCAAAGATGACTGCATCATCTGCAAAATCAAGGTCCGAGATCTTGACATTCCCAAACGATGCACCGCAGCTTGATCTTTCCAACATCCTCCCTAAAATCCAGTCCATACAAGTGCTGAAAAGTGTGGGAGCCAGTACACACCCCTGACGAACTCCAGTAACAACTGGAAATAAGTCAGAGATGGTACCACCACACTTCACAGCACTCTCAGTACCAGAGTAGAGTTCAGACATCAGATCGATCAGTTTTGGTGGCACCCCACGAAGACCAAGAATCCTCCAGAGGACATCCCGATTCACTGAATCGAACGCTTTACAGAGATTAACATAGGCTGCAAGCAGCCCCTGCCGAAACTCTCGTCTGCGTTCGGTGAGGACACGAAGTGCAAGGATACGGTCAATCGTTGACCTCTTTGGTGTAAAGCCTGACTGCTCTGGATGCTGGTGCTGAAGCAGATGGTGGCAAACCCGATCAAGAATTATCCGAGCAAAGACCTTGCCCGGCACTGAGAGCAGCGTCACCCCTCGGTAGTTGTTGCAGTCTTGGCGATCACCCTTCCCTTTCCAGAGAGGAACAACAAGGCCCCTCTTCCAGTCAGTTGGGATGATGCCTGTGTTCCAGGCAGAGCACAAAACTGCATGCAACGACACGAGTGCAGCATTTCCACCAGCCTTGAGAAGTTCAGCATGGATGCCACAGATCCCTGGAGCTTTGCCCCGTTTCAACTGGTTCACCGCAGCCAGTGTTTCCACAAGCGAAGGTGGACCACAGTTGATTCGAGGGTCAGCAACAGGGATTGTAACACCCTTGACGTCCAACTCGACAGCTGGGGGATCAGCCTGGTACAACCGTTCAAAGTAACCGGCCTAGCGGGCCTTCACTTCAGACTCCTCTGTCAAGAGCCTACCACTCTCTGCTCTAACTGCAGTGCTCCGAGGGATGGGCTTGGATGAACGCAATGTGCGAATTCCCCTGTAAGTGGGACGAGAATCACCTGTCCACAGGTGATGATCTACCCCCTCACAGATTCCTCGCACATCGGCCTCCTTATCCACCCTTAGTGCACGTACAGTTTTACGCCTCAGCTCCCTGAACAGCTCAGCTCTGCCATTCAGCCTGGCCCCATGACTCTGGTCAATGGTATCCAGTGTCCCTTGAGAGACAAAATTGTTCTTCGCCCTGCGGTGAGTTCCAAGACATCCACCGGCAACATCAAGGACGGTGGTGTTGAAAGCACTCCACAACTCATCAGGAGCCCACAAAGCACCCAGACCCCCCAAGTGTCCACTCAGCCTGTTCGCAAACTCCTCAGCTACTCTCTCATCCCTGAGCTTGCCAACATCCAGCCTACGCTGGGATGGTACCATTCTCCAGGATTTGAGGTGCAGCTTTAGAGTTGCTACAACAAGCCTGTGGTCAGTATTGAGGAACTGAGCACTCCGGTAGACCCTGCAGTTCTAGATCATCCTCCAATGACCATCAACGACGACATGGTCAATCTCCTTTGCCACACCGCCAGCGTTGGAATACCAAGTCCAGCGATGAGCTTGTGGGCGCTGAAACCATGAACCAGCCACCCTAAGTCCATGACTTCTTGCAAAGTCAAGGAACTTAGTGCTATTCTGGTTCATAGTTCCTGACCCATGGGGACCAATACACGTCTCATAACCATCCCTATCAGTTCCATTCGATGCATTGAAATCCCCCAAGACTAGAAGTGTATCTCGTCTGGGGCACTGATCAACCACAGACTCGAGTGTGGCGTAGAATGCATCCTTCACGGTGAGATCACTTGCCTCAGTCCGAGCATAAACAGAGACCAGGGAAATGACACCTAAGGAGTGACGAATCCTTAATCTCATAATACGCTCGTTGACCGGTGTTACCTCAATTATCATTGGTGTCAGATTATTGGACACAGCTGCAGCAACTCCTTGGGTATGGTAACCATCAGAGCGACCAGACAAGAGTAGGTGTAACCACCCACCATTATCTCTCCGCAATGCGGTCTCCGAACCTCAGAGAGAGCTGCAATCCCGATGTCCAAACGCTAGAGCTCAGATGATAACAGAGACAGGTGATCATCCTCTCTTAGGGATAGGACATTCCAGGCACCCACCCGAAGGGACCGCCTCAGGTTAACCCAAGGAGACCGCCGTCTGGTGGACGACACCTCAGCACCATTCCGGCACACTCTCCTGCAATCTGACCCAGGGATGTTACCCCGTGGTTTCCCTCCCATCAAAGATTGGGGGTCCCGAAGGCTTTACCCCAATCCCGTCACCCGGTGAGCTGCCCAGGAGGTACTCCCACGGAGTGGGTTTTCAGATTTTTTTGCGTTTGTGTGTTTTGCGGAATGAAGGGTTTTAAGGCCCGGTCACACCTTGACGTTTTAGCCAACGTATGCCGATTTTAAAAAAAAATTTCTAAAACGCTGGCACATGTTGAATACGTTATGGGTAAGTTTTGATAACATTGAGAGCACGCTGGCATACGTCGTAGTACATTGCCATACGTCGTTGTACGTTGGCTTTAAACGTTGTACTTTTCGGTTGTCCTCAAATTTTTTCATGCTTGAAATTTCACGACGTATGCCGGCGTATGACTCACACGTTCCGCTACGCTGGCCACAAGTTGTAGGCACGGTCTGCGATCGTTGACAGACGTCAACACATGCTACTTGTAAGTTAATCATAAGTTGAGACACGCCGAGGTAATGTTTAGCGTACCCGAAACTTATTCCTACCTATGATTAACGTATTGTTGGCACGTTACGCGATCGTTGCCACACGTCGACAGACGTTACTTTTAAGTTACTCATAGGCTGAAAGACGTCGGTATAATGGATCGTCCTTGCGTCAGCGTCCACGGCCACGGCCAGGACACTTATTTGCAGCATTCTTCAAACTTTTCTTCGGCATGACGAGGATGTTCACACTTCGATGCCTAGCTTGGTTATGATTCCAATTGTCCATCGGCAGCGTCTATTTAAAATAGTCGAGTTTGAGCGTTTTAACACGTTCAGAAGAAACGCTTCAAATTTCCAAACCCCAGCGTCAAAAAAAAAACAAAAAAAAAAACAAAGGCGAGTGACAGCAATTTAAATCGTTCATTGTAAACAATGAAACTAGCTGAGTGGTACCGTTTAAAAGTCGTTGAGTGTAAAAAAAATCCAATTGTTGAGCGCAAGCGTCTACTTTCAATAGTGGAGATACAGCCATTTAAATAGTTGAGTGGCAGCCTATGAACCTACCCGTGGACACGCGGAAGCAAGAACGATCCATCATAACCCACACCCTCCCCCTCACACTCACCTACTACTGCCAACATGAACAAACTACTACTAATACTAATAGTAATACTGATACTGATACTGTTACTGCTGACATGGACATCGACTCAAAAAGGACTCGAAAACACTGTTGGGTTCCCCTTTTATGAGCAGCATTTTTATATACCAATTCCCAAAACCGCTGGGAACACGTCTTTATATGGCAGTTGTAAGTTAGAAACACGTTCATTTTTTTTTTTTTTGTCGACCGGAAGACGTCATTGGAATACGTCTACATACGTCGATGTGTGTTGGGACTACGTAAATAATTGGTTCAAAGCACGTCAAACACAAGTTAGAAATAAGTTTCGCGTAAAAAAAGACATTACCGCGACGTGTTTCGACTTATGAGTAGCTTATAAGTAGCCTTTGTGGACGTGTGTAAGCGTCCGCATATCGTGTGTAAAACTTATCCCCATCGCATGCGGAACGTGTGTCATACGCCGAGTACGTCGTAAAATTTTGAACATGTTCAAAATTTCTTGATGTACTCTACTTACTACGACTTATGATAGCGTATTTAGCGTTCTACTCACGCATACCAAACTTACCCATACCGTATTCGACGTGCCCCAACGTTTTAGACACACTTTTTGTTACGTCGGCATACGCTGGCAAGATCGCCAAGGTGTGACCGCGATTTTGACCCTTCCATTTCTACGGCAGTTATGATTTGAATCGTTGTGTGTCAGCCTTTTAATAGGCTACGTCACGACATCGTCGGCGATGCGTGCAACGCGCTATGCCTAAGTTAGACTATCGTTGGGCATCGGTTGTGTAGGCCGACAACAGGTTCAGCATTCGTTGGTATAAGTTATCTATAACACAACGAAACGTTCTGTGTAGTTACCAATGCGTTATACATAAGACCAAGTCGCTATGAATACGTCCGAATCTTTAAAAAAAAACATCAAAAGTTCAACGTAAGCCAGCGTTTTACATAGATTTTAACACGTTGCCATCGCTGGCTAAAACGTCAAGGTGTGACCGGGCCTTTACAGAGGCCAGAGTGCAGATCCTGCCAACAACCTCCTAATAAAAAAGTAACCCAACTGCAGGAGGACGTCCGCAGACAGTTGGGCACTAGATATGGATGGCCGTTGGCTCACAAGGCGCTCCTCCGCCCTTTGACAGGTTTTGTTTTTAATCCTGCTGGATGTCCATATCCAAACACCCTCCTCACCAGAAAACCTGGTGGGGGAGACGGTTTGGTCGCCGACAACCCGACCATGGAACAGGTTAGTACAGGTTTACATGGTACCTGTAGCAGGTCACAGATCTTAACTTGACCTGACACAAATCTTAACCTGACCTGATAACACGGGGTATGTTCGCAATTCAAACTTGTTGAAACGAGCATTGACATCTAAAGTGGGTCAGGGGAACTTGAATAAAAAAAACAAAATTTAATCATTTAATTTCTCCAACTATTTGTATGCTTTAGGTTTTCTTACTGTGATAATTGTTCACACAGAGTGAATAAGAAAGTGAATGAGTGTGTTTGAATCACAATCTTTAAAATGATACACAAGACAAATTACATGTCAGAATGTGATTGACAAATTACCTGTCAGTGGAATGAGATGATTTTTTTAGCCCCCGTTGAACTTAGTCCGAAACGGGGGCTTATGGATGTGGTCTCGATATTAGTGACCGTACGTAAGTCTGCAACCACACCTCGGACATGTAGGAACCGATTTTATATGTACTTGGCACAAAGACACATGATGGTATACATATACATATGCACGTCATGCTTTTTTCGACATCAGATCCAAGATGGCCAACTGGTGGCCATTTTAGTTGTAAAAAAAAAAAAAAAAAAAAAAAAGAAGAAACCCCAGTGTCGACCACATCCTCAACAATTTCTCAGACATGCATTTACCGATCTTGTTCAAACTTGGCACACAGATCATGAATGATGGCTTACATATGCACATATAATTTAATAAATATATGCTGGGAAAGCTAGTCGGGAGGTAAAATATACACATTCCTCTGAAGTCATAAAAACCTTGTAAAACCTTATCTCTTGCCAGATGGCCAGCAAGGAATCACATACCCTTTCCTCCTCTCACCGGGGCAATCTGAAGCAAGCTCCGATAACGGACCGTTTTTCATCCTGTGTTTGTGATTTTAATCTTACAAAAGTTCCATCTGTTGTTTCTCTAAGAGGCCTCTCTTTGTTCAGTTAATTTCCTTTGATGTGCCAATACAACCACGCCCTGGAGGGATCACATATATACTCGTTATACTCTATGTATAGTTAAGTTTCTGCTTGCGACATCGTTGCAGACTAAGCTTCCTCTTGTGCACAAAGTTCTTTCTGTCTCAAGGTGGCCAAAAAGCACCAACACAACCAATGCAGACAAATTTGCAGGCGAACAAGGGTGGATACGTAACACTTTGTATCGGTGGAAGCTCAAAATCATAATTATATTAAGATATCACAAAACCAGCGAATGTTTCCACATGCAGTGAATGTTGAAACTAGTAATGCCAAACCCATGATTGTGTTTTTATGTGAAGAGGGAAAAGCTTTGTATGGGTGGAAACTCAAAATCATAATTGTATTGAGAAATTTATGAAACCTCCACCCCCTCCCCCCCCCAACCTTAGGACACCTGCTTAGACCTCAAAAGGGTCCACAGAAAGTTTGGCAGGGATAGCCCCAAAACTGAGGGAGTAGTTCGGGGATAGACAGACAGACAGACACTCCTGATTTATTACGTGGAGGTGCTTTATAAAAATCCAAATTTTTTGGGGATTTCAACCCAGATACCTATATAATTGGGAAGATGGTGAGCTCCGATCGTCAAATACGGTATCAGATGTGAATAATAACTGTAAATTGGGACATTACAATGATCGGTAAGATCGGCAAAGGAGTCACGTGGCCTCTCAAATGTGCTAAACGCAAAAAATACAAACATAACCTGAATGTAATTTCAAGGTAATGTTACTGCTCATCTAACAACATAACTCTCAAGGGTAAAATAAGAGTTTGCAGAAGAGAAAAAAAAAAGTTATCACCTTAGCTAACTTTTCAATATATATACCCCACGAAAATTTTACAACAAATTATTTTGATCCATACTCATATTCTGGCCATTGATGGAAAAACATTCAATATTGGCTACCCAAATGCATTACAATAATATGTTCAATTTTGTTGATACTTCTGTTCAATATTTTGCAGGTTGATAAATAAAATGTTTGTCTCTAAATATGTGCTTAATTGTGGTAGTCCAAGAGATGTACGTTAGATCCTGGGCAACATCGGGTACCTTTGTGGGAGGAAGGAGGGAAAGGGGTAGGGTGTTCGCCCGGAGGGAGGGGGTTGAGGAAGTAGGGGCAAAGGCATGGGAGGAGGGAGGAGAAGGGGGAGGAGGAAGAGGGAGAAAGGGGGGGAGGAGGAAGAGGGAGAAAGGGGGGGAGGAGGAGGGGGGAATGGGTTGAAGGAGGGACCCGACCTTAAAGTCTAGCTTTACTATTATGCCCACCGTACTTCCTCACCCATCCAATCAATAACTGTTAAATAAAACTCAAACAAAGTTGACAACTTGTTTTCCTTTTAATAAACCCATTCTGACTGCTTTGAAATAAGTTCACAAGCCCATGATTTATGTTCACCTCCACTCACTTGTTCCTCTTTTTTCACCAACTTGGCAACCAACTTTCACATTCTCTTCAATCTCACTTTTCCCTCCACTCCTTCCAGACAGCTGTTCAACTGTTCAACACCATACCAAACCATCCACGATCCAAAACAATCATGCTTTCTACCCTTGTTAAGCGTAAGCGCACGCACGCACACACACCTCCTTCAAAATTCCAGTTTTTACTTCCTGAGAGTTTTCTTCTGTACTCATTTTGTCCACCCAGTGCGTCCTCCCAACGAGGGATTCAAGGAGGCGAGTGGGCAGAGCGGATGGGACGATCGCCTGGGGTCCAAGTGAAGAGGGGCCCATACAGGGTGAATGAGTGGGAATACATTGATGTCAAAACTATAATCAGGGAGCAATGCCAATCCATATGCACGCTCACCTACTCAACCTTCTGGGGAGAGTAACCGTCGAATGCAGCCCAGTGGTCTTCAGATTCTTCGACATTGTACAAAATTTGTACACTCGTCTCTCTGCATCAACATATCGCTGGTGACTTTGTGAAAAACGGAAGCCAACAGAGCTGTCAGTCATCAAGCAGCTTTCAGGTGATTAATAGTCAGCAAGGTATGGAGCAGTGGCAGTCCTTCTCAAAGGTTACAGTCCTATCTGCAAAGTGTTGGAATACCTGGCATCTGACATGGAACACAATGATGAGTGCCGAAATGAAGCTCAGTTGATCCATGACAAACTGTGCGAACTGGATTCAGCTTCACTCTCTTATTCTTCGAGCGCTTTCACCAGACCAGTCTCTCACTTCAAGAGAGCAGCTTAAATGTGAATGGTACTGTGTCCTTCCTGGAGATTCTTGTTGATTTTGAAAAGACCCAACAGATGGAATTTGAGGACTCTGAAGACCTAGGAATTAAACTGTGTGGCCATAATGAGTACAACTCAGCCCAAAGGCACGTCGCGACATGCAATTGTCGCTTTGACGATGGAGATGCTGAATACACTGTGCTGTCACCCAAGGAGAAATTCAAGATGGAGGCATTCCTGATCATCATTGATCAGCTAATCAGTGCATTGAATACTGTTTTGAAACACACAAGAATATCAATGATAAGTTTGGATCGCTGCACAAACTAGCCTCTCTCTCGACTCGTGAGATCAAGCAAGCCACAGCAAATCTTTTCCCCTCATATCCCAACAATCTGGAACCCACAATTGAAAGTGAATTTACCTTGCTGGCAATTTCAACCGAGCTTCAAACCTCACACAAACAAACTAAGTCAGTAGTACTGAGAATGTACCAATTACTCCATGCACACACCCTCACCAAAACATTTCCTAACCCTGAAATAGCTCTTTGGATATATATATGTCGATTATGGTATCGAATCGCAGTGGTGAGGGTGAGCGGTCCTTCTCAAAACTAAAATGTATCATTGATGAGGTCAGGAACCGAATGGGCCAAGATCGACTTGATAGTCTTTCAATCATGATCATTGAGAGTGAAGTACTGGGAGGACTTGACTTCTCAAAAATCTTTGACGAGTTTAGCCGATAGAAATCTCGCAAAAGACCGATGTAATGTTCTACATCGAGTTGGTTGTGTGGAGATACGGCCTGCACCTTGGAATGTAAATGACAAATGATGGTCTTGCAATCAAATTGTGCTGTAATGTTTTAAATTTGTTGGCATTGTGGATTTTTGGCATTTAACATAGTGCACTCTGAGTTAACTCACCGATGTCTATTACTACTGGATGGGAAGGTTAGTCGGAGGGCCCATGGATGGGTTACCACCCAGGACCCAAGGCACCCTTAATCCGTCTTAGTTCCCCTACCGCTCATTCATCCAAACACCCATAATTTGTCCAAGCCTCCTCTATTTTATATCTCAACCCTGGTGTTGGTGTGTTTCCACACTCTGTTCCTTTTGTTCTGTTACATCCTTACCCGTTTTGTGTTCTCCCGCCTCCACGAGCCTTGACTTTGTATACAAAAAAAAAAAGTTGAAATAAACTTCGCACTTGGATTTTGAGTTTAACCGTTTGCTTTCTATAAATAAAGAACATTTTTAGAATTGTCCTTTACATTAATTATTCCTGCTTATCCATCACCCTTTTGTGACTACACCTTTGTTTCCATTAAAGCATGGCTTTCAGTTTTTCTCTGTGCCTACATTTGAACTCTTACTGAATGACTCACCTTCTCATTCCCACAGAATTATTCACAAAGTCACGTATAAAGGATCCATTTAGGGCTGGAGCTAGAGGTGAGCACACTCTGCTCAAACCTGGGTTGGAATTCCAACCCAGCCATAAACCACCATTCTGGTGTTTCATAAATGTGTGTGCCGTCCCTCGGATGGATGTGAAGCTGGGTGTCCCATCTGTTAGTGGGACATTAAAGATCCCACGATGTCTTTCGTGGAGAGTAGGTGAGTTGTCGCAGGCACCATGAACAAATTACAAATTCCTGCCACCTCAGGTTGAACGTCAGGCCTGGTCAGCCGGTTCATGAGATACTTAGGCCAAAAACATTCAAATGCCTACCAACGCAGGAAGGTAGGAATCATTTGGGCTGTTAAAGTAGTAGTAATAGTAGCAGTAACATTAGTAGTATTAGTAGTAGGGTTGAGTTGAGGCACATTCTCATTGGTTTTCCCATCTCTCTTATGCCTCATCCTTCCAAAACAACTATGCTGCAACAACTTGAGCTGTATAAAGATCGGTACAATGTTAAAGGAATATAAAATATCCCACTGGAAACAGTTATCATACACATTGTACTTGTATGTTTAATTTTCTTCTTAAAGACCATAATTATTCCCTTGTTCATGTGGAGTTCACCGAGGGGAGATTTGGCCCAATTCTTTCATGAACTGGGTGGATAGGCCCACCGATCGACTCAGGTTAGGACAGGAATTTGTAATTTGTTCATGGTCCCAACGATAGATCGCCGACTCTTCACGAAGGACACCATGGAATCTTTAACGTCCGCCAACTAATGCCAGCAGGTGGGACACCCAGTTTCACATCACGGCACAAAAATTGATGAATTACCGTGCTTGCGAAACACCTGGATAAGAGTTTAAAGCTGGGTCGGGATTCAAACCCAGGCTCGACAGCTTTCGAGGCAAATGAACATACCAATAGGCCACCCTGGCAGCCCACTTGTAGTATGTTTAATAATTTCAGTATTTCATGAAGTTAATGAAATTAATTTTGAAATGGCATCACTACCCTTTTTGCCCCTCCCTCAAAACAAGTTGTATCATGGAAGAGCCAAACACCACAGATAAAACACACACACCAGGAATAAGGGGGAGGGATCAATCAGCAAGTGTAGAAAAGCTCAGCGAGCTGGAAACGCAATATGGTGGTGATGGATTGACATGGAATAGTCTGGAAGGAAGACCATGAAAAGTTTGTCTGGAAGGAAGACCATGAAAACAACAGACATGCATGCAGTTAGTTCCAACAACAAAAGAAAAGGTTAGTTAATTGGTCACAACATCTCTCTGGACCTTATATGCTCACGTGTTACGATGTACCACATACCACATACGATGTATCCACAAAGATTGATTTTTGATATGAACAAAGGGAGTCAGCCATTAAACAGCTGTTGTGTCTCACAATGAGGGGTGAATAAAGGATAGAGATGATTCAATCACTACATTTATTACAAAGTCTTGTTGGATAGTGTCAAATGGTCACCAAAATGGCTTGTGAAAAATCTCATTAAACATCAGGAGGGAATTTACAAAAGTAGACAGGAAATGTAATACAGTAGAAGACCATTGGCATTTAAAAATAGACAAAATGGTGAAAGGATGACTAATTCTAACTCACAAATGCCTCAGCTCTATGACTCAACAATCCAGGAGCTCGATGTCATGTACAAAAGACATAATATGAATAAAGTGTGCAAAACAGACAGCCACACAAAATAGGAAAAAGCTCTTTGTGAAATTGTCTGAGGTATTATTAAAAGGATATTCATTTGCAAAGAGCATGTACATTTAGCCGAAGTAAGGCAATTCAGACGTCTCAAATCTCAAATAATGCCTCGGACATAAACTAGAGCAACAAGCAAATAGTACAGTATTACAAAACAAACTAATCATTATATTACTCAGAAAGCACAATCATTTGCAACAACAAACTAATCATTTATATTACTCAGAATCCACAATCATTTACAACAAATCAATCATATAAATTACTCAGAAACCACAATCATTTACAACAACAAACTAATTATATATATATATATATATATATATATATATATATATATATATATATATATATATATATATATATATATATATATATATATATATATATATATATATATATATATATATATTACTCAGAAACCACAATCATTTTCAACAACAAACTAATCATTTATATTACTCAGAAACCACATTAGTTTACAACAAACTAATCATTTATATTAATCAGAAATCACAATCATTTACAACAAACTAAAATTATGGATGACTCAGAAACCACATTCATAAGCAACAAACAAATCTTTGAGATTGCTGAGAAACCACAATCATTTCCAACAACAAACTAATTATTTATATTACTCAGAAACCACAATCATTTTCAACAACAAACTAATCAATTGTACAACTCAGAAACAACAATAATTTACAAAAACAAACGAACAATTTATACCACTCAAACGCCACAATAATTTACAAAAAAACAAACTAATAATTGGTACCACTCAAAAGCCACAATCATTTACAACAAACGAATCATTTATATGACTCAGAAACCAGAATCATTTACACCAACAACCAAATCACTTATATTACTCAGAAACCACAATCATTTACAACAACAAACCAATTATTTATATTACTGAGGAACCACAATCATTTACAACAACTGAATCATATATATTACTCAGAAACCATATTCATTTACAACAAACTAATCATATATATTAATCAGAAACCACAATTATTGACAACAACAAACGACTCAATTGTATTACTCAGAAACCACAATAATTTGCAAAAACAAATTTAGAATATAGATTACTCAGAAACCACAATCATTTACAACAAACTAATCATTTATATCAATCAGAAATCACAATCATTTACAACAAACTAAAATTAGATTACTCAGAAACCACATTCATTCGCAACAAACTAATCTTTGACATTACTGAGAAACCACAATCATTTACAACAAAAAACTAATTATTTATATTGTTACGGTTCTAGGAACCGTATGCATTCAAACATACAGCTGACCCAAAGTTAGTTATGCCGTTCAGTATATGTGTAGACAGATTCCGTCCTCATGTTTAGTGGGAAATCGAAGAGGTGCGTTACAATGTTTTTTTAGTTAGGGTAATAAATCTTTATATCCCATCCCCCATCACGATCCACTGTCCACCTGCTGTATCCAAAGGCCTGTTGGCCGGGGCAAAATCTTTGTGTTGTGGCTTCTTCTTGATGAGTCCAGACACGCGTGGAAGGGGGGGGGGGGTTCTCCTAGCATGGCCGATACCCCACCCAGAAAGGGTGGACCCATGGTGGCCCTGTCCAATCAGGGCGGACAGTGGCGTTGGCTTCACCAAGGCCCCTCCCCGCTGAGAGAGATCTATAAATTACGAAGCGATCCTCAGCGTAGAGTCCTTGGCTGGGAGATATATTACGGCACCATCCTGAGAGGGTAGAGAGAGAATTCTGTGTGGGTCGGCCGTGTTAGCTGGAGTCTGAGGTTGGAGAGAAACAGCGTTGGAGCGAGACAGTGGTTGGAGTGAGACGGTTGGAGTCGCGGGTTGCCAAAGAAAGGAGGAGAGTCGTGACGCAGAGGGTCGTGACGCAGAGGGTCTGCCCGAGTCTCGCCTCGGCAGCCCGTCTGTTGCGCTGGTTCGAGGGCGCCCGATCTTGACCGGGTCTCTCGTGGGTCCTGTTGGCGGCCCTAATCTCTGTCTCGGACTCCGCTCTGCTCCACCCGGGCTCCATCGCGGACACGGTCTCCACGCGTGTGGCTGTGGGCCGAGCTGCACGACCACGGACAGGTTCCGCACCACGGAGCATCCCTTCCCTCCAATGTGCAGGTACCCCAAAAGAACTGCGACCTCAGCTCACCTCCATCTCTGGCTGCAGGGGTCCTTTGCAATACACCTGGGTTTATTTTCGTCTGAGTGCGCGTCTGAGTGTGTGGCGCTGTCTTTAAGTAGAACTGTTTAAGTGTTTGATCATTGTAAATCTTGCCTGTATATCCCACGATAAGTCTGCTCTGAGTCCTTTTGTAAGTTGATTGTAAATAAACCATGATTAGAAATGTTCCCAGTTCGTTTTCGTCTTTTCCTTCATTGGTCCTGCATGGTTCGTATCTGAGTTTAGCCGGGTTTTTATACCCGATAATCTGTTCATCCGAGCCGGTACGTTCTTGGTGGGTCCGCTCGGCTGCATCCGAACCGGAAAGGTAGTTAGTAGTGTGATCCGGTTCGGGCAAGAGCTACCGAGGGCGTGGTTGCCCGGTAGAGGACACCGCGTGGTTAATTAGGTAAATTGATTCGAGACAAAAAGACCCTACACTATGCGGTGGAGGTATTGGCGTCCACGGTCGGTTAAGCGACACGCTGCCTCACGAAATTATCCATGATGGATGGCCTACATTTCCGGGAGTCTGGTGGGAGATGACGTAACTTCCTCCACCAAGTGGTCGTTCTCGCCACCGGTCCTCCGGCCCGCAACAATATTACTCAGAAACCACAATCATTTTCAACAACAAAATAATCAATTGTGTAACTCAGAAACCACAATAATTTACAAAAACCAACTAACAATTCATACCACTCAAAAGCCACAATAATTTACAAAAACAAACAAATCATTTCTATTACTCAGAAACCACAATCATTTACAACAAACTAATTATTTATATTCCTCAGAAACCACAATCATTTTGAACAACAAACTAATCATTTATATTACTCAGAAACCACATCAGTTTACAATTAACTAATCATTTACATTAATCAGAAACCACAATCATTTACAACAACAAACTAATCATTTATATTACTCAGAAACCACAATCATTGACAACAACAAACTAAGCAATTGTATTATTCAGAAACCACAATCATTTTCAACAAACTCATAATTTTTATAACTCAGAAACCACAATCATTTGCAACAACCGAATCATATATATATATATATATATATATATATATATATATATATATATATATATATACATATATATACATATATATATATATATACATATATATATATATATATATATATATATATATATATATATACATATATATATACATATATATATATACACATATATATACATACATATGTATACATATATATATATATATACACACATATATATATATATATATATATACATATATATATATACATACACATATATATATAAATATATATATACATATACATATATATATACATATACATATATATACATATACATATATATATATATATATATATACATATACATATACATATACATATATATATATATATATATATATATATATATATATATATATATATATATATATATATATATATATATATTGTTACGGATTTGGAAGCCTCTTGCACACAGACAGTCAGCAGTCCCCGCAGTTTGTTTTTGTGTTTATAGTTGGGGTCCCGTCCTTCTGTCTAATGGGTTAATTCCATGTCTGCCCTGCGGGTTTCTTTTATCGTCAGGCTTTTTTTACATCTTTAAATCTTCCTCCCCAACAAATCAATCCTCCACCTCTCCGCACCATTGCCCACGTGCATTCGACCACGGGCGTGAGCAGAGGTTTCCTCACCTCAGAGCTCCGACTCCGCCCAGGACAGAAGGGGGTTCCCCCCTGTCCAATCACGGATGGCCAGCACATCACCCCACAAAACCCTGTCCAATCAGGGCAAAGAGTACCTCAGCACAGACCCCTCTCACCTCACGTGAGGAATGAATAATAGTGGGGGTGATCCGGCTTGCAAAAGAAAAGCCTCGTCGCCTTGTTTGCCCTCGTTTTGCCTGCTGGGATTGTCTCGTCTTGCCTGCTGGCGTTCTCATCTTGCCCGCAAGTGCTCGTCTCGTCCGTTCTCGTGCTGGCTGGTGTCCATTGTGTCATTCCCGGTCCCTGGTGCGGCGACGAAGGTGTTGGTTCGAATCCCCCCCCAAACCAGCTCGTCTCGACCAGACCGCACGAGGCGGAAAAGTGCCCGACCGAACTCTTACCCTCAGCTTGCCTTCCCTCCCGAGCTGAAGGGTCAAATAAAGGCCAATCGGCCCCATTTCTTTTGGGGGTATGTGTGTGTATGTGTATGTGTATGTGTATGTGTATGTGTATGTGTATGTGTGGCGCCCGTCCTGAAAGTAGAGACTGTTAAGTGCAAATTGCATTTCTTTTATTCGGATAACTCTGCTCCGTGTCTCCCTCCCTATTGTAAATAAATATCTGTCAAATGTTCAAGCTCATTGCCTGTCATTTTTACCATTGACCCGACACGGTGCAGGCTTGAGAAGTAGTAAGGCCGTTTGTGCCGTAAATTGTTCATTTGGTCCGGCGCGGCTTTGGTAACTTCAACTCGATTACGCCTGATCCGAGTCGGTGATAGCGACTCGGTTCGGACAAAGTTGGCCGAGGGTGTGGCTTCCCTGCTAGTTAGACAGCATGGGTACTTAGGTAAATTGGAATTCGACAAGTGGACCCTACCCCACGCCGTCGAAATATTGGCGACCACGGTCCTTTAAGTGACCCGTCGAATCTGGAGTTATCCAGGGTGACGACGTTTGATTCCGGGTGTTCGGTGGGAGACGGCTCTACTGCTCCCTCTATCGGTCGTTCCTCACCACCGACCCCTAGCCCACAACAATATTACTCAGAAACCACATTCGTTTACAACAAACTAATCATTTATAGTACTCAGAAACCACAATCATTTACAACAACAAACATCATTTATATTACTCAGAAACCACAATGATTGACAACAACAAACAAATCAATTGTATTACTCAGAAACCACAATAATTTTCAACAAACTCATAATTTATATAACTCAAACCACAATCATTTACAACAAAGTAATAATTTATTTTATTTGGAGCCACAATCATTTTCAACAAACAAATCATTTCTATTACTGAGGAGCCACAATCACTTACAACAACAAACAAATCTTTTATATCACTCAGGAGGCACAATCATTTCCAATAACAAACTAATAATTTATATTACTCAGGAGCCACAATCATTAACAACAACAAATTAATAACTTATCTTATTCAGAAACCACAATCATTGGTTATTCTGGCATTGTATAATTTGTGATCACAAACGTCTTACAGTTGCACCACAAAAACCAGTTCTTCACCTAATCCTAAACCACATAAGCCATCGACTCAACTAATCCTAAACCACATAAACCAGCTCTTCACCGAATCATAAACCTCGCTCATCCAGCTCTTCACCTAATCCTAAACCACATAGACCAGCTCCTTACCTAATCCGAAACCAGAAACACAAGTTACTCCCCTCATGCGAAGCCACACAAACCAGTTACCAAATGCTAAATGACCTAACCCAGTTGCTCACCTGATGATAACCAGGTAAACCAGTTTATCAATAACCCACGTGAAACAGCTACTCACCTAATGCTAAGCCAGATAAACGTGTTACTTACTCAATGTTACACAACAAAAACAAGCTCCTCACCTATTGATGATTGTTAGTCCATTGGATTGAGCTTGGCCTACACACGCCATGATCTGGTTATACTGAGTGCAGAGCAATAAATTTGGTCATTCGAGAAATGCCCTGTCTCTTCGGGAGAAGCTCGGGTGGAGGGGGGTAGTGGGGGAGGTGGGGCAAATATATTTTATTCTGCGGCTAATAATCCCCTGTCTGCAGCAGGCGTCTGTCAACCACTAGCATTGTGGCACATGTACAAGAAAAAAATCGTAAGTAGTCTCCCACTCCTACCACCCCCCCCCCCACCTACCTGCAGTGATTTTTTTTTCTTCGTGCCAATGACTTGACCCTCGGTACTATCAACACATCTGCAAAATTTGGTGGAGGTCGGGCAGCGTTACTTTTGTCTATGATTTTAAGATGTACACAGATACATCGAGAGAATTATCTTAATAAATATACAGTAGTAGGATTACAGTGAGCAAGGGAGTGTGAACAATTCATAGAGAGGAGTTAGTGGTGCCTGAGGGCAGAGTGGTGTGAGCAAGCAGATATAAATGAGGAGCACAAGGAGCAAGATGGCAGTGGTGAGGTGGCAGTGCAGAAGTGAGGCGACACACAGAGGTGAGGCGGCCACGCGGGCACACAGAGGTGAGGATGGCACACAGAGGTGAGGATGGCACACAGAGGTGAGGATGGCACACAGAGGTGAGGCGGCCACGCGGGCACACAGAGGTGAGGTGGCCACGCGGGCACACAGAGGTGAGGCGGCCACGCGGGCACACAGAGGGGAGGCGGCCACACAGAGGTGAGGCGGCCACACAGAGGTGAGGAGGCCACACAGAGGTGAGGCGGCCACGCGGGCACACAGAGGTGAGGTGGGCACGTGGGCACACAGAGGTGAGGTGGCCATGCGGGCACACAGAGGTGAGGTGGCCATGCGGGCACACAGAGGTGAGGCGGCCACGCGGGCACACAGAGGTGAGGCGGCCACGCGGGCACACTTTGGTGAGAGTATGGGTATGCAGCTGTAAGGGTGGGATGCATGCATGAAGGTTGAGGCACCGGTGTGGATTGGCAAGGTTTGGAAGGGGAAGTGGAGAGTCAAGATTGAGGAGTGGGCAACAGGTAGGCAAGTGTGAGGAGCAGGCAGCAGGCAAGCAAGAGAGGGGAGGGGTAGTGGGCTAAGAGTTAGCAAGCAAGAGAGGGGAGGAGTAGTGGGCTAAGAGTGAGCAAGCAAGAGAGGGGAGGGGTAGTGGGCTAAGAGTTAGCAAGCAAGAGAGGGGAGGGTAGTGGGCTAAGAGTTAGCAAGGGAGGGAGGGGTAGTGGGCTAAGAGTTAGCAAGCAAGGGAGGGAGGGGTAGTGGGCTAAGAGTTAGCAAGCAAGGGGAGGGGTCGTGGGCTAAGAGTTAGCAAGCAAGGGAGGGGAGGAGTAGTGGGCTAAGAGTTAGCAAGCAAGGGAGGGGAGGAGTAGTGGGCTAAGAGTTAGCAAGCAAGGGAGGGGAGGGGTAGTGGGCTAAGAGTTAGCAAGCAAGGGAGGGGAGGGGTAGTGGGCTAAGAGTTAGCAAGCAAGGGAAGGGAGGGGTAGTGGGCTTAGAGTTAGCAAGCAAGGGAGGGGAGGGGTAGTGGGCTTAGAGTTAGCAAGCAAGAGAGGGGAGGGTATTGGGCTAAGAGTTAGCAAGAAAAACTTGACCAAGCTCAGTGGTGTAATCGTTAGAGCATCCGCTCTGAGTCTGGAAGATTGGCGGTTCCGACCCAGCCAAGTCACACCGAAGACTTTAAAAAATGGTACGTACTGCTTCCTTGCTTGAGTACAGCATTTAAAAAAGACAAGAGCATGAACAATCCCCAGAGGTTGAGATCAATGGAGAGGAGAAAATTCTGCCTCAGAAAATTCCCCGCTGAGTGTGGTAAGAAAGGCGGTGCCATTATTGCAATGTCGTCGATACCCAGAGTGCCCCGGGAAGTGACGTCATTTCCCCCAAGCTCAGTGGCTGTGTTTGTCTCATCTTACAGTGTGTGTGTGTGTGTGTGTGTGTGTGTGTGTGTGTGTGTGTGTGTGTGTGTGTGTGTGTGTGTGTGTGTGTGTGTGTGTGTGTGTGTCAACTCCATTACAAACCTTAGATCCTGTTTAAAAAAAGAAAAAAAAAAAGAATATCTTGGTTAGAGATGAGATGATCAGATAAATAGATTCAGCTATGTGTGTGAAAGATTGCAAAAAAAAAATTGCAGAAAAAGTGGATGTATCGTGTCAATTCATGGCAAGAGGACATTTATAGGCAAACATGCAGGAACAAATGGGATGGGTAAAACTTAATCTGAGGAGTTGGAAAGATACGTTTAGGTTAAAAGCCAAATGAAAAAGCAAGGGGTTGTGAGGTTGTGTTTTCCAGCATTTTTCCAAGAATAGAAAAAGGAACAATTTGTGAGCAATGCAATAGATGTTCACCTGTGTTTATAAATAAATAAATAAAAATGTCCTTGCAACAAGGTTTTGCATTTGTAAAACAATGGTAAACGTTTCAGGGGCAAAAGGTGTTTTACAGGATAGGTAGTACCTAAACAGATGTGGGGGGGTTGAGGATGCGGTGAAGGTCTTTTTGGCCGATAGGAGAGAAAAAAGGGAACAAAGCGAGGAACCACAGGGAACAGCACAAATGGTAGCAGGCAGGAAATAAGTTACGGGAAGGGAAGATTTAAAAGTATTCTGTCCCAATGCCAAGAGGTAATATAATGATATTGAAGAGCCCAATAAACTATTGTCAGTTTTGAAGATTGTGATACACTTGCAGGAAGTGAAACTTGGTTTAATTGGGAGTATAATTGGAAGACAGGGTTAGGAGGCCACAAGGTGCACAAGTGCAATGGGAAAGAGAGAATTGGAGGAGTCATAGCAATCTGGGTTCAAGTCTTAAATATAGTATTGTATCATAAGAAAGAGAAGATATTAGATAAGGAACTGAGCTGGAGGGTTCTGTGTGGATCAAAATTCAGGAGAGTAGGTAACTCGTTGGATGCTGATGGAGGAATCCTGGAGTGAGGAGTGGGATAGGAAACTGAGCGCAGTATTGAGAGGGGTATGTGGAAAGCAAAGAGGATAATGATTACATGTTTTATAAATTTGTCAGAATTATATTGGGTTTAGGTACAGGGATGGAACCAGGGCAGAGGATTTCTAGAAGAATAATTTCTACATTCCATCGAAGATTGCTTCTTAAGCCAGTTAATCAATTATAATATTGGGGGTGGTGGGGTATTAGACCGTTTTTGTAACGATCCATTTATCATGGAGAAGGTTGAGGTTGATGAGAATCTTCAGACAAGGGACATGATTCATCAACATTGTGTGGGCAAGGCTACTGTTCAAACATGGAGTTTGGGTTAGCAGTGGAAACCAATTGGGTATTAGTTGAGCAGACTTTTAAGGTGTGAGGAGAACATTAGATGCTCTCTATTCGGTCAGGGTAACAAGTGAGCAACCCACATCAGAGAAATGGGCAGCCTTCAACAACTAAAAATAAAATTGGTGGAGTGCAGAATAAATACACTACATGGCCAAAAGTATGTGGACACCCTCCTAATTAGTGGATTTGGCTCTTTCAACCACACCCATTGCTCGCTATAAAATCAAGCACACAGACATGAAATCTCCATAGACCATAGGCAGTAGAATGAGCCATACTGAAGAGCTCAGTGACTTTCAACGTGGCACCATCATAGGATGCCACCTTTCCAACAAGTCAGTTCTTCAAATTTCTGCTCTGCGAGAGCTGCCCTGGACAACTGTAAGTGCTGTTATTGTGAAGTGGAAATGTCTCTGAGCAACAACAGCTCAGCAGTGAAGTGGAAGGCCACACAAGCTCACAGAACGGGACCGCCAAGTACTGAAGCTTGTGGCGTGGAAAAATCGTCGGTCATCGGTTGAAACACTCATTACCGAGTTGCAATCTGCCTCTGGAAGCAACGTCTGCACAAACACTGTTCATTGAGAGCTTCATGAAATGTGTTTCCATGGCCGAGCAGCTGTACACAAGCCTAAGATGACCATACGCAATGCCAAGCGACAGCTGGAGTGGTGTAACTCTTACCGCCATCGGACTCTGGAGCAGTGGAAACACGTTCTCTGGAGTGATGAATCATGCTTTTCCATCTGACAGTCCAATGGATGAATCTGGGTTTGGCGGATGCCAGGAGAACGCGAACTGCCCGAATGCATAATGCCAACTGTATAGTTTGGTGGAGGAGGAATAATGGTCCGGGGCTGTTTTTCATGGTTTGGGCTTGGCCCGTTAGTTCCAGTGAAGGGAAATCTTAACACTACAGCATACAATTGCATTCTAGGCGATTCTTTACTTCCAAATCTGTGGCAACAGTTTTGGGAAGGCCCTTTCCTGTTACAGCATGACAATGCCCCCATGCACAAAGTGAGGTCCATACAGAAACGGTTTGTCAATATCGGTGTGGAAGAACTTGACTGGCCTGCACAGAGCCCTGATCTCAACCCCATCGAACACCGTTGGGATGAATTGGAACGCCGACCGCGAGCCAGACCTAATCGCCTAACATCAGTGTCCGACCTCACGAATGCTCTTGTGGCTGAATGGAAGCAAATTCCTGGAGCAATGTTCCAACATCTAGTGGAAATCCTTCCCAAAAGAATGGAGACGGTTATAGCAGCAAGGGAGGGACCAACTCCATATTAATGCCCACTAGCCAACCCCACACTCCACGCGAAGTTTCCAAAGTGAGGATTCGTTAGGACGTCAATATATCCAGTGTTCACAATGCGATTTATAGAATTTCTTCAAATACAATGTTTCTTGTTACATTTTTTTTTATGCCAAATGCACCTTCTGAGTTAGTCAGCATGTACAGAAGAGGGTTTTTACATTGCAGACGCTGTTTTCTAAGAGTGGCATTACGCCTCTCAGCGGTGACGGTCTGTCGACGACAGACGTCATGACGTCAGCAAATGACCGATGATGTCATGAAGTCATTACGCCTCTCAGCGGTGACGTCACACGTCGCTATGCAAACGAATGTAAAAATTAGAAAATCGCCAAAAATTCTCAAACCTCTCCGTCTGGTGTGATCTCACAAAGCCTATGCTGTACATTAGACCACAGAGCACCCGCATGCCGAAAGTGGCGACAATCCGTCTGGCAGTTTCGGAGGAGATACGTCCACAAAATATGGCTTAGCGTATTAATATAATAATGATTTTGGAATGAGATGTTGGATGAGCAGGTGTCCACATACTTTTGGCCAAGTAGTGTATATTCCAGTACCCGGTGTTGTTGATTAGCCCTGGTCAGTTCTGCTCGAATAGGTCCATGGAACGGAGATAGCCAATCGATCTCCCGGGGGCGACCCAAAGAGCCCTCAAAGACAAGATGTTGTGCTCTTGTCTTTGTGGAGCCAGGACCGTGCAGTCTTCCACAATGAGTTTTATTGTGTGTGGGGTGGCCAAGCAGAGGTTGCAGGTGTGATCAGTGGTGGCGGCAAGTCTGTTTGTAGCATGAAAAGGTTGAACATGGAGGTGAGCAATAGTATTCAGGATAACGAGAAGGCATGTAATAGCTGGACTGGAGGCAGATTGTTCAAGATATAGGAGTGAACAAAGATAGTCAAGAAACTAATAAGACAATGAGCCAAAAGGGGATGCGAGAGGAATATGATGAGGGATTTTTTTTTTAATAATAGCAAATTTATATAATGGAAAAAGAGCAGCATAAGAGAGCAATTGGCCCATTGAGGGAGAGCACTGAGGGATTGGTTCGTGATGAAATTTAGACGGCAGGTTTATTAAATCGGTATTTTGCTTCATCATTTATGCAAGAGCACATAAGGGATGTACCAGCAGCAGAGAGGATCTATTTATGAGGTGAGGAAGGGCTGTTGGAGGTGTTACAGGTGGGATGGGAGGAATTAAGAAGACAAGTAGAAAAGTTGAGAAGATACAGCTCCAGGGACAGATAGTATGCATTTAAGAGGGTTAAGCTCAGTTCCAGGAGCAGACAAATGAGATATTAACCGATATTCTGAATAATTCACTGAAATCAGGATGGGTATCGGAGGATTAGAGAGCAGCCAAATAAATTCACCATCATTTTCTCCAAGGGCTTCGGGGGAATACTCGACCAAGGAATAATAGGATCGATTTACAGCCACATAGGAGCATAGCTCTCCGACCTGAGGGTCACCATGTCTTCACCGTCAACAATGAGCTCAACTACGACTCCTAACGGGCTCTTGCAGAATTTATAAAAAGCGGGTTTATTTTGCACCGGACAGTGGTGGGCGCAGAGCTGTGAACACATTTCACCTTAATTGGGGATCATCAGCACCATGGAGTACCCCGACCATATTTTGTGGCATGGACCTCCTTTGGGACTATCAGTAGGTCACAACCTCTTTTTTGAAGAACCCTTTTGATTTTTTTTTAATTTATTCCCAACCACAAATTCTAGCTTTCTGGCTGTTGTATAGTAATACGAATGCAAACGAAAATGAGCCCAGTAGAGGAAGAGAGCAGCAGCAGCACATCCTGAAGAAAGGACAAGGACAATTAGGCTGCAATGTAGGCCACAACAAGGCATCCTCACCAAACAGTAAAGGGGGTAAGGAGAGCCGAAAGGTATGCACATTCGCCACTGAGCTGTCAATCCTGGGCTTGAATCCTGACCCAGATAGCTATAAACTGTCATCCTGGTGTTTCACAGGCAGGGTAGATCATCAGTGTGTGCGTCATCCCTCTGCTGGATGTTAAATTTGGCATCCAGTGTACTGGCACGAGTTGGTGGATGTTAAAGATTCCACGGTGTTCCTCGCAAAGAGTCGGCGAGTTTCGCAGGCACAGTGAACAAATTACTAATTCCTGCTATAATTCTCAGGGTCGGACATTCGGGCACTTGTACACTGGCGCCCGCACTTCTGCCAAGCAATCACCACGAAGAGACAGAAAACCCGGGTTGAATACATATGTGGATGTATTTGTGCTCATTCTTCATTGGTTGTGCCGACTCAGATTATCGAATCAGATCAGGTGACATTGCAATGAAAACTTTAATAAACTCTCAACACATCAAATTATTGAAGCAACATTCCGTAAATATTACACACATGGCATTGACCTGAAAGCCAATACATGGGTTTTCCTTTCAATAAAAAATAATAATAAAATATCAATATAATTCAGTGTAATGTGCTAATTATGTATTAAATAAGATTCATCAGATGTCCGTCTGTCTGTCTGTCTGTCCGTCTGTCCACATTTTTTGCAAGGACCGTGAACCGACAACCACCAAATTTGGCACACAGACCAAGTCGGACCCGGGGATTGTCCTAAAGGTATTTTCATCCACAACCTCAGCCTTTAAAGATCCCGAAGACCCATAAGACCTTTTTTTTTCCATACTTGCGAGATGAGAATACATGCTTGAGAGAAGACTGTTTCCATGCTTGAGAGGTGCTTGGGAGATAAAACTCCGAAAGATTCCGAAGACCCAAAGACCCACAAGACCCTTAAGACCTTTGAATTCCCTGAACACAATTAACACACTTTAAAACCCCAAATACCCCAAAGACCCTTTGGAACCAAAGAATCTTGAAGACCCCTAAACCCCCCCCCCCCAAGAGCCTTAAGTGTTTTGAAGACCCCCTTAGAGCCAGAAGACCTCAAAGATCCTGAAGACCCCAAATGACCAGTAAGACCCTGAAGACATTAAATACCCTTAAAACATCAAATATACATAGACCCCCAAGACCCCTGCACCCACTGGTGTTCCCTTAATACCCCTTTACCCACTGGTAAGCCTGGTGTTGGCTTAGTGGTTAGGGTGCCTGCTTTGGGATCTTAGGGTCCTGAGTTCAAGTCCTGTTGGCCACATAATTAACACCAGGTGGGGTTGACTCAGCCTGTCATCCTTCTGAGGTTGGCAAAATGAATAGCAGTGTACTGCAAAAGGGCACTGCATCAGCGGCATAGTCATGCCCCAACAAAATGAGAACTACCTGGCAGTCAAGCTGCCAGATGCAAAAATAAGAAGACCCACTGGTGTTCTGGCTCTCCTGCCCGCTACACAATTTCCCCCCTCACCCCCACCCAGTCAGTTCTCCTGCCCCCCGATCCGCCTGCCCCATTTTCAGCCCTGCCAGCCATCCTGCTTCTCCCACTTCAATACCCTCCTCCCCCCAGGCAACGCTACGTAACCCTGCTCGACATTCAATAGAAACAACATTCGCAACAACGTGATGTACACATCATTATAGTAACAAACTAGCCGAAACCCCGTCACAGACGGGGCACGAAATTGGTCCTTCAGTATTCATTTTGATTATCTGTCGAATGGCATTGGTCCCGTCTCGATCGGACGAAATTGAGAAATTGAAGTTACCCGGTTACCTTGACCTCAACCCCCCTATGTCCGTTCTCATGTCCCAAGGATCACTCATGCCAAGTTTCATCTCATTCTATCCAACGGTTCGGCCGCCTATAAAGGACAAACAAACACACACACACACAAACATATTCTATCTTTTTAGTATAGTAGAAGTACTGCATCATGAATGTTAATACATTGAACATGTACAGTCATGCTAAACAATGCACTGTCTAGTTCAGTAAAATTTTCAGCAGAAATACGACTAATAATTCATGTCAACTATACTTCTACATGTATTATTGGTTCACAAGTCAGTAAGTGACCACTATATTCGTTATGGGTGTGTGTCTGTCTGTCTGTCTGTCTGTCTCTGTCTGTCCCGAGCATATCTCCGTGGGTTTTGATCCGATCTTGATAAAATTTGGGTGGGAGGTTTGTATCATGATCTCGTTGTTTTTTCCAGAGAATGGCCGTGCTGTGCCCATTATGGGCGGAGCCACGCCCAAAAAACGTGTTTTTAGGGGGTAGCCGGTTTCACGTTAAATCTTCTCCGAGGAGGTTTGTCGAATCTGGCAGGGGTTTCGGTATTTGGTTAGCCCAAAGGCACGTGCATAGCCCCACGGAGCTCGATTTTTCATTTTCGTCCCAATGGTCAAGGTCACAAGGTCACGAACTTAGAAAATGCCAAAAACAAAAAAAATCAATAAATTGGGCATTGAGCTCCTAGGGTTTTCAACTGTTTCCAATGAAAGTTGGTATGCAAGTAGTGCTCCTTGAGTACTACAACTTTCATCATTTACGTTTTTCCCGATTCCCGCCAGTTTGCCCGTGGCGTCCCCTCGAAGGTCAAAAAATAAAAAAGGTGAAAAGGTGTACATTGCTCGTGAACCATCGCCGTCTCCAGACTTGTGTCATGTTACAATTAATGATAAAAAATAATTGAGATTTATAATGTGTAAACTTTTTCATTCAAAATACACTATAATATAATAGATATTGCATCATTGTATACATCTACGTACAACAACAAACAGCAAACGAGATTCAGGAATATTGATGCATCGATGTTGCGTTGTATTCCTTTCCCTTTAGCACTGTTCTTGTGTGTTTTACAGTTTTCACAAAACCATTTGTTAGCTTTTGGGAGGCGGGTTAGTTTTCGGCACTTCAAATGAAACCATTCATTGCAGTTGTCGCATGCTAGCATGTCATTGGACTCTTCCAGACTGCAACAGATACAGTACAGTATTTGGCTTGCCTGGGGCTGATCCCAAGTTGACGGTCCTGGAAGGTTGAGTTCCAGCTCGAGAGCACAAGTTAGTAACTCGGGAAAAATAGCCGACTGCCAAACGTCTGCTAATTTGGTCACCATTACATTTATAAAGTCTTCATCCTGGTATACTCACTGTACATGGCAGGATGATGTCCATACAACTAGGTTGCAATAAGTCATATTTGTTACAAACATCTGCATATTATGGTAATGGTGGCTTCATGTCTGCACCAAACAGAACTTGCTATCTTCTGTTGCATCAGCGATGGTTACATTCCGATGGATGTACGGGCACTATATTTTGATTAGACATTTACCACAAAATCTACAATTAACAGTGCCGTAGGGTGATGTTCCAACAAATGGATATGCTTGTGATATGGTGAATCCTGCCTGTGATGCAGTGCAAGGGGTGTGTGGGTGATGATGTGTACTGTTGAAATGCAGCCTGCTCATGCTCACTTAAGCCAACACCAGGCTTGTATTTGATATTGAACATTGTGATATTTGATATTGTACATTGTGGTATTCGATATTCTATATTGTGATATTTAATATTATACATTGTGATATTAGAGATTCTACATTGTGATATTGAACATTGTGATATTTAGTACTATACATTGTGAAATTTTATATTATACATTGTGATATTGAACATTGTGATATTTAGTGCGATATATTGTGATATTTCATATTATACATTGTGATATTACACATTGTGTTATTGGTGGTAATACCAGTGGTTTTGGACGAAAATAGATATTAAATGACCTCACAGAGGTATTAAAAACCATCCCTGGAAATATTACTACAAACAACTACAGTTGGAAGCTGTCCAGGGTTCAGCGACGATGCTAATATAAAGAGAGCCCTCGGCACAAAACTTTGAGAACAGAAAACTTAACAGCTTGGTCCATGAATTGTGACCCCTTATCAAAATGAAGGTGGATACTTTGAACTGAGCCTGGGAGGACTCCATTCCACATTCTGAAACCCACATATGTAGACATCAATCAACGACACACACACACACACACACACACACACACACACACACACACACACACACACACACACACACACACACACACACACACACACACACACACACACACACACACACACACACACACACACACAGGTGGATACTTAGAGACCTAGTAGGTCTCTGTTTTACCTCCGAATGAAACCCACTCACATGTGGAGATAGCAGGAAACAACAGCAACTTGCGCACGTGCGCGCGCGCGCACGCACGCACGCACGCACGCACGCACGCACGCACACACACACACACACACACACACACACACACACACACACTATTGGAGAGTGTGGCATGGGAGCATTCAAAACCCATGCTATCTACCTGGCAAAGGCCAGCCTGCATGCATGCTCGTACATGCAGCAAACTTTGCACCCCTCCAGTCAGCTCACTCCAAATCTGATTTGTACATGCTAAAGTCCCCTCAACAGAAGGGGAGAAGTGGTGGAGCAGGGGGAGGGGTGTAAGAGAGAGATAGAGGGGTGGAGAGAGATGGAGGGAAGCGGAAAATGTGGGAGAGGGGAGGGGTCGGGTCAGAAAGAGGGAGAGGGGTGGAAGAGAGTGGGTATGGTTTGGAGGGATAGAGGGGTGGATAGGTGTGAGAGAGGCAGAGGGGTCAGAGGGGCAGAGGGGTCAGAGAGGCAGAGGGGTCAGAGAGGCAGAGGGGACAGAGGGATTCTGGCAGATGTGATGCCCAGTTTAACGTCCATCCGATAAACAGCAGATGTATTGATGAATCACCCTGCTTGTGAAACACCGGGATGACAGTTTATATCTGTGTTGGGATTCAAACCCAGGTTACACAGAGCGAGCATGTGTACCTCTTGGCTTTGCTGCCATGATGTGGCGATTCATTACTTCATAACTGAAAACATTTTTTACTCATTGTGATCATGCAATTTATTTTGCCTTCCTACCTCTGGTATTGAACCGAGGTATTGCCATTGAAACTTGTAGAACGTGTGCCAAGTGGCTTCACCAAGCAATCCATGAAACGATTGAAGAAACCTCTAAAAATGAAACATTTAATTTTTATTTGTATTTATCTATGCCGAAGTGATGGGAGGTATAATGGAGGATTGAAAAAAGGGGAAATGTGTAAAATAAAATTTCACATTTTCAGCGAGCCAGCAACCGCCTGTTGCACCGCAGAACAACACCTGGCCAATGCAGGTCAATGGAACTGACCTTTGTTCAACATCTTTCTTCAGTATTCAGTGACAGTGTGAATATGGTAGAGCATTCACCAAGTGGCTTAAGCACTCCACCAAAACAGTTGATAAGGAATGGATGGCTTGGCAAGCAATGATCCGTCATATTAAACACTTCCTGGAGACGCCCAAGCAATGTCTGAATTATGACAAACGAACACTCTTTTAGGAGTCGGAACTGCTGCTAAGTTCATTTCTGGAGCTTAAATTTTGAAATTCAACTTAGTTTAAGAGATTCTCAAGGTGATCGCATGTGCGGAAATGAAATAAAGCCACAAATTCTGGCGTCACCGGGCGTTTATAAGCATTGCAATGTACCCAATGATTTGTAACTATGATGAGCAGGCATTCAAAAATATGTGAAGAAAGTGGAAAAGGTGAAGAAACCATCGGAAATAAATCGTTGGAGCCTGTTCCAAGTCTAGGCATGGTTGAGCAGGCCAAAAAACATGGTGGCTTCAGACCCCAGCAAGGTAACCCAGGATACGCCTGAAGACCCCAGAGAGCGAGGTGGTTGAGGATCGCCTGATGAAGGATATAATTAAACAAGGTCATTAATTATCTTCAAAAGGCATGCTTTCATTATCAAAAACAGCAATTTTTCACTCTTGCCCTTCCTTGGAGTTCCCTGAGTATGCATGCAAACTTTCAGGCTGCTTGGTTTCATGGTTTTGGAGGTGTGGAGGACAAACAAACACACACACACACACACACACACACACACACACACACACACACACACACACACATTTATGAGTATAGATGCTCCCAGGTAAAACCCAGGCAGTGTATAAGCAACATACTCACTCGGGGCATTATTTTAAAAATAACCTGTGTTAAGCAATAATTTAAAGAGCAGGTACACGTGTAAACACTATAATAATTACATTTGTGTTGTTGACAAATCATGCAACCTCAACATACAGTATAATCTTTACAATCCACATTACTCAATTGCTCCCGGGGGGGGGGGGGGGGGGAAACTTCTTTTTTAAAATCTAAACTTGTTTTTTTTTTTTTTTTTTATCTAAACAGCCCTTGACCTTCCTCTGGATTAAAAAAGAGACCATGAAAAGTTTGGTCGCATTGGTTCCTGCAGGGTCCGAATGCATAAACAAAGAAATAAGCAAGCAGTCATAGACTGGTACTTACGAAATCGTCAACTTGACCTCTGACCTTGTCTAATAAAAGCTGTCTCTAGAGAAGGTAGCAACGCAAACCAGAAGTTTCTACGATGATTCTGTACCAAACCATCAAAAATTGAATGTTTGACCTCACTGTGACCTTGACCTTTGAACGATTTTGACCAAAATCTAATCAGCGCTAGCCATCACCCTCCTGAATCACGTGGTATAATTTGACATTGGTAGCTTCATTCGTTCTCGAGTTATCACTTTTTTTTGGACGTTTGACCTCATTGTGACCTTGACCTTTGACCGATTTTGACCAAAATCTAATCAGCGCTAGCCATCACCCTCCTGAATCACGTGGTATAATTTGACATTGGTAGCTTCTTCCGTTCTCGAGTTGTCGTGCCTACAAACAAACAAACAAACACACAAACAGAGGACGGAAGTGATCAATATACTTACGAAATCGAAAGATTTCTAAAGTAACAAACCTTCTTCTTTACATATTAGATCGCAGAATACCCACGCTCAATCTAGGTGGGTCGAGATTGTGCATTACTTGCTGAAAAAAAAGTATAGTCTGTGTTTTGCAAGAAGACTATAAATGTTTGTGTAGTGTGCGCTTAGAAAGTTCTGGATGGTCGAAACTCAAAAAGGTACGTTCCAATAGTAGTTAGTGTCTCAGGCGTTGAAAGGGTCGAATATCTAAAGTAAAAAAAGGGTCTAAAGCTCTAAATCATTGGCTCTTAAATTGGGGGCGGAAGTAATTTCCACATGGGGCGCGAGCCCGTTGAAAAAAGTAGGAATTTCTCATTATTTTTGGAATTGTCTTAACAAGTGTTTGCATAATATCGTGATGAACATTTAAAAAAAAAAATTATCGCCTTTAATAATTTTTGTTTTCTATTCGCTACAAGGCTGACAATTTTCTGTATTAAAATTAATTTTAAAATTTAACATTTATTTAAATTTAATATTAAAATTTATATTTTATTTTAATATTAAAATGTATTTTTTTCACAGATTTGCAGTACAATTTTTCAAAATTTCAAAAGAAATCATTCAAATTCAAAAGAAATAATTTCAAAAGAAATCATTCACAACGAGTGCAAAAAAGTGGAAGTATCTTGACTAATATATTCGATTTGGATTTGTGTCCCTCCAAAAGGGTGACACAGTGGTACCCCAGTGCATAATATGCTACAAGACTCTTAGCAATGATGGCATGCGGCCCACACGCTTGGAACGCCACTTGAAGACAATGCATCCTGCTCCAGCTGCCAAACCCAAAGCATTCTTTGAAACAAAAAGGCAGTCCTTGAAGCAAGCTAAGATGGACAGCAGTGGAGCATTTCGGCAACAAACTTCAAAGGTTGTTGAGGCTTCCTATGAGATCGCCATGTTGATTGCAAAGAGCTAAACGAGCCATAACATCGGAAAGACTCTCATAAAACCAAGTGTACTGCGTGCAACAGAGCTCGTTCTGGGGAAGGATAGTGCAAACAAGCTTTCTCAAATTTCTCTTTCAAACAATACCGTCAAGGGAAGGATCGATGAAATGTCTAAAGACATCAAAGATCAAGTTCTCAACCAAGTAAGAGCTTCTCCCGTATTTGCAATCCAGTTGGACGAAACGACTGATGTTGCTCAGTGTTCTCAGCGACTGATGTATGCTTGTTTCGTGTCAGGCAATAGTGTAAAAGAAGAAATGCTCTTCTGCCATCGCATCGCATGGAAAGTTATACAAGAGCAACAGATATTTTTCAAGTCGTATCAAACTTCTTCCAGGAAAATCAACTTTCGTGGGACTCGCTGGTGGGGGTGTGTACTGATGGAGCTCCGGCCATGCTTGGTTTGCAATCTGGTTTCATAACAAGAGTGAAAGAAAAAAGTCCATCTGCTATAGGTACGCACTGCATCCTTCATTGTGAAGACTTAGCATGCAGAACTCTACCTGCTGAAATGAGGGATGTCATGAACCTGGCTATCAAGATAGTCAACTTCATCAAAGCTGGAGCCTGAAACAGTCATCTCTTCAAACAGCTGTGTGTGGATATGGATTCTGAACATCAAGCCTTGCATTTCCACACAAACGTACGATGGCTTTCAAAGGGAAACATGCTTGGACGGCTTTATGAACTACGACAAGAAGTGGCAATATTTCTAGGTTCGCAGCAGAAAGCAGATCTCCAAACAAGTTCCAGTCTGGAGGATTTTTGCTATCTCTAGCTTACCTGGTGGACATCTTTGAAGCACTGAATGCAATAAACCTGAAACTCCAAGGGAAAAGCATCAACATAATCACGCATCATGACGTCATTCGAGCCTTCATGGCTAAATTCAACCTCTGGAAATGTCGAATTCAGGATGGAAACACAGCCAGTTTGGCAAACTTGGATTCTGCTCTCATTCACAGTTACCTTGATTCTGAGTTAAAGAAACAAATAATTACTCATCTGACTGAATTGAAAGCAGAATTCATCAGATACTTTCCGGATATAGATGAGAAGTGCGAAGCCTGGAAATCCATTAGGAACCCATTTCAATGTGAAGTAGCTGATATTTCAGATGAAGTGCAAGAGGAGTTTCTTGAGTTAAAGTTCAATTCTTCGGCTGAAGAAGACTTCAAAAAACTGGATCTGGAGACGTTCTGGGTCACGTACCTTCCTGTTTACCCTTTGATCTCATATCAAGCTCTTCGGATTCTGACAATGTTTGGATCAACTTATTGTTACGGCTGTGGGAATTCGCATTACACAATAAAGGGCCCTCAGGTGAGATATCTCGATAGGTACATGTGTAGTTAGCCAAAACCCGTTGTATAGAGGGAATTTATGTGATCCATCCGGGCTGCGACGCTTTGAGTTCGTCGTTTTTCTTTATCTTTTATTTCAAACAAACAAAAACCGCGAACGATGCTGGTGGGCTTTTCCCGCCATTCTTCCCCGCGCTTGGAGTGAGGGAAGGGGGAAGGGCGGCTCGCCGCTGATTGGTGGATGGACAGCGTGAGCCGGTCGGGGTGAGAGAACGCCCCTTTTCGAGAACCTCCTCGAAGGAGGGTGGAGCCGAAAACGGGCGGAGCGAAGGGCGGAGCCCCACGCTATAAAAGACAAACACGGGCGGGGCGTTCTCTCTCTGCCCCTCTCTCTTCCTCCTCCTCCTCTTCCGCTTTGCTCGTCTGCGTGTGGTTGTTGCTGTTGGTGGTTCGTTCGTCCACGAGTTCTTCAGAGAGTTCTCCTACGAGTCCAGCTGGAGGGAGTCGAGTCGGCGCATCCTCGTCCTGGGCCCTGTCACCGTCTACAGCGGGAGAGGGCGAGCCTTCTGCCAGGTGCCGGAAGCCCCGTTCGTGGCGCGGAGCGGCAACACGTGCCGGCGCGAGGTGCGAGTCACAGACCACATCGGGGGAGGCTCGGATTTGAGGCCAAGGACGCGATGCTGGACGACGCGTGCAGGGAAGTCGCAACTTTCTCTTTTCCTTTGGGTTCATGTAAATGACTGTGGGTGGCGCCTGTCCTTGAAGTAGTATTGTTTAAGTGTTGCCGTGTGTCGGGTTTAGTCGGGACATCTCTTTTGCCTGTGATTGTGTATACGTGCCATTTCTTGACTTGCTTTTGCTTTATTGTACATGACTATTGTGACTGTAAATACGTGCCTTCCGTGCTGGTCTGCGTGTGCAATTAAACGTGCTTGTGTGAACTTGTTCCCCGTTTCGCTGCGTCCTTTCCTTTGTTTGACACTCCATCTTGCATCACGTAAAGGGTTCGTAGTGGGTTCAACATCCCGGTAATTAATTGGAACCGTCAAGGCCGACGATAACACCGCTCGGTTATCACTGTAGCACGGAACGGACCGCTTAAGCGGTTCATGTCCGGATTCGACCTGTGGCGTGGTACGATCGCCCGTTCGGCCACTCGCGCAGGTACTTAGGTAGATCGAATTTGGCGAGCGACCCTATCCTGCGCGGGTGAGCAATTGGCACGATCTTGGTGAGGTTAAACCCCCACCCGTGACTAGCTCCCGGCGTTGTTCCGAGAGGGTCACGACTAAATTGTCCGTTCCGGTGGGCGAGGCAGCCGCCATTCGAGTCGAGCGGCCGATCGTACGCCGGCGGGCGCGAATTCACAACAGTATCTTTGTGAAGCTGCATTTTCCACGCGCGTTGCTGTCAAGACCAAATACAGAAACAAGCTGAACGTTGAAGGGGACTTGTGTTGTGCTCTCTCTGGCATTTGACCATGCATTCAAGATCTGGTAGCTCAGAAGCAATGCCAAGTATCTCATTAAATATGCTGTGTATACGAGTGTTGCTTCCACAGATTTGTTTGTTCAATAAAAAGACTAAAAACACGCATTTTTTCAGTTTTTCCTTTTAATTCAGGAAGAATTTTTAATCATTTGGTTGAAGATGTGAGGGGTGGGGGGGGGGCGTGGAAGCAAGGACCAACTACTAGAAGGGGCATAGTGGTAAAAAGGTTAAGAACCACCGTCATAAATGGTCAAGGGACCAAGGTGTCAAATCTGTCTGAAGCGTGTAAGGGATCTTAAAGGAGAACCCAAACATTCAGACCACCTCGACGCTAATCTATCCCTTGATACCCTACAAAATCGAAATTATGTCTTTTTCCGATTTCCAAATGATAAAGTCGGTAATTTTGCGATGAAAAGTCAAAATCTTCTTTTCTTCTTCTTCTTCAGATTAGCCATGACGTCGCATCAGCAAGTCAGCCGTCATATCCGTACTGTCAAAGGATTATCTCACAGTACAATTTAACTGAAACGGTCAAAAAATTTTGATTTTCCACGAGTATGCCAAGTCGATGGATCTTTGGGCTTGTATCGTAACACAAACCGATATGGTTTCATGCTACACCAATGGGCGAATGACCCCAAGGTTGCCAGAAATTGGACGAGGTTTGTCCGAAATACCCGAGTGCGGATCGGACCTACAAAATGTTCGCTTTTGCGCTCGGAGCATTATATATAGAGAACTGTTATGAAACAGAGATAGCTATATCTTGTGGTTATCTGCCATGATTGAGAAAGGATACCAACCCCACGATTAAGCGGAAGAAACAGCCATCGCCTGAAACGGTAGCACCATCTCTACCCAGCTGCTAACACATGTGCACGAACGATTTGAGCGGTGGATCAAATACCTGTTGCCATTGCCCGGCAGTTACCACAAGAGAACCAGAGAATAATTACCTAGTATCACCACAAATTTCTGTAAGTCAAATGAACCACCATCAATTTATCGTGGAAAGTATGTACAAGATGTATCATCTACTCCTCTGAAAAGATTTGACCGAGGATGCTAAAACTTTGTACATTGTGGTATTTTAGATTTATGGTATTCCGGGTTGTGCAACAAAGCAGTTTCATATTCTTGATTTGATCTCCATTTTGTTTGTATTTTCTCGATCAAGCTGCAGATGGTAAAGAGTCATCCTATTGAATAAGTAAGCAGGGGAGTGGGTAATTGACCTCTAAGAGTATACAATGTACAAATAGAGGGGGTGGGGGTGTACTTGACTGGGTATGCACATGGATCGTGATCAATTTACAGGCATGTATAAGAAGGTTTAGGTTGTGTTCAAGATTTAACAATTGTAGAGGTGGTACCTGTATTGTAGTTTGGAGTTGTGGAGATCAAATTCCAAACTGTACTTAGAATTGGAGAAGAGTGGGTGGGTGGGGGGTCGTACCCATCCAGATAGGGTGCAGAATTTGCAGAGGGAGGGGCCATCTCCAAGTAGGTATCCATGATGACATGAAATCATTGATGATTACACATGTGAGAACAAACACGACAAGTGTTTCCCCCTTTACAGCTCAGCTTTTTGTCAATGGTCCACTTTTGCGGCCCCCAAAGGTACAAGACCATGTGCTTTATTCCATCTTTTAAAACATTATCGAAGGAGTAATTCAGAATTTTAATGTCACAAAATTGAGTTTGCAGCAAACCTCCCTTGGTGTCTGTCAATGTAATGCCCCAAACAGACCATTCGAAGTAATGTGGAGGGGTGTTGCCTCCAAAAGTGGGACGTTAGGCACATTATCGTACAGGTGTATCTCTACCAACCTCCATACCACCAATTCTAATGATGAGATTATAAGCCTATGTCTTATCGGCTCGAAGGAGCCCCTGACCCCATCAGATCAGTCAAGCATGATTGGTGTTTGATGGGAGACCTCCATCGAAGGCTGGGTGTTGTAGGCTCTGAGAGACCTCAGGCTAAATCAAAGTGATAGGCATTCATCCATCTAGTGTAGGTTTGATCCCCGACAGTGACCAATTTCATTAGAAACCGCAATTCTGCAAGAAAAAAAATTCACTCATGTCACGCAATGTTCCATTAAACTGCAACCACCCCCATTCTTGAAATGTAACCATGCCCCGACTCAAACCATAGCCACGCCCTGACTCACCTATATATATATATATATATATCATGTACATAAATGTTCATATAAATCACATGCAAGTCACATGTGAATCACACATAAAATGTGATTTTGAAAGTGGAAAGTGGAGACATCTTCCAGCTACTCACACCTCATCAAATACACCTTTCACAATGCGAGTCTCGATGGGACTCCAAAGAAGGTCAGCTGATTGGTTGTTCAAGTTGGAGAGATATCCATGCACCATCACCATGGACCACCCATCAGGGGCAGTGTGAATTGGTCACATCGATTTACACAAGGTGAAACGAACACCACTCGTCGACAGCACCATTACCTCATGGAAAGACCTTTCGCTGACAAGGTAGATCGACTAAAAATAAACCGTTTTGATGAAACTAAACCCATTTATACCCGAAGACCAACCACACAACCACACAAGGTCATCATAAGGATCATCAACAGCACGACATCTCAGCTCAAAGACCAGAACACCTGAGCACACAAGGTACAACCATCACTTTGTTCTTAAAGCTTCACCTGCAAGAGGAAAAAAATTACATGTAAATCTTATTCAAGAACATCAAACGTACAAATAACGCACACACGTGAAAAACCAGGAGTGGTGCTCGCTGCAGAGAAACAAATTCACTCCAAAGAAGCAGAAAGAAGAGAAAACACAAGTAAAGAGAGAAGAACAAATATCGAAGAGCACAAAGAGCAACCTTTTGTTCCTCCTTTGTCCCACCTGTTGAACCTCAGTCACACTCTTCCCTCAAGGACTTCAAATAGGCAGTGCACCATCTCACGTCATTCTCCATCCCTTGCCGTGATCTTTTCTACCCCCATCAACCCATCCCTCTTACATGTCAGTTGTACTCCATTTCCTCTCTTTTTTTCCCCTGTTTGGTCATTCCCTTGCTTGATGTGTACAACCGCTGCACTGGCTGTTTATACACTCAGTCACCTCGCTCTTCCATGAGCCTCGATTTTCTAAAGGATAAAAATAATAATAATAATAATAATAATTAAACAATACATTTCATAGCTTTGCATATCATTACAATAGTGAGTGCAGTATATTAACCAATCACATTGAAGGATGAACTTGAGGTCCATATTAAGGCTCCAGTGGACATTTCATGCTTTTCCCCTCTTTATAAAAACCCAGAGGTCATGTGACATTCCATACAAATGATGTCATCTGCTTCACACAATGATCCTCAGCCATTACCCCTTAGAAATAGATTTTGCACATCAAGATGAAGACATTAATATCAACTTAAATCCATATGGTTCATAAACAGATTCTTAAACGATGAGTTCTTTTAACGAATACAGAATATACATTTTGCTGACTGGGAGACCGTATGATGGCATCACAAGACATGCAATGATGTCACAGTCAGAACCCCCCCAAGTGGAATATCTCGGTATATGTTGAGGATTTTACACCTAATTACCCCTGCAGGTCAAATATCAAGGTCATGATGTTTGGTTAAACTCAAATTGGAAGATAGTCACAGGGGCTACTTATTAATTTATTCACTTGTTTGGTTTATCTATTTAATTAATTTTGGAGTGTTTTTTATGTAATGGAGAGGAGATTGGGACCACACACTGTGCAGAGCGTTGGTGCTGCTCAATCAGTCTCCTTGGCTTTTGGGCACAATCCTGGACAGGTCACCACTCCGACACAGGATACCAGCAAGCTGGCACTCATTTTGCCAACCTCGGAAGGATGACAGGCAGAGTCAACCCCACCTGGTATTAATTCAACAGCTGAGCGGGATTTGAACTCAGGACCGTGGAATCCAAAGACCGCCAGCCTAACCATTAAGCCAACACCAGGCATACTTTATGTAATGGCTAAAAATAAATAATTATCGTTCATGTGTTTTTATATCCCAGGCTGACTCATAAATAATTAAATAAACAAGTAAATTAAGGTACTTTCTCCCCAGGCCAAATAAATGAGGGTCGTGCCTCTCCTTCACAAATAAATAAGGGTCGTGCCTCTCCTTCACAAAAAAATAAGGGTCGTGCCTTTCCATCACAAATAAATAAGGGTCGTGCCTCTCCATCACAAAAAAATGAGGGTCGTGCCTCTCCATCACAAAAAAATGAGGGTCGAGCCTCGCCATCACAAATAAATAAGGGTCGTGCCTCTCCATCACAAATAAATAAGGGTCGTGCCTCTCCATCACAAATAAATGAGGGTCGTGCCTCTCCATCACAAAAAAATGAGGGTCGAGCCTCGCCATCACAAATAAATAAGGGTCGTGCCTCTCCATCACAAATAAATGAGGGTCGTGCCTCTCCATCACAAATAAATAAGGGTCGTGGGTCTCCTTCACAAATAAATAAGGGGTGCGCCTCTCAATCACAAGTAAATGAGGGTCGTGACTCTCCTTCACAAATAAATGAGGGTTGTGCCTCGCCATCACAAATAAATGAGGGTCGTGCCTCTCCATCACAAATAAATGAGGGTCATGCCTCTCCATCACAAATAAATAAGGGTCGTCCCTCTCAATCACAAATAAATAAGGGTCGTTCCTCGCAATCACAAGTAAATAAGGGTCGTGCCTCTACATCACAAGTAAATAAGGGTCGTGCCTCTACATCACAAGTAAATAAGGGTCGTGCCTCTACATCACAAGTAAATAAGGGTCGTGCCTCTACATCACAAGTAAATAAGGGTCGTGCCTCTCCATCACAAATAAATGAGGGTCGTGCCTCTCCATCACAAAAAAATGAGGGTCGAGCCTCGCCATCACAAATAAATAAGGGTCGTGCCTCTCCATCACAAATAAATAAGGGTCGTGCCTCTCCATCACAAATAAATGAGGGTCGTGCCTCTCCATCACAAAAAAATGAGGGTCGAGCCTCGCCATCACAAATAAATAAGGGTCGTGCCTCTCCATCACAAATAAATGAGGGTCGTGCCTCTCCATCACAAATAAATGAGGGTCGTGCCTCTCCATCACAAAAAAATGAGGGTCGAGCCTCGCCATCACAAATAAATAAGGGTCGTGCCTCTCCATCACAAATAAATAAGGGTCGTGCCTCTCCATCACAAATAAATGAGGGTCGTGCCTCTCCATCACAAAAAAATGAGGGTCGAGCCTCGCCATCACAAATAAATAAGGGTCGTGCCTCTCCATCACAAATAAATAAGGGTCGTGCCTCTCCATCACAAATAAATGAGGGTCGTGCCTCTCCATCACAAAAAAATGAGGGTCGAGCCTCGCCATCACAAATAAATAAGGGTCGTGGGTCTCCTTCACAAATAAATAAGGGGTGCGCCTCTCAATCACAAGTAAATGAGGGTCGTGACTCTCCTTCACAAATAAATGAGGGTTGTGCCTCGCCATCACAAATAAATGAGGGTCGTGCCTCTCCATCACAAATAAATGAGGGTCATGCCTCTCCATCACAAATAAATAAGGGTCGTCCCTCTCAATCACAAATAAATAAGGGTCGTTCCTCGCAATCACAAGTAAATAAGGGTCGTGCCTCTACATCACAAGTAAATAAGGGTCGTTCCTCTACATCACAAGTAAATAAGGGTCGTGCCTCTACATCACAAGTAAATAAGGGTCGTGCCTCTACATCACAAGTAAATAAGGGTCGTGCCTCTACATCACAAGTAAATAAGGGTTACCCCTCTCCATCACAAGTAAATAAGGGTCATGTCACCCCATCACAAGTAAATAAGGGTCGTGCCTCTCCTTCACAAGTAAATAAGGGTCGTGCCTCTACATCACAAGTAAATAAGGGTCGTGCCTCCACATTGAAAGTAAATAAGGGTCGTCCCTCTGCATCACAAATAAATAAGGGTCGTTCCTCCACATCGAAAGTAAATAAGGGTCGTGCCTCCGCATCACAAATAAATAAGGGTCGTGCTTCACCATCGCAGATGACACCCGTAAAGCGAAGGCACCCGGGTGTGATCTCCGATCTCGTGGGAAGACCTTTATGGCAGGTCCTTGACTCGGTGAGTCCCCAACGACTCGGTGAGCCAGTACAGGCAAAGCACGTGCACGTGTACGCAGAGACAGCGCTTCGTCTCCGTGTACAACACGGGTCGCACACGGCCGACGTGCACGCGCCCCTGGTCCACCGACTGTGCGTGGGTGTGCGTGCTGTGCTCTTCATTGCATGGCCGTACACGGTGCAGCCACCGCGATAATTACCGATCATTCGGGCCGTCAGTGCGGTTGATGGACCGCGCACGCACAAACTCCTCCGGAACGGCGGCACAGACCGTACTCAGATTGCCATGCACGGGAAGAGCTGTGTGAGGAAGAGGAAGGAGAAGAAGAAGAAGATCCCGCAAACGGTGGACGCGGCGATGTACGAGCAATCACGCTCACCTTCAGATCGCTCACCCCGGTAATCCGCAAGCTGCGTACGAGCCGTGCTGCGCGCACTTCCGTGGGCACGGGTCGACGCTGTGCGGCATCTCTTCAGCGTCTCGTGCTACAGATATACGTACATGTATGTCCGTGTAAACGACTGGAGAAGTAAACGCAGGTAAGCGCGGGGTTACGTGGAGAGAACGCAGGGAGAGCGGATCAGCCGGGGAACGATGTGCGCTGAGGATCGGCACGGCCCGCACGGCCGTGGAAGAGGAGGAGGAGGGTCGAGAGCGCACGAGGAGGAGGAGGAGGAGGAGGAAGAGGAAGAAGATCGAGAATCAAGAGCGCGCGGACGCGGAGCGGCGCAAGGTGCGGGGAAGAAGGAAAACGCGGAACGGATCGCTGGCCGTTGAGATTCCGGATCGAGCAGCACACGAGGATCGAGAGCGCGTGAGGTGCGGGGAGGAAGGAAAACGCGGAACGGATCGCAGCCCGTTGAGATTCCGGATCGACAAGCACGCGCATTTAAATACTCCACTGTACATCGTTTCATTAACTCACCGATAAAAAAAAATCGTCCCCACGAGTCGTTTAATCCTTCACCACGTCATCCATGATGTCCTTAACCTCCCGGTTCTCTCAGATGTAATCGGCGCATTCAAATATATTAATTATTTTTTAAATAAAATATGAGAACTATTGTTAATATTGAACAATTACATTAAGATAACATTTTATTATTATCCGTATAATCATCATACATCGCGACTTGGTTAACGTTACACGTCTGTACGGCGCCGTCTGTCGTCCCATCTAATATGACGTCACATTGAAGGGGGGGGGGGGTTTGAGTGACGTAATTAAAAAAAACCATCATCTTGTCGACAGAAGTGAACGTAGTCCTGCAGATCTTCCGGCGGGCACCATGGATGGTGGTTGGTGCAAGATGGAGTGCTCATGATTGGGTGATGATCGGAGGAGGTGGAAACGCTCATCCCACCAAATAGTCCAGGAGCAAGGAGCTGAAAAAAAATGAAATCGTCCAACACCCCCTACAGAAAGGTTGACAGGGTGGTAGAATAGACCCTATAGAACACCTCCAGGTCGTATGTGGTTTCAAATTGTGGTGTCATTAAAATTCTACAGGCCATTATACATACCAAGGGTACTCACCAAGAGGGTCACTGTGGGCCAGCAACATTTAGGGGAGAGGTAACGTAAACGTGAATATCTTTGTCTCGACTCAACCCATTTTCAATATTGAGGTATCATTGGCTTCCTATTATAATTCTCTATCAGAGTATGTACAGAGATGTCGATATTCATTCAACTGCACAACCAGATGGTTCAGATGACAAAGTCTGCTGGTGCTGCAAACTTCGGTGAAATGGCATTCGAGTATTACAGCTTGGTTACTGCCCCTCTACGTCGGAACGGTTGTCGGCGGGTTGATGTTGTCTTCGACCGGTACTCCAGCCTCTCAATCAAAGCTGGGGAGCGACAGAAACGAGGAACATCTGCAGTCTTAGAGGTGATGATCCAAGGGCCAGCCACTCCTATTCCAAAGCAGTGGATCAAATACATTGGAAATGTAGAAAACAAAGTCAACTTGTGTGCCTTCTTGGCAGACACATGGTGCCACATGGGGGTAGACACTCTGCTTGATGGTCAACACCGAGTCATCGGTGGTGGTTTCAAGAACCCGCAGAAGTCTGTGCTAGTCATCAGAGGGCACTGCGAAGAACCGGTTCCCCTCAGGTCAGATCATGAAGAGGCAAACACACGAATATTGCTACATGCAAAACATGCCTCTCATTATCACAACAGGATTGTCATTCAATCACCTGACACAGATGTGGCTGTCCTCTGCACCACTCACTACAGAAAACTCCAGCATCGGGAGCTGTGGTTTCAGACTGGAATCAAGGATAAAGCTCGGTATATTCCTATCCACAGCTTGGCACACAAACCTGAGCTGTGTAATGCTTTACTCGGCTTCCACACACTCACTGGGTGCGATTCAAACAGTGCACTCTCAGGACTCGGCAAGAAAAAGGGTTTCAATGTCTTACTTGACAGTAAAGAGCATCAGACCAGTCTGGGACAGCTTGGAGAAGAACCCGAGCTCAGCAACAGCACTTCAGAAGCATAGGAAGCCTTCATGTGGGCAATGTACTCAACAACCAAGGGGGCTGGGAGTAAAGTGAACAATGTGAGATACTGGCAGTTCTGTCAAAAGGGACAAAGAAATGAAAATATCCCCCAACATTCGACAGCTTACAGCAACATATGAAGCGAGGAAATGACCAGGCCTATGTATGGAAGAGAGCATTGGAGCCTACACAGAGCCTTCCACCAGCAGCTGGACATGGCTGGAAAATTCAGGATGGTGCCCTGCAGCCTGTGCTCATGACCAAAGACCCAGTACCACGGGGTCTTCCGGAGCTGACTGTCTGTCACTGCAAGAAGTCTCTATGTCGCCGAGCCGACTGCACATGCAGAACCAACCACATGCCATGCACAGAAGCCTGTGCATGTATGGCCGAAGAAACTTGTGAAAATCCAAGAACAATCTTTGAATCCAGTGGTGAAGAAGACGCTGACTAAATGTTACAACAGATGACATCTTCATGCTTCCATGGCGAATGTGATTCCTTGTTGCCAGACACAAATATTACAAACCGCTCTGACGAATGTGCTTCTGTGCAATCATGCACAACTATTATGATTCGCTCTCACTAATGTGCTTCTGTGATGTTGTACACTAGTAAAAGACGAATGCTAAAAATAACAGTTGCAGTTTTCTTTATGCGTGCCTCTGTATGTATATGAATTTCTGCAGAACAATACTTTCTTAAGCGTTTGATTTCCAAAATGTATACATACCAGTAGTAATTGAGAAACACCGTTCACCTTCATATAAGAACACAATTAAAAATGTCAGAAAGTTTGAATTAGTGTGATATTTTAGCTTTGGTGATGCCATGGCAAAGGCCATTTTCAAATAACTGTACATACTCTGATAGAGAATTATAATAGGAAGCCAATGATAACTCAATATTGAAAATTGGTTGAGTCTAGACAAAGATATTCACGTTTACGTAACCCCTCCCCCTAAATTTTGCTAGCCCACAGTGACCCTCTTGGTAAGTACCCTTGGAATGTATAATGGCCTGTAGAATTTTAATGATACCACAATTTGAAACCACATACTACCTGGAGGTGTACTATAGGGTCTATTCTACCACCCTGTCAAGTCAAACCTTTTCTGTAGGGGGTGTTGAACGAATTTCCTTATTTGGCTTCATATGAGAAATGGCTGCTGGACTAAAAGCTTGTCGAGGAAAGCTTCAACACACTGAGCATCCATCCTCAACATTCTGGTGAAGACTGTTCCAACCTTTGACTACCCTCTGACTGAAGAAATTTTTCCTCACGTCGAACTTACACCTCGTCACTAAGAGTCGAAGGGAGTGGTCCCGCGTAGATGTGAAGTACTGAGCAGGAAGTGAAGAAATGTTGCGTCTCATCCGGTCGATTGGGTGCATCACCTTAAACGCTTCGACCACATCACCAAGGCGACGGTGAGAGAAAAGCGGAGAACATATTCAAACGCCGGAGTCTCTCTGGATAGGAAAGTTCACGGAGGGTGGGAATCATCCTTGTCGCTCGTCTCTGAACCTTCTCGACTCCATCGATGTCCATCAGGGTTCTCGTGTGCCGGGCAATGTTGCCGTACTCCAACAGTGGGCCTTGAACATCACAGGGAGAGTTTCTTCATCCAGACTCACAAAGAATCGTTTAATTATCCCAAGTGTTTGGTTGGTCTTGTTGAGTTGAACTGCCACATGCTTATGGAAGCTCCATTCCCGATCAATGATAGTTCCAAGTTCGATGTCCTCAACTCTGCATTCCCCATATGGTCCGACTTCCTGATGCAGAGTCTACCCAGGTGCAGAGTCTTGCATTTGTTCAGATTGAAAGGAAGTAACCATAGCTGTGACCATTCCATGGCACTATCTAGGTCCTTATGGGTGACTTAAGTTGATGCTTGGTCGAAAACTGGTCCATACACTTTGGCATCATCTGCGTTGAGTTGGACACTGCAATGGATTAAAGCCAGCAGGTCACTGATGAAGATGACAAATCGAGTCAGACCAAGGACACTACCTTGCGGTATCATTGAGATCATTGAGAACATGGATGGACAAATCAAGTGAAAGCGTACTGTATCATCTGGATCAGTTCTTGTGACAAACAATGTGCGAACAAGGTTATGTACTGTACAGTCAGTGCTTGTGGCAAAGTGTTGAAAACCTATTGTTAAAAAAGGGCAATACCCCTGGGCGCTCACCTGGTAGAATAGTGATACTGAGGAGGAAGTCATCGTGGGATGGAATCGACAAAATGTACCAATGAACCAATGTTATTGCAAATACCTGTTTTATCTTTGGTAGGTCATGGGTGATGAAGGTTGTGGTCAAGTTTCATCGGAATTGTGTGGTTTCTGAGAAGAAAGCAAACACCTCTTTTTGGGGGGGGGGGGGCAACCCCACAAGACCTTACTGTTCTGATGGATCGGACCAAATTTGGTTTGTGTCAGTCATGTAGTTGGTGAGGAAAATATGTTTTAGTGAATATGAGGGATTAGGGGAAAGAAGCTGTGGCCCCCTTTATATGGGACATGAGACCATGGGGAGCACAACTTAAGGTTAGGGCATGGTCACGATGTCGCACGGTTAGTTTGGTCTGGATGCGGTTGTTGGTTTCTGTGAAGATTTTTGAATAAAATAACAATATTTTGGACAAAACCCCCCCTTTTACCTCCTTTATAGGGGGAACAACCCCTTGAGACCTTGCTGTCCTGATGCATCATACTTAATTTGGTACATAGAGGTCAGGTAGTTTGTGTGGAGAAGATGGTTTAGTCAAATATTAAAGGATGTGCATCCGTATGCACACCAGGACCCACTCTGAGCTTATTTCAGAGAAATAACCGAATGAGTGAATTGTGCTCAATGGAGTGTTCAGCTGACTTCTCAAACCATTTGTTTCTTAAGTAGCTTAAGCCTACCTCAACTGAGCCTCAACGGCCTCTCTGACCCTGGGCTTTCTCAGCAACCTTAACTGGGATTTCTTGGAAACGTCCCCTGGGTCTTCCAGTGGCCTCAACTGGGACTTCTCAGCGACGTCTTCTGGACCGTCCTGGAGGCATCTCTTGGACCTCCCTGTCTCCTGGGAGGGGCAAGGGAAGGCAGTGGGAGGGAAGGGTCTGTCCAGACATAACCACCATTTGGACATGTCCGGAGATAACTATCGGCCAGGCGGGGAGAGAGAGAGAGGTGGAGAAGCGAGGAGGTAGGGGGAAGCGAGGAGGGGTTGGAGAGCGAGGAGGGGTGGGACTGTGAGGAAGCAGGGTGGGACTGTGAGGAAGCAGGGGGGAGCAAGGAAGCATGGGGGAGCGAGGAGGGGTGAGGGAGCGAGGAGGGGTGGGGGAGCGAGGAGATGTGGGTGGGGGAGCGAGGAGGGGTGGGTGGGGGGAGCAAGAAGGGGTGGGGGAAGGAGGATGGGTAGGGCAGTGAGGAGGGGTGGAGGATCGAGGTGGGACAAAAAAGTGGTAAACAATGCGTAAATAAAACATAAAAAATAAAAACATTTAAATGACCTACTTTTAAATAAGGGTTGTAATGATTGTGGCTGGATACAGAACATATTGTTTGCGGCAGGCTTATCCAGGTGTAGCAGGCTGTTCAGTTGAGGTTGAAGGCTCAGAAGATGAAATGGAGGCTGATTCACTTGGGATTTTTTTTGAAGAACTTCATAATAGAGACTTGAGTGGCTGCCTTCATTTCTGTTCATAAACCTCCTTGTAACAAACATTTCAGGACATACTCCATCTCCCTCCATACCTTGGAACATTTCGTGCAGTCAGGAACGTGCTCATCACGAACGACTCGCTTAGAATGTCGGAGCACGAACCACTCGCTCAGAATTACTTGGTATTCCAAGTCGGAGCACGAACCACTCGCTCAGAAATGCTTGGTATTCCAAGGTGTACACTGATCTTATGTTGCCATTCAGGGGGATTACATCTGATGACGCCTGGTACATATATCATTGGTCGATATTTGTGAGGTAGTTGGGTTATTCAGATTTGGGGATGAGGAAGGTGTTACCTTCTATGAGCCACTCGTCCATGGCCTTTGCCTTTCGATATGTGTGATGAATGCTTGAGTATAGTGATTGTGGAGACCATCTATAGTTGCTTTAGCTGGAAGTTTGGAATCCCATCCGTTTTTATTTTTTTGTTTTGTTTTGTTTTTACATTAAAGGCTCCAGTCACAGACTGCATCATCCTCATTGAGACCAGGCCTTGAATTAAACAAACAAACAAAAAAAAACAAACTGAAGCAATAAAGAGATGGAAAAATAGTCCAAGAGTTTTTGAGGAACTGGAAAACCTGCCTTTTGAAAAGGGGAAGGTTATAACTGTTCGGAAAGACATGAAAAGATAAATAATTCCAGAGCTTAGCGGTGAAGGGAAAGAAACAAACATCATAATGGCTGACCCATGAGTTAGCATTGGCAACACAATAATCATGTGATGGTAGTGGCTTGCTGAATGTTTTGTGGTCTAGCTAATGATGGTGGTATACAAGCAGCCAGCTCTCAGGAGAAGAAATCAAGTAATATCTAAAGAAAGGGGAAGAGAGCCAGCATTACAGCGTAATTCAAACAAGTTGAGTTTTGAGGTGAGATTGGGAGAGTTGATGAGTCGGATTCCTTTAGACTTGACTTTGTCAAGTAAATATGAAGAGCTAGAACCTCCCCAAAGGTGAGAGTAGGAATCAATAAATGGACAGATCAATCCTTTGATGTAATCGGAGCAACTGTTCAGATGAGAAAGAATCTTTGACCTCTGAAGAGGTTTCCCAGTTTTTTAGAGGCAGACTTAGCTATATGTACAATGTGGGGTTCGCAAGATAGATTTGATGTTATCATGCAGTGCGGTAGTATTATGGAGTATGGTGGTACTCCATATATAGAGGGATGATACGGGAAAAAATGACTGCCCTTTAAAATGTGTACACAATGATAAGCTCATAAACTACGAGCGCGTGAAGTCATAAGCATTTAAAAGCCATAACTTTTATTCGAGAGCATATTCAAAATGACCAAGATTTTAAAAGTCACCAGAATACACCGCAAATGTACCACAACGAGAGATTGCTAAATCGCCAATTTGTACTTCTTCTTCCACTCCATAAACAATGTTAGACTGTAGCCCAACCTAACTCAATAACTACTGAAGCCATGATAGTGATTCAAACGCAAGGAAGTTACTTTGTCTCTGGACTATTGCACGCAACACAAAATTATGTGTGTGTATATATATATATATATATATATATATATATATATATATATATATATATATATATATATATATATATATATATATATAATTAATCGTTTTATTACAAAATAAATCAAAGATAAAGATACACTCAACCAAACCAGGCCAGGAATGGAGAGGGGAAAATGGACAGAACCATTCCAAAAATGATACATATCAACAGAAACAGGTATTAAAACAATTTCATAACATAAATGGATTTTAAAAATAACCAAATATATATATATATATATATATATATATATATATATATATATATATATATATATATATATATATATATATATATATATATAAAAAACATTAAGCATTTCATTATTTTTAAAAAGGATAATCGCATTGTTTGGCATATGTGGTAATCCACATAGTGGGACTGATCCAAAAGCCAGGATTGAGGTGAGTGTGGGTAGAATGTACCATAAACCAAATTTAATCCATACCAAAATAACAAAATATATAAAACATGAAGCATTTTTTTACTTAAACAAAATTTGCAGAAACAAGAAAGAAAAAACATTTTAAAAATAAATTTTAAAACAGAGGGATGAAAACAAAAAAACAACCAAGCAAGATAGGAATGACACCACATTATGATTCCACAATCCTTTTGATGTTGTTCCATCACAATCCCACAACAAAAGTAAAACCAGAGAGTTGGTGTCAAAGCCACCCAATGCTCGCCTGTTTATACATTTATCGTTTTTAAAAGACTAGTCTAATAATAATTTTTATAAAGCATTGCAGTGGTCTGATCCAAATAATTTTAAAGCAATATATGTATTTGTATATTGTAATCAGTTAAAAAAAAGTGTGGTAGATAAAAACATTAGATAGGAAAAAACTTTAATGTTGATGTGCTACAAAAAAGTTAAGTTCAAAACAGGTCAAGTATTAAAAAAATTGAAATTATTTTTTAATTTCAACTTCACTACATCAATAATATACCCCAAAGCAACCTCCATGCCAAATATCAGCATCCTAGTACACAGATTAAATGAATGGCAAGCTTCTAAATAACTTGCACCAAAAACTTTAACGTTGATGTGCTACAAAAAAGTTGTTCAAAACAGGTCAAAAATTTGAAATAATTTTTTTAATTTCAACTTCACTACACCAATAGGTGTAGTGGTGTACACCAACACCAGTAGGTGTACACCAATCACATACCCGAAAGGAACCTCCATGCCAAATATCAGCATCCTAGTACACATATTAAATGAATGGCAAGCTTCTAAATAACTTGCACCAAAAACTAACATTTTCACGCTCACGCTGACGCTGACGCTCACGCCGGGGGTATCGCTATAGCTCTCTGTTCTTCAAACAGGCGAGCTAATGACAAAAGATATCGTGATGCTAATCCATAAGAGGATTGTGGTGTCGCAGTTCCTTCCTTGTTTGGTCGTTTCTTTGAGATTTCATCCATCTATGTTTTTACATTTTTTTAATGTTTTTTTTTTTCTTGTACAGTAGTAATACCAAGCATGTTTACTGTGTTGAGTGGTAAAATTGTAGAGGTTTTAAAGGAGATGGGTAAGTTGAGAGGAGTTTTAGACAAAGATATAGGAAGAAATTTTAGCTTTAGAAGTATTTAACTTAACTCAATTACATTTGCCATTCTGAGAAATCCTGTCCAAATCCGAATTAATGGAGGTCGTCGTGATAAAAGGAGATGTGGATTGAGGAAGAGAAGATGGAGCAGATGTAAAAAAACGTTGAGGAATGTAATGTTGAGTTGTCATCATACGAATGTGTGTGGTTATTTGTGGAAGGAAGATCATTGATAAAAAAAAAAAAAATAAGGAAAGGTGGAGGAGACAGGACAGAGCCCCGAGTGACACTGCTGTTGGTAGGGAAGGAGGGAGAGGTTGAACCATCAATAATTACGGAGATAGAATGGCTGCAGAAACAGCGAGCTGTGAGAGAGCAGAGCGAAGGAGAAAAGCCGAAAGAGTGAAGTTTGGAGATCAGACCCTGGTACTGAGCTCTGTCAAAAGTTTTTGAGATATGAAGGATTATAACAAAGGATTCCCCAAAGTCTCACAGATAAAAAGATCATACATTCATAACACAGGAAAGGATATCACTGGTAGATCTCGCCTTGCGAAAACCATCCTGATCGTGAGAGAGAAGACCGTGAGATTGAAGATGCTTAAGGAAGGGAGAACTGAGAAGATGTTCAAAGCCTTTGGAAATCGTCAAAGTGAGAGCAATAGGACAGTAGTCGGAAGGGTTTGAACAATCACCCTTCTTTAGAATAAGCTGTATTAAAGAAAGTTTCCAGGAAAGAGGAAAAGTTTTGTTTTTTTAAACAGAAGAAAAATAAACAAGCAACTACTGTACAGGTGAAAGTTCTGAAGCACATTCCTTCAAGATAAGAGGAGAAATGTCATCTCGTCCATATGCCTCCAGAGAGAGAAGCTCTTTTTTGACTGTATGAAAAGAGATTATAAGGAGAGGCATAGGATTGGTAAGGGGTGCATTGGGGGTGTTGGAATGTTAGAATCATCCAATGTGGAGTGAGAAGAGAAATCCAAAAAGTTGCTTTGTCAGTAGGAGAGACAGCTATAGTGTCATCGGAACGTAAAAACATAGGAAAGGTAGTGTTACAGTTGTTGGAGATAAGACCAGAAAGACATTCGTGAAAGAAGAGGAGCGATTGTCACACTTTCTTTGGATAAAGGAATGTTTCGCCTCATGAATGACATAGTTGCAATGATTTGGAGTGGAGATGAAGGCTAAATGTGAGTTCAAGAAAGAAGACTTTTTGTTCCAGGTCCGATATGCCACGTCCCTTGCACAAATGGTTGAACCAGGAATTAGAAAAATAGATAGTCTTAAAAGGGATGGGGACATAAGCCTCCATTTCTGCATCAATAACTTCAGATATACTTTCTGCAGACACAGTGGCATTGCCCGTGGAGAGGCAGTAATCTTCCCAAGGAAAGTCAAAATAGAATTTCCATGAGCCAGTCGAGTCAGCACTATTAAAGTGTCAATACCGGCGTTCAGAGAGCAGTCGGAGGAGGAGTGGAAAGTAAAGAGACATTTACAAGAGTGTAGTCAGAGGAACCAATCGAGACTGAAATTGTGTAGCTATAATGCAATGGATTGGAGGTGAAAAACAGGTCCAGAGTATTGGGAGAGTGGTCATGATGATCTGGAATATGGAGATGGTGGTTGATAATTTGCTCCAAATCATGAAGAATGTAAAGTGTGAGAACTTCAATCTCCACACCATCTGTGTGGGAAGATTTCAACCTCTTCCTGTGGTGTACATTGAAGTGTCCTGCATCGAGGACTTCAGCTTGAGGGTGAGGATGCACAGCCTCATGGCAGAAATTTAGATAGTCCAAATTTTTTTGTAAAGTTTGTAGAGCTGAGAGCGCAGGAGGTGAAACAGAGAAAAATAGTGATAGTTTGGAGACAAATCTTCAGCCAGATGAGGTCAAAGTTTGGAGTTTCAAGGTCCACAAGGCGTACAACAGGTGCGTTGATGTTGGAATAAGCACAGACTCCTCCTTTGAAGTGGAATCGTGAGTGAAGGTTATAGTTTTAAATGTGAAAGGAATGAACAAGAACATCATTTGACAGTTGGGTCTCTTAGAGAAGCAAGATATTCAGAGAGGTACTAACTAAATGGTGTTCAACAGAGGAAAGGTTTGAAGAAAGACCACAAATGATGGTGAAATTAATAGACACATAATCAGGTTTATTCGAAAGGTACCGGTCTAGGGAGGGACCGATACGACCACTGCCTGAGCCTTCCATCTTGTTGGCAGCAGCGACAAGTGGGACTCCAGAGATTATTTGCATCCCCATTATGCCGGGAACTAGGGGCCACAAACTTGTTGGACTTCTCCATGTTTGTAATTGGTGGTTTAGAAAAAAATGAAAGGAACGCGAAAGAATGTAAAGATATGGAGTGAAAATGAGCAAGATGGTGCATGTGAGGAAGAGAAATTAAAGTCACCTCAGTAACTTAATTTGCATGAGACAGAAAGTAAGACCAGCAATTCTAACATGGAGAGCATAAGATGGTTCCGGGCACCACGTTAATGTTCCTAAGTCAGGATGGTAGTACCACCCTGGGTGGTTGCTGCATACAACCGACCATAGGTCTACGTCCTATGCACCAGGGCTATTGAGAATTTACCCTTGAAGTTGGCCAGATGTTGTTTTCTGGCTTTCCTGAGAGTGGACACACACTTGATCCGGGTCATGTGGAATGACCGAGGTTGCCTATGGCTGGATTTGCCATAGGCAAAAAGGCAGATGAGATGGTATAAATGACTACATAATAGAGAGCAAGCTTGTGTGGAAGGATTCCCAGGTATAATTACTATCAGGAGAGGTGGAAATGAAGGACCAGTCTTGACATGAGAGGGCAGCTTGCAGTCCCGACCAGTCAGCTTGGATAAACTTCCAGACTATACGGCGCTGAGGCAGCCCTCTGACAATAGCTCGAGAGATGCTACCTCTCACAAGCACATGATCAGATTAACCTATTGAACAACAAGACGAACAGGAGACATGTTTTAGGAGAATTCATCATTACCAAATCCAGAAGAGAGGATGTGCTACTGGAAAAAATCCTGGTCAGAAAACTCACTGATTGGGTGAGGCCCATGGAGTCACTGAAGTCGTTTTCTGCAATGTCATGGCTGGTTAAAGAGGTACAACACCCAGGTGACAGTTTAAGTCACTGCATACGAGGAAGAAAGAGACTTGGTATGGGTGGTGATAAGATGGTCAATGTTGGAAGAGAGGGAGATGTAAATAGTCATCCCTGTTAGGAAGATGGCAAAGTACACAGACAAACATGAGGTTGTTGTGAAGTTGAAAGAGCAGCCAAAGGTACTTCTGGTGGTCAGGAGGAGAAGGGTAGTACACGGACAGTGGGAAATGGAGTTATGAACATAGACTGCAACTCCGCCACCGGAATGGGGTTCAGGCCTATCGGACTGGCAAAGGCAATATTCAGGAAGGACTAGGAGGCATCCTGGGGGAGAGAGAATTATGTTCAGCAGACCATGTCAGATTTACCAGTGGCAGCTTGGATTGAGAGACATGTCAAATTGGAGCAAAGACCTCGGATGTCGGTGGTCCATAGAGTTAGGGATGGGGGAGGAGGTGCTGTTGGCAGGAAATAGCAAAGAGGGAGAGGGGAAAGATTGGAGGAGTGGGAGAGCATGGAGGGAGGTATGCGGGAGGATGTAGAAGGTGGAAGGTGACGTGGAGTGAGCATGGAGGGGTCTGGACGCAGGGGGGGAGAAGGGAAGAGGCGAGAAGCATGAGAAGATTCACCGTGACACACTTCATCCTCATGGATTCACCATGACACACTTCATCATTATAGATTCACCATGGCACACTTCATCATTATGGATTCACCATGACACACTTCATCCTCATGGATTCACCATGACACACTTCATCATTATAGATTCACCATGACACACTTCATCCTCATGGATTCACCATGACACACTTCATCCTCATGGATTCACCATGACACACTTCATCATTATAGAATCACCATGACACACTTCATCATCATGGATTCACCAGGACACACATCATGATCATGGATTCACCATGACACACGTCATCATTATGGATTCACCATGACACTTCAAAATCATGGATTCACCATGACACACTTCATAATCATGGATTCGCCATGACACACTTCATAATCATGGATTCACCAGGACACACATCATAATCTTGGATTCACCATGACACACGTCATCATTATGGATTCACCATGACACCCTTCATAATCAGGATTCACCATGACACACTTCATAATCATGGATTCACCATGACACACTTCATAATCATGGATTCACCAGGACACACATCATAATCATTGATTCACCATGACACACTTCATCATTATGGATTCACCATGACACACTTCATCATCATTGATTCACCATGACACACATCATCATCATACATTCACCATGACACACATCATCATCATTGCTTCCCCATGACACACATCATCATCATGGATTCACCATGACACACATCATCATCATACATTCACCATGACACACATCATCATTGCTTCCCCATGACACACATCATCATCATGGATTCACCATGACACACATCATAATCATGGATTCACCATGACACACGTCATCATTATGGATTCACCAGGACACACGTCATAATCTTGGATTCACCATGGCACACGTCATCATTATGGATTCACCATGACACACTTCATTATCATGGATTCACCATGACACTTCATAATCATGGATTCACCAGGACACACATCATAATCTTGGATTCACCATGACACACGTCATCATTATGGATTCACCATGACACCCTTCATAATCAGGATTCACCATGACACACTTCATAATCATGGATTCACCATGACACACTTCATAATCATGGATTCACCAGGACACACATCATAATCATTGATTCACCATGACACACTTCATCATTATGGATTCACCATGACACACTTCATCATCATTGATTCACCATGACACACATCATCATCATACATTCACCATGACACACATCATCATCATTGCTTCCCCATGACACACATCATCATCATGGATTCACCATGACACACATCATCATCATACATTCACCATGACACACATCATCATCATTGCTTCCCCATGACACACATCATCATCATGGATTCACCATGACACACTTCATCATCATGGATTCACCATGACACACATCATAATCATGGATTCACCATGACACACGTCATCATTATGGATTCACCAGGACACACGTCATCATTATGGATTCACCATGACACACTTCATTATCATGGATTCACCATGACACTTCATAATCATGGATTCACCAGGACACACATCATAATCTTGGATTCACCATGACACACGTCATCATTATGGATTCACCATGACACCCTTCATAATCATGGATTCACCATGACACACTTCATAATCATGGATTCAACATGACACACTTCATAATCATGGATTCACCAGGACACACATCATAATCATTGATTCACCACGACACACTTCATCATTATGGATTCACCATGACACACATCATCATCATACATTCACCATGACACACATCATCATCATTGCTTCCCCATGACACACATCATCATCATGGATTCACCATGACACACTTCATCATCATGGATTCACCATGACACACATCATAATCATGGATTCACCATGACACACGTCATCATTATGGATTCACCAGGACACACGTCATAATCTTGGATTCACCATGGCACACGTCATCATTATGGATTCACCATGACACACTTCATTATCATGGATTCACCATGACACTTCATAATCATGGATTCACCAGGACACACATCATAATCTTGGATTCACCATGACACACTTCATAATCATGGATTCAACATGACACACTTCATAATCATGGATTCACCAGGACACACATCATAATCATTGATTCACCATGACACACTTCATCATTATGGATTCACCATGACACACTTCATCATCATTGATTCACCATGGTTGTCAGGTCAGGTTCGATCTGTGACCTGCTACAGGTACCATGTAAACCTGTACTAACCTGTTCCATGGTCGGGTTGTCGGCGACTAAACCGTCTCCCCCACCAGGTTTTCTGGTGAGGAGGGTGTTTGGATATGGACACCCAGCAGGATTAAAAACAAAACCTGTCAAAGGGCGGAGGAGCTCCTTGTGAGCCAACAGCCATCCATATCTAGTGCCCAACTGTGTCTGCGGACGTCCTCCTGCAGTTGGGTCACTTCTTATTAGGAGGTTGGTGGCAGGATTTGCACTCCGGCCACCGTAAAACCCTTCATTCCGCAAAACGCAAAAACGCAAAAAATCTGAAAACCCACTCCGTGGGAGTACCTCCTGTGCAGCTTCCCTTCGCAGGGCAGCTCACCGGATGACGGGATTGGGGCAAAGCCTTCGGGACCCCCAATCTTTGATAGGAGGGAAACTACGGGGTAACATCCCTGGGTCAGATTGCGGGAGAGTGTCGGAGTGGTGCTGAGGTGTCGTCCACCAGACGGCGGTCTCCTTGGGTTAACCTGAGGCGGTCCCTTCGGGTGGGTGCCTGGAATGTCCTATCCCTAAGAGAGGATGATCACCTGTCTCTGTTATCATCTGAGCTCAAGCGTTTGGACATCGGGATTGCAGCACTCTCTGAGGTTCGGAGACCGGATTGCGGCGAGATAATGGTGGGTGGTTACACCTACTATTGGTCTGGTCGCTCTGATGGTTACCATACCCAAGGAGTTGCTGTAGCTGTGTCCAATAAGCTGACCCCAATGATAATTGAGGTAACACCGGTCAACGAGCGTATTATGAGATTAAGGATTCGTCAATCCTTAGGTGTCATTTCCCTGGTCTCTGTTTATGCTCCGACTGAGGCGAGTGATCTCACCGTGAAGGATGCATTCTACGCCACACTCGAGTCTGTGGTTGATCAGTGCCCCAGACGAGATACACTTCTCGTCTTGGGGGATTTCAATGCATCGACTGGAACTGAGAGGGACGGTTATGAGGTGTGTGTTGGTCCCCATGGGTCAGGAACTATGAACCAGAATGGCACTAAGTTCCTTGACTTTGCAAGAAGTCATGGACTTAGGGTGGCTGGTTCATGGTTTCAGCGCCCACAAGCTCATCGCTGGACTTGGTATTCCAACGCTGGCGGTGTGGCAAAGGAGATTGACCATGTCCTCATTGACGGTCGTTGGAGGATGATCCAGAACTGCAGGGTCTACCGGAGTGCTCAGTTCCTCAATACTGACCACAGGCTTGTTGTAGCAACTCTAAAGCTGCACCTTAAATCCTGGAGAATGGTACCATCCCAGCCGAGGCTGGATGTTGCCAAGCTCAGGGATGAGAGAGTAGCTGAGGAGTTTGCGAACAGGCTGAGTGGACACTTGGGGGGTCTGGGTGCCTTGGGGGGTCCTGAAGAGTTGTGGAGCGCCTTCAAGACCACCGTCCTTGATGTTGCCGGTGGATGCCTTGGAGCTCACCGCAGGGCAAAGAAGAATTTTGTCTCTCAAGGGACACTGGATACCATTGACCAGAGTCGCAGGGCCAGGCTGAATGGCAGAGCTGAGCTGTTCAGGGAGCTGAGGCGTAAAACTGTACGTGCACTGAGGGTGGACAAGGAGGCCTATGTGCGAGGAATCTGTGAGGGGGTAGAGCATCACCTGTGGACAGGTGATTCTCGTCCCGCTTACAGGGGAATTCGCGCATTACGTTCATCCAAGCCCATCCCTCGGAGCACTACAGTTCGAGCAGAGAGTGGTAGGCTCTTGACAGAGGAGTCTGAAGTGAAGGCCCGCTGGGCCGGTTACTTTGAGCGGTTGTACCAGGCTGATCCCCCAACTGTCGAGTTGGACGTCAAGGGTGTTACAATCCCTGTTGCTGACCCTCGAATCAACTGTGGTCCACCTACGCTTGTGGAAACACGGGCTGCGGTGAACCAGTTGAAACGGGGCAAAGCTCCAGGGATCTGTGGCATCCATGCCGAACTTCTCAAGGCTGGTGGAAATGCTGCACTCGTGTCGTTGCATGCAGTTTTGTGCTCTGCCTGGAACACAGGCATCATCCCACCTGACTGGAAGAGGGGCCTTGTTGGCCCTCTCTGGAAAGGGAAGGGTGATCGCCAAGACTGCAACAACTACCGAGGGGTGACGCTGCTCTCAGTGCCGGGCAAGGTCTTTGCTCGGATAATTCTCGATAGGGTTCGCCACCATCTGCTTGAGCACCAGCGTCCAGAGCAGTCAGGCTTTACAAAGAGGTCAACGATTGACCGTATCCTTGCACTTCGTGTCCTCACCGAACGCAGACGAGAGTTTCGGCAGGGGCTGCTTGCAGCCTATGTTGATCTCTGTAAAGCGTTCGATTCAGTGAATCGGGATGTCCTCTGGAGGATTATTGGTCTTCGTGGGGTGCCACCAAAACTGATCGATCTGATGTCTGAACTCTACTCTGGTACTGAGAGTGCTGTGAAGTGTGGTGGTACCATCTCTGACTTATTTCCAGTTGTTACTGGAGTTCGTCAGGGATGTGTACTTGCCCCCACACTTTTCAGCACTTGTATGGTACGGATTCTAGGGAGGATGTCGGAGAGATCAAGTTGCGGTGCATCATTTGGGAATGTCAAGATCTCGGACCTTGACTTTGCAGATACTTTAGACATCCTCTTGGGGGCCCTCGAGGTGCTGAATGAGGAGTCGGAGCCGTTGGGATTACGGGTTTCTTGGGTCAAAACTAAGATCCAGGCTTTCGGTGACATCTTGGATGCTGCTGTCCTGTCTGTGTCTGTTTGTGGTGAGGATGTTGAGGTCGTGGAGAGATTCACTTACCTTGGCAGTGATATTCATGTCTCTGCTGGCTGTGAGTCAGAGGTCAATCGACGTCTGGGTCGGGCCTGGGGAGTCATGGATTCACTGGATCATGGGGTGTGGCGCTGCCGGTACCTGTGCGGGAGGACGAAAGTCCGAGTCTTCAGGTCCTTGGTACTTCCAGTCTTGCTCTATGGGTGCGAGACTTGGACTCTGATCAAGGATCTGAGACGGAGACTTAATTCCTTTGGTACCAGGTCTCTTCGGAGAATCCTTGGCTATCGCTGGTCGGATTTTGTGTCCAACGAGTGGTTGCTGAGAGAGACTCGGATGAGATTTGTTACTCCTATACCTGACCTGACCTGACTTCATAATCATGGATTCACCAGGACACACTTCATAATCATGGATTCACCAGGACACACATCATAATCATTGATTCACCATGACACACTTCATCATTATGGATTCACCATGACACACTTCATCATCATTGATTCATCATGACACACATCATCATCATGGATTCACCATGACACACTTCATCATCATGGATTCACCATGACACACATCATCATCATGGATTCACCATGACACACATCATCATCATGGATTCACCATGACACAGTTCATCATCATGGATTCACCATGACGCACTTCATCATCATGGATTCACCATGACACACATCATCATTATGGATTCACCATGACACACATCATCATGGATTCACCATGACACACTTCATCATCATGGATTCACCATGACACACATCATCATGGATTCACCATGACACACTTCATCATCATGGATTCACCATGACACAGTTCATCATCATGGATTCACCATGACGCACTTCATCATCATGGATTCACCATGACACACATCATCATTATGGATTCACCATGACACACATCATCATGGATTCACCATGACACACTTCATCATCATGGATTCACCATGACACACTTCATCATCATGGATTCACCATGACACACTTCATCATCATGGATTCACCATGACACACATCATCATTATGGATTCACCATGACACACATCATCATGGATTCACCATGACACACTTCATCATCATGGATTCACCATGACACACTTCATCATCATGGATTCACCATGACACACATCATCATGGATTCACCATGACACACTTCATCATCATGGATTCACCATGACACACTTCATCATCATGGATTCACCATGACACACTTCATCATCATGGATTCACCATGACACACATCATCATCATGGATTCACCATGACACACTTCATCATCATGGATTCACAATGACAATCTTCATCATCATGGATTCACCATGACACACATCATCATCATGGATTCACCATGACACACATCATCATTATGGATTCACCATGACACACATCATCATGGATTCACCATGACACACTTCATCATCATGGATTCACCATGACACACATCATCATTATGGATTCACCATGACACACATCATCATGGATTCACCATGACACACTTCATCATCATGGATTCACCATGACACACTTCATCATCATGGATTCACCATGACACACTTCATCATCATGGATTCACCATGACACACTTCATCATCATGGATTCACCATGACACACTTCATCATCATGGATTCACCATGACACACTTCATCATTATGGATTCACCATGACACACTTAATCATCATGGATTCACCATGACACACTTCATCATCATGGATTCACCATGACACACATCATCATCATGGATTCACCATGACACACTTCATCATTATGGATTCACCATGACACACATCATCATTATGGATTCACCATGACACACTTCATCATCATGGATTCACCATGACACACTTCATCATCATGGATTCACCATGACACACTTCATCATTATGGATTCACCATGACACACTTCATCATCATGGATTCACCATGACACACTTCATCATCATGGATTCAGCATGACACACTTCATCATCATGGATTCACCATGACACACTTCATCATCATGGATTCACCATGACACACTTCATCATTATGGATTCACCATGACACACTTCATCATTATGGATTCACCATGACACACTTCATCATTATGGATTCACCATGACACACTTCATCATCATGGATTCAGCATGACACACTTCATCATCATGGATTCACCATGACACACTTCATCATCATGGATTCACCATGACACACTTCATCATTATGGACAGACCAATATCGATTCACCATGACACACTTCATCATCATTGATTCATGACACACTTCATCATCATGGATTCACCATGACACACATCATCATCATGGATTCACCATGACACACTTCATCATCATGGATTCACCATGACACACTTCATCATTATGGACAGACCAAAATCGATTCACCATGACACACTTCATCATCATTGATTCACGACACACTTCATCATCATGGATTCACCATGACACACATCATCATCATGGATTCACCATGACACACATCATCATCATGGATTCACCATGACACACATCATCATTATGGATTCACCATGACACACATCATCATTATGGATTCACCATGACACACATCATCATTATGGATTCACCATGACACACATCATCATCATGGATTCACCATGACACACATCATCATCATGGATTCACCATGACACACATCATCATTATGGATTCACCATGACACACATCATCATCATGGATTCACCATGACACACTTCATCATCATGGATTCACCATGACACACATCATCCTCATGGATTCACCATGACACACTTCATCATGGATTCACCATGACACACATCATCCTCATGGATTCACCATGACACACTTCATCATGGATTCACCATGACACACATCATCCTCATGGATTCACCATGACACACATCATCATGGATTCACCATGACACACTTCATCATGGATTCACCATGACACACTTCATCATGGATTCACTATGACACACATCATCCTCATGGAGAGACCATTATCGATTCACGATCGTGAGATTCGGTAACATTTTTGTTCCAGACATCAACAACTGCAGCAAAAGAAATTCCGCAGGAATCCCCACACAGTGCCGTGCTTACGCACGCGCCCCCCACGTCCCTTGCCCCCACAAAACGGTTACCATGGCGACGAGGCGTACAAAGTGCAGCAATCCAATTGGTTGAGCCAGTCTGGGTGCGTTTCATGAATGCTAATGAGGGTTTCTCTTGGTGCCTCATCACTCCTCTCGTGCAGGGGCGTGGCCAATAAACAAAACAGAGACAAAGTGAGCATTAGCTCCGCCCCTTTACTCCACCTCTTGCTCCACCTCTTTCTCCGCCCAAGCCGGTGGTGGGGGTGTCGGAACAGAGTTCGAGGGAGGTCGTTTCAGTTGGGTGGAGTGAGGTTCATCAATATTCTGTGAAATAAAGCCACGAAGTGAGGAAGGTGAGAGGAACCAAAAGAGGAGAAACGGAATGAGCAGCGAAGTGAAGAGTTGGAGTAAAGAATTGTGAATGGAGAGATGGGTGGTTTGTGAGAATGTTCTTCTGCAATGATACACGGTGGATTGAACGATGTGGAGGGAGTGGTCCCCGAGTGTTCCATTTCATTTCATCAACAGCATAAAAGAAAAGGGCACTTGGGAGAGCGCAGACCTCAACCGCCACGCAATGCCCGATTCATTTTAACATATCGGGGCCAAGAATGTATCAAAATATCAGGCTATACAGTATATAGTTGTTGGCACCATCTCTCAATGGTGAAGAATCAGTTTAACAAGCTCGAATGAGCTCAGATCCTCATCATCTTAATGATGACGTCATAAAAACGAATATGACGTCATTGTGATGTATCAGGTTTGCGATAAATTAATTATCTGTGCTAATGCCCGGCTTGATTCCCGCAAACAAAATTCAAACAGCTTGCCCAGTTTTGGAGATAATGGAAAAGGCAATTTCCATTAGCGGCGATATTATGATGTCAACTTTTTTTCTCGGAAGAATTTCCAAAATCGGAGAGGGTTACTGCCTGCGCGTGGGCTTTCTGCATATACATGGTAAGTTTCACGAAGATCCGAACTCTGGGTTGTCAAACAAAAAATGTCAAAAAATAGGAATGACGTCATAAAAAATTGATATGACGCCATAGTGATGTATCATATGTGCGGTAATTCATCTTTGCTAATGCCCTGTTCGATTCCCACAAACAGGATTCAAAAGGCTTGCCTCGTTTCGGAGATAATTTTTTAGGCGATTTCCATTAGCAGAGATATTTTGACGTCATAACTTATTTTCTCGGAGGAATTTTCAAAATCGGAGATGGTTACTGTCTGCGCGGGGTATTTTTACATGTATATGCCAAGTTTCAGGAAGTTTTGATGAAAACTGTAGGCTGTGAAACAAAAAAAGTCCACAAGAACAACAACGTGAGTACGACTTAGAGATCCTCCACCAGGATCTAAAAATTCTAGTGGTCGGATCTTCACCAAAATGTAATCAGTTTGTCCTTGTCACAACGAACCTGTCCACAAAATTTCATCTGATTCATGTCCACAACTTTTTTAAGATATCCTGCACACAAACAAACAAACAAACAAACAAAGGTGAAAACAACTTCCTTCCACATTCGGTGGCAGAGGTAAATAAGCTGAAACCCTAACACTGAAGTTCCGTATTAAACAGAATGCAGAGGCGGCTTTGCAATGATGATGTTTGATAATTGTGATGTCCCTTCCTTTACGAGGAGGAGACATATTTATTAAAGACTGTTTGTATTTTTTTTAATCATTTAAGCCTTAGTGGAGCGCGCACACACACACACACGCACGCACACACACACACACGCACGCACACACACACACACACACACACACACACACACACACACACACACACACACACACACACACACACACACACACACACACACACACACACACACACACACACACACACACACATAAATATATATATGTAAAAAAAAAAAAATATATATATATATATATATATATATATATATATATATATAAAAATATCAATATATGTAAATTATATATTATATACATATATATATATATATATATATATATATATATATATATATATATATATCTTCTTCTTCTTCTTCTTTCGGCTGCTCCCGTTGGGGGTCGCCACAGCGGATCATTCGTATGATCCGCATAGTGATTTGGCACATGTTTTACGCCGGATGCCCTTCCTGACACAACCCTGGTCGCCTCTTACGACACAGGGATATGGTACACCTATTTTTTAACCGGGGTATATACTGGCCCAGTATACTGGTACTCACTTCGCCGACCTCGGAAGGATGACAGGCTGAGTCAACCCCCTGGTGTATATATATATATATATATATATATATATATATATATATATATATATATATATATATATATATATATATATATATATATATATATATATATATATATACATATATATACATATATATATATATATATATATATATATATATATATTGTTGTGGTTACCAAATTCGCAAACCACCATTCAGGTCCCTTAGGTGAGGTATTTCGGTAAGTACATGTGTAGTTAGGCCCAAACCCGTTGTCTAGTGGGAATACATGTCATTTATGCGTGCTGCGACTCTTCAGGATAGCCGTTTTTCTTTTGCTATCTTTATTTTGGACCAACCGCCATGATTACCACCACAACCACAACATCAACCACCAACCACAACGCCGCTTCACCACAACCGCCACGACCTTCACGTCACACCTCGCAACCGTCGCATCGCCACCGTTCTTGCGCCGCTTGTGGGTACCGGTGTTGGACTCGTGCAGGGCGCGCGCCGAACAGCGTGTACAAAATCACGGATTTTGTGCTTCAAAAACGGATCAAAAACGACACACGCCCACTTTTGTTCCGTCCAATCGGTGAGCGAGGGGCGATTTGGCCCCGCCCCCAGGGCGTTGGAGGGCGATCGATATATGCAAATTTATGGATCAAAAAGCATTCACGCCCACTTTTTCTCGGGCCAATGGGGAGCGAGGTGAAAGGTCGAAGGGAGGGGGTCAAAGGCGAAGCCACGGGGCTTATATAAGCTACCGCGTTCGTCAGTCCAGGTAGTAGTAGAGTCGAGACGGAACAGAGTTAAGACTTCGCGGGCGGTGGAGTTGGCAAGAAGGAGCTGGTCGTCGTGTGCGTTGGAGTCGGAGTGGAGGGGACGGAGCTGTGGAGAGGCGGCGAGGGCAGACGAGGGGGTGCTCGCATCGTGCAGGGAGCTGCACCCCAGGGAGGCCGACAGCGCGACCTGGCCGAGGTGGAGACGCTCGTCGCGGGGCAATAAAAATCCTCTATACCCCGAGCATCAGCAACCCCCTCCTGTTTCCCCCCGCGCTGAGATAGTGCGACCAAGGGGGCCCCTTTCCCACCCCCTACCAGACACTGCCCGCGAGGCCCGCGGAGTTGAGGCACCATCGCCGCTCCGCGTCTCATCACCAGACGGGTAGGCCCGACCCGGTCTCGGCCTCAGGCCCGCCTCATCCTTTGAGGGTGTTCTTTTTCTTTGCTTTGAGTGTATGTGTTGTCGGCGCCGTCTGTGAAGTAAAATTGTATAAGTGTTGCCGTGTGCTCGTGTAATCGGTATTAGATCTGCATTGTCGCATTTGCTTTTTGTGTAAATTTCATTGTGTTTTTCTTTTCTGTGTGCATTTGGTGGAATTGTATATGTGTGCTTTCCGTTCGTCGCGAATAAATGTGCTTTGTGTTGAACTGTTTCCCGCTTCGCTTCGTCATTTCCTTCATTGAATCCTCATCTTGCTTCACGTAAAGGGTTGGTAGTGGGCTGAATACGCCCGATAATTAATCGAACCGTCGAGGTCGACGATAACACCGCTCGGTTATCCCGATAGTACGGAACGGGTCGCTTAAGTGGCCCGTGTCCGAAGTCGACCTGCGGCGAGGTGCGATCGCCCGGTCTACCCTCCGCGTGGGTCCTTAGGTAGGTCGAATTTGGCGAGCAACCCTATCCCACGCGGGGGCTGATTGGCTCGATCGCGGTGAGACCGAAAGGTCCACCCGTGACTGGTTCCCGGCGTTAGTCCGAGAGGGTCACGACTGGATTGTCCGTCCGGTGGGCGACGTGCCGCGATTCGAGTTACGTGGCCGTCAGCACGCCGGCGGGCGCGAATCCGCAACAATATATATATATATATATATATATATATATATATATATATATATATATATATATATATATATATATATATATATATATTGTTACGGCTGTGGAAATTCGCAGAACACCATAAAGGATATCCCCAAGATCAGTTATATCGCTAAGTTTGTGTTCAGATAGATTTCCCCACCGTGGTCTAAAGGGGTTTATTCGTGTTATCAGAGCTGTGATCTTCGAGTTAGCCGTTATTCTTTGCTATCGTTATTTTGGACCAACGACACAACCAACCACCTTTTTCACAAGCGTCCAACCACACCACCATCACGACCACCACACAACACCAACCACACCACCATTACAACAACCATGATCACCTCAATCACCAACCACACCACCAACCACCTTTTTACAAGCACCCAACCACACAACCCTCACGACCACCACACAACGCCAACCACACCACCATTACAACAACCATGACCACCTCAACCACCAAACACACCACCAATCACCTTCTCCACAACCACGCTACAACCCTCTCCGCATCAAAAACCGTCTCTGCCATGGAGAAAGAAGAAGGGGTTCCGATAATGCAAGGGATTTTCCCTCCTGCTTTCCCGCGCTTCGGGACAGGGGAAGGGCAGATTGAACCAGGGGTCAAAGGTGATGTAGGGTGGGGGGGCCTGTTTTTGGGCAATAAATATCCCTGGCCCACATTCCCATTGAGGGCCACCGCAACGATTTTTTCTTCCCTTCGCGCGCCGCGAAGGGAGGAGCCAGGGCGTTGGAGGTAAAACACGCCCTCCTTCTGGAGGCTTCCCGCGGGAGCTGGAAGAAGGGCGGGGCGAGAAGGCAGGGGGAATAAAAAGGGCGCACGGAGCGTCCGCAGTTCAGTTGGTTGTTGGTCGGTCGGTGGAGGTCTCGGTCTGGGTGGAGCAGTCGGTCAGTGGAGGTCTCGGTCTGGGTGGAGCAGTCAGTCGGTGGAGGTGCTTGAGAGGGTCCATCGAGGGTCGCCTAACCAATTCACCACGAGGGTGGAGGTAACCTGCGGCAGCCTCTGGGAGTCCCTTCGGTCAACCAGGCTCCTTGGACATAAAGGCCTACGGGTCCAGTCTGACTCCCTTGCCTTTGAGGGGGTCTTTCTTTGCTTTTATTTGTGTGAATGATGTGGCGCCATGTCCCGTTAAGTAGAGAAACTGTTAAGTGCCTGTACATAATTCATTCTCGATGGTTGTAGCGCTTCGCCTTGCTCGCGTATTTGTCCCGTCCCGCAGTCTTCGCAAAACAACTACATGCGTGTTTCCCCCATTGACTGCATAACTGCATGCGTGCCACATTCATTGCTTTTGTGTGTTTTGCATACCTGCATGACTTCATTGCTTTATTGTATATGTGCTTGTATAATAAATGTGCCTGTTTAAATGTTAACCTGTTCGTCGTGTAATTTTCCCTCCATTTGAATGCCATATTGTCTTTCAGAATACCGATAATAGAATCGGGTCCGGCGAGGTCTCGCGATAATACACCGCTTGGTTATCCCAGAACGGAACGAGCCGCTTAAGCGGTTCCTGTCCAAGCAGACCTTGCTGAGGTACGGTCTCTCGGTTGTCTGCCCGCGCGAATACTTAGGTATATCGATAATTCGGCGATTGACCCTGTCGCGCGTGGGTAGAGTGTTGACTCGGCCGTGGTGTGCGCTTGGAGCACAACCGTGACTGGTTTCCTGCGTTGTTCCGGAAGGTCGCGACTGAATTGTCCATCCGGTGGGCGAAGCGGCAGCGATTCGGCTAAAAGCGGTCGTTCGCACGCCGGCAGGCGCAAATTCGTAACAATACATATATTGTCACGAATTTTAGAATCCGGTCTGATGAATGCATCCACACATCCAGGTCCTCAGACAGTTATTTCCTTAAATGCATGTTCAGATTAGCCCCGTCCCCATGTCTAATGGGATCTTAAATGTGATGCGTTGAGAAGGGTAAAGAATAGATCCCCTCTCTTATGGGAAGCTTTTATTTCTTTCTTTACGACAGACACGTTTACACACATTTCTTTCACGAGCGTTGGCGCCCACCTTATTTTTCCTCAGCAATGTTTATGCACATATTTCTTTCGCGAGCGCCGATACCCGCCTTTTTTTCGAGCACACGGGTCGTCACGGCAACGGTGCACAAATGGGGTGGGGTGAGCTTGGGGGGGACTCTGCGCCCGCAGAGACGGGCCGCAGATATAAAAAGAATTGGAGGTCCGTTCTGGGGGAGAAGAAAGGGAGAGGGGAAGTGTGCGAGAAGAGAAGCGAGCAAGCAAGCGCGAGCGAACAAGAAGTGTGGAAGTGAGAGAGAAGTAAGCGAGAGAGAAGTAAGCGAGAGAGGAAGCGAATGTGTAAGTGCGCAAGAGAAAGAAAGCGAGAGTTGAAGCGTGCGAGGGAAGAAGCGAGCCAGAGAGGAAGCGTGCGAGCGAGGAAGCGTGTGAGCCCGCAAGTGAGCAAGCGAGCGTGTGGTGCACGTGTGGGTGTGAGCAGCGCCGACAACGAGTGAGGCACAGGTCAGTGAGGCCGTAAACGAGTAAGGCCGTAAACAATGCCGGATGGAGATACTGCATGTCACTCGACTACTGCGAGAAAACCACTACTCTAATTCATTCATCAAATCCTGTCGCCAGAAACCCAACTACAACAGCAACAATCTGACTGCACAAACACACACGGCAGTACTTCCTTACATACAACGTGCTTCTGAAACCACAATCCATATACTACATGAGTACAATGCCAACTTCACCCACAAACCACAATCATCCTTACGAGCACAGCTGTCAAAGCCGAAGGACCACGTGAATAAATGACAGAAATGACATCATCTTTTGCATCCCGTGTGAAGATTGTGAAACCAAATACGTTTGCCAAACATCCAAATGTTTATCCATACGGGTAACCGAACACCAACGTGCTGTAAGCTGACAAGACAAGTTATCCTTGATTGCAACACATGCACACACACACCAACACTCCAATACACGTTCTCATGGAATCAGACAACTACCCTTGGCATAGTATCATCAAGGGTGAATCTTGAGATTATCGAGGCCTGGTACTTTCGTGAAAACTCCATCAACCAACACATCGACTTGCATCCCACCCAAAGCACTACGCAATCGATTACAACAACATAAACAACAGTCATTCAATTGCGAGGAAGCCTTGTAATTGGCTTGGACTTCGAGCAATCCATGATGTGAACTGTCCCCCAGGGAACTTAAAGGTGTTTCCACCTCAGCACTCTCATCGCTTCTGAAGGCCCAGTCACACCTTGACGTTTTAGCCAGCTTATGCGGATTTTTGGAAAATTTGTCTAAAACGATGGTACACGTCGAATACGTTATGGGTAAGTTTTGATAACATTGAGAGCACGCTGAAAAACACTGCCATACGTCGTTGTACGCTGGCTTTAAACGTTCTACTTTTCGGTTGTCCTCAACTTTTCCATGCTTGAAATTTTAAGACTTATGCCAGCGTATGACTCACACGTTCCGCATAACGCTGGCCACAAGTTGTAGGCACGTCACGCGATCGTCGACACGCGTCGACACACGTTACTTGTGAGTTACTCATAAGTCAAAACACGTCGAGGTAATGTTTAGCGTACCCGAAACTTATTTCTAACCTATGAGTAACGTGTTGTACTCGCGTTACGCGATCGGTGACACACATCGACACACGTTACTAGTAAGGTGCTCATAAGTCGAAACACATCAAGGTAATGGTTAGCGTCAGTGTTCCAGACTCCCTGGTTTGTTTGTTTTTTGTTTTTTTTTTCTTCCTTCCTTCGGTATGATGGTGATTTTGACACTTCGATTTCTAGTGCGGTTATAATATAATATAATTAATAGGCTGCCGCTCAACGATTTAAATCATAACCGCACTGTACACTGAACACCGTCTTACTGAAGAAAAAAAAAAACCGGGAGTCTGGAACACTGACGTTAACCATTACCTTGACGTGTTTCGACTTATGAGCACCTTACAAGTAACGTGTGTCGATGTGTGTCAACGATCGCATATCGTGCGTACAACTTATTCCCATCACATGCGGAGCGTGTGTCATACGGCAAGTACGTCGTAAAATTTTCAACATGTTTAAAATTACAAGACGTACTCCACTTACTACGACGTATGATAGCGTACTTTAGCGTTCTATTCACGCATACCAAACTTACCCATACCGTATTCGACGTACGCCAGCGTTTTAGATGCATTTTTCAGAGGTCGGCATACGCTGGCAAGATCGCCAAGGTGTGACTGCGATGTTGACACTTCCATTTCTGCGGCGGTTATGCTTTGAATCGTTGTGCGGCAGCCTTTTCATAACCTACGTCACGTCATCGTCGGCGATGCGTGCAGCGCGCTATGCATAAGTTAGACTATCGTTGGGTATCGGTTGTGAAGGCCGACAACAGGTTCAGCATTCGTTGGTATAAGTTATCTATAACACAACTAAACGTTGTGTCCGTTACTAAGACATTATGCAAAAGACCAAGTCGTTATGAATACGTCAGAATCTTTAAAAAAAACATCAAAAGTACAACGTAAGCCAGCGTTTTACATACATTTTAATACGTTGCCATTGCTGGCTAAAATGTCAAGGTGTGACTGGGCCTTGAGGCTTGAAATAAATAATTTAAATTTGATTTATTTTATTGCTCAGTGTGCTACTTCATTCTTTTACAAATATGAATCCTGAGCTGCAAATCTTTCGACATGTACATATATACTGCTATGGTTGTGGGGGTAGATGGAGGAATTTTAATAGCAAAGTTAGGATTGAATAGAGTTGTTTGATCCGTGGACATGAAGGAGACATTTCGATGTAATTAAGTAGGGAAACTGTGAGCTAAAGTGTTACTCGTCACCACATGGGGTGGTGGTGGGGGGGGGGGGTGCGGTGTTAATTAGATAGGGATTAAGGATAAGTTCCCCAGTATATGATCGTCCCCTGTGACCTATTCCTACGTTTTTGCATTTACAAACGAGCCAGGCGTGCCGAGCAGGCAGAAGCCCTGCCTTCCCAGGTTTTGTGCGAGCAGGCCATGTCCAGAGGTGGAAGAAGGAAGAGGTTTTGGTTGTTGGTTGAGAGTTCGGTGTGTAAGGGACGCATGTGGTTGGAGAGAACGGAGCGAGGAGATGGCGTGTAAGTTCAGGCATTAAGACCAGGTGTAAGACGTGTAAGACCAGGTCCTTTTATAGATCCGGTGGTGTGGGGCGGGGGCGACAACCCACAGCGATGTGTCGTCGCCCAAATCGGCCGCTATGGTTGGGCCCCGGCCAGCACACGGGCTGGCCGCCATGACCGGAAGCGGCTCCACTTCAGTTCTGGCCAGATGGTTCCAAACTGTGAAATTGTCTCACTCCGAGCACCGTGACATGAATCGCTTTGCACCGAACTCCGTGTCGTGCCCCGGCGACCCGCGGTTGGCGCTGGTCAATGTGCCTGCTCCAGGATGCGCCATGTGGCCCGAGCGATCTGGCCGCACAGCATGCCTCTGCCTGGTAGCAGCTGCATCAAGGCGGAGGTGTGGGAGGATGTCTGCCGTTCGCAGGAGACATTTGTGGCTGTCGTGGCAAGTGAAGACCGACGGTAAAATGTTATTGGAACCCCATGCGCAGACCCGACCAAAGATGTGTGTTATTCGTGCCCCGTTCTGCACGATGATAAAGTATCACGGGCTGTGCGTGAGTCCGCCATTGTACAAGTGGCCAGCGCGCGGGTCCGCCCGCCATCGAGCATGCCCCGTACAGTGCGATGATAAACCACCCCGGGGCCGTGCGTGGGTCCACCGCCCTGATCCGTGTCATGAATTCAGGGAAAAGATTGGAAGAGAGGAGACACAAATATTAAATGGGGATTTGGATTGGAAGGAGATGGATATAATCATTAGATGGGGATTTGGAAATGGGTTGGAAAGGACGCGGCCACGTGCACTTTGCATGTTTGACAGCATTTAGGGTGCCGTTTCTTCCATCTCCTCGGTACGTAGTCCATGCAGTGTGGGTGTCGTGTTGGGTGAGCTTTCTGTTTAGTTGGTAGAAATTACCGCTGCAGGTGCATTTGGCAGGCTGTGATTTCTGCAGAGGAGTGTCCGGCGTAATCCCTGCTTGGCCTTCGCTGAGGACCCATCTCACAGGGAAGGGCGCACGTGGCTGGGATTTACCTCAGGAATAAGAGTAGAAAATGAATAGGAATGAATGCAGAGATTTAATCAGACCTAGCTATGAAACTTACACAATGCACGCCCCGTTGTCACGCGAGACAAAAGGGAAGGGACTATCTGAACGTACATTAATGGAATAACTCTAGGGACCGCTGTACGATGGTTGCTATTGCTTTGGAGGAATGCAGTTCCCAGAACCGCAACAATACATTCATGGAAAGTGACCCGTATTTTGCGGGTTTGACCCGTTTTCTTTGTTTAAACCCATGGACCCATTTTCGTATCATTAAAACCCGAATTGGAGGGAAAGTACAAACAGTTTCAAAAATGCAATGTTTTGCTTCCATTCCACTCGCTTGGATTCACACACAGTGACAGATCTGTAGCGATCTCTATCCGATATGCAAGGGACCACTCTAATCTGACTCTATTGGCTGGATGACGTCATGAGCTTTATCCAACTGACCAATTCCTTCAATCCTCATCTGTACTCATTGTCATTTCCTCTCATCCACCATTTGTCATCACCCCGAATCAATGGGTCGGCCAATTTGCTTTACAAATCGCTCTTCGACTTCTTACTGTGATATTTATCGGTGCTTTCGAGTATTTTGAATGGTAGGACTTGATTCGAATTGTTTTCATTCATTCACAAAATTCCCGTTCCAAATTCAAACCATAATTTAAAAACATGAATGAAATGGGATACCATGATTCAGTTTGATGCTTGTGAATGAACGAACATTTCTCAAACTTTTATTGTCACGATTTGTCAAGATCATCATACAGCATTCATCACCATTTATCATCACCTGGTCTCTATAAACCAGGCAACACTGCTCTTTATTGTTGGGACGCTATTTGCAGTAAATGTGTTGTCGTGCGTCACAGGCGATAACTGGAAACAAAAAAGGAAATATAACTGAGAAATTGTTGTGTTCTTTCTTAGGTGTTATATTCTTTCCAAATATGTTGTTGAATTGCCAGATGTTGAAAGATTGTGAGGAAGATGATGATGCAAGAGGGAGGTGCACGTGGAGCATGAGGGAACCGCCATCTTAATGGAGTCTGAGAAATGTGAACGTTACATGTTGCGGAATAAATAGACTTGTGCCTTGTAAATAATCGCATTGTTTAGTGTCTGTTTAGCGAAATAACAGTTTTGTTTTTGAAGAAATGTTATATCTGTATGTATGTATGTATGTATATATGTATGTATGCATGTATGTATGCATGTATGTTGTCTTACTTGGAACCTCCTTATCATTATTGACTAGTTAACATATCGAATAGCATTTTTACCACGTTTGGTGAACCATTTGCGTGCTGCATTGTTTACGGCCACACAGTTCCCTGTTGCTTAATTAATTTTTTTTAATTGGGCTGTGAATTGCAAGTGGTATTTGCAACATAAAAACAACAATTTGGGTGTCTAGTTAGATGAATAACCAAAATTAAAACAAAAAAAAATAGTTTCCATTTTTTTATCTCGTTGCAAATCTGTTACCGCAGCACACAAAAGGATAAAAAACAACAACCCCACTTTCAATTCCTACCAACCCATTTTTTGTTCCATTCAACTTGCCATGTATGTTAATACAACAATATTCTAAACATAGCAGATACAGTTATGAAACCAAGGGAAAAAAAAACTCGCGGCACATGTCAGGATAATCTACTAAAATAATAAAAAAAATTGTTTTTTTTGTATACCTTGTCGAGGCTCGTGTGAGAGCAAACACACAACGCACAGCAGTGGGAAGGACAAAACAGTGGGGAACAGAGACATTAGATCTGTGGAAAGGCGAGGGATGGGGCGGGGAACATCGGGAATATAAGATGGACATTACAGGGACTTTCAGGAAGGAAAGCAAGGAATTTGAAGGACTAGTACGTGCCCGTACATGCAAAAAAAAAAAAACACACAAAAAAAAAACTTTAAAACCGCGAGCCAAAACAACAACCACACAGGCTGTTCCTTCGCTCTCGCGTATAGTCAGGAGGCCCAATGCAGAATAGTGTACGACCCTGCTGATTCCGTGTTAGAATAGTGCAACAGGTGTAAATTGACTGTCCAGACACACAGAAACGTGAATCAACTTGTTGCCAACTCTGGATATGGATAGTATGGCCGCCATGACAGTTTACAAAATGGTCGCCATTAAATACACTTTTCGTCATATTTCAGCCGCAAATTGACATGAAATTACAAAATTAGGGTCGATTTCCATGTTTTTGAGCATGCCTGAGCTGATGGGAGTATAGAAAAAAACATTGCTCCATCCATTTTCTAAAAATAATATGACTTGTTTTTCACTATATTATTTTTAAAGAAATGTTCAGGCTCGAATTAGAATGTCTGATTATACAAACCACAATCAATGAATTTTACAACTTTGCTATAAAATGAACCTAAACTACATAACTGTGTGTTTTTCTGTTACCCAGGACTAACTGAAAAATGAAAGCCGCAAGATTTCTCACAGGGGGTTCAAGGGATCGAGAAGAAGAAGAGCATGTAGACTGGAATAAATGCTTTATTTGCCAGGACAGTTCAAAAACTAGCAAGTCAACGCCACTTCGAAAGACTACAATCGTTGGTGTGAAAACTGTAGCTGAATGTTGCAAAGAAAGAGAGAAATATAATGACGCTAAATATGTTGACTCATTCTCAAGAATCACAAAATATTCTGTACCGGAGCACGTCGAAAAGATTCAATGGCACAAATTCTGCTATAGTGACTTTACTCACGCACAAAAAATAGACAGACTGAAGTCAAGGATTCAGCCACAATCTGTGACTTACGCAGAAGAGATACCCACAACATCAGGTTCCTCAGAGAAATACCATGTCCCAAAGTCACTAAGATCTGCGCACAGCGCTATGGATTGGTCAAAATGCGCTTTCTGCCAGACTGACATTCCTGGAAAAGCTGGTGTCCTGACAAATGTTGAATTTGATCACACATCATCCAGGATGCTTAGTTTGGCCCAAATTGACCCCACCATGCGTCACAGGTTTGCAGGTGTTTCAGACTTGATGGCAGCTGAAGGTAAATATCACCTCAAGTGTTATGTTTCTTTTCGCAGAAAGTATAAAAAGGAGAGTGGAGAGAAAAACCAGTCTCCTGAAAGCATCTGTTTCAGAAATGTGATGAACCAGCTTGAGAAAGAGCTGCAGAAGGGACATGTGCTTACCCTGAAAAACATCTGGGAACACTACAGCATGCTGTTATTGAATGATTTTGGAATTGAGGCTGGAGCCTACAAAAGCTACAATTTCAAGCAGAAAGTGGAGGTTCACTTTGGTAGTGACAAGGTGACATTCGTGCAGCCATTGGATGTCACAAAACCCTTCATAGTTGCGTCCTCAACTGTGACAAAGTTTGCCATGAGAACCGCCGTGAATGATTTATCTGAAGAAGGTGAAAGTTCTGAAGAAGATGAATTGGCCCAGTGCAGTCTGCCTCATCATGAGAACGAAATCCTAAGCTGGATCTTCAGAGTGGGCATAAAGATTTAGTGACGTAAAACACTCTCCAGGGCATAGCATTATCGGTGGACTGAACACAGAAAATGCAGAGCGAATTGTACCTGAAACCCTGTACATGCTTGTAAAGCTTCTTTGTGGTGGTGACAGCACTGACAAGATGGACAATGAAGAAGTGGATGAGACAGATACCAAGAACAAAGTTCTGAGCATCTGCCAAGACATTATTCATGTGGCTTCAGGAGGCAAAAAACTGACCCCCAAACACCTGGGCCTTGGCCTTGCTCTTCACCAGGCTACACGCTCAAAAGAGCTTGTCAATCTTTTGCATGCAGCTGCACACACAGTTGGGTACGATACAGTGAGGCGCATTGACACAGCAATTGCCAATGATGTTATACAATTCTTCCGAGATAATGGAAATGTCATGATCCCAAGGAACTTTCTCAACATCCCAACTACCACAGGATATTTGAGATATTCTAATGACAACATTGACATAATTGAGGAGACGCTGACTGGGTCTGGCACTTTTCATGCAAGTCAGTGCGTGGCCCTCAGAGGCAAGGGAGAACAAGAGCCAGTGATGGACATTCAGATTAAACCTGGCCGCTCCAAAGTTCTCAGTGCCCCTCCTGAATGGATGAATGCAGGGACACCCAAAAAGCAACACTACATTCCTATTGACTCCATCAATATCCCAGATTCGCAGAGGGAGTCACTTCTGGCATTTCATGCAGTGACAGGTTCAGACAGCACAAGCCAGTTTGCTGGAATTGCGAAGCGCTCTGCATGGGCTGTCTTTCAAAACAACTCCCACCTGTTGAATAACCTAGGCAAAGAGGAAATTCCTGATGAGAGTGTGATTGCAGATGCTGAGTCATTAGTCTGCAGGCTTTATGACCCTCATGGCCAAGATAACTCAATTCAGCGAGTAAGATGTGATCTGTTTCTCAGTCTGACCAAAGCTATTGAGAATCTGCCTCCAACTCGCGATGCTCTGATTCTACACATCAAGCGAGCGCACTGCCAGACTTTTGTGTGGAGAAGAGCCTTGGAATCTGAACCACATCTACCTGCACCTGAGAACTGTGGGTGGGAACAGGTCGTCAAAAATGGCAACGAGACATTTCAGCCGCGACTCATGACTGCACAGCCTATTACTGCTTACTGTGTAGAACTGACGACATGCAAATGCCGTGGGTCATGCTCAACTCGACGGTGCAAATGTACACGGAATGGACTGCCTTGCACGAAAGCATGTGGATGCAAAGCCCTTTGTAGGAACCCGTTCAGTGTACAAGCCGATCAATAGCTCTGAAAATTGTACTTGAGTGTTCTCACAACACTTTTCTCTTCTGCAAAGCAACGTAATTTTGTGTTAGAAAGAATCTGACAGCTGTTGAAATAATCTTTGACTGACTGTAAACCCATCTCCATCAATAGTGCTAAACATTTTCTTTTTCACATTTGTTGCTCGTATGTGCATTTTCAATTTCGTCTTTAAGTTGTCAATTATGTGAAAAGTTGTGATCCAGTACAAAAATAAAGCACAAAATAGTGTTCCTCGTGTCAGATTACATAGTATTTCACAATCATGACAAATTTCTGGCTAGTACAATTTGCAGTAAGAAAAAGACTAAATCTGATGGCGGCCATTTTGATTACTGTCATGGCGGCCATAATATTCAGATGCATACTTGGCAACAAGTGGAACTAGACTTGGTCATGCCTAGACTCTTCAAAAACACCAGTTGCACCATTCTAACATGAAATCAGCAGCGAACCTATTTTCTAGGCTAGCTACAGATTTTGGCTTCTAGACTATTAGCCGTACGTGCAACCACCCCCCCCTCCCCAAACTTTCAAACAACCACACAGGCCGTTCCTTCGCTCTCGTAAACGACGACTGGATTGGGGAATTGTGTTTATCTATAAATGCGCATAAGAAATCGACTAAGTCGTGTGCACCTCGAGGAGTCCGGGCCATCCTGTCAGCCCATGTCGATAAATCATTTAACCACTTGAATCTTTTGAAATTATGTATAAACAAATTATTTTTATGTATGAATGTATGTCAACAGATAACTTCCCTCGAAATGTGATCTTTTTGGTTTAATTATAATTTATATAATTTATAAGTTTGATAGTATAAATACCTCTGCCACCAAAGGTAGACAGAGGTTGTGTGTTCACCCCTGTTTGTCTGTCTGTCTGTCTGCCTGTGAGCATAATCTCAAAAAGTTGTGGACGGATTCGGACGAAACTTTGTGGATGAGTTGGTCAGGTGCCAAGAACAAGCCAATTAAATTCTTGAATAAGAATGCTCCAGGCAGTTTAACCAACACTTGCAGGGGTTGAAATCGCTCTTTCTTTATTTAAAAAAACACTGCAACCTCGTCATAAAAACCATTCCTTTCTGATGCACACAATGAAGACCTGGGTGCAAGAAGTACTTGTCACATTTTTGAAAAAAACATGAGCTGGCACCAGTACAATAATGTATAATGGCCGGAGCATCATTTGATACCAAAAAATTCCGAAAATAAGTACTCAAGTCCTGTATATTGGTATATGGTCATTGTTGAATTCACTAAAATGTAGTGCAAGAAATACCCAAGTCCATAATGTTTGAGCAAGAAGTTCCTAAGTCCATGACTGTCCGATCAAAATGCTAGTATGTGTCATGTGACAAGCTATGAAAATGGCGACCATGGAGGCTGGACAGCATGGTGTAAATGAGGATAACCCTGATAACAGGCATGACAGGGGCAAAAAACGTAAAAGAAACTCTGCAGACTGGGCTAGAAAGTGAATGAAGGATGCCAAAGCATCAGGTATGTAGTTTCTATGCATTATACTTTGCTGGTACTGAAAAAGGCACTACATTCGTCATCAGCCTTTGAGCTCTAATAAAGGTGGCCATGGTATTTTTATACTCTTAAGAGTTGACTTTGTTATAATATTTCCGATCTGGTATGATTTTGATGCAAGCTTTCTGAGCAGGAGGACTTTGCTGAATGAGGGACTTGTGATGTGAAAGACGATTGGGACCAAAGTTAGGTTTTCTTTTATTTAGGATATTAATTTAGGACAAAAAAAAAGAAAAACATGGGTGAAGCTTAAATATGCATGAAGAAAAACATGGGCGGAGCTTAAATATGCATGAAGAAAAACATGGGCGGAGCTTAAATATTCATGAAGAAAAACATGGGCGGAGCTTAAATATGCATGAAGAAAAACATAGGCGGAGCTTAAATATGCATGAAGAAAAACATGGGCGGAGCTTAAATATGCATGAAGAAAAACATGGGCAGAGCTTAAATATTCATGAAGAAAAACATGGGCGGAGCTTAAATATTCATGAAGAAAAACAGGGGCGGAGCTTAAATATGCATGAAGAAAAACATGGGCAGAGCTTAAATATTCATGAAGAAAAACATGGGCAGAGCTTAAATATGCATGAAGAAAAACATGGGCGGAGCTTAAATATGCATGAAGAAAAACAGGGGCGGAGCTTAAATATTCATGAAGAAAAACATGGGCGGAGCTTAAATATGCATGAAGAAAAACATGGGCAGAGCTTAAATATGCATGAAGAAAAACATGGGCGGAGCTTAAATATTCATGAAGAAAAACATGGGCGGAGCTTTAATATGCATAAAGAAAAACATGGGCAGAGCTTAAATATTCATGAAGAAAAACAGGGGCGGAGCTTAAATATGCATGAAGAAAAACATGGGCAGAGCTTAAATATGCATGAAGAAAAACAGGGGCGCAGCTTAAATATTCATGAAGAAAAACATGGGCGGAGCTTAAATATGCATGAAGAAAAACATGGGCGGAGCTTAAATATTCATGAAGAAAAACATGGGCGGAGCTTAAATATGCATGAAGAAAAACATGGGCAGAGCTTAAATATGCATGAAGAAAAACATGGGCGGAGCTTAAATATTCATGAAGAAAAACAGGGGCGGAGCTTAAATATGCATGAAGAAAAACATGGGCGGAGCTTAAATATGCATGAAGAAAAACATGGGCGGAGCTTAAATATTCATGAAGAAAAACAGGGGCGGAGCTTAAATATGCATGAAGAAAAACATGGGCAGAGCTTAAATATTCATGAAGAAAAACATGGGCAGAGCTTAAATATGCATGAAGAAAAACATGGGCGGAGCTTAAATATGCATGAAGAAAAACATGGGCAGAGCTTAAATATTCATGAAGAAAAACAGGGGCGGAGCTTAAATATTCATGAAGAAAAACATGGGCGGAGCTTAAATATGCATGAAGAAAAACATGGGCAGAGCTTAAATATGCATGAAGAAAAACATGGGCGGAGCTTAAATATGCATGAAGAAAAACAGGGGCGGAGCTTAAATATTCATGAAGAAAAACAGGGGCGGAGCTTAAATATACATGAAGAAAAACATGGGCGGAGCTTAAATATGCATGAAGAAAAACATGGGCAGAGCTTAAATATGCATGAAGAAAAACATGGGCGGAGCTTAAATATGCATGAAGAAAAACATGGGCGGAGCTTAAATATGCATGAAGAAAAACATGGGCGGAGCTTAAATATTCATGAAGAAAAACAGGGGCGGAGCTTAAATATTCATGAAGAAAAACAGGGGCGGAGCTTAAATATTCATGAAGAAAAACATGGGCGGAGCTTAAATATGCATGAAGAAAAACATGGGCAGAGCTTAAATATGCATGAAGAAAAACATGGGCGGAGCTTAAATATGCATGAAGAAAAACAGGGGCGGAGCTTAAATATGCATGAAGAAAAACATGGGCGGAGCTTAAATATGCATGAAGAAAAACATGGGCGGAGCTTAAATATGCATGAAGAAAAACATGGGCGGAGCTTAAATATGCATGAAGAAAAACATGGGCAGAGCTTAAATATGCATGAAGAAAAACATGGGCGGAGCTTAAATATGCATGAAGAAAAACATGGGCGGAGCTTAAATATGCATGAAGAAAAACATGGGCGGAGCTTAAATATTCATGAAGAAAAACAGGGGCGGAGCTTAAATATACGTTTTACATTCAAACGTTGTTGCAGCACAAACATAACAGATATATTAAGTAAACCACAGTATAAACCAGAACCGCCACTCGGTGGAGTGCGTACCTCCGCCAAGCTGATGACGTAACGTTACGCAGACGGTTCAGCAAAGTGAATGAATGGATCAATGGAATCCGGCGCCATTGTGAAATTTCATTGCACAACGATCGATGATCAAGGCAAAACCATTTTCGCGGCAACGTATTTGTTGTTGTTGTTGTTGTTGTTGTTGTTGTTGTTGTTGTTGTTGTTGTTGTTGTTGGTTTTACGACGCCATACATCCTGTAATGACACGTGATGTGATGCGGAAGTACTTTTGGTTGTTATCGATTTATTTACCTTCCGTTATCCGAGGGGATGAAGAACTTCTTTCGTAAATCAAGACAAATTCCATCTCCGAGGGCGGAGGAAGCGAACACCTTGCTGTTGATGATTTGAATGAAGGAGGGATTGAGAAAACGAACGTTGGCGCCGCTTTCGAAACGGAGGAGTTAATAAAGAGAAAGGAATGTCGCAGAGAAAAGGAAAGAGACTGTTTAGATCGCGGGATGAACGTTGGAGAGGTGAGGAAAACGGGCGAGGACGGTAAAACTCACCTCGTTTAAAGAGCAACGGGTCAGAACATTCACCAAGTTCTGTGTTTTCGGAATTTCATTTCAAACATTTACATGTGTGAAACGGGGATAAATTAACACGTCACATCATTTTCACCTCCTCGTACAACAATCATCATTACACCGCCTCTTACAAAGATAATCATTACACCGCCTCTTACAAAGATCATCATTACACCTCCTCGTACAATGATCATCATTACACCTCCTCGTACAATGATCATCATCACACCGCCTCTTACAACAATCATCATTACACCGCCTCTTACAAAGATCATCATTACACCGCCTCTTACAACAATCATCATTACACCGCCTCTTACAACAATCATCATTACACCGCCTCTTACAACAATCATCATTACACCGCCTCGTACAATGATCATCATTACACCGCCTCTTACAAAGATAATCATTACACCGCCTCTTACAACAATCATCATTACACCGCCTCTTACAACAATCATCATTACACCGCCTCTTACAACAATCATCATTACACCGCCTCTTACAACAATCATCATTACACCGCCTCGTACAATGATCATCATTACACCGCCTCTTACAAAGATAATCATTACACCGCCTCTTACAACAATCATCATTACACCGCCTCTTACAAAGATCATCATTACACCTCCTCGTACAATGATCATCATTACACCGCCTCTTACAACAATCATCATTACACCGCCTCTTACAAAGATCATCATCACACCGCCTCTTACAACAATCATCATTACACCGCCTCTTACAACAATCATCATTACACCACCTCTTACAACAATCATCATTACACCGCCTCTTACAAAGATCATGATCACACCGCCTCGTACAATCATCATTACACCTCCTCGTACAATGATCATCATTACACCGCCTCTTACAAAGATCATCATTACACCGCCTCGTACAATCATCATTACACCTCCTCGTACAATGATCATCATTACACCGCCTCTTACAAAGATCATCATTACACCGCCTCGTACAATCATCATTACACCTCCTCGTACAATGATCATTACACCACCTCTTACAACAATCATCATTACACCGCCTCGTACAAAGATCATCATCACACCGCCTCTTACAACAATCATCATTACACCGCCTCGTACAATGATCATCATCACACCGCCTCGTACAATCATCATTACACCTCCTCGTACAATGATCATCATTACACCGCCTCTTACAAAGATAATCATTACACCGCCTCTTACAAAGATCATCATTACACCTCCTCGTACAATGATCATCATTACACCGCCTCTTACAACAATCATCATTACACCGCCTCTTACAAAGATCATCATCACACCGCCTCTTACAAAGATCATCATTACACCGCCTCGTACAATCATCATTACACCTCCTCGTACAATGATCATTACACCACCTCTTACAACAATCATCATTACACCGCCTCGTACAAAGATCATCATCACACCGCCTCTTACAACAATCATCATTACACCGCCTCGTACAATGATCATCATCACACCGCCTCGTACAATCATCATTACACCTCCTCGTACAATGATCATCATTACACCGCCTCTTACAAAGATCATCATTACACCTCCTCGTACAATGATCATCATTACACCGCCTCTTACAACAATCATCATTACACCGCCTCTTACAAAGATCATCATCACACCGCCTCTTACAAAGATCATCATTACACCGCCTCTTACAACAATCATCATTACACCGCCTCTTACAACAATCATCATTACACCGCCTCTTACAACAATCATCATTACACCGCCTCTTACAACAATCATCATTACACCGCCTCTTACAACAATCATCATTACACCGCCTCTTACAAAGATCATCATCACACCGCCTCTTACAAAGATCATCATTACACCGCCTCGTACAATCATCATTACACCTCCTCGTACAATGATCATCATTACACCACCTCTTACAACAATCATCATTACACCGCCTCGTACAAAGATCATCATCACACCGCCTCTTACAACAATCATCATTACACCGCCTCGTACAATGATCATCATCACACCGCCTCGTACAATCATCATTACACCTCCTCGTACAATGATCATCATTACACCGCCTCTTACAAAGATAATCATTACACCGCCTCTTACAAAGATCATCATTACACCTCCTCGTACAATGATCATCATTACACCGCCTCGTACAATGATCATCATCACACCGCCTCGTACAATCATCATTACACCTCCTCGTACAATGATCATCATTACACCGCCTCTTACAAAGATAATCATTACACCGCCTCGTACAAAGATCATCATCACACCGCCTCTTACAACAATCATCATTACACCGCCTCGTACAATGATCATCATCACACCGCCTCGTACAATCATCATTACACCTCCTCGTACAATGATCATCATTACACCGCCTCTTACAAAGATAATCCTAACACCGCCTCTTACAAAGATCATCATTACACCTCCTCGTACAATGATCATCATTACACCGCCTCTTACAACAATCATCATTACACCGCCTCTTACAAAGATCATCATTACACCGCCTCGTACAATCATCATTACACCTCCTCGTACAATGATCATCATTACACCACCTCTTACAACAATCATCATTACACCGCCTCTTACAAAGATCATGATCACACCGCCTCGTACAATCATCATTACACCTCCTCGTACAATGATCATCATTACACCGCCTCTTACAAAGATCATCATTACACCGCCTCGTACAATCATCATTACACCTCCTCGTACAATGATCATCATTACACCGCCTCTTACAAAGATCATCATTACACCGCCTCGTACAATCATCATTACACCTCCTCGTACAATGATCATTACACCACCTCTTACAACAATCATCATTACACCGCCTCGTACAAAGATCATCATCACACCGCCTCTTACAACAATCATCATTACACCGCCTCGTACAATGATCATCATCACACCGCCTCGTACAATCATCATTACACCTCCTCGTACAATGATCATCATTACACCGCCTCTTACAAAGATAATCATTACACCGCCTCTTTCAAAGATCATCATTACACCTCCTCGTACAATGATCATCATTACACCGCCTCTTACAACAATCATCATTACACCGCCTCTTACAAAGATCATCATCACACCGCCTCTTACAAAGATCATCATTACACCGCCTCGTACAATCATCATTACACCTCCTCGTACAATGATCATTACACCACCTCTTACAACAATCATCATTACACCGCCTCGTACAAAGATCATCATCACACCGCCTCTTACAACAATCATCATTACACCGCCTCGTACAATGATCATCATCACACCGCCTCGTACAATCATCATTACACCTCCTCGTACAATGATCATCATTACACCGCCTCTTACAAAGATAATCATTACACCGCCTCTTACAAAGATCATCATTACACCTCCTCGTACAATGATCATCATTACACCGCCTCTTACAACAATCATCATTACACCGCCTCTTACAAAGATCATCATCACACCGCCTCTTACAAAGATCATCATTACACCGCCTCGTACAATCATCATTACACCTCCTCGTACAATGATCATCATTACACCGCCTCTTACAAAGATCATCATTACACCGCCTCGTACAATCATCATTACACCTCCTCGTACAATGATCATTACACCACCTCTTACAACAATCATCATTACACCGCCTCGTACAAAGATCATCATCACACCGCCTCTTACAACAATCATCATTACACCGCCTCGTACAATGATCATCATCACACCGCCTCGTACAATCATCATTACACCTCCTCGTACAATGATCATCATTACACCGCCTCTTACAAAGATAATCATTACACCGCCTCTTACAAAGATCATCATTACACCTCCTCGTACAATGATCATCATTACACCGCCTCTTACAACAATCATCATTACACCGCCTCTTACAAAGATCATCATCACACCGCCTCTTACAACAATCATCATTACACCGCCTCTTACAACAATCATCATTACACCGCCTCTTACAACAATCATCATTACACCGCCTCTTACAAAGATCATCATCACACCGCCTCGTACAATCATCATTACACCTCCTCGTACAATGATCATCATTACACCGCCTCTTACAAAGATCATCATTACACCGCCTCGTACAATCATCATTACACCTCCTCGTACAATGATCATTACACCACCTCTTACAACAATCATCATTACACCGCCTCGTACAAAGATCATCATCACACCGCCTCTTACAACAATCATCATTACACCGCCTCGTACAATGATCATCATCACACCGCCTCGTACAATCATCATTACACCTCCTCGTACAATGATCATCATTACACCGCCTCTTACAAAGATAATCATTACACCGCCTCTTACAAAGATCATCATTACACCTCCTCGTACAATGATCATCATTACACCGCCTCTTACAACAATCATCATTACACCGCCTCTTACAAAGATCATCATCACACCGCCTCTTACAACAATCATCATTACACCGCCTCTTACAACAATCATCATTACACCGCCTCTTACAACAATCATCATTACACCGCCTCTTACAAAGATCATCATCACACCGCCTCGTACAATCATCATTACACCTCCTCGTACAATGATCATCATTACACCGCCTCTTACAAAGATCATCATTACACCGCCTCGTACAATGATCATTACACCGCCTCTTACAATGATCATCATTACACCGCCTCGTACAATGATCATTACACCGCCTCTTACAAAGATCATCATTACACCGCCTCGTACAATGATCATTACACCGCCTCTTACAATGATCATCATTACACCGCCTCTTACAACAATCATCATTACACCGCCTCGTACAACAATCATCATTACACCTCCTCGTACAATGATCATCATTACACCGCCTCGTACAATCATCATTACACCTCCTCGTACAATGATCATCATTACACCGCCTCTTACAAAGATCATCATTACACCGCCTCGTACAATCATCATTACACCTCCTCGTACAATGATCATCATTACACCGCCTCTTACAAAGATCATCATTACACCGCCTCGTACAATCATCATTACACCTCCTCGTACAATGATCATCATTACACCGCCTCTTACAAAGATCATCATTACACCGCCTCTTCCAAAGATCATCATTACACCGCCTCGTACAATGATCATTACACCGCCTCTTACAAAGATCATCATTACACCGCCTCGTACAATGATCATTACACCGCCTCTTACAATGATCATCATTACACCGCCTCGTACAATGATCATTACACCGCCTCTTACAAAGATCATCATTACACCGCCTATTACAAAGATCATCATTACACCGCCTCGTACAATGATCATTACACCGCCTCTTACAATGATCATCATTACACCGCCTCTTACAACAATCATCATTACACCGCCTCTTACAACAATCATCATTACATCTCCTCGTACAATGATCATCATTACACCGCCTCTTACAAAGATCATCATTACACCGCCTCGTACAAAGATCATCATTACACCGCCTCGTACAAAGAGCATCATTACACCGCCTCGTACAACAGTCATCATTGCACCTCCTCTTACAAAGATCATTGCACTGCCTCGTACAAAGAGCATCATTACACCTCCTCTTACAAAGATCATCACACCTCCTCTTACAAAGATCATCATTGCACCGCCTCGTACAACGATCATCATTGCACCGCCTCGTACAACAATCATCATTACACCACCTCGTACAAAGATCATCATTGCAAACCACATTTCAACTTTGGCCTCCAAAGCCAGTCACCGACTGGGCATCCTCCATCATGCAAAGTCCTTTCTTGGCCATCCTGAACCCTTTTCCACCTGCAAGGCCTTCATCTCCTCAGTCCCAATCTTCCTTCCAGGTCTTCAAGTCAGCTGTTCCCCATAATATCCGATCAACCCCCATGCAATACCACAAACCTTTCTACCCCCATTAACTCCCCCCCCCATCCCCACTCCTAAACCCAACTCCTTCCAAGTTCCCCTTTAACTCCCCCCATCCCCACTCCTAAACCCAACTCCTTCCAAGTTCCCCTTTAACTCCCCCCCCCCATCCCCACTTCTAAACCCAACTCCTTCCAAGTTCCCCATTAATTCCCCCCATCCCCACTCCTTAACCCAACTCCTTCCAAGTTCCCCATTAACTCCCCCCCCCATCCCCACTCCTAAACCCAACTCCTTCCAAGTTCCAGTTTTTCCTCCTAACACCCACTGTTTGTCCAAGTCTTCCTCTATTTTGTCCTTCAACCCCACTGTTGCTTTCCCCCACCCCCTCTCTCTTCTGCTCCATTTGTTCTGTTGCATCCTGATCCATTGTGATCCTGCCCTGCTTCCTTGCTTGACATTCAGCATTTAAAAGGATAGAGCACAGACAAACAATGCTGGGAAGGCAATGGCAAACCACCCAGTTTATCCCAAGCCAAAAATGGCTTTATGGCACCAGGAGACAAGTGCAAGCATTTCTTGTCAGTAATATTCTTTCTCTTGTTATTGGAGCCACTTCACTTCACGCACCACACCATCATCGCTCTCAAATATTGGCTCATGTGAGGCATCCTTTAGTGCTCCGAAAAGGCGCTAATTCTGGGCTGTATGGTCGCAGTGTAGACCACTCCAGTTTGGTGATGGCCTCTCTGGTCCACCAGCTGATGTGGGGATGTGCATTATCATGTTGCAGCAACACGTCTTTCTTGTCGATGTCAGGTCGGACTCGGTGCAAACGCATATTCAGTTTCTGCAAAGTCTCGATGTAGGCCTCTGAATGTATCGTCTGCCATGTTTGCATGATGTCCATCAGGATAACTTCTTTCACCTCAAACGGTTGACTATTCTGCTCCCATTGACTGTACCAATTTCCAAATCCTGAGATGGTTGTCCATCGGTGATGCATCAATCCTGCTTAATCATGGCATCAAAGCGTTGAACCATGTCTTGTATCACGGCTGTGACTGGTCAGAAAGGTCGACTTTTCCTTCCTCCGATGTCTTTAACTGATTCACCCAGCAGTCGACGGTAATTCTATCCATTGTGTCGTCACCATCGATGGTATTGAGCCATTTGTAAATAATTTGATGACTGCCCTTTGCTTATAACACGTTTCACTGGAAGACGCCATTATAGATACCCCTCCTGCGATACCTGTAAGAAACTCACACTGAGATGTAGGAGGGTTGATTCTTCATGCACACAAAGTATCACCACCTGCCCTTGTCTCCTTTCCTGGAAGAAAAACATGAGGGGGGGGGGGGAGGGCATTACTTTTGGAACAACCCTCATATATGATATTAACATTCAAGAATAAACATAATGATGGCATTAATGAAGTGGCATGTGCCTTGTGTGAGACATTTCCATGTGACTTGACTCCTTGTCCCTTGGTAAGTCTTTGTGCAGAAAGCGCTGAGCCGACTGGGTCGAGATCGATGTCAGGTCACTGCCAACACCGCCATGAGTGGAGTACCACAGTTGGGCAAGCACGCACAGGGAGCGAAGGACAATGTGGTTCAGCAGAGGATGGACCAGCTGACGGTGCCACCAATGGAAAGGCAGGAGGAAAGTCCTCTTCAATCGCCTGTAAAAGGGGCTCAAAACCAAGGTGTGCATGTCTTGTTTGTACCTCCAGTTTAAGCAGATGCTGGTTCAGAATGGCAGCTTTTGTCTGCAATAATGCATCCCCTTTGTCCACCGACGCAGACACTAGTCCAAAGGAAATCTAGCATTCCTCCATCCTGTTTGTCACTTGTCTTCATTGAACCTTCCTGCAAGCAGCCTGTATGAAAATCTATAGCTTTGGCAATTATGATAGTAATAATAATAATAATAATAATAATAATAATAATAACAACTCAACAAAGTCAATGGAACACCATCGAAAATCTCCACGCTTCCCACCTAAAGGAAAGTTGAAAGACTGCAAAAAGTTCCACCAGGAATGACCCAATATCAAATTGAGTTTAAATTTTTTTTTCCTCATTTTGACCCCTGTGATCCCAAGTCCCCATGCCCGGGGCATGAAGTGGAGGGCAAATCCAGAAAATCGTGACATATTTCATGCGTCTCCCAATGTTGATTGCATATACAAACTTTCATTTTAAAATGTGCCTGTCATTTAATTTTTCAGGATTTGACCTTTTGACCTCACCCCAGAGGGCATGGCCAAAATGATACTGCTCTTGCACATTCTTGTCATGCGGTGATCATAACTACCAAGTCTGGTGACTTTCTGCCCAACCGATTAGGAGTTTATACCATGACGGACAGACAGAGCCGATTGCAATCCCCCTCCCCCTCCCCGTTTGTTTTTTCGAAGAGTGTGGAGATAATTATAATTCATGACAAGTCTGAAGACGACGATGGTTCACGAGCGGTATTTGACGATGTAGATCGTTTCAGAAGTCAAGGATGAGACAATGTGATAATGTTTGACCAAGTTATAAAAATGATCAACATGATGTGGTACGAGTGACAGGTTATTAGCTGCAAAATGTCGAAAACCCGGTTTTGTTCAACAACTTTAAAAATTTGACCTTTGCATAACCTTTAAAGGTCCCAAAACAATGTTGTGGAAATTTTTATAAGGAAACAGGATACGTGCTATAGCTTATTGGAGTTAGTTCGTCGAAGAAGGTCCAAAACCCGGATCGATTCCCACAACTTTGAAAATTTGACCTTTGTCAACTTTAAAGGTCAAAGGTCAAAGATTATGACCTTTGGTGCAAAACTTCCTCTGGAACATTCCAGGAACAATATAACGTCATATCGGCTATATGGCATTTCGCACTCCTCAGATTATTATCCATACTTTGATGAAATCAGCGTAAAAACAAACTTGAAGGGGGCGCCACGGGCAAGGTGTTCGAGATAGAGCAAAATGGTTTCAAGACTTTAGGTGGGGAATGACCAAGATATGCATAAAAAATATTGTCATCCGAGCTCTCAAAGTTTGGGCGGTCGTATGATTTTCATGTCAAAATTCACAATTTTTTAAGTTTGTGACCTTGTGACCTTTACCTTGGGACGAAAATGAAATATCGAGCTCCGTGGGGCTATGCAGGTGCCATTGGGCGAACCAAATACCGAAACCCCTGTCAGATTCGACAAACCCCCTCGGAGAAGATGCAAATTGAAATCGGCTACCCCCTAAAAACATGTTTTTTGGGCGTGGCTCCGCCCATAATGGGCGCACCATGCCAATTCTCAGGAAAACACAACTAGATCATGATATAAACCTCCCACCAAATTTTATCAGGATCGGATCAAAACCCACGGTGCTATGCTCGGGACAGACAGATAGACAGATAGACAGACAGACAGACAGACAGACAGACAGACAGACAGACAGACACACACCAATAACTAATATAGTGGTCACTTATTTTTTCGTGAAAATTTTTTTCGTGAACCAATGATAAGAGCAGCAGGGTATATGTATGTATGTATATGTATGTATGTATGTATGTATGTAAGGCACATTTACACGATAAAGGTAAAGTGCAGGGGAATGGTGAGGTGTGCTGGAGTGCTGGCACGTGTACAGAGACGTCAGTTAAGGAGGAAACAAACCATGATGAAAGGGAGATGTGTGAAGTGACGAGGGTGTTGTATGTAAAAAAAAAATATATATATATATATATATATATATAACATGAATGAAGAGGTGCAGTAGAAACATCAGAAAAAGGAGAATGATACAGTGTTGCTTTGGGACATTTTGAGCTGCATTGCATACTGATAGACAGGCTGGGTGTACATGCTTGTACCTGGATACATATGCGTTTCACGTCGACCGATCTCGTTTTGCATTTACACCTCTTTTGATTTGTTTTGTACTTGATGCGATTTGAAAATCCATTCGGATTTGTACTGGGCACCTCATCTGGATTGCTTATGAATGCATGGTACTGCACCAAAGGCCTTCCATCTTTTAAATGGCGTTGCTCAACCAACCAATCCCACCATTTCGCTAATGTTAAGCCAGGCAAAGATTTGATTGGTTGTGTTGTTTTATCTTCGTTGCTTTACCTCGCTCTTTCTGGGTTTGATTCCCCTGGGAGATCAGGGCATAGTCTTTCATGGTTTGGGTTTTGTATACCAAGTTGAGGCTCATAGAGGAGCCAGAACATAGGACATTAACAGATCAGGAACAGGACAGAGCAGAACAAAAGGAAAAGTGGAAAGAGAGGAGGGGAAAACATACCAACAGCAGGAAAAAGGGACACAATAGAGGGAGATTTAGAGAAATGAGGCCAAGGTGAAGACTGATAGTGAAGTCAAAAAACACGGGGTGGACATGATGGATACAGAGGCAAACTCTTGGGAAGGAAAAACTGGAGGTGCCAAAAAAGAAGAGGAACAAATTAATGGAAGTGAGCATTGATTCTAGATTTTGGGAGTTTCACCAGAAGGGGTTGCTGGTAGACCATGTGTGACCCCCAGAAACCTGGGGGAGGGGAGGGACAGAACACAGAAAAAGCAGGAGGTGCAATCTGACCAGAAAGGAGGTGATGGAATATATATATATATATATATATATATATATATATATATATATATATATATATATATATATATATATATATATATATATATATATATATATAGAGAAACCACTGACCATCTGCGATTGGAAGGTGATAGGCCTATAGACTCAGCTTCATCATGGATGATTCCAATGATCTAGAAAGCCTTGGTTTCCACGGCATCAAGCTGATGAAGGTGCGAGACAGGTGAGCCAGCTCAGATGGGGAGAGCAGTACTCAATTAAGCTGCGGATGAAGGCCTGAGAAAAAGATAAGAGTTTCGGTGTGTCAAGGAAAGACTTTGGACAACGCAGAATGCCCCCATTCCGCAGCTGGCTTTGAAGGCTAACTTTGACGTCTGGTTTGCCCAAGAAATAGCGTAGCTGATAGTGAGGTCCAAAAGTTTGAATGACTGAACATCAAGATTATTAAGAAAGTAGATGGGAAGACTGAGAGACAGAGAGGCAGAGATACAGACAGAGAGAGAGATAGATAGATATATATATATATATATATATATATATATATATATATATATATATATATATATATATATATATATATATATATATATATATATATATATATATAGTATTTCTCACGAATGAAAGGCATATTCAAAGTTTTTGACCAGCTTGTGATTTTATCAAGGTATGAGACAGAAGAGGCTGCAGCCTGCCCATCTGAAAGATGAGGGATGTCACGGCAAAGGGTGGGGTCATTTGCAAATATATAAAGAGGATTTTCCAGAGAGTCGGAGAGATCATTGATGAAGAATAGGAATAGGCCTGGGCCCAGAGCACTGCCTGGGCCACTCCAGCCTTGAGGAGGAGAGGACATGAAAGTATTCCTTTGAGAGCCACACATTGACGATGAGAGGAGAGTAAGGTAGTAAGCCATGGGTGGAGTTGGCCTTGGTTGCCATAGCCAGAGAGTTTGGAGAGAAAGGTGCGATGCCAGACTGTGTCAAAAGCACAAGATATGTCTATAGAGATGGTCCTGATCTCATGTCTGACATTGAGGGCCTCCATCCTCCATTGAACGTGCTGTTTTAATGAACCCCATTTGGTTCAATCCTGTACTAATGCCGGCAGCTGGCAGACGGCAGATGACAGACTCTTCACTTCCCCTCAAGTCCCCCTCCCACATGCAAGTCAAACCTCCCCTCCCTTTCTCTTCCCTTCAAGTCCCACCACCAAACACAAATTCAGTACCCACCTTTCTCCTTACCCAATTCCCCTCCTCGCTCCTTCACACACGTGTCTGTGTCTGTGCATGTCTCTGTCTCTGTCTCACAGCATTCCCATTCCCGTCAGTGAAACGATGGGTGGTACTCGCAAGTGGACAATAAATGATGACGTTATTGTGTAAGTTCTGTTGATTCATTCATTTTAGAAAAGTTATTATGCTTCAAATTTGATGAATCATTTCCCTTGAAGACCACGACATTTCCTGCCAGTCGTGAGTTGGGTAGTGGTAGAAAAATTATTGTTTTTTTATATGAAAGCTGTATGATACACACTGCTACCATGCATTTTTTATTCCTCAGATGATGGGCTTCCAAAAAAGGACTGATAGAATTTGCCCCAAGTTTAGTTCCGACATTCAAAAATTCATGGCCGGGCTCGGACACAATATAGATATCAGGTGAATCGGATGCAAATTGACGATTTATGGGACCTTGATATTTGACCTTTTTGACCTCGAACAATAGGTTTTGAGCTTGTGACTGTCTCTAACAGGTGGTTAAGTTTCGTGAAGATCGGAGTGAAAAGAGTGACCTATAGGCGATTGACATACACACGTACACACGTACACACGTACAGACAGACAGAATCCCAGACCAGACCAACCAATGTACATGCAAATCTTCAATTTTGCAAGTAACAAGCAGGGATGAAAACATAACCTCCCTCCACCTTTGGTGGCGGAGGGTAACAATAGTTCGGAGCGGAGGGGAAGTCACAGCCAGAGGTACTCTGGGGGTTGGGAGGTGTAAGAGTAGTACATGGACAGTGATAAATGGAGTTATCGATGTAAAACCACACTTCCATCTTCGATGCCACAAAGCAGAGAAAAATGGTGGAAGTGTCACTTTCTAACCAATTTAAACCTTCGCTTATTCAAAGAAAATAGTTCATGTATCGCAGCCTTTGGTAATCTGAAAAGGCTAGAAAGTTGCCCATCCCTGTACGGGATTCTCAATGGGGTAGGGATGGAGGTGGCAAAGCATCTTCCGTCATCGAGCCAGCATGCTAAGAGCAGCAATTCACATTTATTGCCACATCTGATGCAATTTAAATGCTCTAATGGCGGCGAGGTGCTCCATTTGAAACGGTTTGTTCGATATGTGTAGCTTTTTGATGCCGAGGATCCGTAATGAAAATTTGTATTGCTGTCAAAGCTAGTGACCAATTATTGCAAATTAATAGTCGGATAACCTTCACTCCTTTCACTAGTTTCTGGTCGAATTTGTCATGTGCACATTCAATACGTCGTCGTTACATCTCATCGGTATGAAACTTGCATTGCGGTGCCTATCTTAATGCTACTTACTTCATTCTCATCACAAATATTCAACATCCATACAACAATGAACGACTAACATATTTCCTTCAATGTTTCTTTCTAAGACTCATGAAGGAGCCTGTGCATATACCACATGAAGGACAAAGACATGGCCATACCAGTTTACTTTTACAGGAAATACAAGGCCACGAGTCGACAATATACAAATAAAGTATGTGGTTCGAATGTGAGGTCCCGTCCCCATGAGAGCCGATGTGTTCATCGTGAGAGGGAACACAAAACAGACTTTCTTGATAAAAATCACCATTTTTGCATCGTATTAAGCTTTCCTGATCCTTTATGAGATTATAATTAAGATGAGATTATAAAAAAAAAATTGTTGGGAGTTATTTTCCCTTTGATTCTGTGAATTTAACAATATTCTGCCATTTCGATGTGAGTGCAGGTGCAACCAATATGAACATGCCGCGACAGAAGGTCTACTCTGTTGAAGGGCCGCCACCTGGATACCAAGCTGCAGAATGTACTTCCTGTCCTAAATTGGATGGTGCGACTAGTGGTGGTGAGGAGTGTGGTGCAATCAGCGGTGGTGAGGAAGGTGATTCATTTTTTTTCTTTTGCTTTAAAACTTGCATGTACTGAATTGGACACCAATTATTATAAATGCTTCACAGGTTCCGATGATTCAAAGCACCGTCTGCCCTTGTCTTGTACCGATCACTCCCATCGTCAACAATGGGAGACTTCTGCAGACTGGTTTTTGGCTCGGGGCTGGTTTACAGCTTGGGAACGGTCAACTCATGGAGACTGAGGGCTTTTTTATTTATTTATTTATTTATTACTTTTTTACTGCAGCAATGCCAACCCTCCCGATTTCATCGGGAGGCTTCCGAAAATTCACCCAAACTCCCGCCCTTACGATCACTATCCTTATCCTCCCGAAATTTTGATATTTTTGCACTGTTCACTAATCAGAATGTACTAGTATGAGAATTGAATGAAAAGCATCGTCTGCTACGTAGAGCATGTGGTAACTCCATAACGTTCGCTGCTACCAAATTGTACGTAAAAAATTGCAAATTCAAATGAGGAGCAGCGAAACATTGGGTCTGGATCTCGCTTATGCGATCATGCACTGAGATTTAGTGCATGCGGTATGTGTGCAATACAGTGCATGCGGTATGTATGCACAGTGTATATGCATGCGATACGCTCACTGCATGCAGCTGGGCCCGTACCAGCCCGGCGGTCGCGACCACCGTGCGGTGTTTAATTTAACAGCCGCGAGAGTTCTACGAGTCGCGCTGCAGCTGTGGAACATCGACTTCGAAGTTACCGATGCTTCAAGCCCTCGATGTTGATTACGAAATGGCAGAAAAGAAGCTTACGAAGACCAAGAAATGGTCTCAGAAGTACAAGACCGAATACAGTCTCCAATACCCGTGTATTCGAAAGTCTGAAAGAGGAATTCATCATGCGTATTGTACAGTATGCAGCGTTGATATTTCAGTTGAGCACGGAGGTCGCGATGATATTCGGAAGCACGTTGGAAGCAAACGGCACACAGACATTGCAAAGGAGAGATCTTCGAGTACGAGTACCGGTACACTTCTGAATTATTTCACCAAACAAGGGACAAGCGAGGAAGAGGATGTTACCCGAGCGGAACTTCTCTTTAGTGGATTTATTGTGGAACATAACTTGCCCATATCAGTCTCAGATCATGCTGGACCTCTATTTCAAAAGATGTTTCCAGATTCAAAAGTTGCTTCAAAGTATGGATGTGCAAGAACAAAAACTTGCAAGATGTGCAAGATGTGCAAGAACAAAAAAAAAAAAAAAAAGAAAAAATAAAAAACAAGAACAAAAAGCAAGAAAAAAAATAAAAAAAAAATAAAAAAGAACAAGAACAAAGAAGAAAAAAAGAACACTGGTCAACAATTTTTTACTTTCTGAATGTTGTCTAGATTTCTACAAGTGAATTAGGGTATTCTGGCACTGCTGAATCAGGAAATGGCATCCGTTTCTCTCCATCAGGTCAGGTTTTTGTGCTAAGTTGATTTGAAAAAATCAGATCTTGTGACAAAATCAATTACATTTTTGTGGCATTATCAGCTGATTTTTGTCAACACATATCATCCTAAACATGTTTTTAAGAAAAAAAAATGTTTTGCCAACAACATTTATTGATTACATGATAGAAACATCGATTACTGTCATCTGAATGGTGGGCATTGATAAAGGTAAGTACAAGTAAATTGCATGTTGCGTCACCACTGTTCAAACTTCAGGGCTTGAACTTCCGTTTCTTCGAACTCCTGGAATGTTCAGCGGCAGGGAGGTCTCTCTTCAGATTCCAACAGTAGTCAGCCATCATGACTGCGTCCCAGCGACCCTGATACCTGGTCTCCATCTCCTTCATGTCCTGATGGAATCTCTCCCCCTGTGCGTCACTCATTGAACCCAGGTTCTCAGGAAACCGGTTCATATGTGAAAATAGGTAGTGCATCTTGATGCTCATGTTGCAGCCCAGGTTTCTGAAAGCAGTCAGCATGTTGTTGACAAGTTCTGCGTAGTTTCTGGCCTTATTGTTGCCAAGAAAGTTCTTCACTACCAAAACAAATGTCTTCCACACTTCCAGTTCCACTTCGTTCATTGAGTTTTGAACTCTGGATCTCTGATGAGCTGACGGATCTGAGAACCATCAAAGATGCCAACTTTCAACTTCTCCATGGTCAATCCTGGAAAAGCCTGGCACAAGTAAGTGAAGCAGTCACCATCTTTGTCCAGAGCCTTGGTGAACTGCTTGATTAAGCCGAGCTTGATGTGCAGCGGTGGGAAGAGTATTCTGTCTCTGTCCACCAGAGGGTCGTTGATGACGTTCCTTTCTTTGCATGGCACCAATTCCTCCCGCACAGGCCAGTCCTTCTTCGTGTAATGCTGAGCACGGTCCCTACTATCCCACATGCACAGAAAACATGGGTACTTGGTGAAGCCAGACTGTTGTCCCAACAAAAAGTTCACCATCTTCAGGTCAACACAAATAAACCACTTAAGCTGATCATAACCAATTTTCTCCAGCACGTACTTCACCGCTTCATACTTCTCCTTCAGTGTAGTCGAGTGAGCGATGGGTACAGAGGCAAACTGGTTGCCGTTGTGTAGCAGAACACATTTCAGTGATCGCTTGCTGCTGTCAATGAACAGTCTCCAATCTTTGGGTTCGTACTGTGGCACTCCAAGCTTGAGCAGAAGCGCATGTCATAAATTGGCGCATGTAGGTATTGTACATTCTTCAGAGTTCGTTATTTCAAGAAATACAACTTTTTGTATCACATTATTACAAAATCTGCCCCATTAACTTTAGTTTTGATCCACGAACTTTATGCTTTGCCTCACCAATTTTGGAAGATTTTGAGGTTTTATGACTTCAAACTGATCCCTTTTCGACATAATCACCCAGAACTATCGTACCTGAATACTTCTTGTCATATTATTTCCAATTAAAACAATTATTTGACATGATATTTTACCCCCACCAACTTCTTCTAAAATGCTCCACACATGCGTACATGTGAACAAAAATGTAAAAAACGACATGTGGCCATATCTCAAAAACTTGACCTGATTGAACAAAACTAATGTGAGTTTTGGATTCAGCGCATCAGATTCGTCCTAAATCAGCTTAAAAATGCAGACAACAAATTTGTTGTTGACCAGTGTAATTGGTGAGTTGTCAAATGTTACTGCTTCATCTATTGCCGATATTGCTAGACTCGCTCCATTTAGCCTAGCTCCAGACGGTAGCAATGACAGTGGTGAGGCCCAGCCTATATCCTGTCCTGATTTCGTACCATGACAACAGTGCTGGGATTGTGAAGCAAGGGTTTGCTAAGTTTGCCTGCGTGCAAACAAGATTCCACTGGAGAAAACATTTTCAAACTGCTTGATCATGAGTTCAGTGACAGGAAAATTCCGTGGGGAAATTGTGTTTCCTTTTGTGCTGATAATGCCTCTGTCATGGTGGGCAAGCACAAAGGAGTCGCTGCTTATATCCACAAACAAAATCCAGAGTGCTACATCATGGGAAGCCCTTGCCATATGATGTGATGCACTGACGGCCAAGAAGGCGGCTCAGGCCTTACCCATTGAATTAGATGACTTTCTCATCGATATTTACGACTACTTGGACAAAAGTAGTAAACGCGTCAAAGGAGTGAAAGCACTGCAAGAACTCTGTGATGCCCCGACACAAGATTCTGAAGCATGTCGCAACAAGGTGGCTGTCCCTTGGTCAGTGCCTAGACAGGCTGATTGAACAGTGGGAGCCACTTCGCCTCTTCTTCAAAGAAGAAGTACGAAGAAAAATGCAACCAACTGTAGCCAAGACTCTAACAACGAGCAAGAAGGACGGCACTGTATCTACTGCCAGTACTGGCACTGCAGGATCAAGCACTAGTGGAGCAGCATTCACCACTACCACTGCAGTATCTGCTGCGAAGAAGACAGCAGGGACAGCACCAAAACCAATGCTGAGAGCAGGTAGCATCACCGGCCCTTCATCACGTTCATCTACAAAGCAGATCCCTTCAGAGTCGAGAAAGACTGTGATAGTCCCATCTACAGGCAAAGAAGGACCCAAGTTAAGTTCTGCTTTTGCCAAATCACTTGATAGAAGCTCAGCAAAACCTTCGAATCAGAGGTCTTCTTCCTTGGCTGCACCTACCTCAAGCTCTCTCCTCAAACGTAAAATTGGATCTGGTACTACGAGTCTGACCTCTTCTGCTGGCAGTAAACGCAAGTGTGATCGCCCTGCGGCTAAGTGTACTACGAGTTCTACAACTAAAGCGCATCTTCCTCAAACACTGTGCAGGAATCTAGAGAAAAACGTGTCAACAGGATGTTCTTTGTCTCCACAAAACAAAACTCTATTGTTTCTTCCTTCGATATGCTAACAAGCTTTTTGAGAAGGGGAATCTTCTGCTCCAAAGAGACGAACCCTGTATTCATCTCCTGCACGGAGAATTGAATGATCTTCTGAAAGATATCTTCGTACTGCGGTTTTTGAAACCATCGGTGTCATCGGTTGCTCTGGTAAATGTACCCTTCTCTGACAGAAATCATCAGAAGAATGATGAGGACCTCATGATTGGGAACGATGCCAAACTGTATATAAGGGAACAAAGGAGTCTCAAGAAATCCACCTTCACTCTGAGTGAGTCAGACATCCAAGGTTTCTTCAGTGCAGTTCGCTCATATTATGTGAAAGCCTGCAATTATATCTTCAAAACCTGGCCGCTAGATGATGAATTAGCCAAGCATGCTCAGGTGCTGGATGTTAAGCTACACCAAGAAGTGGGGTTTGACTGTGTGGAGTTTTTCATCAAGAAATTCCCCTGTCTGTTTAGTGGCGGTGATAGTGACATAGACAGTCTTGAGAGTGGAATTCGCTCACTACCAGGCAGACGCCTCCATAGCTACAATTGCTACTGAGACAGTGAGAGTGGATGAGCAGTGGCATCGGATTTCACAGCTCACAGATCCCTGCACTGGTGCCAAGAAGTATCCTAATTTGAGCAAAGTGATGAAGGGAATCTTGGTCATTCCTCATTCGAACGCATCATGTGAGCGGGCACTCAGTCTTGTACGGAAGAATCATACTGAATTTCGTCCCAATTTGAGTGTCAAAACCCTGGAAGCTCTCTTAATTGAAAAACTAGCTCATAGCACCCCTTGCTACCAGAGAGAATACAGCAAAGACATAATCAGAAGGGCTAAAAGAGCCACACAGCTGTCACTCAGCAAAGCTGCCATGGAAAAAGCAAGCAGCAGTAGTACCAGCCAGTAAGGTAAGAAAAATATTGCTTCTTTTGTGCTTTTTGTTAATCTTTGATTGTCCCCTAACTTACTAATATTAACATACATGTAACATTAAAAAGTGCACAATTTTCCCCTTTTTTTGTTCAAAAAGTGGGAATTCTTAACATGTTAAATGCTCCAAAATAGGGCTCAGAGGGCACGAGAGAGCGTCTAGAACCCCAGAGCTTCCAGGGCCCTAAGGCGGGCCCTGGACCCCGCCGCAAGGGTCGAGCACTCCGCGCTCGAGATGTGCGCTTTGCGCACATTATTTGGTGTCGGTTGAAAATCCTCCCTAATTCTGATTTCCAAAAGTTGGCATCTCTGTTACTGCAACGTCATGTTGCGGAGTTTTAGCATACTTTCCCCACTTGCCAGTGCAGGTTGGAAAGAGCTCTCTTAGCCTGGTTCCTACTCTTTGACCTTCCCAGCATGGTTGTCCTTGCAAGTATTGGCACAAAGATACAATCCTGCTGCTGAAGCTCAAGGAGTCAGTGGAACATGCAAACGATGGCACCACATTGAGGTGCAGTTCCATACGCTGCAGTAGAGTTGGAGTCATCATAAAACTCGAGTTGGCTGGAAATCGTGAGTTACAAGAATATGTCTGTCTGAATGGTACAACTGATTATTAAATTGATGAAGAAGTATCATGACACTTCTTCATCAATGTAATAATCAGTGGAATATGCAAACGATGGCACCACATTGAGGGGTAGTTCCATATGCTGCAGTAGAGTTGGATTCATCATAAAACTCAAGTTGGCTGGAAATCGTGAGTTACAAGAATATGTCTGTCGTGAGTTTATATACATATGTATATGTTGGCCTGTCTGTTTGTCTGTCGTGTTATAACTTGAGAATGGATTAACGGATTTCAATAAATCCAACGATGTTGGATTCATGGAACTCCCAGGAAGGTTCGTGATGAAATAATAATAATAATATATATTTTTATTTTTTATGGGTAGATAAGCACATGTGGCAAAGCTGTAAACGCCAACTTGCAACACTGGTTATCCCCACACTCCCATGAATCCTTTTTCTTCTTGCCCTATTGATAAGCCATCACAGCAAAGATTGGTATTTCCATCAGTGAAGCGACGGGTCTTGTATTCTGGTCTTCTTATATAAAGAAAGTTGAAACAATTTAATAATATACATTACGGTGATGTTAAAATCTGAGTAAGAATAATTCGAATTTTTCAAAATGTTTCATTTCACTCGTTTTCATTTCAGCAGAGGTTCAAACCAAAGCATCCAACACTGAGCTTCGCAGCGAAGAGGACGTGATTTTTGTTCACGCCATATATAAGCAGCAAGGATGGTTGATGAAGGTGATGTTGGTTGACTTCCGAGCAGATGGAAGATGATCTCAGGCAAATGATCGGGTGAACAGAGCAGAATGTTTTTGAAGTATTACATGCCATCTTTTGATTGAATCAATCAGCGAAGCGACGGGTAAAAATCATTCAAAAACATGAAGATGAATAAGAAGAATAAGCAATGGACCTGGCAATGCAAACTGGTTTCAATACCGGTAGCAACTATCAGCTGGTAAGGAGTAAGCTGTTGTTGGATATAATGTTATGGGGCCGAGTTTCGGTGGCGAGCACGACCACTAGATGGAGCAGTAGAGACTGAGCACTGAACACCTGGAATTTATAGGTCGTCACCCCGGATAACTCCAGAGCCGACGGGTCCCTTATCGGACCGAAGATCGCCAATAGATCGACCACATGGGATAGGGTCGATTGCCAATTTCAATTTCCTAAATACCCACGTCGTCCAAGCTGCCGGAGAAATTCACCCTCGGCAGGATCTGCGCAATCCGAGCTGTACCCTGAGCGGAGAGTACCAGATTCCTGCCGGGCCGATTGCACGATTACGGCAACAATGAAGCCTCCTTGTTCCCGTTCGCAGCGCGGCAAACCAATGATAGAAATACAAAAACGAGCTGAAACATTTAACAGGGAATTTATTTATAATGGGGAGGGGGGGGGAAGGGAACACATAAGAGCAGAATTATCCGACTATAAAGAAATGCAGTCAATGTACAAGCAAAAAGCACTTATCCAGTTGCTACTTATAGACGGGCCCACAGACACAGAGACATACACAGAAATGGACCCCAATGGTCTTTATTGAAGGCCTCCAGCTCGAGGACAGGTGAGCTAGAGACCAGAGCCTGCGCTTGGACCTGTCCACCTCATGTTGCCTTCGACGATCTGGCTCGACGGGACTCGAACCCGCAGCAACGATGCCATTCCAAGCACCAGGGACGGAGGAAAAGCGTCGGACGCCAGGTGGACGAGACGAGAGACGACCTGCCAAGCCGACCAGACCAGACGAGTCGATCTCTGGTACCTCAAACCCGATCGCTGCCAAGCCGACCAGACCAGACGAGTTGATATCCGGCACCTCGAACCCGATCGCCCAACCCTAACGCTGTTTCCAAGGCCCTGGCGTTCCTTATATTGCATTTCTCCTGCGGGCTGTAGTGCAGCAGATAACTGCAAAATACTTCCGTTTGTGATGCAAGCATGAAATTTGGCACAAATACTCTTTGAGGTCCACTTTCTTCAAAAAAGGCGCTGGCCACGCAACATTCCAGGATGGCGACCATTTTTCAAGATGGCCACCATATGCACAGAAAATTCCTCTTCTGCAGCTAGATATTTGAAACAAAACACAACATTAAGGGTGTAAACCAAAGTTTTTTGTGTCTAAGATTTTAGCATGATTATTCTTTGTAATGTAACAGAGCCTGGTGTTGGCGCAGTGGTTAGGGCAGCGGCTTGGGATCCAAAAGGTCCTGAGTTCAAGCCCCGTTGGGCCACTGAATTAATACACCAGGGGGTTGACTCAGCCCGTCATCCTTCCGAGGTCGGCGAAATGAGTACCAGTATACTGGGCCGGTGTATACCCTGGTTAAAATAGGTGTACCATATCCCTGTGTCGTAAGAGGCGACCAGGGTTGCGTCAGGAAGGGCATCCGGCATAAAACATGTGCCAAATCACTATGCGGATCATACAGATGATCCGCTGTGGCGACCCCTAACGGGAGCAGCCGAAAGAAGAAGAAGATTCTTTGTAATGTCACACCTCACAGCATGGTTGTAACAAAGATGGCATCCAAGATGTCTGCCGCAAAACCAAAACAATGCTCATATTTCAGGAAATAATAGACATAGACTCATAATTTTTGGATCTATACCTAGTTTTTTGGGATCAACTAATTAGGTGGAAATGGATTTAGATTCCTAGTTCCCATGCATACTGCTGAAACAAAGATGGGAGTCCAAGATGGCTTAAAATCGCTAGAAAGCATTGTTCACGAAGTAGCGTTTGGAACATCACAGCAAAACAAAACCTTACGTTTAGAACAAAATCAAGATTTTTTTTTTTAAGTTTACTTACTTGACAGATATGTTTCAGATATGGACAGAAAAATTCTTCCCATTTTGCAAAGGGAAAAATCAACCATTGCCGGTTAGTCATCATAGGAGATGCTGAGGCCATGCTCATGCAGCATTTCTACCATGCTTCTCATCCTGGTTTTGGCAAAGATAGAGAGACCCATGTACACTGGGAATGGTGTTTCTCTGTCTTTGGAATGTCTGTGTGTTGCTGCTCCCTCTTTGTATCGGGAATCGCAGTTATACTGCAGCAGCTGGGAAATAGCCTGGTCAGACTTTGAAGCCCCAAATCTCAGCTGTGATTTGATGTCTGCTCCATATTCAACCATCCTGACAAATTGAAGGAGAATGGGTGGTATAGCATCTTTAACACAGCCTTCAGGAAATGTGCCATCAAATCTTGATTGATGGTCGAGTATGTGTTGTTTCAAGATTTTTGCAGCTTTAGCAATCACAAGTGCATCAGAGTATTCTGATGCTTTTGATAGTGACAAAGCCACATCTTTCTGGAATGCTAAAAGCACACCTCTTCCCTTTTTGTGAGCTTCAGGCTCAGGGATTTCAGCCAATAATTTATCCTTTAATCCGGTGGTATTGACAGTGGGAGTATCAACAGCCAGTTGTGCCAGATGTTGTTGGTATAACTGGTAAATATCTGCAAGGGGGAAGACTGTGGGACCGTCTGAATTCAGACTGGTTTCAACAATGTAATTTACCAATTCCGAAAGAACCAGTGGGTACACATCTGGTTCCTCCTTAGTTTGATGTGAGTCTTTCTCAAGACTTCTGAGATGGTATCTCTCCCTGTTGTACAGAGCAGTGAGACAGGCACGATGGTATTTTAGTTCCTGGGCAATGGCATCTCCACCACCCAGTTTTGCGAACAACGTGCCTTCATTCAGTGTTTGAGCACACTTGTGCAGCCTCTTGTCCAAGTTCATGGTCATAACTTGCCGAAGGTCAGATTCGGGTGATGTCTTTTCACACATAATACATACTTGACCATCATGGCTCGTTCGTCGCTGCTTCACATGCCCTTCATCTGTTTCACTACCACGAGAGTTGGATCGACGTTTCTTGGTACGATCGAGTTTAGTGTTATTAAATAACAACCGACAACTCATGTGGTACTTTGCCTCATTCCTTCTCAGCGTTGCCTCTATACCTCCACCCTCATTCAGTCTAGCTGGGTCTAAAATCAATGGGAGTGCACTGATCTCATTGAATAGAGATATATTGGTCGCGAGCATCGTATACCCATCATGTTCTGGGACATGATGGGTAGGAGGGGAAGTCAGGGCTTCATTCTTTTTGTCTTTTTCGCAAAGGCAGCATCTCGTCCAATCTGTTTGCCTCTTGGCCAAAATTGGATTCGCATCTGCCATTTTGATTAAGGCCGAGGGTTTATCCTTTTACCACCTTAATCAACGCACATTCCTGTATGGGATACGACTAGGTTCGGGTGACCTACACCTAGCCCGATCATTCATCCAGTGTCATTTAAGTCCCGTGTGATCTGCACACCATTTGGGTAACTACATGAGCAAGTCATGTATAGCCCCCTTACCCTTGGCTCGGCTCTCCCGCGCTGGCACACCCTGTCAATTCAGGCGCAGCCATCTAACTAAATGTAGTAACTACAAACTACTGTTTACTAGCTACTGGATATGGGGCTGTTAGACAGCATTTGGGACACTAAACTAAACTATACTACAACTACTAGTCTATTACTACAGCATAAGTAAAGCTAGATCAGCTGACACTGAACCCCATGCTGAGTTACACAGCAGTGACGTCACCAGTGTGCCCTGGTTGTGCGCTGACATCACTATTATAATTATGCTAAGCTTTCCTCTACCTTCTAAAATGCAATCTGACAAAATAAGTAATAATTCTAATGAAATCTATTGTCTTTATTACCTATTTGCTGACTTATAGTACTTAGTATTTCTACGTTTATTCATTGATGAGATATTTTTAAGTTTTACGGCGGCCATCTTGGTCGCCATCTTTGTTGTGACAGGTAATTTTGCAATATATGACAAATAAGTGAACATTTATGCAATAAATCAGAAATAAAAGTATTTTACCACGAAATTTTGTGAAATGATAAATGATTATTACCAGCTTCATTTTTCTGGAGATACGGCTTAGCAGCGATTCTTGAAAATGGCAGCCATTTTAATTTTCAGCAGGAGCAATATTTTTGCATAAAGAGTGATCCTTGGAGACTAGAAATCATTTATGTTAAATTTCATGCTTGCATCATAAGATATTCTGATGAAAATAAGAAAATATCTTCAGCACAGTTCCTGAAATATTAGGATTTATAGATTTCATGGCAGTCATCTTGGACGCCATCTTTGCTTTGACCATGTGATTATGTACTAGAGCCCAGACAACATTCCTATTAGATTCTTTGACCCCGAAAACCGAGGTATACGCTCAAAATATTGTCTTTAATCCAAATACTTGCTTTAGGAATAATACTTTTCAATTTGGATGGCGGCCATCTTGATTTTTGGCGTGGCCAGCGCCATTTTTTAACACAGTAGACCAAAGAGAGTATTGTGCCAAATTCCATGCTTGCATCACAAACCGAAGTATTCTCGGGGTATTTTGCAGTTATCTGCTGCACTACTGGGGTGTCATGGGAAGGATCGCAGTCTGAGATGTCTCACCTCTCATTGGTCCGGGGTCGTGGGAAAGTGTGTCTGAGACGTCTCACTTCTCATTGGTCGAGAGGCCGTGGGAAAGTTCGCCGTCTCAGACGTCTCGCCTCCCATTGGTCCGGGGAACATTCCATCTCTCTGGGGTGGAGTCGGAGCTCTGGTGGCCGAGGAAACTCCGCCCATGTACGTGCTGACACGCACATGTTTTATGGTGCCGATCGATGATGGTGGGACGAGAAACTAAGGAGGATGTTGTTGTTGTAGTAATTGATGTAACAAAAGGTCGAACTATAAAATAATTCACAGCGCACGTACAATTATTCACCCATTAAACAAAGGGGAAGGAACCCTGACTAGAAACACAGACTTATTGATATAACTGTTCTATATAACTGTTGTGTGCGATGGGTTCCAGATTCGTAACAATAACATCAGAAAGAGTCAAAGAAGAATGAACGACTCATTCAAAAAGATCAAGATATAAAAAAAATTGCAACAATGAAAAATAATTCACAATTCACCTGCACAACCGATTTATGTTTCTGGATGAAAAACAAACATTGACAAATATAACGAACAACAAAGGTGGGAAAAGAATGTCTCAGAAATTAGAAAGAAAGGAAAAGTTTATCAGGAATGAGCAAAAACTTGATGAATAGAAGAGAACTCAAATTGGATACCACAGTTAAAGAAAAACTAGAATACTGTGAACCAAATGGGAGTAAGATACTTCAATGCTGACAAAAATTGGAGAAAATGGGACAAACGAACAGAAGGTGAAAGGCCCACAAGTGGAGTTTACTCTCAGGGTGTGTTGAGATGTTTGCCCAACAATAAGAACATGGAAGAATCATCACAAACCCGAGATTGCATCATTAGGCGTGCCGAATAATTCCGTGAAATCTACTGTACAGTAAGAATGTCCAACTTCCCAGTATTGCAAGTACAACCACAAAACGGGAAGCTATCACACCAGGGTCGACCGATAAGATCCAGTTTGCATGAAAAAGCATGAACATTTTCAGTTTTCCTTCAAAATTTCCATTTTACCCTCCCAAGTTTCCTTTTGTATCCATCTTGTCCACCCCATGCATCCTCTCCTGCCCCACATTCCTCCCTATACCCATTGATGGTCATATGGCAGCTTAGCTACCGCGGTGGCTATCATTTCTTGAAGCGTGACTGTGTCACTGATGCAGTGCCCCTCTACCAGTACACACACTGGAACTGGTACTCATTTTGCCAACCTCGGAAGGATGACAGGCTGAGTCAACCCCCTGGTGTATTAATTCAGCGGCCGACGGGGCTTGAACTCAGGACCCTAGGATCCCAAGCCGCCACCCTAACCACGAAGCCAACACCAGGCTTCCTATACCTATTGTTTGTCTGCTTCCCTATCTTGGCCTTCGGCTCTGCTGCTGCTGTTTCCCCTCTTTCTCGACTATTCCTTTTGTCACGTTGTGTTCTGATCTGTTCAGTGTACTCGTACAAGCTCTTCCATGAGCCTTGTGTATGTACACAGAGAAAAAGGAGACAGCCCCTAAGAGAAGATGAAATTGTTATATATTCAGTCAAAATGAACTGCTGTATGGTAAATTGGCAAAACTATTTCCAAAGTGCTTGGAAGATGGAACAATCCCCATAATTTGGAATAACTCTGAGCTGGTGCTATTCCCCCAAAAGAGAAGTAAGTTGGACCTGAACAATTTCCATCCAATGAGCTTTCTCTCCATTATTTATAAATCGATCAAAAAAACCTGTCAATAACCAGCCGTTGATTGACCAACCATGTGAGCAAGGAGAATTTGGAAGTGGAAACTCAATAATGGATCACCTTCATAAATGTTGCCGTTGATCCAAGCATTTATTGATGAGGAAAAATTCAATCATACAAGTTCTGCATCTCTGAAATGCCAACTCCAGTTACAGACACTGTAAGTAAACTCTGCAATGGTGGAAAAAGCAATCTTGAAACCTTACCGAAGTAGATGCAAGATCAAGATCAAAAGGGGCTTCAGAAAAGGAAAGATGACCCCATGAAAGTGTTCATTGCATGTCGAGGTGGATTGTTCCAACGGCTAAGTTTGTAAAATAAAGAAACAAATGTCAACGGAGAAAGAATAAACCACCCATGATGTGCAGCCTTTGGTTTTAAATGCCATAAAATGGAATTAACAAACGAATAACTAAATTTGGAGAATCAGGATTAGACAAAAATAACTAGAACTGCGAGCCATGCTGTCGGCTTTTTTTTCTGGGGAAATTCACTCGGCAGAGTTAATTTGGTGGAGCGCATACCTCCGCTCCGTAATCCACAAGGACATATCGGGCCCAATAAATTTTTGAAATATCGTGCTATATATCATTTTTGGCCCTATCTCTCAATGGTCAAGAATCATTTTAAAATTTCTCGTAGTCGGATCCGAATTCAGATCTTCTAAATCGAATCAATTCGTCGTGGTTACTCACCCAAATGGTCCACAAAATTTCATCCGAATCCATCCACAACTTTTTGGGATATCCTGTACAAAGACAAACAGAAAGGGATGAAACATAACCACCTTCACCTTCGGTGATGGAGGTTAAAAAAAAACAAAACAAAAAAAAAACCCAGATAAAAAATAAATTATTCTGGCTGCCAGACAATGTGTGTGATCAAGTTGAAATTTAAAACATGTATTCAACATCACCACTAGATCATAATTATGAAGTTTCACATCGGTTGATTAAGAGGTTCCAGAGAAAACATTATTTCATATTTTCTTCAATCCAATATGGCTGTCAAAGCATGTCACCTCTGTCATCATATGTGTGAAGCTTTTATTCCTCCTGGATAGGCGGTGGGACTTGTAAAGCTTCACCTCGATCTGTTCAGACACTTCAGAGAAGAAGATTTTTGAAGGTTTAAAAACAAACAAACAAAAAAAACAATATGGCTGCCGAAACTCATGAACGTTGAAGTCATCAAATTTTTTTCTGTTCAGCATTTTATCCCGAGATGACCCTCAATAATTTTCATACTGCTCAGATGTCAAAATTGCATATGTATAATGCTACGTCATAACAAAGGCACCGATGATATCATTAACAAAAAATCATTCTTATTCCCCATGGGGAGTACTTGCTATGTGCCAAGTTTCAATTTTTTCCTTCGTGCGGTTTCAGAGATAGAGGTCCAACGTTTTTCCTTTTCTCCAACATGACTGCCACACCACATGACCTATGACGTTCTCATTATCAATAAAACATTCTACATGAGTCGTCGCTCCGATGATGAAAATTTTGTCCCAATCCGCCAAGCGGTTGCGGAGAAAAATACTGAAGTTCCGTGTGGACAAACAAATGAAAATAATCACTCGTGGAGTGCCATTTGGAAAAACAGAACATCATAGAACGGCACTCAGAAGAGTGCTTACCTCTGCCATGCTGAACACTTTACGTTTTGTGTCCTATTGATATTTTTGATCTGAACCAAAATAGTATTGGCTTGTTCTTGTCACCGAACGAACTCAAATCCACCTAATAGTCACAACTCAACTTTTTGAGATATATATATATATATATATATATATATATATATATATATATATATATATATATATATATATATTGTTGTGGTCCAGGGGTCGGGTGAGAAGACCACCGGGGGAGTGGGGGGAGCTATCTCGGCTTCCACCAGACTCCCCGGAATTGTAGGCCGTCGCACACGGATTGACACGGCAGGTCGCCAACCAACTGTGAATGTCAATAACTCATCCGCGTGACCTCGGGTCCTCCCATCTCTGGGTTAACCGGCTTACCTAATTAATCACGTGATTTAATTACCGGGGAACACGCCCTCGGTATGCCTTGTCCGAACCGGATCACTTTACCGGATCGGATGCAGCCGAGCGACACTGACAAGGACGTACCGGCTAAAAGGAATGGATCGTTGGGAAGAAAGTCCTGGCTAAGCTAGGATTCGGACCATGCTTGATCAATGAAAGAACAGACAAAAACGAGCTCGGAACATTTCTAATAATAATTTATTTACATGTAGGCGAGGAAAGTTATGTGGGACAGTGAATAGTTTTATTGGTGTGTGTAATGCAGGGATAGAAAGAAGCGTGAGGTGCGACAATAATACAAGCAACTTACAAAAGCAGACTTAACCCGAAATAATAATAATCTTCAACAATCTTAACTTAGGAGGACAGGCGCTAGGACACACACACATGCACATGCACACGCTCACGCACGCACAAAACCCAATGAAGAGTTAATGAAGAGAAAAATTAGGAGACATGAGGCTAACTGTCTCTGAATACCTTGCACGATTGCCCGGCAATCACGCCACCAATATGTTTTGGGGGGATACTCCACTGAGCGATACTTCCCTGACAGCTGGTGCGCAGTTTCTTGCTTCGTGGCACTTCGTGCAACTCGCATCGGTCCGGAGAATGAGACGCGACCGTTAGGCGTGAAGGAATGACTTTTGGTGGAGAAGGCGGAGTCGGGAGCGGAATGGGTGGAGAAGGTGGAGTCAAGAACGAGTGGGCGGAGTGGTAGACGGGACCAGGTAGGTGAGTGGAGTCAGCGACGTGTGGGCGGAGAAGTGGCGGCGGAGTTGCAGGCGATGACGACAGAAGGGCGGGTGAAGAAGGTGGAGTTATCGATCCCAAGCCTGGCAAAATGAGCCGACAGGAACGAAGAAAGGGCAACGGGCAGGAACGACACTCGAATGACCCAGGAACGATGATGACCCTGGAATGACACACCAGGAATGACGAGCAGGAACGACGACGACTCTTCCACCGCCCCGTGACCCGTCCTTTTATAAATCCATTGGTGCGGGGTGGGGGCGATGAACCGAAGCGGTGTCATCACCCGAATCGGGTGCTCTGGTTGGGCCCCGGCCAGCACACGGGCCGGCCGCCATGACCGGAAGCAGCTCCACTTCACTTCCGGCCAGATGC
>NC_140961.1:131883693-131890520 GCF_056783735.1 Eptatretus burgeri
GATCTTGGTACCTTTGTGCTTGATAGCACGACGCGCCACCAATACGTTTCGAGGGGGTGGATGCTCTGTGGTGTGGTACCTGACAGTGGGCACATCGTCTGGCTTCAGCCGCGCATGTGGAGACCGTGTTCATGAAGGAGGAGCTTGAGTAGACAAGGGGCGGAGTCCAGAGTGCGAGGACGGAGTGGTAGGTGGGACCAGGTAGGCGGGTGGGGGTAACATCGTGTGGGCGGAGATGAGGAGGCGGAGTTCAGACAGCAGGAGGCGGGTCGTGGTGGTGTCAACGAGGGCAAGGCGAGAGAGGCAGAGAAAGAGCAGAGGGACCGCTCACGACCTTTATAGGACCTGCCGCCCACGGGGGGGAGGGGCCACCTCGAATCAAAGGTCATCACCTGAGTTGGGCACTCCAATTGCTCCCCCGACCCCTCACGTGTGGCCCGCGCCAATCTTTGGCCGGAAACCGCCGCACTTGAGTTTCCGGCAAGGCCATCTCAGACAGCGGCAATATTCTCGCTCCGACCCTACGACATGACATGAATGCGCCCACACCGAAAGTGACACCAAATCATCCTGCAAAACCCCCGGGCCGTGCCCACCAGCAGCTGGCCGAGGGTCCCGCATACCCACTTGGGCACCTGACCAGCGCCGATCAACGCGCGTGCCAACGCGGCCCACACTGTACATTCCTTGGCTCGATCGCAGCTTCGCTAGCCATAGCATTTGGGCGACAAGGCGTTTCACCATCTGTGGGGAATTGCCGCTGCTGCCAGCGAGGGCCGAAGGGTACATCGTTTTAGATAAAATCGTCAGGCACGTTTCACGAGTGGCGTGCGGAGTCTGCCCGTTCTCGAAAGGCACATTCCATGCAGCGTGCGCGGTTCGGCCATTGCGTCGCATGTGGCCAGCACTTTCTGCGTTCGCACGACTCCGCTGGCGTGTGCGTGGGGCGGAGGCTACCAATATGTGTGTCGGACATTGAGGGTTGAAAAGGAACAGAGCCGCTTCTACTCCGCACACTGCGTATCCTGCCCAACATGGCATGGAGTCGTCTTTATTGGCCTCCGTGTACGCGTTTTGTGCAGCGTGGGCGGTCGCGCCGACCATGCCGTAAAAAAAAACCACTCCATACAGCCTCCCAAGAGGCACCCATTCAAAACGCCTTTTCAATGCAAACCGGCAATCCTTCCCTGCAGACCATCGGAAGTCCGAGTCGATAATTCCCGCACTGCCACGTGCACTACATGACTGCGCCGCACACGCCCGAGTGCCCAGGGCTCACCCGCGGGAACGAGGATCTCTGTGCAGCAGTTCCCTCGACAGTGGCGCACGCATGTGCTGGCCTCCATGAGGCCCACCTCACAGCGAAAGCGAAGGCGCACGCGCCAACATTGATTTACCTCAGGAATAAAAAGACGAAAAGAAAGGAGTTGGGACGAAATGAAGAAAAAATGATGAAAGCAACCTTCTCGCTATGAAGGATCATTGCAACTCACTACCTTGTTGTCTCCAACACCAGACAAAAGGGAAAGGGACTATTTCACACGTATAATAAATGGAATAACTGTTTTGGGACACCTATCTGTTGTATGCATGCGGTTCCGAGAACCACAAATCTATACTACAGGGTGTCCTGCAAAAAAAATATACAACTTTTCATCTGCAAAGAGGATGGTCACTAACATATATTTTTAAAAAAGATATATGGCTGGATAGAAAGCTGAAAGGTTGGAAGTTTATTGTACCAATGTCAAAATTGCCACCAAAATTTAAATTTTTGGGATAGAATCGTCATTTTCTTTAAGAACACATGTTCGACGTAGGCTCCACGTTGTCCGATCACTGCCTGCAAATACATGTTGTCATGTTCTCCATCACTTTGAGAAATGTTTCCTGAGAAATGTTCTGGATTTCTCGGTGGAAGTTTTCCTCTCAGCTGATCAAGAGTCTGAGGCCTAGAGGTTTCCATAGATCCTGTCCTTGAGATACCCCCACAAGAAGAAGTCTGGAGGAGTAAGGTCAGGGACATGCGGTGGCCACTCAACGTCTTCGTAGAGGGAGATAAAGCGACCCTCAAGAATGTTGGTTGAGAAAACGCCTTGTTTCCCTGGCTGTATGGGGTGGGCTGCCCCATCCCTGCTGGAAATCCACTGGGTTCTCATCTGGACTCAGGTTGTTTCTCCTACAGGCCTGGAGTACGTAGCTCAAGCAGATAGAATTCCTGAATCATTTCAAGCAATAGTTCCTCTGGTTTACTGTGCAAAGTGCGTCTCTGGTCATCTTCAAAGAAGTATGGCCCAATTATCCCAGACCAACCAACCGCCACTCACATGGGTGACTTTGAGAACAGATCGAGAGCACCAGTTCAAAGTTGATGCATTACCAGGATTTTTCAGTTCCCCAGTACCGAAGGTTTTGCTTGTTTACCTCTCCCGGACAAGTGAGCATGGCATTCTGCGTCCATCATGTGGCAAGTTTTTTGGAGGAAGTCTGCATCTTCCCTCTTGGCAATCTCTTCTGAGAACCGATTTGCAAAGTCTAGTCGTTTGCGTTTCTGTTGATCAGTAAGCACCGTTTCCGTTTGAATTTTGTAGGAAAGGCATGAATGTCTTGGCCCGAAGGATCCTCTGAATGGTGCTCTTATGAATGTTTGTCTTGGCAGAAAGTCGTCGAATCAATTTTTTTGGACTCTGAATGACCGCTTCTCTGTCTCACCATTTCCCCACATTTTCTTCACTACGACCTGTCCTCTTCCGACCACTGTGACCTCTTTTGAAGGTCACAGATGGTTCCCACAGTGGTAAACTTTGCGATGGTGCACTTTATTGTCTGAAAGTTTGGTGCATGGCGCAAGTGGATACCGAAATGTCTCGAGTAAAGACGTTGCACCTGTATGACACTTTTTGTCTGGTGCCAAAGTTCAACAATTTTCGTCTGTTGTTGTACGGTCAGTCTTGGCATTTTCTGACGCTTATGCTTGGTATCAAAATAAACTTCAGGGTCTCTGCAACAAGAAATGAAGCATTAGTGACAAAATTACTGCTTTTTTTTAGGATCAAACGAAGCATTTTAAAAGTTGTATATTTTTTTGGGACACTACATATATATATATATATATATATATATATATATATATATATATATATGTATATATATATATGTATATATACACATTATATATACACATATATACATATACACACACACACACACACACACACACACACACACACACACACACACACACACACACACACACACACACACATAAAAAAATTATAGGTTTTAGCCCTATCTCTCAAATTTAGACATTTGGCCCATGTTGAACTTTTGACCTTAAAAATAATTGGTGGTTGAATTAATTGACCTGATATGAAAATCCTGTTGAAATTTCAAGTCAATCGGATGAAAATTGACAATTTTACTAATTCTGGCCCATGTTGACCTCAAAAATAGTTGGTGGTTGAATTCAATGACCCGATATGCAAAATCCTCATTCAGAATTTGAAGTCAATAGGATGAAAAATTGAGGATTTTAGAATTTTTGATTGACTGCCAGACTAAAAAAAAAAGTATCTCGCTACTCATGCGCATTCGGCAATCTAGGATGAATTCAGAACCAAAGGACTACTAAACTACAGGTTCGTTTTCCGATTCATGTTTAAAATATGACATTTAATTGAAAATCAGGTTGTTCCTCGATCATAGTGACCTGACATCTGTAGATGGATGGACAGACAGACATGAAAGTGAACCACGATTGCACTTAACCCCGCTTTTCTTTTCGCGTGCGTGGGGTAATAATCCGACCAAGAACAATCGGCTTTCCACCTGCCCGGCATGGAAGCCTAGTGATCAATATTTCATCACAATGCGAAAGATTGGAATTGGTCACTGTAAAATGAACAATCCAGTGATATATTGACCTTTGGCCAAGTCATAACAATAGCTGAGGAAATCTAAAGATTAGACAGAGAGACAAATTGAAGAATGCCTTGGTGTACGGCAGCACTGATTTGTGCAAAAAGTATATGAGAGTGGACAATGTTAAGAGAGGCCTTTTGCCCCTACATTGGACGAGAGAAATACCCCAATCAGGCCAAGAGAAGTCGTATCACTTCAAGGTCAAAGTGTTCCCACTCGATGTTATTGTGTTGGCATTATTGACACCATCAGCTGCTCAATAATCCTACGGTGAATACGCCGAGGATGACGCCAATATGCAACAGCGTTGGTCCTTTCCCGAATAGTGTGTGAAACATCGCACTCCAGTCGCCTGATGTTTCAACTGAGAACACCGCTGAAGGGATGTTTTCTGTCAAATCCTCAAGAATCATTTGGATTAATACATCACGATGCCTATGATGAGAACAGAAAGCATGTGCAATATTCCGAGATATTGTTAGCAATACTCGTAAAGGGGGTTGGACATTACCTTTGGTGATGCACTTTTTGTGTTCTTGACGTTATTTTATGTCGAAAAGAAGCAGTGTGATGTGAAAAGCTGTATTGTGACGTAATTATTCTGTTCTCTTTTCTTTTCTTAGATGATGGTCATGTGTGCCCATTAAAAAAGCACCGGAATAGACAACGTAAAAAGGAAACGCTGTGCATCAGAACACTCAGCAAGCCAAGTAAAGCCCATGCCATAGCTAGAAACGCGACTTTGTGTGCAAATGGCAGCTCCGAAAGTGACGATGGACACTCGTGCGTCTGCTCACGACCCTAAACTGACCAAAACCAGCGGCGCAAGTTGAAGAAACGTCGTCACAGAGATCAGTTGAGGGCTTCACTGACATGTGCGGAGCAAAATAAAGATACTGTACAATGTGTTCCTGCACTAAGGGAGAGAGAGCGATCAACACATGGTTGAGGGACTCTGGAGATGATTTAAACAGTTCTGATACTCTCGACAGAACATACCAGTGCCAGTGAGATGTTTTTGGAGTTGCTGGACTTTTTGCAGGCCACATGGGAGATATACTTCCCGAGATGGTGTGTCTATCATTTCTCACCTTTGTACAGAGATTGGGTCAGCATTGTTATAATGATTCATATACCATTGCTTTTTCATCATGGAGTGTTGTCATGCGTGTCTGTATAAGACAGTGGAATCACCATCTCGGTTTGAGCTTGGGATACATGAATGTTCTCAGCTTTGTACATTTGTGGTATGGTTTTGCACGTCTTCATTGTTTCATTAAGCTTGCACGTTCCTCGCCCTGTACGGTGAAGGTAAACGTGAGTGCGTGCCGAGATGGAGCAGCAGTGGAAGGTGTTAAAGCCTTTACTGGAGGCACTGGAGTCGGGTTCCTTAAATCTCGCCGATCTTTCACTGCTGGCTCGGCTGAAGGCACTCATCAAGCTGGGGGACATGCATGCAAAAGAAAACGCGCTTCGAGATGTTCCAGCAGGAGTCCTGCCTGCCCGAAGTGGTGAGTTGAGAGTAAAGGCCCAGCTTACACCTTGACGTTTTAGCCAGGGCTTATGCCGATTTTTGAAAAATTTGTCTAAAAGCGTTGATAAAGACGTCCAATACGTTATGGGTAAGTTTTGGAAACATTGAGAGCACGTTGAAAACACTGCCATATGTTGTAGCACAGCTGGCTTTCATCGTTGTACTTCTTTCGGGTTGTCCTCAAATTTTAGCATGCTTGGAAATTTTACGACTTATGCCATCGTATGACTCACAAGTTCCGCTATGCTGGCCAATATAAGTTTTAGGTAACGTTATGCGATCGTTGACACACGTTACTTGTAAGTTACTCATAAGTCGAAACATGTTGAGGTTATGTTTAGCGTACCCGAAACTTATTTCTTACCTATGAGTAACGTATAGTTGTAGTTGCGTTACTGGCGATCGTTGACACACGTCGACACACGTTACTTGTAAGATTACTCATAAGTCGAAACCACGTCGAGGTAATGTTTTTAGCATCAGTGTTCCAGACTCCATGGCGGTTTTTTCTTTTTTTTCTTCGGTATGACGGTGATAAAAGTTGACACTTTATTTCTAGTGCGTGTTATAATATACCATTAATAGCCTGCCACTCAACGATTTAAATCATAAATCGCATCTAGAAATCGGCAAATGTCAACATCACCGGTCATACCGAAGAAAAAAAAAAACCATGGAGTCTGGAACACTGACGTGGTTCCTCCTGTGTGAACCCCATTTTTATATACCAATTCCCCTAAACACTACCAATACGCCATTATACGGTAGCTGTAAGTTAGAAACACGTTCATTTAGTTTCTTTGGTCGTCCGGAAGACGTCAATCAAATACGCCTACATACGTCAATGTGGCGTTGGAAATACGTAAGGGGAATTGAGTTCAAACCACGTTACTCATAAGTTGTGAGAAATAACTTTCTCGGCACGCGAGACATTAGCTCGACGTGTTTTGACTTGCGATGAGTATGGTGCAAGTAACTTTTTGTCGATCGTGTGCCAACGTTCGCATATCCTGTGCATACAACTTATTTCCATACTTTGACATGCGGAACGTGTGAGGCATACAGCAGAGCACGTCGTAAAATTTTTAACCACGTTTAAAATTACAAGACGTACTCCGCTTATTACGGCATTTATGATAGCATACTTTAGCGTTCTATTCACGTATACCAAACTTACTCATACCGTATTCGAGCATGCGCCAGCATTTAGATACCGCATTTTTCAGAGGTCGGCATAATGCTGGCAAGATCGCCAAGGTGTGACTGCGATGGTTGATCACTTCCATTTCTCTGGCGGTTATGATTTGAATCGTTGTCGCGGCAGCCTTACAATAGGCTATGCCACGTGATCGTTCGGCAATACGTGCAGCAC
>NC_140961.1:131896020-131938520 GCF_056783735.1 Eptatretus burgeri
AGTTGATGCATTACCAGGATTTTCAGTTCCCCAGTACCGAAGGTTTTGCTTGTTTACCTCCCAGGACAAGTGAGCATGGCATTCGTCCATCATGTGAAGTTTTTTGAGGAAGTCTGCATCTTCCTCCAACTTTCCTGAGAACCGATTTGCAAAGTCTAGTCGTTTGCGTTTCTGTTGATCAGTAAGCACCGTTTCCGTTTGAATTTTGTAGGAAAGGCATGAATGTCTTGGCGAAGGATCCTCTGAATGGTGCTCTTATGAATGTTTGTCTTGGCAGAAAGTCGTCGAATCAATTTTTTTGGACTCTGAACGACCGCCTGTCTCACCATTTCCACATTTTCTTCACTACGACCTGTCCTCTTCCGACCACTGTGACCCTTTTGAAGGTCACAGATGGTTCCCACATTGGTAAACTTTGCGATGGTGCACTTTATTGTCTGAAAGTTTGGTGCATGGCGCAAGTGGATACCGAAATGTCTCGAGTAAAGACGTTGCACCTGTATGACACTTTTTGTCTGGTGCCAAAGTTCAACAATTTTCGTCTGTTGTTGTACGGTCAGTCTTGGCATTTTTCTGACGCTTGCTTGGTATCAAAATAAACTTCAGGGTCTCTGCAACAAGAAATGAAGCATTAGTGACAAAATTACTGCTTTTTTTTAGGATCAAACGAAGCATTTTAAAAGTTGTATATTTTTTTGGGACACTACATATATATATATATATATATATATATATATATATGTATATATATATATGTGTATATGTATATGTATATATATATATATATATATATATATATGTATATATACACATATATACATATACACACACACACACACACACACACACACACACACACACACACACACACACACACACACACACACACACACATAAAAAAATTATAGGTTTTAGCCCTATCTCTCAATTTTATAAATTAGGCCTATGTTGACCTTTTGACCTTAAAAATAATTGGTGCTTGAATTAATTGACCTGATATGAAAATCCTGTTCAAATTTCAAGTCAATCAGATGAAAATTGATAATTTTACAAATTCTGGCCCATGTTGACCTCAAAAATAGTTGGTGGTTGAATTCAATGACCCGATATGCAAATCCTCTTCAAATTTGAAGTCAATAGGATGAAAATTGAGGATTTTAGAATTTTGATTGACTGCCAGACTAAAAAAAAAAAGTATCTCGCTACTCTGCGCATTCGCAATTAGGATGAATTCAGAACCAAAGGACTACTAAACTACAGGTTCGTTTTCCGATTCATGTTTAAACTATGACATTTAATTGAAATCAGGTTGTTCCTCGATCATAGACTGACATCTGTAGATGGATGGACAGACAGACAGAAGTGAACCGATTGCTTAACCCCGCTTTTCTTTTCGCGTGCGTGGGGTAATAATCCGACCAAGAACAATCGGCTTTCCACCTGCCGGCATGGAAGCCTAGTGATCAATATTTCATCACAATGCGAAAGATTGGAATTGGTCACTGTAAAATGAACAATCCAGTGATATATTGACCTTGGCCAAGTCATAACAATAGCTGAGGAAATCTAAAGATTAGACAGAGAGACAAATTGAAGAATGCCTTGGTGTACGGCAGCACTGATTTGCAAAAAGTATATGAGAGTGGACAATGTTAAGAGAGGCCTTTGCCCTACATTGGACCGAAATACCCCAATCAGGCCAAGAGAAGTCGTATCACTTCAAGGTCAAAGTGTTCCCACTGATGTTATTGTGTTGGCATTATTGACACCATCAGCTGCTCAATAATCCTACGGTGAATACGAGGATGACGCAATATGCAACAGCGTTGGTCCTTTCCCGAATAGTGTGTGAAACATCGCACTCAGTCGCCTGATGTTTCAACTGAGAACACCGCTGAAGGGATGTTTCTGTCAAACCTCAAGAATCATTTGGATTAATACATCACATGCCTTGATGAGAACAGAAAGCATGTGCAATATTCCGAGATATTGTTAGCAATACTGTAAAGGGGGTTGACATTACCTTTGGTGATGCACTTTTTGTGTTCTTGACGTTATTTTGTCGAAAGAAGCAGGTGATGTGAAAGCTGTATTGTGACGTAATTATTCTGTTCTCTTTTCTTTTCTTAGATGATGGTCATGTGCCCATTAAAAAGCACCGGAATAGACAACGTAAAAGGAAACGCTGTGCATCAGAACACTCAGCAAGCCAAGTAAAGCCCACGCCAAAGCTGAAACGCGACTTGTGTGCAAATGGCAGCTCCGAAAGTGATGACACTCGTGCGTCTGCTCACGACCCTAAACTGACCAAAAACCAGCGGCGCAAGTTGAAGAAACGTCGTCACAGAGATCGGTTGAGGGCTTCACTGACATGTGCGGAGCAAAATAAAGATACTGTACAATGTGTTCCTGCACTAAGGGAGAGAGAGCGATCAAACATGGTTGAGGGATCTGGAGATGATTTAAACAGTTCTACACTCTCGACAGAACATACCAGTGCCAGTGAGATGTTTTTGGAGTTGCTGGACTTTTTGCAGGCCACATGGGAGATATACTCCCGAGATGGTGTGTCTATCATTTCTCACCTTTGTACAGATTGTCACATTGTTATAATGATTCATATACCATTGCTTTTTCATCTGGAGGTTGTCATGTGTCTGTATAAGACAGTGGAATCACCATCTCGGTTTGAGCTTGGGATACAGAATGTTCTCAGCTTTGTGCATTTGTGGTATGGTTTTGCACGTCTTCATTGTTTCATTGCTTGCACGTTCCTCGCCCTGTACGGTGAAGGTAAACGTGAGTGTGCCGAGATGGAGCAGCAGTGGAAGGTGTTAAAGCCTTTACTGGAGGCACTGGAGTCGGGTTCCTTAAATCTCGCCGATCTTTCACTGCTGGCTCGGCTGAAGGCACTCGTCAAGCTGGGGGACATGCATGCAAAAGAAAACGCGCTCGAGATGTTCCAGCAGGAGTCCTGCCTGCCCGATGGTGAGTTGAGAGTAAAGGCCCAGTCACACCTTGACGTTTTAGCCAGCTTATGCCGATTTTTGAAAAATTTGTCTAAAACGTTGGCGCACGTCCAATACGTTATGGGTAAGTTTTGGAAACATTGAGAGCACGTTGAAAAACACTGCCATATGTTGTAGTACGCTGGCTTTCATCGTTGTACTTTTCGGTTGTCCTCAAATTTTAGCATGCTTGAAATTTTACGACTTATGCCATCGTATGACTCACAAGTTCCACTACGCTGGCCATAAGTTTTAGGTACGTTATGCGATCGTTGACACACGTTACTTGTAAGTTACTCATAAGTCGAAACATGTTGAGGTTATGTTTAGCGTACCCGAAACTTATTTCTTACCTATGAGTAACGTGTTGTAGGCACGTTACGCGATCGTTGACACACGTCGACACACGTTACTTGTAAGTTACTCATAAGTCGAAACACGTCGAGGTAATGTTTAGCATCAGTGTTCCAGACTCCATGGTTTTTTTTTTCTTCGGTATGACGGTGATGTTGACACTTCGATTTCTAGTGCGGTTATAATATAATTAATAGCCTGCCACTCAACGATTTAAATCATAACCGCACTAGAAATCGAAGTGTCAACATCACCGTCATACCGAAGAAAAAAAAAAACCATGGAGTCTGGAACACTGACGGGTTCCTCCTGTGTGAAGCCCATTTTTATATACCAATTCCCCTAAACACTACCAATACGCCATTATACGGTAGCTGTAAGTTAGAAACACGTTCATTTAGTTCTTTGGTCGTCCGGAAGACGTCAATCAAATACGTCTACATACGTCAATGTGCGTTGGAAATACGTAAGGAATTGGTTCAAACCACGTTACTCATAAGTTAGAAATAACTTTCGGGTACGCGAGACATTAGCTCGACGTGTTTTGACTTATGAGTAGCTTACAAGTAACTTTTGTCGACGTGTGCCAACGTTCGCATATCCTGTGTACAACTTATTTCCATCGCATGCGGAACGTGTGAGGCATACAGCAAGTACGTCGTAAAATTTTTAACACGTTTAAAATTACAAGACGTACTCCACTTATTACGACGTATGATAGCATACTTTAGCGTTCTATTCACGTATACCAAACTTACCCATACCGTATTCGACATGCGCCAGCATTTTAGATGCATTTTTCAGAGGTCGGCATACGCTGGCAAGATCGCCAAGGTGTGACTGCGATGTTGACACTTCCATTTCTCTAGCGGTTATGATTTGAATCGTTGTGCGGCAGCCTTTTAATAGGCTATGCCACGTGATCGTCGGCAATACGTGCAGCACGCTATGCATAAGTTCGACTATCGTTGGGCATAGGTTGTGAACGCCGACAACAGGCTAAGCATTCGTTGGTATAAGTTATCTATAAGGCAACGAAACGTTCTGTGTCCATTACTAATATGTCATGCATACGACCAACTCGTTATGAATACGTCCGAATCTTAAAAAAAAAAAACATCAAAAGTTCAACGTAAGCCAGCGTTTTACATACATTTTGATACGTTGCCATTGCTGGCTAAAACGTCAAGGTGTGACTGGGCCTTAAGAGATGAAATGCTAAATGGCAAAAGGTCCTTTCACCAATTTTAATCGACAGTTTGGGCAAGTTCCCGAGCTAGTGCCACACATAGCGCAGAAATAAATGCGCAGTGACATCACCAGTAAATGTTGCTCGGGTAACCTGAAAATTAAACCTCGATTAAAAAAAAAAATAAAGCTCACTGTTTTCGAAAGCAAACGATCTTAACACTATGGCAATTTCCATTCATTTTACAACACCGTGGGTGTTGAGAGACATCCGCGTGGTGAGAAACATTTCGCCTCATCCGTTAGTGTGGTCTTGATAATTTGAAAAGTTGTTTTGTAGAGTTACACCATCACCACGTCGCAATGTGTTTTCACTGACTGTACTTTCACAGCATTGTTTCTGGCTCAAAATACTAATGGCAATGTGACATTTTAAACAATCCTAAATCAAAAATGTAACCTGAAGTGGAACTCCTATAAACTTATTATTTGATAGTATGCTTCAATAAAGATTGAACAGTCTAACATCAGCTTCTTGCAGATGGTAAGCATACTTCGATGGTCAGGTTATACATCTATATTCGGCTATACTCAAGTTATAAATCTATATCAGGTTGTACATCAACATTTTGTGCATTTTGCTTGTTCTTTCCTCCGCAGGTCAAACTCGCATGATCGAGACATTGATCCGATACTGGTTTGAGGAAATTCTAGCTTTGCACGTTGAATAACCCGAGAGACGGACATGACTTCCGTTGAACAGGGACAGGAAGCCGTGTGGCATTGTGCGCGTACAGCTTTTTCAATCTGTTGTCCAAACTTGTACGTTGATATTCTTCAATGTTACAAAAAACGTGTTGTTATTTTAGTCAACAATATTCCTTTCACCATCAAAAATTTTGGTGAGAGCTTCATGCTTTGTTCTGTTTTGTGTCCCCTTATTTTATATGGTCTTTCAAATGGTGTCCTTTCATGCACAGATGCATTTCACCAATTTTTTCACTGCAGTTTCACAACAGAAGTATTTAAACAAAAACGTTTCACTTCTTTTCTGCTTCTGTTTTTCTCTATACAATATCGAGGCTCATGGAAGTGTGAGATGACTGAGGGCAACATGCAAACGTACTGAAAGTGAGGCCACAGTAAGACAAAACAAACAAGTGAATGAAGTAACAGGAAACGAGAGAAGAGTGGGGGGGGGGCAGTAACCTGCAAGTAAGATAGGAAGTGTTAATGGGGGTAGAAAAGATGACTCGTAGGGATGGGGAATGATATGAGATGGCAGTACACCGCCTGTTTGAAGTCTCGGAGGGGATGGAGGATTGAACTGCCTCAGGAAGGTGGTTCCACAAATGTGATAAAAGAGGAATGTCGGTGTGCGATCAGCCGATAATTTGAGTTTAACCAGGAGCGATTAACTGGAAGAAATTCGGAAGTGTCCTGGAGGAGTCAGATGACTGAGAGAGATTCGAGGCAGATAATGCAGTTGTCTGTTGGTAGTTTGCCCTGTACGATGTTCATTTAAATAAAAAATTACATGACAATTCCTCATCAATGAAGATTTTAATTCTCTGAGTTCATCAAAAAAATAATTTCTGGGATGGAGAAGGGGGAGGTTAAAAATAATAATAATTGTGTCTCATGTGTACGTAATATATAAATGGCTATTTTTTGTTGCACCATCCTTGGTAACAGTGCGGATATAAAGTACACAATCGTCCAAATTGTGTACATGCATCATACTGCACCCAGGAGGAATACCATCAGTCTCACGAGTCACTTTTGGACACCTTCAAGTGTGCCCTCTCTTTTGGACACATGGTTGGATGGTGGTTATCTTTATTGCCGACACCAGAATTCCAACCTTGCTCGAGTATTTTATGATCCAAAGTAATTGGAATTTTGTATGAAAAATTTCTCCAAAATCTCAATGTTATTATAGCCCCCGTTGGACTTTATCCAAAAAAGGGGCTTATGGGTTTGGTCTCAATTTCCGTGTCCACGCATGCGTCCGCAACCGTATCTCGGACATGTATGGACCGATTTTATTCATACATGACACAAAGACAACACATTAAGGTATACATATGCGCATCTTTTTGTTTCGCGATGCAATCAAAGACGGCCACCGACTGGTGGCCATTTTAGTTGTAAAAAAAACCCGGTGTCGAACACGTCCTCAACCATTTCTCGAGCTTGCATTTACCGATGTTGTTCAAACTTGACACACAGATAAGTTACGATGGCTTACATATGCCCGTCATTTATGTTTCGAGATCATATCCAAAATGGCCGACTGGTGGTCATTTTAGTAGTAAAAAAAAAAAACCCTGATGTTGAACAAGTCCTCAAACATTTCTCAGACATGCATTTACCGATATTTTTTAAACTGGGCGCACAGATAAAGGATGATGGCTTACATATGCGCACCGTTTCTTTTTGAGATCAGATCCAAGATGGCCGAATGGCAGCCATTTTGGTACTTAAATGTGTCCCCAACCATTTCTGACATGCATGGTCCAATTTTGTTCAAACTTGGCACAAGCACAGTACACGATGGCATACTCGTGCACCTCACCATATTTTGTGATCTGATCAAAGATGGCTGACTGGTAGACTGGTGGCCATTTCAGTTGTACATAAATATGGGCTAGCCCTTTAACTCTGTACAGAAAAATTACTAAAACAATGGGGGCTGTGATATTTTATGTCTTTTATATTTGTTTAATATTGTCGCGGTTATGGAAATGGACCCGAGTGGAGCATTCAACACAAAGGGATTCTCTCGTTATATATTTAATTAGTAAATGTGCTTTGTCAGGTACCTTCCCCTCATATCAGGAACGAGGAAAATGCATTGTGAGCGATAGCATGTTCCATCCCTGTTGTGATTCCTCACTTCCTCAAGACTCCTCCATCCATCCCTCCTTCAGCTTTACATCCATCCCAATTCCTCACCCCTTCACTTCCCAACCTCTATTCCCCATGCTTCCCGAAAAGCCTTCATCCTATACCTCTCGAACCCTGTAAACCCCCTCTTCGTTTAATCCATTCCCGTACCTCGCGTCCCTAATCCCTCCAAATGTGTTTTTTCCCATCCCACTCCCCACCCCCCACAGTTTTCCACACCACAACCACAGACATCACAATTACACCGACACACATCAGAAGCAGACATAAGTGCTGCCCCATTGCCGTCATCAGGCGAGGCAGTTCCTGCATGTTCAACACTACTGTCGGAAACACGAATGATGTGCTCTCAGGGCGTTGCTTGGGGGTACGGACACTGTGGAGCAGACCCGCTGGGCCAATGGAAACGTAACACACAGGTAAGAGGGTGCCTCAAGTACCTTTGCCATGCCGCACTTCAAGCTCAATAAAAGCCGAGTGAGCAAACAAACTGTCTGTGGTCGCTCTGATGAACAACGAACCGCCACCATCTGACAAACTTCCTTCCTGCTGAGCCACAGGCTATCGGACAAACTATGAGCTGTTGGACGAACCGGCTGTGATGAATTATTGCCGTGATGAGTGCGCTGACACCAGGCTGACTAAAGGAGTTCTGAGGGCGAACGCAGCACGATGGCTCCAGAAACGCATACACATGACATTCGCGACACTGCACCGACATACGCACTGCATTTCCCTTCCTCTCCTCCCTTCCATACCCTTCACTTCTGACCGACGCAAGCCTGCCTATTTGCATGGGGGTGATCAAGGGGCCGACACCAAGCCCCGATCTTTATCTCTCTCTCACTCTGTCTTTCTCTCTACTTTCCTAGAGTGCGTGTGGTGTGCTCGTATCTCCCTAGATAATTAAGATTGGGAAAGGGGAACTTCTTTGCTAGGGTTTAAGATTTTTCTTGTGTTTTTAATGTCTGCATGTGCCTTGTGAATATTTGCATGGAAATGTTGTTGTTGTTCTTATTTCGGCTGCTCCCGTTAGGGGTCGCCACAGCGGATCATCCGTTATGATCCGCATACTGATTTGGCACAGGTTTTACGCTGGATGCCCTTCCTGACGCAACCCTGGTCGCCTCTTATGACACAGGGATAAGGATTGGGTTTCGCCATGATTCCAGGCTGCCCTACACCCTCTCATAGCACGGCCCAGCACAGAGCTCCCATCATCAAGCGATCCTCCAACCCAAGCCTCTGAGTAGCCGGATTACAGGCGCACGCCACTACGCCCGGTTGAATATTTGCATGGAAATAACTGCCTGTAAATACGTGCCTCGTTGAACCATTGGTGAACTATTCCAAACCTTCCCAGTTGTCTTTTCCTTCATTGGTTCGATATTGTGTACGTCGTACAAAATATATACGACATTGTACCCCACTGATTCGCTACGCTAGAAAGCCAACACCCCCACCTATGGTTCCATTCGGCTGTGCCTAATAAGTAAATACAGGTGGGACGTTGAGAGCGTGGTTCCTCAGTTGATATAACTAGCTTACCAGGTAAGGTCATGCAATGCTGGGCACGAGGATCCTGCTTGAGCTAGTTGTGCCAACTGGCATCTGCGGTTGCCTCGCAACCTGTGAAGCTGCAGAATTGTCCTTGACTTAGCAGCCTCAGGTTCTGAGGTCAGGGAAACTCCCTTCTGAACAAATTGGTTCAAATATATATATAATAGATGACATCTTTAAATGCTGAAGGAGAAGGATGACTCATGCAGCACAGAGAGCAACTGTGAAAAATGGAAGCGGCTGACATATTGCCTTTATGGATATAAAATCACCTTTTCGCAATTGTTCCGGCATTTCCCTCCTTGCCCCCCCCCCTCCCTTCACCCACTAAGTTGCTTTCAGTTTCTCTTCTCTCAAACTACCTGTTTTGTTTCATTACGAACACTTGCGATTCTCCCTCCATAATCCCTGCAACCCTTCCTTCCACCTCGATGCATGCAAGTTGACATTTTTACTCCCAAATAGGACTTCTGCGAGAAGCACTCCTACAATCCATTGCAAAGTCGTTTAAACCGAGACATGATGTTGTCAATTCCACCTTTAAGGGAGCAGTATGCAATATTTATTTGCTCTTATCAATATTGTCGATTCTGTCATTGGAAAAACTTATTTCCTCAGTTGTTGACACCAAGTCATTTTCTCCATCACATGGGAAACAAACGCCAAGAACCACATGATAGACGACCTATTTATACAAAAAGAGAGCTGTTTGTCTGTGGGTGTCACCAGTTTTTCTCAGAGATGCCCTCGTCAAAGTTTCAGAGGTTCATCAGTGAGTGCTGGAGAGTGTTTTACGCAAAAAAAAAGTTACATCTTTTTTGGATTTTTTTTTTAAATAGTCGCTCGATCATGCCTAAGCCTTTGAAGCGATGTGGAAAGTAATAGTGAATGATCCCCGACCCCATTCCTTTGACGGTATAGGGAAGTGTTTTCGACCCCCACAAAAAAAATTTCTTCAAAGATATACATACACTTGGAATTTGGGAAAATTATTAGACAGCCAAGAAAAATACAAAGACATACACTTGGAATTTGGGGAAATAAATTCATGACCTTTAAAAGGGTATACAGACGTACACTCAGAATTTGGGGAAATAGTTTGATGACCTTTAAAAAGATATACAGATATACACTCGGAATTTGGTAAAAAATAGCTTTATGACTTTTAAAAGGACATACAGATCATATACACTCAGAATTTTGGGAAATAGCTTGACGATCTTTAAAAAGATATACAGATATACACTCGCAATTTGGGAAAAATAGCTTGATGACTTTTAAAAGGACATACAGATCATATTCACTCAGAATTTGGGAAAAACCGATAAACATTTTAAAATACCAGATACACACTTGGAATTTGAGAAAAATAGATGGACGACCAATAAAATTACAAACAGATACACATTTGGAATTTGGGGAATATTGATGAACAACCTTTAAAAATACATCCAGATAAACACTCCAAATTTTGAAAAAACTGATAGACAACCTTTTAAAATACATCCAGATCGACACTTTGAATTTGGGAAAAATTGAGAGACAACCTTTTAAAATACAAATAGATATACACTCAGAATTTGGTAAAAAAAAATAAAAAAAAATAGGACCACTGGACCTGCAGCTAATCTGGGCCCTGGCCTAATATTGTAACCCACATTTGGAAGCATTCTGACTGGTGGGTGCGGAGAAGATTTTTCAAGGAATTTACATGATTTCCCCCAAAATTTACTAAGCTCGCCATTTTGACACTTTCGGTGAGGTGATCGGCATGGCCTCCGCAATTTAACATCCCTTCCCTGGCCTAATGTTGTGACCCACATTTAGGAGCATTCTGACTGCTGGGTCTGAAGAAGATTTTTGAAGGAATTTATGCAATTTTCCAAAAAAAATTACCAAGTCTGCCATTTTGACACTTTCAGTTAGCTAATGTTGTAACCCACATTTGGTAGCATTTTGACTAGTGGGTCTGGAGAAAAAGATTTTTTTAAAGGAATTTACACGATTTTTTCCAAAAATGACCAAGTCGGCCATTTTGACAATTCCAGTAACGTGATCGGAATGACCTCCACAATTTAACATCCCTACCCAGGCATAATGTCACCAAAACTTGGTAGCAATCTGACTGGTGGGTCTGGAGAAGAAGATTTTTGAAGGAATTTATGCGATTTTCCCAAAAATTGACGAAGTAGGCCATTTTCATATACACTTCCGGTCACGTGATCGGCATGACCTCCACAATTTAACGTCCCTATCATGGCCTGATGTCACCCAAATTTGGGAGCATTCTAACTGCTGGGTCAAGAAGATTATTGAAGAAATTTACTAAGTACGCCATTTTGACCTACTTAAAGTTAAGTGACCAGAACAAGCTTTGCAATCCACACTACCAGTCATGAGCGGAACCTTACTGCCAAATTTCAGCCGGATCGGCCCAATAGTTTGACTGGAGAGGTCAAAATAGGAGACAGACCGACGAATGGCACACAATGACAATATCTTATCTGAACTTCCAATTCCAGATAAGCTGAAAAAAAAAACGCAGCAGGGTACGAATTGGTGTTAAAGTCGGATGTGTTCACATTTGAAGTGGGCTTTGTTGTCCCGATAAGTGCATATGGAGTAACGTCAGACTGGTCAGTCATGTGAGTCCCCAAAGGGTGATCTTCATGCCACCGAGACAAGCAGATGAACCCAAGTCCACTACAAACCGTTAAGCATCACTCAGTTGACCAGCAGTGCCAAAGAAAGTTTTGTCATCACAAAGAAGAATTTATCTTTTGCTTTGTCAATATTTCCAGAGAGGATTTGTCTGCTTGGACATTACTTTGTGACCCCAACAGGATATTGATAGACAACATTTAAAAACACATACATCTACAATTGGAATTTGGCAAAAATTGATCAACAACCCTGAAATATACATACAGATGCACACTCCGAATTTGGGGAAAATTGATGAACAACCTTTAAAAATACATACAGATATACAGTTATACACTTTGAATTTGGGAAAAATTGATAAACCATTAAAAATATGGAGATATACAATCGGAATTTGGGAAAAACTGCGAGACAACCTTTATATGTACATCCAGATATACACTCAATATGAAGAAAAAAAACTTGATAAATGACCTTTAAAAACACAGATATACAATTGGAATTTGGGAAAAATTGATCAACAACCCTGAAATATACATACAGATGCACACTCCGAATTTGGGGAAAATTGATGAACAACCTTTAAAAATACATACAGATATACAGTTATACACTTTGAATTTGGGAAAAATTGATAAACCATCAAAAATATGGAGATATACAATCGGAATTTGGGAAAAACTGCGAGACAACCTTTAAATGTACATCCAGATATACACTCAGAATTTGAAAAAAAAGAAAACTTGATAAACGACCTTTAAAAACACAGATATACAATTGGAATTTGGGAAAAATTGATAAACGCCTAAAAAAATGCATGCACATATTGTGAGAAAAACCATGTTCTCACCAAATTTAGTGTCCCGCCCACAACGTCACGTGACCTTTTTGCAAGCTCCCAGGGATTGGTTGGCTGGTCGGCACGTGGTGGGTGGGCCGGAGAGAGCCGGGGCGCCATTGTTGGCGACAGACGTGGCTCTAAGATCGCGAGTGGAAAAATATATCGAGCACTCCAAATCGCATGTTTTAAACGCGATTTTCAAGTGATTTTTAAGACTCTCGACAGCACCGTCGCGCTGATCGTTGATAGCTCCATCTAACGGAATGAGTTAAATCCGGAAGTGTGTGATCATTATTCCCGACTATCGTCGAGCGGAGCTGTGAGTTGTACAACTGTTTTTGGAACTCTATTGTTGCCAAGAGTTCTGGCAGGTTTTTTGTGCTGTATATTCAATTCTGTTACCAGCCGTTTTTGAGATTGATCCAATAAAATATCGTGCCTACCCCTCGAGGCCGATTCGAAACACAGTGGTGTGTTTTGTTGTTCTCTTTGTCCACACGTGGACTGCTTGAAGCTCGGACATTAATGTTAGTATTCCGTGCTGGAAGATATTAATCAGCAGGATCACGACAAATGGGGTCTCGTCCGGGATCATTCAAGTAAGAGACATTCGAACTGAGACAGAAATTCCACAGTGGGCCGCCTTCTTCCTTCATCTGATCATCGTTCCATCACCAGCATACGCCATCTTGGAGGAACCTTCTCACCAGCAGACGCCATCTTGGAGGAACCTTCTCACCAGCAGACGCCATCTTGGAGGAACCTTCTCACCAGCAGACGCCATCTTGGAGGAACCTTCTCACCAGCAGACGCCATCTTGGAGGGATTTTCTCACCATAGGACGCTATCTTGTGTTTACGCCAGTCATCGGCCAACAAAATTTTTTTTAAAAACGTGAGTTATTTGTACGTTGTATTTTCTCATTGGCAATTTGATGTGCGGTGGTGATATTGGGTATTTCGTATCGTATTTTCCCAACAGAGCGTTGTGTGCGAATTACGTGCATCACCCCAATATTGTTTGCCTTTCCTGTGTGAGTTGCCCCGTCCCATGTGGTGAAAGATATTGCTGAAATATTTCGACCCAGCCTCCTTTTAGACTTAGTGTTTTGACAGAGACAGAGACAGAGAGAGTGGCGGAGTCAGACATATCTTCACTCTGGTCCGAGGAGCCTCGCGCCTCGACTCCAGCCTCCGACGGTGAGGTTGCTTCGACTGAAGTCCACCCGAGCCTCCAATCAGGCCAACCTCAGGAGACGGGCTCTGCTGGGACCGTTCCCGTCTGTGACACGGGGACCCCAGCTACTTGTTCGCCGGTCGGCGAATCCGGTGAGGAGGATCAGTCCTCCAAGGCGGTTAGCAACCCCAGTTCTGTGCCTGAGGTCCCTCCCGCATTGTCTGCAGTAACCAGTCTAGTGGAGGATCAGCACTTCGATCCCACCCTTGCCACCCTCTGGGAAATGGGATAAGACTCCGAGCCTGGACGAACAGGCTACTATGTGAATGGTGCAGGTGTGCTGATGCATAAATATTCCCCCAAGAACATGTCCTCCACCCAGACGTGGAAGGTCTGACACCAAGTTGTCGTACCGGGGAGGCATCGTCAGTCAGTCATGCAATTGGCCCATGACAATATTTCCTCGGGTCATGTCGGAGCAGCCAAGACCTTAGCCAAGGTCAAGCATCAGTTCATACGGCCCGCCATGTCGCGAGACATCAAGCGCTATTGCGCTAGCTGTCCCACTGGTCATCTACTACTCTCGCAAGCTGTTGCCCAGGGAGCGGAACTACAGTACTGTGGAGAAGGAGCTCCTCACTCTCATGGCGGCAATCCAGGTATTCGCTGTCTACATTGGCCATGGACCCATCACCATCTACAGCGACCACCACCCCCTCGGTTGGCTCAGCCAAGCCAAAACCTCCAACCAGCGTATTCTGCGCTGGGCACTTCTCCTCTCAGAATACGACTTCACAGTCAAACACATGAAAGGAGTGGAGAACAGACTAGCTGACCTCTTTAGTCACCATCTAGTAAACAAGGAGCTCCAAAGTTGAAGTTTTCCCTGCTGTAAACGCTTTCCCCAACTTAAGTTTAGTTCCCTTTGTCTCTATTGTGGTGCGGGTGATGGGTAAATATGGGGGGTAGATATTACTGTGGTGTAGTGTGTTTAATATTGCGTTGTGGATGAACATTGTTTATTGTACAAGAATGTTAACGATCACTGCCATCATATTGCCCTGCAATTTGCAATTAGTACAATAACTGGTTTCAAAACGCCGTCTATCCGACGGGTTTTACTTTAAGTGGGGAGGACTGTGAGAAAAACCAAGTTCTCACCAAATTTAGTGTCCTGCCCACAACGTCACGTGACCTTTTTGCAGGCTCCCAGGGATTGGTTGGCTGGTCGGCATGTGGTGGGTGGGCCATGTCAGAGCCAGGGTACCATTGTTGGCGACAGACGTGGCTCTAAGATCGCGAGTGGAAAAATATATCGAGCGCTCCGAATCGCATGTTTTAAAAGCGATTTTCAAGTGATTTTTAAGACTCTCGACAGCACAGTCGCGCTGATCGTTGATAGCCCCGTCGAAAGGAATGAGTTAAATCAGGATGAGTGTGATTGTTCTTCCCGGCTATCGTCGAGCGTTGCTGTGAGTTGTACAACCTGTTTTTGGAACTCTATTGTTGCCAAGAGTTTTGGCAGGGTTTTTGTGCTGTGTATTAAATTCTGTTACCAGCCATTTTTGAGATCGAGCCAATAAAATATCGTGCCTACCCCGAGAGGCCGATTCGAAACACAGTGGTGTGTTTTGTTGTTCTCTTTGTCCACACGTGGACTGCTTGAAGCTCGGACATTAATGTCAGTATTCCGTGCTGGAAGATATTAATCAGCGGGATCGCGACAATATACACTCAGAATTTGGAAAAAAAATGATAGTCTAAAAATACACAGATATACAATTGGAATTTGGGAAAAAAAAATTGATAAACCCCTGAAATATACAAACAGAATTTAGGGAAACTTGATAGACAACATTTCGAAACACGTAGATATGCAAATAGAATTTGGGAGGAATTGATCAACAACCCTGAAATATACATACATATATAAACTTTGAATTTTGGAAAAATTGAGACAGCCTTGAAAAATACATCCAGATAAACACTCGGAATTTGCGAAAACTTGATAGACAACCTTTAAAAACACGTAGATATACACTTTGAATTTGTGAAAAATTGACCAACAACTCTGAAATATACATACAGATATACACTTTGAATTTGGGAAAAATTGATAAACCGATAAAAATACATGCACATATACACTCGGAATTTGGGAAAAATTGATTAACCGATAAAAATACACGCACATATACACTCGGAATTTTGGAAAAAAATGAGACAACCCTTAAAAATACATCCACACAGACACTCAGAATTTGAATAGTTAGACAACCCTTAAAATATATCGAGATATATACACTCGGAATTTGATGGGACAAAAATAAATAAATCAGAGACAACCTTAAAAATACAGAAAAATCTCGTTTCATTAAACCTTACCCTTCTGTACAATATAGTACATCATTTCATTACACCTCACCCTTCTGTACATTGCTGTACATCTCATTTATTAAACTTTACCCTTCTTTACAATTTTCTTCATCTCCTTTCATTAAACGTTAGCCTTTCATACAATGTTGTACATCTCAAAGAAATTTCTAGTTAGAGCAACTGGAGTGAGAAGCATAAGTAAGTGTCTTTTATCGGAAGATGGCGCTGTACATCCAGGGCTGGTCGTCACTGAATGGTTTTGAGTAATTTTGCATTTTGTGAATGTATCTGACATATCTTTCCCCAACTTGTCTCACAGATGACGTCACGTTTTGGTCAGACGGTTGACTCCCAGCCCTGTTTCTGCTTCATCAAATCCTGCTGAGTGGTCAACACATTATTGTGTGAACCTGCCTTCCCCACACTCACCACTACATTTCACAAATGCTATAGTCCTGTCCTACTCTGCAGAGACATTGCATAACCAGTACAACGACTCACAGTGATGATGAAACCAGCAAACCAAATTCAGAATTAAGTCCTATTCAAATATTCACTCACTCGACAAATCGATGTTAAATGATCTGATTAAATTTGCACAAATTTATGCATGTCCTCCTTCATGTTCTCACCAGAGCATATAACTCATTATGTGAGCGAGAATCCTTGGTTCAAATCTCCATCGTCAATTTCTCCATCGTCTTCTAATGTCCTGAGATTTGATGGTAAAAGTACACTAACGGCTCATGATGTCCATGTAATGTACTACGTGTAATACATGGACAAGATCCTCGACGAGTCTGAGATAACAATTCAAAATATTTCAAACGTCCAACTGCTAAGCCCCAAAGGCTGAAACAGATTTTCTTGCGTGGACTGATTTAACTCAAATTAATTATTTGTCTCCTCGAGGTGATATGCCAGAGACACTTCATGGTGGACTGTAAGTGAGAGCAACAGCAGCGTCTTTTTAATTTTTTTTTTTTGAAACTTTGGCTATAATCAATTTCAATACATTCAACTCTGAGGTTAGACATTCTACTTAGACATTCCATGTCTTGATGAGGGAAGCAGAAGTTGCAAATTTATTCTTTCCCAATTCCAGCTGACCTTGTTTGCATGTATTGTTCCCTTTAGCGCTTGCCTATATCTTTGATGCAGATTATGTTACCCATAAAATATGACAATATTTTTTAAATCAATTATAATCTTCAGCCTCCAGCTCAGTTCAGCGGAATAAACCTTCTCTGATGAAAATCATGAAAGGCAGAGATTAAAACGACGATCTTTGGAACTTCAATCCCCAACACATTATTTCGACAGGTTCCCTCCCAGCCGCGGCTCACAAAGAAGTTAGCAGTTTTCAGGAGGTTCGTGCACGTGTTGCTACACCACACGCCACAACCACCTCCCACTCCCACTCCCACTCTTCCCCATCCCCATCCCCAATTCCAAATGAGGTGCAACAGAAGGCCAAGTGAAAAGTGTTGCTTCCCTCTATGGGAGGGAAATACCGAGGCCGAGAGCTTGGCAATGGCTTAGCACATGGTAATGGAAAAAGTATGATAAATGCATCATATAAATAAATGTTTCTGAGTTTTATAGAAACCACTGTCAAAATCATGTTTTCATCATATTCAACACGACCTCTGCATGTGATTACAGGATCGGTTCAGATGGAAATTAATGGCAATAAAAGGTTGATTATCCAGAAACGTGTGTGTGTGTGTGTGTGTGTGTGTGTGTGTGTGTGTGTGTGTGTGTGTGTGTGTGTGTGTGTGTGTGTGTGTGTGTGTGTGTGTGTGTGTGTGTGTGTGTGTGTGTGTGTGTGTGTGTGTGTGTGTGTGTGTGTGTGTGTATATATATATATATATATATATATATATATATATACATATACATATACATATATATTATTATTACGTTTGTAAGGGGGAGAGATTACCTTAGTACACATAGACATGTATGGAGTAGTTTGGTCTGTGTATGAGTAGTTAGCCCATCTCGATGTGATTAGGTAGGGAAACGTACTTTAAGAATTGTCTGTTTCAATGTGCACCATAAGGAGGGTTGTGTGTTGTAATAAGTAGTTAGGGTTTAAGTTAAGGAATCATACATATAACCTCTTGTATGTCCCACCACATGAGGCCAGAGTACACAGAACAAGACCAGAGGTGAGGCCAAAGCAAAAAGAGAGGAGGGGCTTTAAAAGGGGCAGCGCTGTCCAGGGAACGAGGAGAGGAGCTTTTCATCACCTCCCGAGGGGCGAAGCCTTGAATCACCTACCGAGGGGCTGAGTTATGGGCACTTCTGAAGGGGTGGAGTTCGTCTTTCCGGTGAGGTGGAGATTTTGTTGCCCTGACAGGGGATGAGGGGGGGGTAGGGAGTTTTCGTTGCCCCAAGAGGGTGGAGTTTTGGGGACCTCTCGCAAGAGCGTGCGAGAAACAGGAGAGTTTTGGAGTGTCTCTGAAGAGAGTGGGGACATCAAGAGCTTGAGAGCAGTTGGTGTATGACCTTTATACCGTGGTCCTACCTCTGTCCATGGTGCCTGCCTGCCTTCTTGTGTGCCTGTCTTTGCCCTGTTCCTGCTCAAGAACCTTTGTCGTCCTGCCTGTGTGCCCTCATTGTACCGCTTCATCACCTGTTCCTCTGGCCAGTCCATGGACCTGCTCCCTCCTTGTCCACCGGCAGAGCAAAGGCCCACCCGGTTCTCATTCCCTTTCCCCATCTGTGGTCTGGTGGGTGGAGTTCATCACCTCACAAGGTGTTTTATTATCCCGAGGTGTAACATCGATTTTATTATCATTGTATACAATTATTTATTTATCGATTCTGTGTTCCCCCTTTCCTTCCCACCTCAACCCGTCATCGTCTCCACCGTCGCAATCACCATCCCCTGTTATCGGTCATGAAATAAATGCATTGGTTTTAAAGAGTTAAGAGCCTCATGTGCTTCTTGCAATTCCCACACGCACAAAGTCGCCATTGTTTGAGCGCAGTCCAAAAAAGTAAAAGCCAGTTTGGTCCATCCATCCAGTGTTGGTCTTAATCGGCATGGAATCGACAATATATGCATATCCATACATATACAATGCCTACGCAAAGTCTATACCCCCTTTCAACATTTTCACCTTTTGCTGCCTTAGAGCCTGGAATGAAATTACATTAAATCAGACTTTTTCCACCTTTATTTACACTTCGTAACCCACAACTTCCACGTGAAAAATAAATTCAACAAATTTCAGAAAATTAATTAAAAATACAAAACTACAATATCTTGGGTTGGTTTCGTGTCCACCCCCCTGAGTTATTAATTGGCGGAAGCACCTTTGACAGCAATTACAGCTGTGAGTTGTTGGGATAGATTTCTACCAACTTTGCAAACCTTGATTGGTCAATATTTTCCCATTCCTCTGCACAAAATTGTTCAAGCTCAGCCAAGTTGTGTGTGGAGCGTTGATGGACAGCAATCTTCAAGTCATGCCACAGATTTTCGATTGGATTTAGGACACGGCTCTGACTGGACCACTCAAGGACATTTATCTTTTTGTTCCTTAGCCACTCCAGTGTAGCTTTGGCTGTGTGCTTCGGGTCATCATGCAGAAAGGTGAACTTCCATCACAATTTCAGCTTTCTTGCAGACGACAGGAGTTTTTCTCAAGGATTTTTCTGTATTTTGCTCCATCCATTTTCCCTTCTATCCTGACAAGTGCCCCCGTCCCTGCTGATGAAAAACATCCCCATAACATGATGCTGCCACCACTGTTTCACAGTAGGGATGGTGTTCTTTGGGTGATGTGCTGTGTTGAGATTGTGCCAAATGTAATGTTTTACATTGAGGCCAAAAAGTTCCATTTTCGTTGTCTCTTGCCACATGCCACATTCCACATGCCACATTCCACATGGCTTTTTTTTCTTTTTTCTTTTTTGTTTGCCACATGGCTTCAGAATCTCCAGAGTGGTTTTTTTACAAACCTCAAATGAGGGGACTCAAGGTAGGCTTTTTTGAGTAATGGCTTCCTTCTTGCCACCCTACCGTACAGGCTCGACTTATGGAGTGCTTGGGATTTTGTTGTCACATTCACACAGTGACCAGTTTTTGCCATAAAGGTATGAAAGCTCTTTCAGTTGACATTGGCCTCTTGGTGGCTTCTCTGATCAATCTCCTTCTTGGTTGGTCATCCAGTTTCCAGGGACGTCTTGATCTTGGCAGGGTCTGAGTCGTACCATATGCCTTCCACTTCCCTTATGATCGTCTTGACTCTGCTCCAAGGGATATTCAAGGCCTTTGAAATATTTTTTTATCACCATCCCCTGATCTGTCAGGTCAGGTCAGGTATGGGAGCATGTGCCAGAACAGCACGTCGCTGCGTCCACTTTCCGCCGGTACTCCAGGGGCCTCCGTCTGGCCATCCCCCAGGCAGATGCCAGGCCCATCCCCATCTCCTTGAGATGATGGTCAACCTGTTGCAACCATGAGGCACGTGGTCGACCCACTGGCCTCCTCCACTCATGAGACTCCCTCGCTGAGAGAATCTGGTGAGCAGGATCAGAGTCAGGAAAACGAGCCACATGTCCATACAGCCGCAACTGACGCTCACGGACTATGCAGGTAACAAATCTCATCCGAGTCTCTCTCAGCAACCGCTCGTTGGACACAAAATCCGACCAGCGATAGCCAAGGATTCTCCGAAGAGACCTGGTACCAAAGGAATTAAGTCTCCGTCTCAGATCCTTGGTCAGAGTCCAAGTCTCGCACCCAGAGAACAAGACTGGAAGTACGAAGGACCTGAAGACTCGGACTTTCGTCCTCCCGCACAGGTACCGGCAGCGCCACACCCCATGATCCAGTGAATCCATGACTCTCCAGGCCCGACCCAGACGTCTATTGACCTCTGACTCGCAGCCAGCAGAGACATGAATATCACTGCCAAGGTAAGTGAATCTCTTCACGACCTCAACATCCTCACCACAAACAGACACAGACAGGACAGCAGCATCCAAGATGTCACCGAAAGCCTGGATCTTAGTTTTGACCCAAGAAACCCGTAATCCCAACGGCTCCGACTCCTCATTCAGCACCTCGAGGGCCCCCAAGAGGATGTCTAAAGTCTCCGCAAAGATGACTGCATCATCTGCAAAGTCAAGGTCCGAGATCTTGACATTCCCAAATGACGCACCGCAGCTTGATCTCTCCGACATCCTCCCTAAAATCCAGTCCATACAAGTGCTGAAAAGTGTGGGGGCAGGTACACATCCCTGACGAACTCCAGTAACAACTGGAAATAAGTCAGAGATGGTACCACCACACTTCACAGCACTCTCAGTACCAGAGTAGAGTTCAGACATCAGATCGATCAGTTTTGGTGGCACCCCACGAAGACCAAGAATCCTCCAGAGGACATCCCGATTCACTGAATCGAACGCTTTACAGAGATCAACATAGGCTGCAAGCAGCCCCTGCTGAAACTCTCGTCTGCGTTCGGTGAGGACACGAAGTGCAAGGATACGGTCAATCGTTGACCTCTTTGGTGTAAAGCCTGACTACTCTGGACGCTGGTGCTCAAGCAGATGGTGGCGAACCCTATCGAGAATTATCCGAGCAAAGACCTTGCCCGGCACTGAGAGCAGCGTCACCCCTCGGTAGTTGTTGCAGTCTTGGCGATCACCCTTCCCTTTCCAGAGAGGGACAACAAGGCCCCTCTTCCAGTCAGTTGGGATGATGCCTGTGTTCCAGGCAGAGCACAAAACTGCATGCAACGACACGAGTGCAGCATTTCCACCAGCCTTGAGAAGTTCGGCATGGATGCCACAGATCCCTGGAGCTTTGCCCCGTTTCAACTGGTTCACCGCAGCCCGTGTTTCCACAAGCGTAGGTGGACCACAGTTGATTCGAGGGTCAGCAACAGGGATTGTAACACCCTTGACGTCCAACTCGACAGTTGGGGGATCAGCCTGGTACAACCGCTCAAAGTAACCGGCCCAGCGGGCCTTCACTTCAGACTCCTCTGTCAAGAGCCTACCACTCTCTGCTCGAACTGTAGTGCTCCGAGGGATGGGCTTGGATGAACGTAATGCGCGAATTCCCCTGTAAGCGGGACGAGAATCACCTATCCACAGGTGATGCTCTACCCCCTCACAGATTCCTCGCACATAGGCCTCCTTGTCCACCCTCAGTGCACGTACAGTTTTACGCCTCAGCTCCCTGAACAGCTCAGCTCTGCCATTCAGCCTGGCCCTGCGACTCTGGTCAATGGTATCCAGTGTCCCTTGAGAGACAAAATTCTTCTTTGCCCTGTGGTGAGTTCCAAGGCATCCACCGGCAACATCAAGGACGGTGGTCTTGAAGGCGCTCCACAACTCTTCAGGACCCCCCAAAGCACCCAGACCCCCCCCAAGTGTCCACTCAGCCTGTTCGCAAACTCCTCAGCTACTCTCTCATCCCTGAGCTTGGCAACATCCAGCCTCGGCTGGGATGGTACCATTCTCCAGGATTTAAGGTGCAGCTTTAGAGTTGCTACAACAAGCCTGTGGTCAGTATTGAGGAACTGAGCACTCCGGTAGACCCTGCAGTTCTGGATCATTCTCCAATGACCGTCAATGAGGACATGGTCAATCTCCTTTGCCACACCGCCAGCGTTGGAATACCAAGTCCAGCGATGAGCTGGTGGGCGCTGAAACCATGAACCAGCCACCCTAAGTCCATGACTTCTTGCAAAGTCAAGGAACTTAGTGCTATTCTGGTTCATAGTTCCTGACCCATGGGGACCAACACACCTCAAAACCGTCCCTATCAGTTCCAGTCGATGCATTGAAATCCCCCAAGACTAGAAGTGTATCTCGTCTGGGGCACTGATCAACCACAGACTCGAGTGTGGCGTAGAATGCAACCTTCACGGTGAGATCACTCGCCTTAGTCGGAGCATAAACAGAGACCAGGGAAATGACACCTAAGGAGTGACGAATCCTTAATCTCATAATACGCTCGTTGACCGGTGTTACCTCAATTATCATTGGGGTCAGCTTATTGGACACAGCTACAGCAACTCCTTGGGCATGGTAACCATCAGAGCGACCAGACCAATAGTAGGTGTAGCCACCCACCATTATCTCGCCGCAATCCGGTCTCCGAACCTCAGAGAGAGCTGCAATCCCGATGTCCAAACGCTTGAGCTCAGATGATAACAGAGACAGGTGATCATCCTCTCTTAGGGATAGGACATTCCAGGCACCCACCCGAAGGGACCGCCTCAGGTTAACCCAAGGAGACCGCCGTCTGGTGGACGACACCTCAGCACCATTCCGACACACTCTCCCGCAATCTGACCCAGGGATGTTACCCCGTGGTTTCCCTCCTATCAAAGATTGGGGGTCCCGAAGGCTTTGCCCCAATCCCGTCATCCGGTGAGCTGCCCTGCGAAAGGAAGCTGCACAGGAGGTACTCCCACGGAGTGGGTTTTCAGATTTTTTTGCGTTTTTGCGTTTTGCGGAATGAAGGGTTTTACGGTGGCCGGAGTGCAAATCCTGCCACCAACCTCCTAATAAGAAGTGACCCAACTGCAGGAGGACGTCCGCAGACACAGTTGGGCACTAGATATGGATGGCCATTGGCTCACAAGGAGCTCCTCCGCCCTTTGACAGGTTTTGTTTTTAATCCTGCTGGGTGTCCATATCCAAACACCCTTCTCACCAGAAAACCTGGTGAGGGAGACGGTTTAGTCGCCGACAACCCGACCATGGAACAGGTTAGTACAGGTTTACATGGTACCTGTAGCAGGTCACAGATCGAACCTGACCTGACCTGATCTGTGCCTTTCCACAACTTTATCCCAGAGGTCTTTTGAAAGCTCCTTGGTGTTCATGGTTGAGTCTTTGCTGTGAAATGCACTACCTAGCAGAGGAAACCTACAGGAACAGCTGATTTTATTCTGAAATAATCAGAATCACTACAATTTAACACAGATGGAAGCCAATTAACTTGGTGTGTGATTGTGAAGGTGATTAGTTACACCTGAGCTAACTTACAATTGCTTTTATGAGGGGGGTGGAAACTTATCCAACCAAGATATTCTAGTTTGGTATTTTAAATTAATTTTCTGAAATTTGTGGAAGTTGTTTTTCACTTGGAAGTTGTGGGTTACGATATGTAAATAAAGGTGGAAAAAGTCTGATTTAATTCAATTTAATTCTCGGTTATCGGGCAACAAAAGGAGAAAATTTTGAAAGAGGGTGTAAACTTTCTATTGGCACTGTACATATTGATATGAATAAATGTGTGTGTGTGTGTGTGTGTGTGTGTGTGTGTGTGTGTGTGTGTGTGTGTGTGTGTGTGTGTGTGTGTGTGTGTGTGTGTGTGTGTGTGTGTGTGTGTGTGTGTGTGTGTGTGTGTGTGTCAGTGTTTCCTCCATCACTTCAAAACAATGAAATGTAGTGAACTGAAACTTTACAAGCAGAAGAAGGGAACTCCAAGGGAATGCATGAATGAAAAGTAGGTGTTTGGGTTATTTTAAACACCCCCTTTTGAAGATAATTAACGACCTTATTACCTCCGCCACCAAAGGTGGAGGTGGTTGTTTTCACCCCTTTCTGTTTGTTTGTAGGATATCTCAAAAAGTTGTGCACGGATTTGGATGACACTTGGTGGACAGGTTGGGTGTGTGGCAAGGACAAATTGATTCGATTTTGGTGAAGATACGAATCCGGATTTGGATTTGAGAATTATTTAATTTTTAAAGTGATTCTTCAACATTGAGAGATCGGCCAAAAAACGATATAGTACTCCCTAGCATGATATTTCAAAAATGTATTGGGCCAGATATGTTCTCATGGATCAGGCAATACGTGGCGGAGGTATGTGCACTCCGAAGTGCCCTTCTCGTTTAATTATCCTTTCTCAAGGCATCATCCTTGGTCAGCCCACTGTCAGCTTGCTGGGGTCTAAATTGGCCATTTTTAAATGGCCTGCTCAACAATGCCTCGACTTGGAACAGGCCGCAACAGTTTCTTAAAAACAAAGTTTTTGTTTCACTTTCCTCACATTATCGAATGCCTGATCATATCTGAAAATCACTGGATACATTGCAATGCTTATAAACACCTGGAGATGCCAGTGTTTGTGGCTTTATTTCATTTCTGCACATGCCATAACTTCAAAAATCTCTTCATCTCAGCCAAATTTCAAAATTTAAACTTCGTTTTTTAATTTAAACTTCAGTTCTGACCGCTAAAAAAAAGAAAGTGTTGATTTGTCCAATTCAGTCATTGCTTGGGCCTTATCAGGTCTGTTAGTTTATATGACCGATCGGCGATCACGAATCGCTTTGCCAAACCACCCGTTCCTTATCAACCATTTTGTTAGAGTGCTTGCTCGAATGCTTAAGCCACTTGGTGAGCACTCCACAACATTCGCACTGTCACTGAATATATTTATCAACTTAAACAAAATTCAGGGCCCATTCGCCTGTGTTTGGCCATGTGGTGTTTTGGGTAGTGGGTCAGGGCAGTGGTTCGCTCACTGAAAATGTGCAATTTTATTTTAAACCACATTTCCATTTTTTGTGCGATCTTTCATTATATGACCCATCACTTCGGCAAAGATAAATACATATTAAACAAGAGCTCAAATGAGCACAATAGACGCCCGAACAAGAAGGTATATACAGAATTGTGCTACTCCATGGAAAACAGCATCCTGGTTGCCATGGCAACCACTTTAGATGAACGTATGTCGCTACACACCGTCTCCACAGTCTGTACCTATGTACCAAATATCAAACGTGAAAGATGAAAACTTTGGGAGTTAGAGTGCGGACAGGAACGGACGGACGGACGGACAGAGAGACAGAGACAGACGGACGACCGGTATCACATAATACGCCCCGATATATATATATATATATATATCGGGGCGTATAAAAATGTACCGTTTCGTTCAACGTTTTTTCAAAGTTTCTTCAACCGTTTTGTTGGAGTGCTTGCTTGAGTGGAGTGCTTGCTTGAGTGGAGTGCTTAACATCTCCCAAGTTACGAAGGCAAAATAAATGGGATGATTACAATGAGTAAAAAAAAAATTCAATTGTTACAAAGCAATGAATCACCAGATCACAGCAGGATAGCCGAGAGTTATGCATGCTCACTCGAAGCTGTCTCGCCTGGGTTTGAATCCTGAGCCAGTGATAAACTGTTATCCCAGTGTTTCACAGGAAGGGCGATTCATCATTGTGTGTGCGGGATGTCACATCTACCGGAACCCCTTGTCTTTTTCTCTTTTTCTCACTCACTCTTTCTTTCTTTCTCTCTCTAACCCTACTCACCCACCACTCCCCTCTCTGTTAAGGGAAGGGGACTGTTAATGATGGACGGACGGTTTCGTTTTTGTTGTCCGGTTATGAGTTTTTTGGTTTTAAGCTCAAGCGTTTGAACATCAGTATTGCAGCACTTTCTGAAGTTCGGAGATCGGATAGCGGCGAGATCATGGCGGGTAGTTACACCTACCATTGGTCTGTTTGGTCTGATGGTTACCATGCCCAGGAAGTTGCTGTAGCTGTGTCCAATAAGCTGACACCAATGATAATTGAGGTAACATCGGTCAAAGAGCATATTATGAGACTGAGGTTTCATCACTCCTTGGGTGTCATTTCCCTGGTCTCCGTCTCTGCTCCGACTGAGGCGAGTGATCTCACCGTGAAGGACACATTCTACGCCACGCTCGAGTCTGTGGTTGATCAGTGCCCCAAGCGAGATACTCTTCGAGTCTTGGGGGATTTCAATGCATCAACTAGAACTGATAGGGATGGTTATGAGACATGTGTTGGTCCCCATGGGTCTGGAACTGTGAACCAGAATAGCACTAAGTTCCTTGACTTTGCAAGAAGTCTTGGACTTAGGGTGGCTCGTTCATGGTTTCAGTGCCCACAAGCTCATCGCTGGACTTGGTATTCCAACGCTGGGGTGTGGGAAAAGAAAGAGATTGACCACGTGCTCATTGATGGTCGCTGGAGGATGATCCAGAAATGTAGGGTCTACCGGAGTGCTCAGTTCCTCAATACTGACCCACTGGCTTGTTGTGGTAACTCTGAAGTTGCAGCTTAAATCCGGGAGAATGGTACCATCCCAGCCTAGGCTGGATGTTGGCAAGCTCAAGGATGAGAGGGTAGCTGAGGAGTTTGTTAACAGGCTCAGTGGAGAATGGCAGGGTATGTGTGCTTTGGGGAATCCTGAAGAGTTGTGGAGGGCCTTCAAGACCACCATCTTTGATGTTGCTGGTGGATGTCTTGGAACTCACCGGAGGGCGAAGAAGAATTTGGTCTCTCAAGGGACACTGGATACCATTGACCAGAGTCGCAGGGCCAGGCTGAATGGCAGAGCTGAGTTGTTCAGGGAGCTGAGGCGTAAAACTGTACGTGCGCTCAGGATGGACAAGGAGGCCTATGTGCAAGGAATCTGTGAGGGGGTAGAGCATCACCTGTGGTCAAGTGATTTGAATCCGACTTGCAGAGGAATTCGCGCATTGCGTTCTTCCAAGCCCATCCCCCGGTGTATTGCAGTTGGAGTGGACGGTGGTGGGCTCTTGAGAGAGGAGCCCAAAGTGATGGCTCACTGGGCCAGTTACTTTGAGAGGCTGTACCAGGTTGATCCACCAGCTGTTGATTGGGATATCCATGGTGCTACTATCCCGATTGATGACCCTCCAATCAACTGTCGTCCACCTTAATTTGTGGAAACAGGCTGCGGTGAACCGGTTGAAATGTGGTAAAACTCCTCGGATCTGTGGCATTCATGCTGAACTTCTCAAGGCTGATGGAAATGCTGTACTCGTGTCATTGCATGCAGTTCTGTGCTCTGCCTGGAACACAGGCATCATCCCAACTGACTGGAAGAGGGGCCTTGTTGTCCCTCTCTGGAAAGGGAAGGGTGATCGCCAGGACAACAACAACTACCGAGGGGTGACGCTGCTCTCAGTGCCGGGCAAGGTCTTTGTTCAGATAATTTTTGATAGGGTTCGCCACGATCTGCTTGATCACCAGCATCCTGAGCAGTCAGGCTCTACACCAAAGAGGTCAACGATTGACCGTATCCTTGCTCTTCGGGTCCTCAGCGAACGCAGACGAGAGTTTCGGCAGTGGCTGTTTGTAGCCGATGTTGATCGTTGCAAAGCATTCGATTCAGTGAATTGGGATGCCCTCTGGAGGATTCTTGGTCTTAGTGGGGTACCACCAAAACTGATCAATCTGATGTTTGAACGATACTCTGGTACTGGGAATGCTGTGAGATGTGGTGGTACCATCTCTGACTTATTTCCAGTCGTTACTGGAGTTCATCAGGGGTGTGTGCTGGGCCCCCACACTGTTCAGCACTTGTATGGACTGTATTCTGGGGAGGAGGTTGGAGAGATCAAGGTGCTGTGCATTGTTTGGGAATGTCAAGATCTCTGACCTTGATTTCGCAGATGATGCAGTCATCTTTGTGGAAACTAGATATCCTTTTTGGGGCCCTCGAGGTGTTGAATGAGGAGTCAGAGCTGCTGGGATTTTGGGTTTCCTGGGTCAAGACAAAGATCCAGGCTTTCAATGACATCTTGGATGCTGCTATCTTGTCGTACCAGTTTGTGGTGAGGATGTTGAGTTCATGGAGAGATTCACTTACCTTGGCAGTGATATTCATGTGTCCGCTGACTGAGCCAGGGGTAAATAGACATCTGGGTCGGGCCTGGGGAGCCATGAAATCACTGGATCATGAGGTGTCACGCTGCCGGTACCTGTGCAGGAGGACAAAATTCCGAGTCTTCATGTCCTTGGTGCTTACACAGTCTTGCTCTACAGATGTGAGACTTGGACTCTGACCAGCGATCTGAGACGGCGACTTAATTCCTTTGGTACCAGGTCTCTTCGGAGAATCCTTGGCCATCGCTGGTCGGACTTTGTGTCCAATGAGCAGTTGTTGAGAGAGATTCATATGAGATTTGTTACCTGCATGGTCCATGAGTGTCAGCTGCAGCTGTATCAACATGTGGCTCGTTTTCCTGACGCTGATCCTGCTCACCAGATTCTCTCAGCAAGGGAGCCTCGTGAGTGGAGTTGGCCAATGGGCCGACCACATGCCGCGTGGTTGCAGCAGGTTGATCAGAATCTCAAGGAGATGGTTAGGGGCCAGGCATCTGCCTGGGGGATGGCCCCTGGAGTACCGGCGGAAAGTGGACTCGGCGACCTGCTGCTCTGGCGCATGCTCCCATACATAACCTGACCTGGTTTAGTTTAGAATTTGCCAGGTAGATAGCATGGGTTTTAAATGCTCCCACCCAGTTTGATGTGGAACTCATTGGTTAAAAAGACAATGCAGTTGTTTCTCTCCTGCCACTCTGCCAAAGAGACCTGCTGCAATCAGCCTTCTGTGCACAGTGCTGGATGAGATGTTAATGTTCAGGTCTGCTCTCATTTCAATTTGTCAGCTGCTGACTTGATTTTCTTCTTTCCCATAAGCTGAATAACTTAAAGTGCTCGTCTTACCTGGGGACGTTCCTATGGGTCTTCCTGGCCTTTTCTTGACTTGTTCCAAGCCATTTTCTTTGAGACATTCCAAAGTGTACCTCACACCATTGCAAGAGATCTTCAGCTTTTCTGCTATTTTGTTCATAATTTGCCATTTTTCTCACAGAGTTTGGATCTTCGCACACTGTTCCGTTGAACGTTGCTTCCTTGGCACCATTCTGAACATATTCATCGACTTTCAAGCAAGTTAACAAGCTGATGAAAACTAATTTCACATATAAACTAATTACCTCCGCCACCAAAGGTGGACAGAGGTTATGTTTTTACCCCGTCTGTCTCTGAGCAGGATATCTCAAATAACAAATTTGCTGGAGAGGTTGGGTGTGTGATAAGGCTGAATTGATTAGATTTTGTTGAAGATCTGGATCCAGATACAATAATTTTTTTAATATTTTTAAGTGATTCTTCACCATTGAGAAATTGGGCCAAAAATAATAAAATCGCATGATATTTCAAATTGTGAACAGATTTCTACCGAGTGCCATTCTCGTTTGCACCTTTTATTGTTCTTTCTTGTTATTCACATTCATGGAACTGGTGTTGCTTACTTCAATAATTTATTTTCTTTCTCATCAGTAGGTATTACTTGTACATGATAATATCATTTGTAAAGTAAAAATAAAACTTTTTCAATTTCCTAATCTATTTTATATCCTGAAAGTTAACTGTGATATTAAATTCACCTTCAGAGAAATTTGAATTATTATCTGCCTCTACGAGACACGTTTAACTTCCCACAAATTAATTTAATGGGAAATATTTAATTTACCTACTTTATGGGAAATAGCACCACAAATGTGAAAATAACCCAGACGTTCGTACAGTCGTGTGTGTGTGTGTGTGTGTGTGTGTGTGTGTGTGTGTGTGTGTGTGTGTGTGTGTGTGTGTGTGTGTGTGTGTGTGTGTGTGTGTGTGTGTGTGTGTGCACGCGCGCACGCATTTTTTGATCAAAGCTTTTGTACGAACAACGCTTTCAAAATGGTCTTTGCTACATAACTACTGAATCAAGATCTTCGTGACGTAGCTAATTCATCATACTGTATGCTCCATAACTAATTATTATAAATACAAGATAATTAATAAATAATCACACTATTTGAATGAACGAATTGAACTTGAAATATGTTATATAAAATTAATTATCATACTCTATGCTACATAACGACTTAATTATAAAAAAAATCTATTCGATATCACAGTAAACTGAATTATCAATTTATTTAAAAAAATAAATTAGGTGATAAACCTTTATTTTAATCTCCATATGTCAAGATGGACATTTTATATACATACAAATACATAAATATGTATAAATAAATATAAACAAATAAATATATATAAATATTAAAATATATATATATATATATATATATATATATATATATATATATATATATATATATATATATATATATATATATATATATATATATATATATATAAAAAACAAATAAATATTTTATACTTGATAAAATATACATACAAATACATATATAAATAAATCTATAAACAAGTATAAAAAAATATATATATATATATATATATATATATATATATATATATATATATATATATATATATATATATAACAAATAAATACATGTAAACATCGACATACATATATATATATATATATATATATATATATATATATATATATATATATATATATATATATATATATATGTACATTAATATTTTATACATATATAGAGAATACAGACACAGACACAGACACAGACGATGTATTTCCACAGCATGTGCAGTGAATGAATGTTAATTTTTTTTTAAATAATAACCTTTTACACAAAATCTATTTTGAGGCAAAAATAATTTTTAAAAAGTTAAATCCCAGAATTCCTGTTCACCTTTTATGGACAGGTCTATCCTGCAATTTCGTGTTAATTCACGGGCACAATTAGTAATTTTTGCAGAGGAGATAATTGCTATAATATCCATTGTTCACCGGAATACAGGGGAATTATTCTTTACTTGTTATTTATTTATCCTGCAAAAAAGATCATAACAGTCAGGATAAATTATAATATTATTTTTTGTAATGCTGTATTTATTGTGGTTGATACTACCATCAGGAAATATTGTATTATGTTACCAATAGTAGTAATAAAAATAAAATAGTAATACGCATCCACAACCATCCTTGACTATGTCTTGGAATGTTGGCCAACGCTCTCACTTTTCACCATTATTCCCTTTTAAATTTGTTTTCTCCACAACCACTTGAGCGAGTGACAACATTTTCAACATTGAGCGCCAACCCATGGAGAATTGTTTAACAAAGTTACATGAAGATTGGATGGAATTTTTTTTTTAAGTCTGTTTTCTGTAGGTATGAGTTGCAAGGTATTTCACGTATCAGGGATAAATGGACTCGACCTCACTTTGCTCGTCCTTGGCTGAATGACAGTGTTACGAATATAAATAACAGCACTAAAAGCAATAACAATTGAAGCGATGAAAGTGAAAATTAACGATAATAACAAAATAATCTGCCTCACCACAAACGATAATGTGTTTGTGATCGAAAGAAACATTATTTCCTTACACAGGGACAACAATGAGACACAAAAGTGACCACTGCTCTAATGGACACCTTGATGATTCCACATTGAGTTATCATCACCAGTGACAATCAGATACTCACTTTGGGTGACTCAACAGAAGGTACTCACATCTGATAGATCAATACAGAAAGTACTCACTCCTGTTGGTTCCATATTGGGTCTTCAGTGCTGGCAGATCAATATGGGGACTATAATCACTGCTGCCAATTCAGTGTTCATTGTCAGTGCCAGGAAGAGTGAGATGAACGAGTAATGTCGTTGTCCAGAATAACCAGACATTGAACCACAGTGCCTCATCGAGCCGTGATATAACCGAAGCCACAGCCCTTCAAGTACCATTTTGGTATTTTCCACACGTGATTAGAATCGCCTTTGGAAGACTATTCATTTCCCGGTTATGTACAGTGGTTAAGTGGCCTCAAAGAGCTGCTTGGTGGAGATTAGAGGTGATACTGGACCGCTGGAAATCCATCGCTCTCATGAACAATCATTTTCCTTTCCCGCCCATTAATCTCTCGGTTCAGACAACCTTGCGTTTCCATCTCGACCTCTCCCTGGCCATAACACAGGCTGTGGACAGAAATATCGGCCATTCTCAAGAAAAGAGACAATCGCTTTCCTCTACCTCTCCTCCACCATGATACATTATTGTGGCGAGCATGCGCTCGTGAGCAGTTTGAATGCAAAACAATCCATGGTTTGTTTGACTCGACTAAAGGGTGTATTTATTGAGGTCGTGTCATCATGAGGATTTTCATCCATAAAATACATTCTTCTTGCGCCTGATCCCCATCGATTCACCTGTGGTTCCCGATTCATTATAATCGGATATCTCGAAAAGTATGGACGGATTCAGACGAAACTTGGTGGATATGTTGGATGCATGACGAGGATGGGTTGATTCGATTTTGGTGAAGATTCAGATCCTGTCACAAGGGGTTTGTATTTTTAAATCTTAAAGTGATTCTTCATAATTGAGAGATCGGGCTAAAAATGATACGTATGTAGCATGAGCGTGGATCGGCTCGCTACACTGGTTGCAGAGATTGACGTCACAGATTTGCTGTGTCGTCATTATTTACACCATTTGTTTTCCACAAATTTATTGAATATTGGTGATAATATATTTATTTGAAGTTTATTTGTGATATAAAACGGTTCAAGTTCTCTATATGGTCAAGAGTCAAAGCTGTCTAACCTGTCTGAAGGATGCAAGGGGTCTAAGGGGTCTTTGGGGTTTTTGGGGTCTTTTGCATCCTTGGTGGCTTTTGGGTCAGCAGGATCTCGTGTCTTTTCGGTCCTCGGGGACTTTTGGATTATCTGGGTCTTTGGGGTCTTTAAGTGTCTTAAGGGTCTTGGGTATTAATGTTCAAACAAGACATGACTCATAGGCATATAGTTTTCACGGACTGACAGATGGCTTCACCACCTCACCGTGCTTTTCGTTAATATATATTTCAAAAAGTTGTGGATGAGTTGGGTAGGTCAGATGAAAATAATCAGAAGGAGCAAGGCCAGATGTAAGCTTGTATTATATAGAGAAGAGGTACCAACCAATCAATGGTGGGAAAGTGAGTCATTTGGAATCCACCTCCTGGCTTGAGTTGCCAACAGTTGAGAAGGCCTTGGTTTCGACCACCTCAAGAGAAGCAAGGTTGCAGGAACACCAGCCCAGATAGTGGGGCAACTTCGCTAAATATAGCATAACAATTGTGCATTTTGAGGAAAGCACCAAATTTGGCACACTAGTAGCCATCTCAAATTCAGCCGCTGATGGCTGTGGCAGCCATTTTCCACTGCCATCAAAAATTTTGAGATGGCCCAATATCCAAATGTGTTCATAATACGATAGGCTACTAGTGTGCCAAATTTAGTGCTTTCCTCACAAAATGCACAATTGTTATGCGAAGTTGCCCCACTAAGAGTGGTGAGCTGTAATGCATCAGATAGTGAACAGGGGGGCATCTCCTCGGCCATAAGTCTTTATTGGCCTGGAGACCGACAGTGTTCACTCGATGAGCTTGGGGTGCGAAATAAAGATGTGATGAACATTCCAATTGGAACCATCTATCGTTCTGGCATCTTTGATGTCTTACGGTCATAAGATCTGGTGATGAGTAAACTCTGCCTGGGGTTGAACTCCTCCACTTTGCTGCACATAGCCAACCATGGAATGCTGACATGGAACACAAAGCGAACCACATCACAAAAGATGACACGAAACGCGCCATTTTGTTGTCAGTCATGGGATCCGAAAAGTATTCTGTCATCCGGTGACTCGGTGCACTCAGGAAACTGTGAGAAGTCACTTTGAAGAGATTAGGAGAATTGTTAAAGAGCATTCTTCACCAAAGGCCCAATCATAAAACCCTTGCATATTCCAAATCGAGGGGTTGCCTGCAAAAACAGTCCATCAGTTCGTTCCTGGCAGAACTACGAGAGGCAAGCGAACACTGTGCACGGTTCAACGCTTGAGTTCATCCAGGAACAATTCCTTTTGGGAGTAAGTAATGAAAGCCTTCAGAAGAGGCTGTTGGAAACTGATGGACTTGCATTGAAGATGGCGGTTGAAAAAACCATTGGCCCGTGAGTCAGCTAGAAATGGAACTGCTGTTATTCAGGTGGGTTCTGGGAGAACCAATTGTCGAATACGATCCATATGTTTTAGTTTGCCATTGAAGGCTGTCAGCTGTTGGAGATGTGGTGCGAAACATGCCCCGAACAGTTGCCGATTCAAGACTGAATCGTGTCTTCATTGCAGTAAAATGGATCATATGTTAGAAGGTGGACTTCAAGACATTGTGGTAAGAAGGTGGACTCCAATCATCCGAAGTTGAGAGTCCATTGTCTGGATTAATCAATGGATATGGCCGCACCAGAGTTGGAGACGTCCAGGTATGGGGATCACTCCTCAGTGGAACGTGGTAATGTGGAGTATGATACACTGTATCACATGTCCAGTTGTTGAGATTTTACGTGCACAGTTGATATTGAATGGACCAAGGTTGACATGTAGATTATGGGAGCATCATTCTTCATCATCATTCAGGTGTACGATTCTCTGGAAAATAGACAACTGCTTCGTGTTCTCTATACTATCAAGATGTTCACTGGTGAAACAGTCCCCTTGGTAGGGGAGGCTGTTGTCACAGTGAGACATCGAGGTAAGAATCATTGTAATTGTGGTTACTCAGAGTGGCCCCAGTTTATTGAACAGAAAAGGCTTCAACAGCTGAAGTTGAACTGGGCAGAGATGAAGCATCTCAAGATGCATCGTCGCCCAGAGGCGACAGTGTTAGCTGATGATGAAGACTTATTTGCTGCAGTTACAGGTCCGGTCATTGGCGTGAAAGCTACAATGTATGCCAAGGCCAACTGAAAGCCCAAATTTTTGAAGGCGAGATCAATAGCATTTGCTCTGAAGCAGAAGATTGACCCTGAAGACCTTGTTGAGAGGATAAAGTGCGTATTCAAAGGGGGCCTCACTAATTGTGCCCGTTTTGAAGCCAGATGGTTCAGTGAGGATATATGGAGAGTACAAGTTTAGCTTTAGTCAGGCAGCAGTGGTTGACCAGGATCCCATTCCAAAGGTGGAGGATGTTCTCGCAGAGATGAGTGGTGGAAAACAATGCTCTAAATTTGACCTCACATCAGCTTACATGCAGCTAGTGTTGGACAATCCAGGGATTCAAAAGATTATACATCAATCAATGCACATCATGGTCTCTATCACTACAGCTGTCTATCATTTGGTTTGTGGTTGACTCCAGCTATTTTTCAGAACATTCTCAAAAATTTGCTGAAGTCCACTCCTTTTGTGGTTATTTGACTGAATGATGTACTTGTGTCTAATAAAGACAAAGCAGATCACCTGTCCTACCTCCAGGAAGTATTCTGACTGTTGGGGCTGGCAGGGATTCATCCCAATAAGGCCAAATGTGCTTTCTTGGCAAATTGTGCATTGTATTTATCACATTGATGTGACCGGTGTACGGCCAGCTGGTACAAGAGCCCATCCGGCCCATTGTAGATACATCGCAGATCAAAAGTTTCCTTGAATGTTGAAATATTTCCATCGGTTCTTGCCAAGTGTTGCCAAAGTTCTTGAACCGCTCTACACAAGTTGCTACGTACAGACATAGTATGGAAGTAGGGTGTCTTTCCAGGAGGAAAAGCGCTTGCTCACATCTGTTGAGGTCTTGATTCACGACAGTGGTGATAAACCCCTCGTCCTATCGGTGGACACTTTTTAATCCGGAGTTGGGGCTGTACAATCTCACATCATGGAGGACAGTCGTCAATGACCATTTGCGTTGGGAACTCTTCAGCCGGCAGAACGTAATTACGCACAGATTGGCTGGCCATCATTTTTAGAAACGAAACATTTTCACCATAATGTTTGAGGATGTCAGGTTGAAGTCCATAAAGACCAAAAGCCTTGCTTTTCTTGGTTGTTGGGTGAAAACAAGCCTGCACCACAGTTGGTGGGCTGACAGGGTGGTATGCACAATCACCGCAAAGCTGTCTAACCTGGGTTTGAATCCCGATCCAGCGATAAACTGTCATCCCAGTGTTTCACAATCAAGGTCACATCAATGTGTGTGCCATCCCTCAGATGGACATTAACAGGTATCCCATCGGCCAGCATTCGTTGGTGGATATTAAAGATCCCATGGTGTCCTTAGCGAAGTCGGTGAGCTTTCACTGGCACCCTGGCCAAATTATAAATTCCTGCCGTAACCAGCAGAGAGCATTGCATCAAGTGGCACAGCCACGCCCTCAGCCAATGATGCCACCCCGCAGCCTTGTACTGCATACAGACAAAGATGAAGAAGACCACAGTCAGCTTCACCAATGGTTATTTGTTGGTGTATTACTCTCGGTGCATATTCATATACTTTGAGGTTCAAACCTGGAAAGGCTCATGGTAATTGTGACCCTTTAAGTCGTTTACCCCTACCCAATGGGAGATTACCAAATAGATGCCCCACAGGTACGAGTTTGAGTTTGTCTGGAAGTGATGGACAATCTTTCAGATCCAATCACAGCAACACAAATGTGATACAGGACCAGAAAGGACCCCTTGATGTGTCAGGTGTATTGGTATGTACAGATGAGTTGGTCAGAGAACTCACTGTCCTACGAGTTGTTTCTGTTTTTCTGTAGGTGTACAGAACTAAGCATCGACATGAACGGGAAGTGTATTATGTAGAGAAATAGTTATTGTATCCAAAATAGGTCGGGCTGCATTGTCGGAGGAATTAGCTGAGACTCGACCTGAAGTAGTAGGTGTGACAGGGTTAGCTGATGGTCGTTTCTGGTGGCTGAATTCGTCGAAGGACATCGAGTGTGTCGTTCATCCGTGTAATGCTCAACAGATGAATGTGAAGAATCCTCTTTCTGCTTTGTTCCATCCTTGAGAATTGCCTGCCAACCCCTGGCAGAGGATTGCATGTGGATTCCGCAGGTCCATTTATCAGACGAATGCTTTTTGTTGCGGCGGATGCTTTCTCTAAATTTGTAGAGATTCGGATTGTGGGCAAAAATTCAACATCGACAAATGCAACTGTTCATCGCCTCATGGATGTGTTCAAAACTCGTGAATTTGTTGAACATCTGGTATCAGACAATGGCCCCCATTTTACTTCCGCCGAATTCAGGACATTTTGCCATCGCAATGGAATCTAACGCTCCACCTCGGCTCCAGTACATCCGGCCAGTAACGGCTTCCCAGAAGGTTTGGTACAAACCTTCAAACAGTCCATGAAAAAGAGGTCAGCAGACATGGATGAGTTGACCAACAAAGTCGCTCGGTTCAAGATAAGGTACAACGCCACAGCTCATGTAGTCGCTGGAGTTTCTCCAGCACAGTGATTTCAAAGACCAGGTTGATCAAACGCAGGTTGTGCAGACAGGTGGGAAAGCATCAGGATAAGCAGAAAGAATATGGTGGTGGAACCTCCAAGAAATTTGAGGAACAGGAAACTTTGTAAACCAGGAATAAAGGGTGAAGGGCACCAAGGATACCAGAAGTTGATTCGAAACAAACTGGGCCTGTATCCCATCATGTTGTCAATGAGTCTGGCCAAACACTTTGACATCATGTTGATCAGATGTGTACTCAGGAATCTGATAGAGTAGACCGGGTAGGATAGAGCCTGTTGTTGATGTATAAACGAGGGTAACACCTACAGCAATTATAACACCGACATGGATGTCAAGTCTTCAGTAACACCTATAAGGAATTTGGGACGAACATCGAAACCACCAGAGTACTTGAAGAGTTGGATGTAACTTGAGGGAAAAGTATGTAATGTATCAGATACAATCATTGAGGGGGGGGCATGGTCTGTGTGGTCCTGTCGGTTGTGCACTGCATCGGCTCAGGGTGCGGAATGAAGAGGTGCTAAACATTCCTTGGATCCATTCGTCATTCTGGTGTCTTTGCTGTCCAACAGACATCGCAGCCTTACTCCATGGAGCTCCGTGTGAAAGATTTGCACAATGTTACATGATGGACTCCATTACTTTGCTTCAAATGGGGAGAAGATTGATCGGTTCATAGTTGAGGAGGTCCATTTCAGAACCTTTCTCATCGATAGGAATGATTTCTTCTCAATATAGGAATGATAGGAATGATTTCCCTTCTCAACACCCATCTCACCCAATTCTCTCCCTCATCACCTCCTCTGTCTTCACCTCATCTCTGATCACCACCTCTCTGATTTCCTCCTCCAGCACCCGATCGTCTACGATCAGCTCCTCTTACCCATTTCTATTTTTTCGCTCGTGTTTTTTTTGGTTCGTATTATTATTTGTTTCTTCCTGTTGAAACGTGGGGGGAGAAAGGAAGAGGCGGGTGGGGGTAGTAAGTGCTAACCATACATCTCTGGGGTCACAGTGCCAAAAGTCCTTCAACGAGACTAGTCGTGAGTTCTTTGGGATTCATGAAATGCATGGTCAGCAGGTAGATTTGTGCACACCTTTTTCACCACAACAGGCATTGCTCACCAATTAATTAAACGTATGATAATGATCAAACATTTGTAAATGCTCTCCAAGGCCACTTTCATGGCCGGGTCCATTTGTTTAGGTCACCAGGGATCTAAATCGACACTTTCCTCTTGATTTAAATTCACCTGTATTTACGGCCACCCCCTTTTCCCCCATGTTTGTCCGGACCCGTAATGTGGCTCAACCCGAGCTGTTCCTATGTCTGTTTCAACCCGAACCCCCGACCCAAGCCCGCCCACTTCCCCACCCACTATCTCTGGCACTCATACTTGTTCAACCACTACCCGGTCTACCCCGCCCCCTCCCACATCTAGAGCCCTAATATGCAGGCACTCCGACTACCCCCCCTCATGTTGCTACCATTTAATGTCTAGTCACTCCCCCCCCCCAACTTCCTGAAGCTCCAACTTACCAGGGCCCCAAACGAAGTGTAAATTTGTGGTATGGAGAGGAACTAAAAGGGAGAGGGTGATAAATAGAGGAAATTCCTGAACCGGTCCCCTAAACCCGCAGGCTTATCAGAGACGAGCAGGTGCGCAGGAGTGGGAGGTGCACAGGGTTTGAGAGTGTTGTGCTGAGCCACCCCTCCCATCCTCCCATATCGATCCATCCAATTCGGATTCACTTTATTCGAACAAAGGAAGAAAACTTATTCCTTTACTCGAATGATTCTTATTGGGTCGGTTCGCAATGACCCCATGGAAGCGCTCTTTGGTCTTCGGTATCTCCCATTATAGTCCTTTAGGCAAGAGCAGATATCAGTACCACACTACCACCTAAGGGGTCAAAACCCGAAGGGGGCAGATCCTTTGTACGGTCATCATAAGAACATTGATAGGTGATAATCTCCTCAAATGAACAGCTTCATCCTTTTTTAAAAACTTCAATTTTGTAATGTTGACATAACATGTTTTAGTCGTAACTTATTTCCAAACAATCGTTGCACATTTCATGCATTCCCCCAATGTTGATTGCGTTTTCAGTTTCATTTTGAAATGTTTTAAAAATGTACCCACAATTGCATTTTTAGGTATTTGACCTTTTGACCTTGACCCAGGGGACAGAGCCAAAAATGATACTGCTCTCACACCTTCTTGCCATGCTTTGGGTGAATTTTTGCCCAACCATTTAAGAGGAGATGGCATGACAGAGAGAGAAAGAGACAGAGAGACAGAGAGACAGAGAGACAGAGAGACAGAGAGACAGAGAGACAGAGAGACAGAGAGACAGAGAGACAGAGAGACAGACAGAGAGATAAAGAGAGACAGAGAAAGAATACTTATCAACACAAGAAATTTCAGCTTTTCATTTTTTTAACTTGTAAAAATTTCGAAAAATATCTTTTCACTTTGTCATTAATGTGGTACTTTATGTAGATCGGTGACAATTTTTTTTTTAATTTCATCCATTTTTAATTCGGGCTGTAACACAACCAAATGTGACAAAAGTCGAGGGGTGTGAATACTTAAGTCGAGGGGTGTGAATACTTTCTGAAGGCCCTGCAGAGGGCAGCTCAATGACAAATCACTCCATGTGACCTGTGAGGAGGTCTGCTATAAAGTTACCAGTGATCACCAGGGGAAGAAGTCAAAGAACTGCAATCTTTGCATGCGGAGACCCTGCGTGCACCAAAGACTGGATACAAGGCCATCATTATCTCTGCTGGAGATAAAGATGTCCACATACTGTGTCTTGGCTTCAACATTCGCCAAACCTATCAAGAGACCTTATATCAGCTTGGGTGATCGTGGTAAGTATCGGCAGAACTGTTCGCGGGAGACACAGTTGTTCACCTGCCACATCTTCCACCTATGAGGCAATCAACTGTGATATCAACTCTTCTGTAGTAAATGGGGAGACGTGGAATGGAGTCACCCTCCTCCCTATGAAGACCTCTTAATGCATGTTCTTCGAGCCATTCATCAAGCTGTGATTTGGAGGCGCTGACTTTGTGCCAGATACGGAGGGGTGTTGATGGACCACCAATGATGATGCAAGTCCAACTATTAAGTGGATACCTGGGTTACCAGATAAAAAAATACCGCAGTGGAACTGTTGTCCTGCACGTGTGCACCTTCCTGAAAACTACCAGACTGCACTTGTCTTGTTGATGGACTGAAGTGCAAAAATCAGAAAATAGAAGAGTAAGAAAAGGTTCAAGCTGAACTGGACGATTGACGACAACAATGACGACTGACATTAAACCAGTCTCACAGCTGTATAATTATGACGGTTATACTCAGACACTGTCATGTGCAGATGAACTCATTTCCCTCGAATGGAACTGCAGCACAACGATGTCTTTTATTGCTGATTATCACAAATTTATTGTCCCTTAGGCTATTAGATATTAACATTTCAGAACCAAACTGGTTCACGACAGTGGACAATGTGACCAATGTCGCCAAGTATCAGAATTACTTACTACTTTGTGTGTACATGGAAGGCATGACAAGTGCTTCTTACCTCCGCCACCGAAGGAGGAAGGACGTTATGTTTTCACCCCTGCCTGGCTGTTTGTATCTTGCCAAAACGAAGTTTTTGCAAGATATGTTAGTCAGCTTGTATGGTTTTTTTTATTTTTTATTTTTTTGTTTGTCTATAATCACGAATAAAAAAATTCTGCAGAGCACAGTTATCATTGGAAATTTTTGTAACTTCACATATCAGAGGCCTATAGAGGTCCCTTTCAGCGCATAAAATTTTGAAGGTCAAGGTCAAAGGTCAAGGTCACTTTGTCGCAAATCAGGGGAGTCGACGAAACCCTTATTTTTTGAGTAATTTTGATCGAATCGTCTTCAAACTTCATGGGAATATAGTTCATGGTCTGGCGCTCAGCTGATTAATTTTTGGTGTCGATTGGCCTTGACGTTCATGGTTAGCGCCTGAGGTCAAACATATTTGACCCCAAGGTCAAATTTTTAAGTTTTAGGAACCATATCGTGTAGTACCTCAAATTGAACACCTCGATAAGTGCTTTCTAGATATGTCAAGCTTGAGACATTATGATGTCATTTGGTGACGTTATGAGGCAAACGCATATTTTTCATGGTTACTCTGTAGAACGATTCTCATCGGAATCTCTCCTAGGCAGATATTCCTCAAGGAGTCGCTCCTGGTGGATAGCAGCTCTGTGCACCTCAGTGTGACCTTAAAGAAGTCACACGTGGTCACCTTTTGGCAAGATACGGGTCACCCTGCGGGTGACATTGGTTTATTTGTTTGTCTGTTTGTCTGCAGAATATCTCAATGAGTTGTCGACGGATCAGGATGAAAT
>NC_140961.1:131943520-131971020 GCF_056783735.1 Eptatretus burgeri
TGCTCTGATAGAAACCAGAGAGGGGGGATGTGTTGATTTTGGAAAGGTCCATCAGGAAAAGAGAGTGGTCATAGCCTAAGCCTCCCAGCCTGTTGCAAAAGGTGACTAGCGACGTTGACCCATGGTGGAGAGGGTCGCGTGTATAGCATGCGAAAAGCAACCGAGAGTCGAAAGGCCATTAGCCGGTTTTTTATGTCGACCAGGCCTTGTCCTCCATCGGTCAGTGGTAAACTGAGGACCCCAGGTCGCAGCCAGTGTTTTCCGTCCCAGAAAAAGGACACAAAGCACTTCTGGAGCTGTTGAAGCAATGCCGCTGGAGGATGCAGCACGAAGAACCTGTGCCATAAGGTGGAGGCCACCAGTGTGTTGATGACCAAGACCCTTCCAAAATATGACAGTTGTGTGATCAGACCTTTCCATTTTTGCAATTTACCCTCAACAAACTCAAGCAGACCAGCCCAATTTTTTGCTACTGTGGTATTATTACCTAAGAACACTCCAAGGTATTTCACACCATCATTGGCCCATGACAGTGGAGCAGGAAGTCTTGGCGCCAAGTAGCACAACGGACCGAGCCAAAGGGCACTCGTTTTGTTCCAATTTACTTTGGCTGAAGAAGCCTTTTCAAAGAAGGACAAACAATAACGAACGATGTTAACGTCATTGATATCTTGTACGAATACACATACGTCTTCGGCGAATGCCAGCACCTTGATGGGCCGTTCAAGCTGGGAGAAACAAACCCCTGTTCGTCCACAGTGCAAATAAACCAGTCGGGGTTCGATGGAGAGAGCATAAAGCAACCTGGAAAGAGGGCAACCTTGTCTAATTCCCTTGTTAAGAGACAAAGGTGCAACAAGTTCATCGTTTATCTTAAACACACTATAAATATTATTGTATAGTATTTTAATATAAGAGAGCCTGGTGTTGGCGCAGTGGTTAGGGCAGCGGCTTGGGATCCAAAAGGTCCTGAGTTCAAGCCCCGTTGGACCACTGAATTAATACACCAGGGGGTTGACTCAGCCTGTCATCCTTCCGAGGTCAGCGAAATGAGTACCAGTATACTGGGCCGGTGTATACCCCGGTTAAAATAGGTGTACCATATCCCTGTGTCGTAAGAGGCGACCAGGGTTGCGTCAGGAAGGGCATCCGGCGTAAAACATGTGCCAAATCACTATGCGGATCATACGGATGATCCGCTGTGGCGACCCCAAACGGGAGCAGCCGAAAGAAGAAGAAGAAGAAGAAGTATTTTAATATAAGAGATGAAGGTTGAACCAAGTCCAAACCGCTGAAGTACTTCGAAAAGGTACCGATGGTCAACACGGTCAAAGGCTTTCTCCTGATCGAGGAGAAGAAGTCCTAAATCTTTAGGGTTTTCCTCGCACAGTTCAATGATGTCTCTCACAAGGGAGATGTTGTCATAAATAGAACGTTTTGGGACACAGTAACATTGGTCTTCTTTCAACAACGAGGATAAATAAGGAGTAAGTCGCGATGCCAGGGCTTTTGAAAATAGTTACGAATTTCGCCCGCCCGGCGTGCGATCGGCCACGTAACTCGAATCGTAACGCGTCGCCCACCGGAACGGACAATTCAGTCGTGACCCTCCTGGAACTATCGCCAAGGAGCTAGTCGCGGGTGGGGGTTTAACCTCACCACAACCCAGTCCGCATTCTACCCGCGCGAAATAGGGTGAATCGCCGAAAGTCGATATACCTAAGTACTCGCACGGGTAACCTACCGAGGGGTTGTTCCACGCCACAGGTCGACTCCAGACACGAACCGCTTAAGCGGCTCGTTCCGTGCTACAGGAATAACCGAGCGGAGTTATCGTCGACTTTGACGGTTCAGATTGGTTACCGGGTGTTTTAAACCCACTATCAATCCCTCACGTGATGCAAGATGGAGATTCAACAAAGGAAAGGACAAAGCGAAACAGGGAAACAATTGGACAAGCACACTTTTATTTCACACACGTAAGCAGGCAAATAGGAACAAAAGCAGGCAAATAGGAACAAAGGAAAACACTACGACCGAATAAAAGGCAATTATTTACAGCACAGTCACTTGTACAGGTTTTCCTTGTCGGACTGGCGCCATAAACACACATACAAAAGCCCGAAAAGAAAAGAAAAGAAGTGACTTCCCTCATGGACCGTCGAGTCCTCCTCTCCTACTAACGTCAGCGCGGTCGCGCCTGGTTCCGGCCTCCCACGCGGCCGGCGAACCCTCTCCGGCACCCCTCGTCCGGACGCGCAGGTCCACCACAGGTCGCACTGCGGCACCTCGCGTCCGCGTCTCCACCAACAGGCCGTGCCGGGCCACGAGCGCGGGAACGAGAGAGGAGGAAGGGAGCGCTTTGGAGAGCGAGACCTAAGGAGAGAGACTGAGCCTTTTTGGAGAGAGAGAGCGAGAGAGATCGAGCCTTTTTGGAGAGAGAGAGAGAGAGAGAGCTACAGCCAACATGAGCCACGATCAGAGAGAGAGAGAGAGAGAGCTACAGCCAACATGAGCCATGATCATAGAGAGAGAGCCTCGCGTCCATTTGCCTTTTGTAAGGCGGGGCTCCGTTCTGGTTTAGCGTAGTTTATGGTTCATGGTTTAGCGTAGGCTTCAATGGCCTTCCCCGTTCGCGGCTCCACCTCCCTTCGAGGCGTTTCCAGAAGGCTCTCGAAGGGGGGCGTGCCCCCACTCCAACCACCTCACGCGGGGCCTGCACCAATGGGGAGGGAGCTGCCCTGCCCCCCCTTCCCATGCCAGCCTTGGCATCGCAGAGGGGTGCGCAAACCCACGCACTCGTGCAGATTTCTTTTTTGCAGTTGTCGTTGGTTGGTTTGAGGTTGTTGGATCCAAAATAACGATAGAGAAAGAAAAATGGCGAACTCAAAGCATCGCAGCCCGGATGAATCACACATATTCCGTCTAAACAACAGGTGTGGACTAACTACACATGAACTTAGTGTCATAACTGATCCAAGGACCCTTTATGGTGTATTGCGAATTTCCAGAGCCGTAACAATATCTTATAGTCCGTACATAACAGGGAGATAGGACGCCAATTTTCAATACTCAGTATGTCTCCCTTTTTTTGGATGAGGGTAAGAAGAGCTCGTCGGCAACTCCGAGGTAGCTCTCCACGCTGGCAGCTTGCGTTCAAGGTGTTAATGAGTTCTGGACCCAATAATTGCCAAAACTTCTTGTAAAATTCGGTTGTAAGTCCATCCAATCTAGGTGCTTTCCCAATGGCAAGGCCGTGCAGGGCAGTGCCAAGTTCATCCAAGGTGATGGGTCTTTCCAGTTGGGAACACCCATCTTAACACAACACTGGCAGGCCTTCGGAGATAGTGGCGACACTGACAGGATTTATTTGTTCCATTGAATATATTTTCGAAAAGTATTCCTTCACGAAAAGTTTGATTTCTGATTGTGTAAAGGTAATGGATGAATCTGCTAATCGCAGCTGAGAAAGCTGTTTACTGGGAAGACGTTTCTCTAAGGAAAAGAAGTACTTGGTTGGTACGTCTGCCTCATTCAGGTGTCGCACCCTCATCCGAACTAAGGCACCACGTGCATTCCTCTCGGTTATTTCCTTTAATAAGGACTGTTTCTCAGTGAAGGTATTTTGTATGTTACTATTAATTTTGTCCGATGACTCGTTGGAGTTGTAAAAACTCTAACTGTAATATTTTCTTAACTTCATGGTCAGCCCTTGTTGAGAAAAAACGATACTGTTGACAGAACCCTTTAATTTGGGTTTTTACTAAATCCCACCATATCAACGGGTTAACGGAACAGCTTCGCTTCTGTTCTAGGAGAGCCGTCCAGAAGGATTCAAAGGCCTGAATGAAGTTGAGGTTTTCTAGTAAACTGTTATTGAATTTCCAATGGGAGCTCCCTGAACCTGGTTTAGAGAGTTGAATATAGACTCGAGCTAGGGAATGGTCAGAGAAACCAGAAGGCACGATATCGGATTTATAAACTCCATGTAATAAATGAGAATTTATATAGATGCGATCAAGCCTCACAAGTGAGATGTGGTTGTTTAAACAACGACACCATGTACAAGACCGATCAGAAGGGCGCTGCACGCGCCAAATATCATGAAGATTATGTTTCGCAATGATGTTTGCAAAAAGTTTTGCGGTACATGGTTCGGGTTCCGGCCCGTTCCGGTCAAATGAAGCATTGACAGTACAGTTAAAATCGCCACCAATAATTAGACAAGTCTGCAAATCCAGTGTTTGCAGGAATTTTCTCAGTTCGGGGAAAAAGGAGATCCGCTCGTCATTTTTGCTTGGAGCGTACACATTGAGAATTGTGAACTTGATCTGATTGATAGAGAAGGTCACGGAGGCAAGGTGTCCATCAATAATACTCATAAATTTAAGGCTGGACGGATGGAAATGTTTCCCTAAGACAAACATGATGCCTGCCTTCGACGTGGAGTTGTTACTGAAGAAACATTCCTTGTCCATAAATAGTTGCCACTGAGCCTGAACAGATCGGACAGCATGGGTCTCTTGTAACAAAGCTATGTCAAGACAGTTGACCTCTACCAACTGTTTAATTATGATCTTGCGGAGCGGACTCCCACCACCATTAATATTCATTGTTCCAATCTTGAAACTGGCCATGAGGAAAATAATAGTTTCTAAGAATAAGATCAGAAGTGGGATAATTGATTAGGATCCCTTTTCGCCTTGGCAATCAATTTTTTTTAAGCGGTGACAGTGTGTCTGGTGGAAACCGGATAAGTCAGGCTTACGTACGATAGCCTGAACACACTCAAGGAAGGACGGTAGATCTGGAAAGTATTCCGTCAGGTTTATATTGCGTTTCCTGTATGTATTTTGTAAGAAGAGTCTTATTTGTTCAGGGGGGGGGGGGTAAGACTGGTGAGCTTCTCCACCGTTTCCACCTGACTGTTCCTATTTGCTTCCTCCAGGTCAGATTCATCAGAGTCGGTTTTAGTTTCCGAGTCACACAAGTTTGTACAGTCCTGCATATCGATACTGTCATCAGTATTGATACACGGATCTGTACTGGTTACCAGGTCTATGTGCTCTTCCATTGTGGGAACATCTCCTGGTGAAGTAATGGAAATGATCGGGGGAGTTGATGAAACAGAAACACCATCAGTGGATGTAGCGATATCGCTTCCCTCGATCGTAACGGTGTTATCGACCTCCAACGGCGTGGAGGTATACAGTACTTTGGGGGTCTCTCGTAAAACATCCATTTTAACATTTCCTGCGTTTCCAGCTTCACCACGTGATGAGATGGTAGCAGTAACAGGGTTAACATTTGTTTCACTATTTCGCGCTGACAAGGATTCAGGGTTAACATTTGTTTCGCTATTTCCTGCTGACAAGGATTCAGGGTTAACATTTGTTTCGCTATTTCCTGCTGACAAGGATTCAGGGTTAACATTTACCAAAGTGACGCAGGATCATCACTCGTGGTCTGTGTATCACCGTCAATGGACTTTCCCATAGGAGAGTTTTTAACGAGTGAAACAGCATTCTTCACTGCAATAACAGGTAAAGTGGTCTCTGTAAGGGAGACATCGATGTCCTCACCGGCAAGTAGGGTGAACTTGTTGGCCGTAGGTAGCGGGGTCCGGGTCCATTCCGGGTCCATTCCGGGTAGGCCTTGTAGAGTGATGTCAGTCACAACTGCGGGAACATTACCGACAGATTCCTCGTTTGTAAATGCCGCCTTCTTCTGGGTTAAACGACCATCAGGTAAAGTCTTTCTCTTTCTTGATGAAACTATGGTGAAACCATCCCAAACATTCGTTTTGCTGTTTAGACTATCGGGTTGGGAGGCCTGGGCCTTATTACCGGACACGGGATTCGCTTCCTTCACAGTCGAAGAAGAAGAAGACGTATAGTTGTTGACGACGTTTGTTTCATCGTTCGACAAGGTTGACTTTGGGCAAGATCGTTTCAAGTGTTCGAAATTACCACATTCGAAACATTTCAAGGTGTCAGTGGTTACGTAGACTCGGTAATCATGATTATCAATTTTGAGTTTTAAAACGATGTTCAAGGTTCGTTCAGCGTTAGAGGGAGGAAGCACCACATAAGCTTGTCTCCGAAAAGACATCACATGCTTCGTCCGATCGTCCTGGCTTCGTGAAGGTAACATGGTGATTTGAGAAACCACAGAACCATAACGAGATAATTCGGAGATCAGTGTCTGATTCTTCAGGAAAAGAGGAGCGTTCGAGATCATGACCTTCACGGCCGGTGTGTCCAGAGGGGAGACGAGCACGAAATGTCAGTCATCTGTTGATAGTCCGGTCGATACAATTTCATGAACCAGTTCTGTCTCAGACACGAAGATTACCACACGTTTGTTCATTCGTGAAGCTGCACGAACTTTGTCAGTACCGACTATGTTTCCCGGAGCGATAACGAGATCCTCGACGCTGACGTCGTCGGGTGCGACACAGACGACGCCATGTTTTCTTGTTGATGCTTCAAATGCCGAATAACGGGAATAAGAAGTCATGTTTAGGAAGGGAGAGAGAGACAGGAAGGGGGAGGAGGGGCGATTGCTCTCGTGCAGTAATTAAATACGAGCCGAAACAGGTTTCCAAAGGGATAAACACAGCTACAGTGAGGAAAAAAAAACGATCAGTTGAAGGGCCAGGATGGGCCGCCAACTAAAAGCTATCCACAAGAAACTGTGGGCTCTTTCTCTCTCTATCTCGGGGGAAAAGGTATGCGAGGATAAAACAGGGGGTGGGGATGGGGAGGGGGAGGGGAAGAGATGAACCGAAGGGCAAACCGTGAAATAACAAGGACAGATGGGTGGGGTGGGGTGAGGACGGCGTGAGGGAAGGCCGGAGCGCGAGGTCTAACGAAGAGGGGAGGGAAGAGGGGAGGGTGGGAGCACAAATAACGATGCGTAGAAGGAAACAAAGGAAGGGAGGTGAAAAACGATGTGAAAGGGGATAGAAAGGTGCAAAAACAGGGCAGATCACAGCTCACCAAGACCACACAGCCGCCGTGACACTCCACTCACCAACAGCCAGGAGAGAGAGACAGAGAGACAGAGAGACAGAGAGACAGAGAGACAGAGAGACAGAGAGACAGAGAGACAGAGAGACAGAGAGACAGAGAGACAGAGAGACAGAGAGACAGAGAGACAGAGAGACAGAGAGACAGAGAGACAGAGAGACAGAGAGACAGAGAGACAGAGAGACAGAGAGACAGAGAGACAGAGAGACAGAGAGACAGAGAGACAGAGAGACAGAGAGACAGAGAGACAGAGAGACAGAGAGACAGAGAGACAGAGAGACAGAGAGACAGAGAGACAGAGAGACAGAGAGACAGAGAGACAGAGAGAGAGAGAGAGAGAGAGAGAGAGAGAGAGAGAGAGAGAGAGAGAGAGAGAGAGAGAGAGAGAGAGAGAGAGAGAAAGAGAGAGAGAGAGAGAAAGAGAGAGAGACACACACAGAGTAATATATGCATACAAAAATCATTGACATGCCCTGATGGACTCAGTGGTGATATCAGAGAGGATACCAAGATCACCACCGACACACCATGCAGTTACAATGATAAATGGAAGACACTTGAAGATGGCACGAGTAAACATGGATCGAGCTGTGCACAGAGTCCATCAGTTACATTTCAAGCTATCAAGGTAAGTATCCCAAGAGGAGTTTCACGAATGGAACGAAATTACATCATAAAAACGGATACAAATTATTCACTGCGATTACAAGCACAGCAAATAGAGAGAGAGAGACAGAAGAGTAAGATGAGGTGTGAGAAAAATACAAACCATGTAGTAAGGGATTAAGTTTAGGGTTCACGTGGAAATCAACCATGCACTCTCTACGGTTCAACTAAAGTAAAACAATCAACCCAAAAAGAGAGTACGAGAAGGACGTGGTGAAGAATATTAAACATAACAGCAAGGCTTTCTTTAAGTATATCAGAGGAAGAGAACAGGTTCGGACCAGTGTGGGCCCATTGATGAAGGTGAGATAGCAGGCTTATTAAAAAGGTATTTTTCTTCAACTTTTACACAAGAACAGTCAGGAGAATTGCCAATAGCTGAGAGTATCAATAGAGGAGGGGAGGAAGGGCTTTTACAGAAGATCCAGGTTGGAGTGGAGGAAGTAAAGGAACAGCTCGGTAATCTAAGAGTAGATAAGGCTCCGGGTACAGATAACATGCACCCGAGAGTATTGATGGAGGTGGCTGAGCAGGTAAGCGAGATGTTGACGGAAATGTTCAATAGTTCACTGGAGTCAGGACAGGTACCGGAGGATTGGAGAGGAGCAAATGTAACACCATTATTTAAGAAAGGATCCAGAGAAGAATTGGGAAACTATAGACCTGTAAGTTTGACTTCAGTTGTGGGGAAGGTGTTGGAGACATGAATTAAAGACCGGATGAGGAACCATTTCAATAAATACAATCTAATTAAAGGGAGTCAGCATGGGTTTACCAAAGGTAGTTCCTGTTTAACAAATATTTTAGAGTTCTATGAGGCAGTGTCTGATTTGGCGGATGAGGGAAAGGCAGTGGACATAGTATATCGAGACTTTAAGAAGGTATTTGATAAAGTACCACATTGGAGGTTGTTAGCCAAAGTGAAGGCTTGTGGAGTGGCTGGTCAGGTCGCTAATTGGATTGCAACCTGGCTTAATAATAGGAAGCAAAGAGTGGTTCTGAGTGGGAGGTTGTCTTGCTGGGAAGATGTAAGTAGCGGAGTACCTCAGGGATCAGTACTCGGACCATTACTATTCAATATTTACATCAACGATTTGGAGAGTGGGGTGAAGAGTAAGCTTTCCAAATTTGCGGATGATACAAAGCTTGGATGTAAGGTGGATAGCAGAGGGGGTGGTGATCAGATACAGGAAAGTATTGATACTTGCATAGATTGGGCAAAAGATTGGCAGATGGAATTTAACCTGAGCAAGTGTAAGGTGTTGTGCATGGGAAAGAACAAGGAAAATAGAGATTACAGGAAGCAAGGGGTAATTTTGGAGCGTGTCACACAAGAGAAGGATCTGGGGGTGGTAATGGATATGGGAGGTAAGCAGGCAGCACAATGCCAAGCAGCTCAAGGTAAAGCAAATAGGGTTTTGGGTTGCATTCGGAGGGGAATCAATTATAAATCAAAAGAGGTGGTGTTAACATTGTTCAGGAATTTAGTGAGGGCAACATCTAAAATATTGTGTGCAGTTTTGGTCACCACAGTTCCGGAAGGACATAGATGCATAGAGAAGGTTCAGCGTAGGGCGATGAGATTGATTCCGGGCCTAGCTTGACTCAACTATGAACGGTTGAAGGAGATAGGGCTTTATTCACTAAAAAGGAGGTAGTTGCGAGAAGATATGATACAGATGTTTAAGATAATGAAAGGTGTAGATAAAATAAGTGCAGATTAATTATTCAACAGAGTAGACAGTGATAGGACCAGGGGCCATAGCCTGAGTAAAGAAGAGGAGAGTTAAGATGGTTGTAAGGCAGGGGACTTTTACTCAGAGAGTAGTTATATTAATGCATGGAATGGTCTCCCTGGAAGGGTAGTGGCAGCAGAAAAAGTAGGTAAGTTTAAATTAGAATTAGACAGGTACCTGGAAGTTATGGAGATAGAGTGGTATGGGGATGTTGACAGGACTTTTAGGTAGTTTGAGTATTGATGGGTGATTGTGTATGGAGTGCTCTTGGTGGGGGTCTTATTAAGGGGGGTTGTGTGGTTGATGTGTGTTTTTAACCAAGCCCATGCCCCCTCTCCGAGAGGAAGAAAATAAAAATTAAAAATAAATAAATTACAACAAAAAAATATATATATATACAAAAAAAAATTTTCTTTCATTAATTAAAATTATCTTGGGTTGGTGCGGTGTTTGCACAGGCACGATGGGCTGAATGGCCTCCACAAAAAAAAAATATATATATATATATATATATATATATATAAATAAATATATATATATATATATATATATATATATATATATATATATAAATAAATATATATATATATATATATATATATATATATATATATATATCAACCATCGATAAACATCACTTTGTTCCACAAGTTAAACACTTTCCATTCTTTTTACCAAGTAGGTTTGAGTCAAAGATATGCAAAACAATGTTTTGTACTTGGGAAAAGTATTTTTATTCTTCTGAACTACTGGAAAATATAAATAATTATATGGAAAAAGAAAACTTTGAAACCATTTTTGAATTGAAGAAAAAGAGTACTTGTTAATAACGTGCAAGTGCGATAACGTGTCAATCTCTTACACATCACCAGGTAACGTAACAGCGTTCCACCCCGATACCTGTCCCCGACTTTAATACCTCTTAGATTCCTTTAAATGGAATTCCACCAAAAAAAAAATTGAGCAAAACACAATTTGCTTCTCCAAGTAAGTTCGTACCGGATAATCGAAAAATGAGCAGGACGAAGGATTAATACCTGAAATGTAAGCTTCTCATCGCTTCCCAGTGTGGTTGGCATACATTGTTCAACGTCCTGTTCATTTCATGCACTGTTACAATCAATGAGGCCGGAAAATCAATCAGGCTAGCAAATCGATCACATTGGCGAATCTACGACAACAACTCATCGATCAGGCTGAATAATAATCAACCAAATCAGTCAATTGAACAGGCCGGCTAATCAAACAAACCAGTTAATCAATGGGGCCTGATAATTATCCATGAGACTGGCTAATTGATCAAAGCAGTTGATGATCAGGCTGGCTAATCACCAAAGCCGGCGAAACTATCAGGGTGAGTGACTGACGAATCAATCAAACTAGTTAATCAATGAGGCAGCGAATCAATGAAGCCAGTTCATCAATGAAACTGGCTAATCAATCAGGATGTTTAATCGCTGAGGGCAGTTATTCCGATCAGGCTGGTTAATCATCCAGGGTAGTTATTCCGGTCAGGCTGGTTAATCGTCCAGGGTAGTTAATCCGATCAGGCTGGTTAATCGATGAGGCCGGTTAATCAATCAGGCTGGTTAATCACTGAGGGCTGTCAATCGATGAGGCCGGTTAAGAGGCGATGGTCCAGCTTGGAGAATAACGAGGATATCACGACACGTACAAACCTCGTAAGGCGTGAGGTTCAAATGTACGCCTCGATATCCAGGCAGTGCGATCGGACCGGGCGATCACAATCGCACTGTAATGACATCACAATGGGGGTGCTACTGGATGATGACATAAAGGACTTTCAGTCCTGGTCAATGGCACGTGATCTGTCGTGCACTGTCGACAATTTATTGGGGTCGAGTTTGACAGTTTCGATGCGCCTTTTGCATTTCTGATGAATTATTCTTTTTTCCAATTAGGCACCGAGCAATTATGTTGAAGGTTTCTCTTTTGCTAGTTTTAGAATAATTAGATGCAATTGCAAGTGAGCATTTGAATGCACAGCTGATTGTACATGTATGTGCACAGATTACAGTTCACCTGAAGTACTTGTGTGACACAGATCTACAGATTTTAAAGTTCTGCTTTGGATTACTGAAATTCACTGGATTGGCTTCATTCCATCTGAAACGTCACACAATGGTGCTGGCATATGGAATGCAAGTCAAATAATCACATCCTCACCGACCCTCTCCGCACCACAAACGGTCACACAGGACCGTGTAGAGAAACCGCCATGAACCATGCACAGTATCACAGGGTCAAAAGGACGGCTGGTACTGGGCTTCAGTAGCCGTGTAAAAGTCCTCCAACACGTTCTTGAGGTGTTCGAAGGTCGGTCTCGTCTCGGGGTATTCGTGCCAGCATTCTAGCATGAGAGCATAGATGTCCGAAGGTACATTCTCCGGCTGAGGCATGCGGTACCCAAACTCAATTTTCCGTATCAACTCTGGGTGGGTCATCCCTGCAGGCCGAAATGATACAGTCACACACGTTCACCGGACCAAAGCACACCGACCAGTGTACAAAACAACTAGCTTACTCACAAAATGCACCATTACCCGTGGTAATATCTGGAGTAAAACCTGGAAAAAAGATTCATGTTACAAAGGTTTTTATCCCATTAGTGATAGGTCAACCAACAATACTGAAATAGTTTGTTGTGTAACACTCCCAGAGACTAGTCCTTTGGAAGGGGAGCGAGTGAGGGTGAAGGTATGGGGCACTTTAATACAATATAGATACCACACATACTTTCAGCCTGTGCTGCACAGTAAACGTAACATTCTGAGACAAAACAAGGTAAGAATGATCTGAGCATGAGCGGTTCGATTGGGCATCGACAAACTCACAACCATGTCCCTCTTGGAGGTGATATTGCCATAAATCTATGGAAAAACACATTTTAAAGGAAACTCAAAGAAAACGACATGGGAAGGAGAAGTGAAGTCTTCATGTGTATCAGATATGCAGAACTGGTAATACAACAGTGAGTGCTGTATTCATGTTCACACTGCTGTTTCATAGGCAGCAGTCATTCTCCAGCATTACATTGTTCATGAGACAAAAAATAAAAAAAATGTTTTTTAAGCAATCAAGTACAAACAACAAAGCAGACAGGACAATGGTCATGAGGACAGGGTGGGTGATGGACTTGTATTAACAACTTAATTGGCCATGTGCTGTTGGAGGTCCCCATTGACACTCAGTTGGTCACTCAGGTCTCAATTGGTCACCCTGAGAGTGAGAACAGTGTGTGTGTGTGTGAGTGTGTGAGTGTGTGAGTGTGTGTGTGTGTGTGTGTGTGTGTGAGTGTGTGTGTGTGTGTGAGTGTGTGTGTGTGTGTGTGTGTGAGTGTGTGAGTGTGTGAGTGTGTGTGTGTGTGTGAGTGTGTGAGTGTGTGTGTGTGAGTGTGTGTGTGTGAGTGTGTGTGTGTGAGTGTGTGTGTGTGTGTGTGTGTACGTACACACATACGTGCCAGTTGTTGTTGACTGCTATCTCCACACGTGGGTGGGTTTCAGGAGATGGAATGGCAACCTACCAAGGCGCTAGGATCCTGTTTGTGGTATTCCCTCGGGTCCCTTTCCGGGAAACTTAAGGATATATTTTTACTGGTGGTGCCCCTCACACCTTCGAGATAACGAATGTTTCTCTGGCTGGGTGACCGAGCTTTAAGCAATTATTTCCACGTGAAGATATTTTTCCCAAACGAGTCACACTACTACTCCATAATCTTAATACCAAGAGCGACTGCCCCTCGTGGCGCCTCCTTTGTGAGGTTTCCTGCCAAAGCCATGTGACCACAGAAAGATAAGAGACACGACTCAAGAACGGGCATTTACCAGGGTAAGGAATCCTGCCGAAGGTGAATATCTCCGAAATCAGAACTCCAAAAGACCAAACATCCGACTTCACTGTGAAGCTGCTGAAGTTGATAGCTTCAGGTGCAGTCCATCTTACAGGAAACTTGGCTCCTGTGCACATAAGTCACAACTCTGAAGTGAGCCATTGCGGTGTGCTTTTATTCTGATTTTACCAACAGTGTCTCCATTGTGTACAACCGCTAAAACGGACATCTTAAGGGACAATTCCTGACCTTCCTGTGCCTTGTACTCATTGTCGTTGATGACTCTTGCCAGCCCAAAGTCGGCGATCTTGCACATGATCTGGTCATTCACGAGGATGTTGGCCGCACGGAGGTCGCGATGCACAAACTTCTTCTTCTCCAGAAACTCCATGCCCTCAGCCACCTGCTCAACATGATACCACAAAGGTGATCACCAATCGACGAAGCACGAATGCAAACAATGCAATGCAAACTCAAATAAACCCGACAAAATACAACAGTAGGAGTTCCAATGTCATGCTTCTTCCCTTTCGGCCTCTATTTCAAAGTGACCGCGACCTAACTTTGTTGAATTAAAGTAAAGTTACCAAAGCGAATTTCGCACGATGACGCTTTGTTCACAAACGGCCACCTCTTCTCTCGGTCTCGTCGACTTGCAGGTCTTGCCATATTTTTGGGCTTCCTCAACAGAACTAGTGTCCCAGATATTTCATCTTCATTTGCTATTTATTACTGTGTCATATTTGCTCTTTCATCCTTTTCTTTATTTTGACTCGGTAGTTGGGCTAATACCTCAAATATGACCTCACACGTCACACATTAACGTCACCCGCTCCCCCAACTGCCCCCTTTCAGGTTTCTGCAGAGCGCACATAGTCATCCACTTCTGATGAAACTCCCAAAATAAATTCAGGCTCACTATTCACGTCCACACATTTGTCCCTCTTTTTCTCTTACCTGTGGAACTAACTTCCTCAGTTGGTTCATTCCCATTATTTCCTCCAAGGCTTTAAGATGGCTCTTCACAAGCACCTCAGATCTCACCCCCACCCCCCGCCCCCGCCCACAATGAACCCTCATGATATTTTATCTTTTCTACCTTTGTAAAGCATCTCCAAGCCCACCTCTTACTTTCCAAGTTATTGCGTCCCCCCCCCCCTCCCAACCCAACCTCCTCTCCCTCATCTTCATTTTAATGTTGTTTCCATTTCTGTTTCATCCAGTTTTCCCTTCCACTTCCTATTGTGTTAGAGTTTGTATCCAGCTTGTTTCCCATCATGTCCTCCCCCCCTCCCTTTGTTCTCATTGTTTCCTTTGGCAATTCTTCCACCAAGTATCCCTCTATCTTGTTGTTGATGTGTTTCTCCACCTCCAACTGTGCTCTTATTGCTTCCTCAGCCACCAAAGGTGGATAGGCACTGTCCGTCCATCTGTAAGCAGGATATCACAAAAAGTTGTGTATGGATTCAAACGAAATTTGGTGGTCAGGTTGGGGGTGAAAAGACAAATTGATGAGATTTGGGGTGAAGATCTGGATCTGGATACAAGAATTTTCGGCTTCTTATAAAAGCTTTGCGATCCATTTCATGTCGCCATCCTTATCTCACACACATGATATACTTTCTGGTGTCCCGAACACCGGCATTTTCTGGGGTTTCTGTGCATGCACACTGAGCATTCTGGCGTGGAATGTCATTTTAAAAGTCATGTATTATGAGATGGGACCAAAGACAAAATTCAGCATGATAATTAAAAATGTTATGAACAGATTATGACAAAAATTTGTTTGTGGGTGTCTGTCTGTCTGTCAGCAGAATATCTCATAAAAGTTATAGACGAATTTGGACGAAACTGGTGGACAGGTTGGGTGTGTAACAAGGACAAATTGATTAGATTTTGGTGAAGATCCGGATCCGGATCCTGCAATTTTTAAGTGATTCTTCAAAATTGAGAGATGGGGCCAAACACGATATACCGTGTAGCATGATACCTCAAAAAAAATGTGGCCAGGTGATGACAAAACTGTGGATAGGTTGGTTAGCTAACAAGCCGATTAGATTTTGGTTCAGGTTCAGATCCAGATCCAGATCCGGCCTATCAGTGGGATACAAAACATAAAATGTTCAGCCTGGCGGACGTATGTGCTCTACGAATTACCGTTCTAGTTTTGTTATGTTCTGTTCCGTATGCTCCAAAGTCTCCTCTACTGTTATTTGAAACCCCCTTCATTCTCCGTCATTTCCTCTTTCCCAAGCCTCATCAGCATTTAAAATCACCACAAATAACCTGTTGCATTCCGCTCACTCAAGTCCTTTATTTTCTCATTTATGCCATCTTTAATTACTTCCCACTAATCCTACTGCCACACCACCGCTCCCTCTAAGCCGATGATTAAAGAGATCCAAAAACAAAGAAAAGACACCAACCCCTCCCTCCCCCCAAAAAAACCCAATAATTACCGAACGTAAAAAAGCAAAAACATAACAATAACAACAACAAAGGTGCAAAGGAAAATAAATAAATAATTAAAACAGCTATAGATAGTACAGTTATAAAGTTATCTCGTTCTGTCGAGTCATGTCCGACTTCTGGTGGACATTCATGATCAAATGTCTCCAAACATACCGATCCTGGACTGCTACAAAAAGCTCTGACAAAGTTTGGTTTAAGCCTTTACCCCATCAATGTAACGCATACAAGGTCTGCCTCTTCCGTCAATCCCCAGCAAGGTTGATGTCTCCAGATTTTCGTTTTCTGCATGCGTGTGTCCCAAGCATGACCGTTTCAGTTTCACCATCATCGCTTCTAATGTACAGGGTTATTCGTGCAGTCCATGGAATTTTCAACATTAGTCTCCAACATCACATTTCAAAACTGTCAATCTTCTTTTTCCTTTCTTTCTTCTTCTTGGTGATGACTCACATCCTCACAGGAATTGATGAGGGCAAGGAGGATACTGAGGGACTTGAGGGATAAAGAGGATCATACTGCGGGAATTGAGGGGATGAGGATACTGAAGGACTGAGGAATAAAGAGGATCCTGAGGGACTGATGGATAAAGATGATCCTGAGAAACTGATAGATAAAGATGATCCTGAGGAACTGATGGATAAGGAGGATCCTGAGGAATTGATGGATCAGGAGGATAACAATTAATTGAGGGATAATGAGTGTCACGAGGAATTGATGAACAATGAGGTTCACGATTAATTGAGGGATAATGAGGATCACGAGGAATTGATGGATAAGGAGGATCGCAATGAATTGATGGATAAGGAGGATCGCAATGAATTGATGGATAAGGAGGATCGCAATGAATTGATGGATAAGGAGGATCGCAATGAATTGATGGATAAGGAGGATCGCAATGAATTGATGGATAAGGAGGATCGCAATGAATTGATGGATAAGGAGGATCGCAATGAATTGATGGATAAGGAGGATCGCAATGAATAGATGGATAAGGAGGATCGCAATGAATTGATGGATAAGGAGGATCGCAATGAATTGATGGATAAGGAGGATCGCAATGAATTGATGGATAAGGAGGATCGCAATGAATTGATGGATAAGGAGGATCGCAATGAATTGATGGATAAGGAGGATCGCAATGAATTGATTGATAAGGAGGATCGCAATGAATTGATGGATAAGGAGGATCACAATGAATTGATGGATAAGGAGGATCACAATGAATTGATGGATAAGGAGGATCACAATGAATTGATGGATAATGAGGGTCACGAGGAAATGATGGATAATGACGATCACAAGGAATTGATGGATAATGAGGCTCACAAGAAATTGATGGATAATGAGGATCACCAGGAATTTATGGCCAATGAGGATCACGAGGAATTGATGGATAATGAGGATCACGAGGAATTGATGGATAATGAGGATCACCAGGAATTTTTGGCCAATGAGGATCACGAGGAATTGATGGATAATGAGGATCACGAGGAATTGAGGGATAATGAGGATCACGAGAAATTGAGGGATAATGAGGAACTGATGGATAATGATGATCAAGAGGAATTGATGGATAATGAGTATCACAAAGAATTGATGGATAATGAAGATCACGAGAAATTGAGGGATAATGAGGAACTGATGGATAATGACGATCAAGAGGAATTGATGGATAATGAGGATCACAAAGAATTGAGGGATAATGAGGATCACAAAGAATTGAGGGATAATGAGGATCACGAGGAATTGATGGATAATGAAGATCATGAGGAAGTGATGGATAATGAAGATCACGAGAAATTGAGGGATAATGAAGAACTGATGGATAATGACGATCAAGAGGAATTGATGGATAATGAGGATCACAAAGAATTGAGGGATAATGAGGATCACAAAGAATTGAGGGATAATGAGGATCACGAGGAATTGATGGATAATGAAGATCACGAGGAATTGAGGGATAATGAGGATCACGAGGAAATGATGGACAATGAAGATCACGAGGAATTGAGGGATAATGAGGATCAACGAGGAAATGATGGATAATGAAGATCTCGAGGAATTGAGGGATAATGAGGATCATGAGGATTTTGATGCATGGTGAGGATTGCGAGGAATTAGAGACAAGGAGGATCACCAGCAATTGAGGGGTGACGAGGATCGCGAATAGTTTATGGATGAGGAGTTAAGGCGATACTTTGGCAGCAGTTAAAGCATGACAAGGCCGTGTGTGAAAGAACATTGTTGTGCGAAAGAATCCACATGCAGCCATTGATTTCCATTCAAAATGGACCTTTGACCTGAGCCACAGGGCTATACGATGTCGTTTCTCGTTCAGGCAAAAAACATGGCAACAAATTTGAGATCTTTATGGCCACACACTGAACAAAAACGATGTTAGGCATTTCACTTCCATGAACCATCTAAAAATATCACCATGGGATAACCATGGGGTACACCAGTGACATCACCGACAACACCACAGTGATGTCATTGTGCAGTGAATCAGGATGATGTCACCACAAACGTGCATTTGGGCCTGTGCCACACATTAAAAAATAAAATAAAATAAAATACTACATTTGTGGGTGGAAAATACAAGGAAATAAAAAAAATACATGGAAAATACAATAAGTCTTCCCTCTTGCATTTCAATGGCAAATCGACAGCACAGGATTTCAAGCAAAGGTTGTTTTTTTTTTCATAGAAACAAAAACTGCATCAAAAACAACAACCAAATCTCACTGGTACGTAGTCATTCACAGGTGTGCACCACCTGGCTGTTGGTAGAACACCACAGAATCATTAACATCAACAAACTCATGCCAGAACATGGGACACCAGACTTAATGTCCATTGGAAGGAAGAAGTGCACCGTGATGCAACACCCGCCCTGGTAACCACCAATCGGGAGAGTTTTATAGTCAGGTGGGGAATCAAACCCAGACTTGGCAGCTCACAGGTAAGTGTGTTACCTGCACACCATCTTGTCAACTCACTTGTATGTATTCGAACAGCAATTGAGTGCAATAATAAATAAATAATTCACGACCCGATGCACGACACTGTTAATTATGGACCATCTATTCATTATATTCAAAAATTTGGCAGAAACTTCACAAAGTACAAAATGAAATTTGGTAGAAAAGTTGGGAGTGTGACGAGGATGAATACCTTCGACTTTGGTCAAGATCTGGATACAGATACAGACAATAAAAATAGTTTAATTTATTGAAGTGATTATTCAACTTTGAGAAATCGGGCCAAAAATGATACAGAGGCCAATATTTCAAAAAGTTGTGGATGAATGCCAAAACTTGGTGGATGAATTGGATGGAAGACAAGAAGAAGCCGATTCGATTTTGGTTCAGGACCCGATGCAGATCCGGCCTATCGATGGGGTACAAACCAAGCTGCTCAACCTGCTGAGGGTATGCACTCTACCGAGTGTCGTTCTAGTTCGTATTGCAATCGGTGGTGTGTTCAGGGAAAAAAAAGAAAAAAAGAGGGCATTGGGTGGGGTATCGTCACTGATAAATTAATTTTGGTGCATTTATAAATGTGAAATATTTGCATTCATAGCATAACACTAAGTGTGACCTAAAAGGATCAAATGCAAGAGAGCCACACGTTACATGAACATGCGGAACCCATAAAAGGTATCTGTGCTTCCCTTGAATGTCCGTTCAAATGTCTCTGCCGCAAGCAAGCGATTCATGGAGAATACAAACGAGCAGTGGAGAGCGTGCACAGTTCGACCGCTTGCATCCTTATCAGCAATCAGACGACAATATGACCGAGGCTACTACACACGTGTGGTCAATTTACGACCCACACCATCCTGTTGTGCCCTTGTTCAAGGGAAAGCAAGTTTTTGTCTTTTTGTGCAGAGTCCTCCGGTCCATCTTGAGGTCACAAATTCCTATACGAGGTCATATGAGGTTACAATGAAATGCAGTGACAAAATCCCAAGGTCACTGTGCTGGATGTCATGACAGAAAGGTTTTGATTCTCAAACATAAAAGGATGCCATATACGAGCATCCCAAAAGAAAATGCTTTTAAGATATCGTACAAATCTGCAGCGCAAGCATAAAATTATATCCAATACGTTAACTTTGAACACTGGACACAAATGGAAATTCAAGTTAATCATGGATGCTTTAACTAATCACAGTTAGGAACCCCAAAACACAGGCAATCCCGTTAATTTCTGACAGAATTGTCTGTCACCTGTAAGGTTTGAAATGTATTTGATGAGCCTCGACGTCTCACCTGTGCAGACATGTCAATGAACTTGTTTAGCTGAAGGCAGCTTCCTTCCGTACTCCTCAAAAAATCCAGGAGGCTGCCTGTAATAAGATCACAACACGTGGCAGTTCAATGAGGAGTCTTCAGAGGCGTCAAACTCAAACACAAGTCTCACGAATCATGGCGACCCTAAACAACCAGATTAGACACCTGATGTGGCTAATCGGATTGTAAAGTCTTTTCCACAATTACCAGGCTTAATGAAGAGCCATGAAATTGATCCATCCATCCATCCATTCATTGGGACCAGACGCTGTGCAGAGCGTTGGTGCTGCTTAAGCAGTCTCCTTGGCTACTGGACACAATCCTGAATGGGTCATCACTCCGACGCAGGATACCAGCAAGCTGGTACTCATTTTGCCGACCTCAGAAGGATGACAGGCTGAGTCAACCCCACCTGGTATTAATTCAACAGCCAAGTGGGATTTCAACTCAGGATCCTAGGATCCCAAGCCCACCACTCTCGCCATTATGAAATTGACACAGTGAATGAAATGGATTACAATTGCGAATAATCCAGAAATAAAAAGTGGGAAAATACCAAGGCCGAAATAAAACCGAGAATCTGAGGAAAATGGACATCACACCAGCGACAGAGCAAACGGAGAGGGAAGGAGAGGGGGAGAGAGAAGAACATATACCAGGAATTAGAAACTAGCTGCAATACAAAGCTGTCCAAGGGTTCGTTGAAAGTCCTCACAGCAAATAAGGGACACAGAATACCTTGAAATGTTCAAAAGTTGAAATGAGGTTAAGCATCACAAATTGGTCAACAAAGGACAACTCCAAAAGGATAGCGAGGGGGTCACGTCTAACGGGGACCGCGCATCGAACAGGGAGACCACTATGAACAGGAAAGCGAGGAAATACAAGTCAAACAACATAACAAGTTTGATATTCAGATTACCAACATGTTTGTGGTCCAGTAACACGAGGGATATTGGTTGTCAAATCTGGCCTTCCTCTGAATTTGATAAGTGTTCGAATTTCGATGTTCATTTTCACCAAATCCTGGTCTCTGTTATTACAATTCCCATCCGGCAAATACGATGAGAGCTTATGTTGTTTGGAGGGTGCCACTCAAAAAAAAAATATGTTCATGCTTGCCATACACAGAGCACAAGTGGGTTTGTGACTGAAGCACCACAAGTAAGATGATGTAATCTCCGCAGCCTGGAAGCAAAAGCAGCAATTTACAGGAACTTTGTTGCAATGACCGAGTTTGGTTCGTTTGCACTTTGTCCAACTCCAAACTTCATCAAAGTTTTTGCAGAATCGATAATATTGATATGCCATGACAGCAGAGTGGAAATGACTGCCTCTGGATGTTTACGGTACCACCACAAAGGCATAGCCAAACGGGACAGGAACTTAAAATGTAGGAATAGGCCATTAGGGCCCATCAAAGCCTGCACATTGTTTGCCAACATATGGTTCTTTGTCCATGCGCTATCCTTTCAAATGATGAGCATCAAGCAAGGAAGCAGCACATACCATTTCTAAGTGTTTGCTTTCGAACTGCCGATTTCTTAGACTCAAACCGGACGCTCCAAAGATTACGGAACCGAGTCTGATTAAACTCCGAGAGCATCGCAAAAATAATCAATTCCAATGCCCCTGCCCTGGAAGCTGGAAAAAGAGTAACAGTTGAACTAAAATTTAAAAGGAGTACTACACTTTATTGAAGCTAGTGTTGGTGGACAATTCAACCGATAGGTTCATTCGAGTGAAATACGTCACAGAGAGAGGGACAGACAGATAGAAACAGACAGACACAAAACTCTTGAGGTCTCTCTCATGAACAGGTAGTCAGGCTACAAGGTTTTGTTCGACTGGGTTTACCCACGATGATGCTCGTGCTTTCAAAAACGCTTTTGGGCCTCATCATCAGCCATGACCTTTCAAAGGGCAGCCCATATTTCCAAGATGGCCTCCAAAGCCAGCTGCTGACTGGGCATCCTGAATCATGCAAGGTATTTCCTTGGCCAACGTTAACTTTTGCCAACCCATGAAGCCTTCATTCGCAGCTTGATGACTTACTGGGCTGGTGCCCCTGCCTCACACCTTGGCCTTTCTTGATGCTGTGGAAAGCAAGGCCGACAAAATCATTGGGATCTCCTATGATGAAAGTCTCGAAGCCTGCTACTTTCACATCGCAGACAGGTTGGTGGCCGCTGTGTTCCATCACCCCCTTTTTGGTCTTGCACCCTCTGCCCTCTTTTGGCTCTGTCACTCCCAGATTTGTGCAGATCTGCCAGTAACCCTCTTCTTGTTGAACTCCCAAAATCCAGGCTCACTGCTCATGTACGCATATTTGTCCCACTTTTCTCTGGCCTGTGAAACCAACTTCCTGTTAGTTCAGTCACATTCTTCCCCTCCAGGGTTTCAAGACAGCTGTTCAGCACTACATGAAGTCATCCCTCCTTATCCCTTTTTTTTGTTAGTTGATTTGTTCATTTTCATTTGATCCCCACTTTCCCCTTCCTCTTCTTGCTGTGTTTCATTCAACTTGTGTGGAGCTTGTTCACTCCCATGCATCCTCCCTCCCCCTCCCCTCCATCTTACTCTCACGTCCACTCCGCTGTTGGTGTTATCCCCCTTTCCATTGTGTTCCCTTCCATTCTAGCTCTTCCACGAGCCCCGATCAGGTATTTCTTTTTTTTTAAACAAACAAAAACAAAAACGCGACCTTTGTTTACTCAGCTTTCTGCGACAAATTGCCATTGTGTACCACAACATTGAGACTACCATGCTAATGTTTAAATTTTTGGCCATGCACAACATATCAATTTGATGAAATAAGAATGGGATGAATAGCAAGGTAAGGGACTATGAACCTCACCATTTTCCATGTACTCAGTGATGATGCAGATGGGCTCACTGCTCACCACCGCAAACAGGCGCACCAGCCGTGGGTGCTGCAACGTCTTCATGATGTTTGCTTCGGATAGGAAGGCCTCGGAGGACATTGTGCCGGGTTTCATGGTCTTCACAGCCACCTTAGTCCGGTTGTTGTGAATTGCTGGTGATGACAAATGGAATATAATGTTGGTTCGGTTACTTTCTGCACTTCCTCAATATTCATTTGGCTCCAATTTGAATAAATTGTTTATTTGTTGGTCTAAACACCATTATCATCAACTTTCAAAGAAATTGCTCCATCTTCCTTCTTTTCACCAATGTTTGGTTATTTTGTGCATCCATGTACGAGTTTTTTTTTCTTCCATATCACAGTAATTTCCACAATTCCTGCACAGCACACAGATTTAACATCCTTTCTGGGAATCTCATCCAAATCTACATTTAAACAAGGAGCTCAGAACTTTTAATTATGTTTAAAGCGCCAAAATGTATGATCACATGGACTGACGGAACCATCCCCCGACATTACAACAATGCGTTGCCGGGTTTAGGGAGTGGCTTTCCTCCCAAATCACCGAATTAGTAACGCCATGACTGAAAAACCTATTTTTGTCAATATCTCCAAAACTATGCATGATAACATGACAAGTATGGTGTCTGCACCCATGTTTTCATGGTCAGTGGTTATAATGACAACAAATTTACTTTGCTCCAACGAATGTAAAGGCATCTAAAACTGCAGTACAGGAAAATGAATGGGGCAGAGGGAGTCAGGGATGTCTTTGGACGAATGTTCGCTGTTACAGCCAAGACAAGTGATGCACTTAACCTACACCATATTCCGAGCTACCCCATCACTGAGGTGCTTCTTACGCTCGCCCATAACTGTTGACCCATTTTGCTTTCGACTCACCTTAAAATGAACGAGGAAGCTCTCACAAAAACAATTGAAAACAGACAGGAAGTTGTTCTCGTGGACATCAATCTCCCCTAAATCACAACCACAGTGACTGATGGTGGCATCCTTCTCCGTGTAACCGTGCTGCAGCATAGCAAGTCCACATACGCAACCAAGGTTAGGGATCTTTTGGCGAAGGTTTGTTTGAGTCGTGGAGAGCAAATCCATTTTGTTCTCGACAAGTCACAGTCACCATCCATCAAAGATGATGATCGATGATCTACTGCAAATAGAGGAATCAAATCACCTCCAATGTCAACACGAAGAGACCGATTACCCTCATTGCTTTTCACGCAAACAGCATTTCCACTGGTAACATTCTGGTAAGGTCCACTGAGAAGGATGTCCATGTTCTGCTTGGGCTTTCTGGAATGTCAGAAGGGATCAGCATCATCATGGACGATGGATCTGACAACCACCAAAGGAACATCGGTGTCTCCAAGCTAGCTGCCATTCTTGAGAAGAAACAGCCTGGTATCACTGAAGCAATAATTGGCTTTCATGCCCTAAATGGTTGTGACTTCACATCGTGTTTCTTCAGAAAGGGCAAAGTGAAGTACTTACAGTGGCTGGAGTCAGATGCAGCTCATGTGATGGCATTGCCATCTCTGACATCTGAGGAAGTAGATATTTCAGCTGTTACCTCCTTTTTCTGCTAACTTTATGGCTTCAAAACCTCTGACATAAATGAATCCTGATACAAAGCATACATACACATGAGTGGTGGTAATGAGAAACGGCCTCTCACCAGAATAAGGAAGATAAACTGTGCCTCTCTTCCCCCATGCACCAAAGCACTTGGCAAATATATCAAAAGAGCCCAGCAAGTGGTAAGAATGTGGAACAGGGCTGACAAGACTGATCCAACTGGTGGGGCGAGTCCCACAGACTATGGTTGGGAGTTGACTAAAAACAGCTTTAGACCAGATTGGTACCCAGGAGGTTCAGTCTCAGAGTCCCTCATAGACCCACCTATGGATGACCGGGACAGCGTGGGAGTTACGTCCATGGATGAAGAATCAGACAATGCTTGAAGTGAGGTCAGTGATGAAAGTGATGGAGAAGCCAAGTAATGCAGAGAAGATTCAGAACAGGTAGGCCTACTGTTATAGAATAGCGCTATTTTCCGTCTGAAGGAAAATGGCTCGACAAGTTGCAGAGTTTCAGGGTGAAGTGCACATTTTCTTGCAGTAAACTGTTGCCATTGTGACCATTGACCAAGAAAACATGGGTGTAGACACTGTTTTTGCCATATTATCATGCACAGTTTTGGAGATATTGACCAAAATAGGATTTTCGGTAATGGCGTCACTAGGTGATTTTGGGGGGAAAGCCATGACCCAGACCCGGCAGAGAAGCATTTTCGTGGTGTCAGAGGATGGCCCCATCAATCCATGAGGTCAAATGTTTCGGCACTTTGAACATAATTAAAAGTTCTGGGTTCCTGCTCTAATATTATTGGGTTTTTTTTAAACCATTAACTTCAAACATGCAAACAATCACCATATCTGATAATCTTTGAAAGCACCTCAGAGGACCCAAAGCAGAACACGGATCAATGTGAGTTTCGTGGATTACGAATCAGAAAAGTTTGTGTTTATTCCCCTTGCTGTTTGGTGTTTTTCTTTTATAGATTTCCCAATTGGGAAATTAACCCTGCCAGCAAGGAGTTCATTTAAATCTCCATCAAAAGGAGGAAAGTGATCATGAGGGTGCCATGTGAGGACATGTGGGTGAAAATATGATATTAAAGGGATGGATGGAAGGAATGAGGTGAATGGCACAATCGCACAAAAATACAGACACAATTTGGCGTGCGTGTCCGTCTGTCTATCTGACCGTGATACAATCGGTCGTTACTTATCCCAGAGGGACCAAGAGTCACACGATGGAGGTTGTAAGCGACCTCATTTGCCCTCCCCCCCTTCCCCCAAAGGGGTTTTCCACCTTGGACGAACTTCATGTAAAGATGTATAAATATCTTATCGTGGCATTTCATTGGGCACACTTACAAGAAGTGAAAAACATTATAACCACAAGTTATTCAGTCAATTATATCCAATGGATAATTACCTTTTGTCACCACTGTTGTTTAACAATAAATTTAAAGAAATTTGGAGGAAACACTTGAGGCATTCTATACTTATTGCATCCACCACAGACTAACGGATCCGATCAGTCTCGACTTGTTAGGCCTTTATTTAGGTTGCACGTTCTTTAGCTAATAAAGTCGCTTAAATGAGTCTTCACACATGAATGATGTATCCCAATGCGTGTCCGATTTTTGTAGCCATCAGATTATATGTGGCCGTCATATGGATTGTTTATAACTTGTATCTTGGAGTCTGGTATATTATTTCTCCTGGACATGGCCTTTTTTTTTGGGGGGGGGGGGGGATGTACAAAGTTGAGGCTCGAATGAGAGCCAAATGCTAATGGCTTAAAGTGTAATGTGTGAGATTTCCCCCCCCCCCAACACCCTTATGGCCCAATTGTGACCTTTATTATATGCATAACCCCATGCGTAAATGTCGCCAGCATTGTTTAATACCCGTCTGAGGGAAATGTGGAGTAAGTTGGATGTAAATGTATATTTAAACATGGACGGTGCATCGGTTAAGAGTCACTGGTCCGCACACCTACCGCAATAAAAATTTATTACAACCACAGATTTATCAATTCCACCTGATGAAAATGGCGTAATGATAATGGCATAATAATAATATTGCCACAACAAAAAAAACATTAATAATTCTGATCGGATTAACAATAATAATACTAATAATAATAATACTAATAAGAAAAAGAGCAATCAGAGATTGCAGACCATCGCCATGACTTATTTTGAGTGGTGTATTTTTACAAGTTTTAGGGTTAATCCAATATGGCTGCTAACCATTTGACATACATATATACATAGATACAGTATATATATAATGATATACATGATACCTATATATGATATATGTGTGAACCTTTTGTGTCTCATGGACCTTGGTTAATGTGAAGGCGGTCAGAGGTGTAAAGTTTCGCCTCGATTTGTTCAGCCATTTCAGAGATGATTTTAGAATGTTTTTTTTTTTTTCAACAATATTGCTGCCGAATCACCTGACCGATGACTGAATAATTTTTTTTTTTCTGTGGACCATTTTATCCCGAGATGACCCTCAAAATTTTTCATACCGATCGAATGTGGTGTTCGACATATGCAAAGATGAAGTCATAATGAGGGCACCTATGACGTCAGAAAATAAAAATCAAGCTCATTCCCCATGAAGAGAACTTGCCATGTGCCAAGTTTCAATTTTTTCCTTGGTGTGGTTTCAGAGATACAGAGGTCCAAAGTTTTCCCGTTTTCCAATATAGCTGCCACACCACGTGACCTATGACATCATACGTATCACTAAAACATTCTACATGAGTAGTTGCACCAATGGTGAAAATTTCGTCTCAATCCGACAAGTGATTGTGGAGAAAAACACGAAAGTTCTGTGCGGACAAACAAACAAACGAACCTAAATGCAATACCTTCTCCTTTGGCAAGGGAAATAAAAATAATAATAATAATAATAATAATCTATCTATAATTCCAGCAATCTCTGTCTGTCTGTCTGT
>NC_140961.1:131976020-132033520 GCF_056783735.1 Eptatretus burgeri
AAAAATGAAATCAGATGTTGAATTGGAATGAAGATAAAGCCGTAAGAGAAGCAGAAAGCACGAGCGTTACAAAAGAGGTCGATGAAGCCTCAGACCTACATGGAGTGAACAAAATGGCACTGATTCGATTTTGGAGCTCTGCCCTGAACTGACAGCACAGACTGGTGGAGAATATTAAATATGTATATATATATATATATATATATATATATATATATATATATATATATATATATATATATATATATATATATATATATATATATATATATATATATATATATATATATATATATATATATAACATGGCCGAGTCTGAAGCATCATAGGCTAAGTGAGTGTGAAAATGTATAATTAAGCAAAAAGGACGTTGAATGCAAATGTAACTCAATGATGTAAATATGCACATACACATGACTCCTCTCTCTCTCCCTCCCCCCCCCCCCAACCACTCCCACCTGGCCACTCTAGGAGGTAGCAGGTGTTCGCCGTGGATTTAAATGGGAAAGCAAGATGGGAATACAAAGTAATTGCAGCGAAAGGTTGGATATTGAGAATTGGAGTCGTTCAATCATTTGAAACACAATGAAGGGGGGGGGGGGGGAGGATAAGGAGAAATTCTTACCCAACCAGACCTCTCCAAACTGGCCAGCTCCGAGGCGCTTCTTCATTAACAATGAGTCGCGGGAGATTTCCCAGGCATCCTTCTGCCACAGCTGGCCAGGTCGCTTCGTGTTGCATGAACGTATGAGGCGATGGCAAAGGCCGTCTGAGTGCTCTGTTTATGGCATGTTGGAAAAAGAATAAAATAACATCAAGGAGAACTGAAGATATCTTTACAAAAGCTGCATCTTAATTTTTATGGGAACTGAACATATTTTTTACAAAAGCTGCATCCTAATTTTTATTGGCCACAAACTCATCTCAATCAAGGACTGCATGAGATCTCTGCACCAAGTTTTAATGGACCCCCTTCTGAAGGAAAAATAACAGAACATGCTTGTGGAAGTAAACGAGACCCCACAATGTCCTTTTATTTTAACACCTATTGTGAAAGAAAAATACAGATTGACATTATGTTGAGAAAGGCAAAGCTAAAATGTCTTTCTGGTGCTGGGCTGTGGAATACATGGAAATACTCTGTGTCAGTTTCATCTTCATGAGTTACAAATTTGCATGATGAATTTTCCATGTGTATACGTCAATGGAGTGGGAATCTCACTGATACACTTAGTCTCCAAAAAGCCTCTTGGTAAACTGAAAAAAACTAGAAAGAGCAATCATAAATTGCAGACCCTCACCAGCTTTGTGTGGTGTTTGTGTACCGGTGCGTTACGTAATTAAAAAGAGACATAACCAGAACTGCCACTTTATAACTGCTGGCAGTGATGAGCGGGTACCAAGACGTCCTGCTATGATGCAATCCCACTTCGATTGGACACCTCACACTGACAAATGACATTTATGATTATTCAATTGAATTTAGGATGGGATTAAAATAAATTAAATTCAGATCAAATGGAAGACCAAATAGGTACAGTCCTGCATTGGAATCATCAGAAAGAACCCAAACAAGCAAAAAAGAAAAGATGAAGTAATCAGGAGTGACCTGGATAGGATTCACATTTCAGCTGCTACTCCTCTACCCTCAAACCCATCCAGGCACAGCCAAGTGAGACTTATTAAAAAAAGTTTTTAAAAATTACCGCTGTGTTGGGGGTGACGGTCATCTCGATAATGTTTTTTACTATCGTAACCGATGAACCGTTGCCAGATATCTCCTAAAATGACAGACGAGATAGGTTTTGAAAATGGCGACTTTCACAACTTTCGTGATCTCGTGACCTTGACCTTGACCTCGAATCCGGGAAAAAAATGTCGTTGGGTATCACTCATCGACCTCTACCCACATACCAAATTTCATCAAGATCGGAAGTAAAAAGTTTTCTTTGTACCGGGAGGTGTTTTTGACCATCTTCCAGGTTACGTGGCGGCCAAACGGGACGGAAATTCAAAAATCTGTCCGGTTAGATACAAGATAATATTTTTTACTATCATAATCAATAAACAGTTGCCGAATATCTTGTAGAATGGCAGACCAGAAAGGTTTTGAAAATGGCGATTTTTATAACTTACCTGACCTCGTGACCTTGACCCTGACCTTGAACCCGGACAAAAGTTATATCGTTGTGCAACACTCATCGACCTCTACCCACATACTAAGTTTCATCAAGATCGGAAAGAAAAATTGTTGACATATGGACGGACATTTGGTCCGGCTTTATTAGGTCATCTCGGTAGAGATGACTTAAAAATGAACCCACATCAAAAAATTAAATAATTCAAGCTGTCGGACCACATGTCCGATCAAGTTGAAATTTAAAACACGTATTCCTCATCTCCACGAGATCATAATTGTGAAGTTTCATGTTGGTCAATTAAGCGGCCCCAGAGAAAACATGATTCAATATTTTTCTTCAATCCAATGTGGCTGCCAAAACATGTGACCTATGACATCAGATGTGAAACTTTTGATCCTCATGGATCGGTGGTCATATGTGAAAAGTTTCGCGATGATCTGTTCAGCCATTTCAGAGAAGATTTTTGAAGGTGGTTTTTTTATTTTTTTTTTAATATGGCTGCCGAATCACGTGACCGATGGCATCGTCAGTTTTATTTTTTTTGTGGACCATTTTATCCCGAGATGACCCTAAAAATTTTCATACTGATCGGATGTAGTGTTCTACATATGCAATTAGGACATCAAAAGGAAGGCACTTATAACGTCATAAAAAATCACACTCATTCCACATACGCCAAGTTTCAATTTTTCCTTCGTGCGGTTTCAGAGATAGAGGTCCAAAGTTTTTCCAACATGGCTGTCGCACCACGTGATCTCTGTCGTCACAATTATGATTACGACATTCTACATGAGTAGTTGCACCAATGGTCAAAATTTCGTCTCAATCCGACAAGCGGCAGAGAAAAACACAAAAGTTCTGTGGAAACAAACAAACAAACAAAAAAATGGACCTAAATGCAATATTCTCTCCTTTGGCGAGGGTAATAAGGTGCATTTCATCTCTGTCACATCCCTCTTTCCTCTTCTTCTTCCACCGCCCGCACCCACCCCCCTCTTCCACCGTCCGCACCCACTCCCCTCTTCCACCGCCCGCACACACCCCCCTCTTCCACCGCCCGCACCCACCCCCCTCTTCCACCCCCCGCACCCACCCCCTCTTCCACCGCCCGCACCCACCCCCTCTTCCACCGCCCGCACCCACCCCCTCTTCCACCGTCCGCACCTACCCCCTCTTCCACCGCCCGCACCCACCCCCCTTCCACCGGCCGCACCCACCCCTCTTCCACCGCCCGCACCCACCCCCTTCCACCGCCGCACCCACCCCCTCCACCACCCGCACCCACCCCCTTCCACCGCCCGCACCCACCCCCCTTCCACCGCCCGCACCCACCCCCTCCACCGCCCGCACCCACCCCCTCTTCCACCGCCCGCACCCACCCCCTCTTCCACCGCCCGCACCCACCCCTCTTCCACCGCCCGCACCCACCCCCTCTTCCACCGTCCGCACCCACCCCCTCTTCCACCGCCCGCACCCACCCCCTCTTCCACCGGCCGCACCCACCCCCTCTTCCACCGGCCGCACCCACCCCCTCTTCCACCGCCCGCACCCACCCCCTTCCACCGCCCGCACCCACCCCCTTCCACCGCCCGCACCCACCCCCTTCCACCGCCCGCACCCACCCCCTTCCACCGCCCGCACCCACCCCCTCCACCGCCCGCACCCACCCCCCTTCCACCGCCCGCACCCACCCCCTCCACCGCCCGCACCCACCCCCTTCCACCGCCCGCACCCACCCCCCTCCACCGCCCGCACCCACCCCCTCTTCCACCGCCCGCACCCACCCCCTCTTCCACCTCCCGCACCCACCCCCTCTTCCACCACCCGCACCCACCCCCTCTTCCACCACCCACACCCACCCCTCTTCCACCACCCGCACCCACCCCTCTTCCACCGCCCGCACCCACCCCCTCTTCCACCGCCCGCACCCACCCCCTCTTCCACCGCCCGCACCCACCCCCTCTTCCACCCGCCTGTGCTCCTTTTTAGTCCGATTTGGCTGACATCGTCAAATACCTTCTTGAGCGTTTCAACTTTTTATGAACCAAAAAAATGGGTTAGTTGCTGGATCTTTCAGTTTTTCACTGTTCATTTTGGAAGGATCTTCTTTGTAATTTCCTTCATTAATATTTTCAATATCACACCACAGGTTAACACAGGTTATGATCATTGTGACTTTCTTTGTGATGACAGAGGGTTGGTTTCTCCTCCAGTTTGACAATTTAACTGACACAGCTCAACTCACTCATCCCCATTGCTGTTTCGGGAAACAAATCCATGCCTTCCCACAATGTCCAATTCCCCTTCATTGTCTGCTCCATCCTTTGCATTCATGTCACACATGACAATCACAATGTCATGACGTCATAGTATGTTTATAAATGCCTGCAATGTGTTGAAGAAGTTACCAAAATCTCCATCACTGAAGGTGGGTGGAGGTTGTTTTCACCCCTGTCTGTCTGTCTGTCTGTCTGTCTGTCTGTCTGTGAGCAGGATATCTCAAAGCGTTATTCACGGATTCGGCCAAAATTTGGAGAGGTTGGTTGTGTGACGAGGATGAATCGATTCTCATTTGGTGAAGATCCGGATCTGGATACGAGAATTATTATTATTTTTTTAAGTAATTCTTCACCATTGAGAGATTGGGCCAAAACTATATATATAAATAACTATATATATAAATAACTATATATATATATAAATAACTATATATATATAAATATATATATATATATATATATATATATATATATATATATATATATATATATATATATATATATATATACACACATCATGATATCTCAAAAAGTTGTGGATGGATTATGACAAAACTTGGCGGACGAGTTGGGTAGTTGACAAGACCAAGCCGATTAGATTTTGGTCAAGCTTTCCGATTTCCGGATGCAGTACCAGCCTATCAGCGGAATACAAAACGTAAACTGTTCAGCTTAGCGAAGGCATGCGCTCCACCGAGTAGCCCTTCTCGTTCGATTTCCTGCTGTAGTCATTCGTTGATGTGCAGCAATTCATTGTCGTCATGCTTACGAGTCGATGATGAATTTGTAACCTTGTTCATAAAATCCTGCTATTCAGGACCTCTCCTCCTCCAAAACATCTTTCTGTACCTGTTGGCCACATATGTCTACAACACTTCCTTTTCTACCTTAAGGAGTACCTTAGTATAGCAGAGGTTTATTTTGGTGTGTAATCTTCACTTCACCTGACCCTGGTTAACGGCTTTCATCGACTCCAGGTATATTTCAGTAAAATGATGGTTCATCTCATGAACTATTTGTTCTCGTTCTCAAGTTTGCAGCAACATTCATACGTCAGTCACATATGAAGCTTTGAGTGAACCTTGGGTTGGGGTTTCTCCCAGTTAGCAGTTTCCTGTGCATTGGCATGGTTTTACTACTCCCAATCAAGTGGTCGACTTGGAGATGGACCTCTGCTTCAGGTTCCTGATCTCAGTGCCTATTGTTTCTGCAGCAAGAGAATTATCACATGGTTAGGTTGGAAATCCTGTGCTCTACTCTCATCCTTGATCGAGACCGAGACCTGGCAACGAGGGCAACAGAGCAACCGCAAGGACATGAGAAACATCAGTATACTTTGGCAAGAATTACAAGGACATGAAATGGCAAAGGACAAATCTATGCAGAATATGTACTGAGAATGGAATAACAAATGGGGTAACAGGGTAACAGACATATTCCCTCGAAAAATGGGTTACCAAGAGTAATATATTAATGTAAAACCAATAACAAACGTAATAATAACCAGAGTGGTTTCTTTTGCCGCTTCTACTTTCTCTACAATCTGTACTTTAAGATTCCAAATCTGGATTGATACTTCAAATTCCAAGATTGATCCAAATAATCCATCTTTCAAAGATGTCAGCTTTCCTCGTGAGGTGCCACATTTTTTGGCCCGATAGGAATGCTCAGAGGCAGCGCGCTTCCCTTTGAAATGGTGAGACCGAGTTCCTTTCCTGACTCGACGATTAAACCCCCATCCTGCGTTTCATCGAATAATGCACCATCCTTCAGATGGAACGTTAACTTGGGTATCCTGACTTCTAAAATCGCTGCTGGAGGATGTCAAGGATTCCAGAGTTTTTTTTTTGTTTTTTTTTGTTTCCCCAAGAGTGGACCATGGTGTGCCAGCATCCTTTCCACGTTCCAAATTCCTGCCCCGACGATGACTGCTGGGAACACAATATGGCAGACCAACTCTCAATTACCATCTGTTGAACATTCGGGTTCAGTTCAATCACAGGGCTTTTGACTCTTCATGCCAAGAACCTCTCCAAACAGTACTTTAGAGTCCACAACCTCAGTAGTCCAAAATCACTCAATGAGTCAGTCCCTTTATAACTACTTATTCAGGTCAGGTATGGGAGCATGTGCCAGAACAGCGCGTCACTGCGTCCACTTTCCGCCGGTACTCCAGGGGCCTCCGTCTGGCCATCCCCCAGGCAGATGCCAGGCCCATCCCCATCTCCTTGAGATGATGGTCAACCTGCTGTACACCTGATAATAACTACTTATTGTACACCTGTTAGTTAGAGATTATCTTACAATCTTCAGTCAGATGCCTTGAACATATACTGCATAACCAGAAATAAACGAACATTACTAATAATCATCAGACATCAGAGAAGCATCACAAGATCTTTGCACAGCCGCATGGGTCAAGGGTCGAGGCCTCGAACAAAGTTCTCACAGGTAGGTAATTTGAGGGAAACGATCATACAGTCCCTTAATTTTGGGCATTGCAGACCAGACATTGTCGAGATGACCATGACATCAGAGGGTCTGCTCACACTCACCACGGTAATGCTCGGTGAGACTCTGCAGAGAGTCGAAGGTGATGCGGCTCGAGATGAAATATCCCCCGCTTGAATTACTTCGGATCTTGAAATGCTTCACAATGTCCCCGTGGCTGGGTTCGTGGTCACGGATGGAAAGAGAGTATGAATCTGAGGGTGGAACAAACATGACCACCTGATCATTCCGAGGCCTTCCTGATCGCAGCGCAACATAGTAGAATTGGATAGCGAGGGACACGAGGAAGACAATTATTGTACGACATTTGTCACAAGCATCGTTCAAGAAGTTTCATGACGACGAAGAGTTCCCTGTAAGAGGTCACTTCTAAACACCAGCTCACGACCCATTTGAACAAAATGTGAGGTCTTACTTTACACACAAGAGTACAGCGCTCTTACAGGACATCTCCGATTTAATTTTGCCTTCATCAGGCCATCCTGAAAATCAATTGTATTTAGATGAAGGATTTTAATTTTTTTTCTAGTTACAGCTCTCGATATTGCTCGTGGGGTGGATGGACTGTGCACAGGAAAATGGTGGCAGGGTGGCTCTGGAATTGGTACAGTAGGTCGAAGATTGCTCATGTAGGTAGGAAGACGATGAAGACCAGTAATGGCTTAAATAGAAGGGAGGATGGTGGAAGGAGAAGTTGGGGAGTAGGAGGAGGGAAGAAACAACGACATCATTTAAACCTTATAATAACAGGATAATTTCCTTAATACAAACAAAATAACTCAATAATGAGGTCTTGTCGACATATTATGTCAGTACGCACTTTGTGATCGACCACTAAATATCTTAAGGCAACTTGGTAAGGGCACGCAAAATGATACCTCCCAAATGTAACGCCATCCACACTCGTAAAGACGTACACACATACAGTACAAGGACATACTGTACACATGGTAATAGCTGGTGCGATCATAATTCCAGGAAATTTGGAGTAGTTTAATACTGTGCCCGTCCTCCGTATCAATCCAACTTCAAAACTTGCATTTCATTTTTCACAACTCATCACCATAAATCTCAAACATCATCGGATTCCGGCATATTAAAATACAAGCCGTCAACATTTGATTTCAACAAGCTCGAATGAGCTAAGATCCTCGTCCTCTTAATGATGACGTCATAAAAACGAATATGACGTCATTTTGATGTATCAGGTTTGCGATAAATTATCTGTGCTAATGCCCGGCTTGATTCCCGAAAACAAAATTCAAACAGCTTGCCTAGTTTCGGAGATAATGGTATCAGCGATTTCCATTAGCTGTGATATAATGACGTCAACTTTTTTTCTCGGAAGAATTTCCAAAATCGGAGATGGTTACTGCCTGCGCGTGGGATTTCTGCATATACCTGGCAAGTTTCACGAAGATCCGATGAAAACTCTGGGTTGTGAAACAAAAAATGTCAAAAAATAGGAATGACGTCATAAAAATTGATATGACATCATATGTGCGGTAATTCATCTCTGCCAATGCCCTGTTCGATTCCCGCAAACAGAATTCAAAAAGCTTGCCGAGTTTTAGAGATAATTTTTTAGGCGATTTCCATGAGCGGAGATATTTTGACGTCATAACTTTTTTTCTCGGGGGAATTTTCAAAATCGGAGATGGTTACTGTCTGCGCGGGGTATTTTTTACATCTATAGGGTGTCCCAAAAATATATACAACTTTTAAAATGCTTCGTTTGATCCTAAACTAGCAGTAATTTTGTCACTAATGCTTCATTTGTTGTTGCAGAGAACCTGAAGTTTATTTTGATACCAAGCAAGCGTCAGAAAAATGCCAAGACTGACCGTACAACAATGGACGAAAATTGTTGAACTTTGGCACCAGATGAAAAGTGTGATACAGGTGCAACGTCTTTACTCGAGACATTTCGGTATCCACTTGCGCTATGCACCAAACTTTCGGACAATAAAGTGCACCATCGCAAAGTTTACCAATGTGGGAACCATCTGTGGCCTTCACAAGGGTCACACAGTGGTCGGAAGAGAACAGGTTGTAGTGAAGAAAATGTGGAAATGGTGAGACAGGCGGTTGTTCATAGTCCAAAAAAATCGATTCGACGACTTTCTGCCGAGACAAACATTCATAAGAGCACCATTCAGTGGATCCTTCGCCAAGACATTCATGGCTTTCCATACAAAATTCAAACGGAAACGGTGCTTACTGATCAGTAAGCAAAACTTTCGGTACTGGGAAACTGAAAATCCTGGTAATGCATCAACTGAACTGGTGCCTCGATCTGTTCTCAAAGTCACCATGTGGGTGGCGGTTGGTTGGTCTGGGATAATTGGTCCATACTTCTTTGAAGATGACCAGGGACGCACTTGCACGGTAAACCAGAAGAACTATCGCAAAATGATTCAGGAATTCTATCTGCTTGAGCTACGTACTCAGGCCCGTAGGAGAAACAACCTGATCCAGATGAGTACCCAGTGGTTCCAGCAGGATGGGGCACCGCCCCATACAGCCAGGGAAACAAGGCGTTTTCTCAACCAACATTTTGAGGGTCGCTTTATCTCCCTCTACGAAGACGTTGAGTGGCCACCGTATTCCCCTGACCTTACTCCTCCAGACTTCTTCTTGTGGGGGTATCTCAAGGACAGGATCTATGGAAACCCGAGGCCTCAGATTCTTGATCAGCTGAAGGAAAACATCCACCGAGAAATCCAGAACATTCCTCAGGAAACGTTTCCCAAAGTGATGGAGAACATGACAACACGTTTGCAAGCAGTGATCGGACAACGTGGAGCCGACGTCGAACATGTGGTCCAAAAGAAAACGACGATTCTATCCCAAAATTTCAATTTTGGTGGCAATTTTGACATTGGTACAATAAACTTCAACCTTTCAGCTTTCTATCCAGCCATATATCTTTTTAAAAAATATATGTTATGACCATCCTCTTTGCAGATGAAAAGTTGTATATTTTTTTGGGACACCCTGTTTCTGCCAAGTTTCAGGAAGTTTCGATGAAAACTGCAGGCTGTGAACCAAAAAAGTCCACAAGAAAAACAACGTGAGTAAGACTTAGAGATCCTCCACCAGGATCTAAAAAAGATAAAAATGTACGAGAAATGTCAGTCCAACAGACTGATATCAAACAAAAGCTTATATTCAACACACCTGTCTCATGTGGTCAATAGATCAGGTAACCGCCCATCTTTCATGGATATTTTTCTCGCAGGCTAGGTAAATTGAACACTTACTTCACTTGTTTAAATATACATCATATCGACCATAAATTATAAATGGACGACAAAGAGAATGCCAGTCACACGACTGATATGGGTTAACAAGTATGAATTAAAAAACATTATATACAAGCGTTTCACAAAACATTCAGCACACTCCATACAAACACCTGCAGTTTTTGCTTACAACCACCTAAACACACCACCTCAACAGGAAACCACATTTCCTGGACATCCAAAACCACAAAGAGCAGCCTGAAAGTCAAGATAATTTGCTGTTTGAGATGATCCACTTCGCTTACAGTCGATTAATCACACTAAGATAGTACGATCTAGTTTATAGTCCAGAAATCACACGAAGATGGTGCATGTAGATTATAGTCCAGCAGTCACACTCTAATATGATACAAGAGGAGGAACCCATGGAAATTCGGTGCAATGTTAAATGAGACTTCAAGTTTTCAGGCCTCCACTCCAAGTCCTCAACACATTCTCCACCCCCCATCCCAAGTCATAAAACCCCTCCCCCATCACAGGTCGACAACACACCCGCCCTCCCTCACCGCAAGTTCTCAACCTCCCCCACAAAGCCTCAACATCCCACTCCAATGCTCTCCTCCCCTTCCCTCTTCAAGTTAACACCACCACCTACCAACCTCAAGTACAAGTCAATAAACACCTCCCTCCCAACCACAAGTCCACCCCCCCTTCCCAACCCAAAATCTGACATGTGCACCATATTACTGGACAATAATCCACAAACTCCCCTCCCAACCCCAAGTCCTCAAACTTATCTCCCAAAGCAAAGTCCTCAAACCCCCTCCAAAAGCCAAGTCCTCAAACCCCCCTTCCATTTGCAAGCCATCCTCTCTCCCCCACCCCCTATCCCAAGTCTTCAAGCTACCCCTCTCAACCCCAAGTACTCAAACCTCCCCAAAACTAAAACGCTCTCTCTCCCAACTCTCTGTCCCTTTCTGCACCCCACCCAACCCCAACTCTCTGTCCTCCCATCCTCACCCCACCCTAGGTCCACAGCTCTCCCTTTCTTCTTCAAGCCCTCAACCTCCGACATCGCAACCCCAAGTCCCCAGCCCCACCCACCCTCCCAGTGCAAATACTGCAGATATAAGCTGTTCCTTGCGAAGGTGGGCATTGGCAGGTTTTCCTTTCTTGCCTTCACTGTCTCTTGATAGCAAGTCTCACACATTGAAAGTGGCCTCAGCCTTTGGGGCAAATGTTATGCCAAGCTCACCTGTTTGTGGCCTGATGCTACAAGATGGCAACTAAAATGGTACAAGACTCGAGTGCAGACGTGTCCACCAAGTGAACGGTTACCAAATTTTAGTTGGCCATAGAAAAGTGCTTTCGGGATTCTATGGTCTTCCAAACGTGTGGGGTGTCCTAACCAGCGAAGCTGGGCTTGCATCAGGAAATACTCAATTCCTTGGATGTGACAGCGGTCGAGGACTGGAAGATGGTACTGTACTTGTTTACAGTCCAGTCGTTACACGAAGATGGTGCTCAGGTAGATTATAGTCCAGTAAGATGGTGTACATGTGGATTATAATACAGTTGTCACAAGAAGATATTACAGGTGGTTTAGGATCAAGTCATAATGCTGTAAAATTGAATATACAACTTGTCATCATTATCGACCCATTATATATCAACGGAGGCGCAAAGCACCCCTCCCTTTATATGGGACAGTTTCTTTGTATGCAGATTTAACACAGGGACTGAAAATTCGTTTCTTAGCTTCTGCTGCATGAAATTGGTTGCAAAGTTCAGAAGTAAATCCTTTGTACGTCGAGGTAATATGTTCCAAATTTCAGCAACGTCCATTTCTGCATTGTTGAGTTTTTAACGAAAACACTCAAAATTCACGGCGTCTGTCAGTCTGTCTGTCCTTCCACCCAAAACATGTTGTCGCTCACGTCTCAAAGGCTGTACATTGAAACGAGCTGAAAATTTGCATACGAGGTCCGTCAAAAAGTAACGGGACTGACTTCACAGAAATTTTATTCCAAAAAATATATTTAAATCACAGCTTGTCCCCTTCAAAATAGTTTCCCTCCAGTCTCACACACTTGTCCATCCTCTTCTTCCAAGGTTCGATGCAACCCCGGAGGGCTTCTTCTGGAATCCTCCAGAGCTCCGTCGTCATGGCCCTTTTAATGGCCTCCACATCAGGAAATCGGGTCCCCTTGATCACCCCCTTGAGCTTGGGGAATAGGAAAAAAATCACAAGGGGCCAAGTCTGGCAAATACGGGGTTGCTTCAGCATTGGCAGGTTCCTCTCCGCCAGAAACTGTTGGATGCTCAGAGCACAGTGAGCAGGGGTGTTGTCATGGTGGAGCACCCAGGCGTTGTTCTCCCACAGATCCCTCCTCTTGTCCCAGATGATCTCCTTGTACAAGTATTGATTCACTGTTTGACCCTGTGGTGGAAACTCGAAGTGGACGATGCCCTTGATGTCAAAAAACGCGATGAGCATCACATCTCACATCAGCTTGGAAATCAGCAAACATGACTGCCCTGCATACAAAAGGTGCAAAAAACAGATCCCTGCAACTACAGACAAATCAGCATCAAGGTTATGGAATCCATCATCGCGTCAGACATTAAATCCTTCCTCTTCTCCAATGGCTTGATTTCCGATCATCAATTTGGTTTCAGACCAGGTCACTCTACCCTGGATATGCTGCTTCTGCTCTCCCAACAATGGATGGAGGTCCTCAATGCCGGACATGAAATCAGAGCCATATCCCTTGACATATCGCGTACTTTTGACACGGTCTGGCACCCTGCCCTGCTCAACAAACTCTCTTCCTATGGTATCCAAGGCCATCTCCACTCATGGCTCGCAAACTTCCTCTCCTGTCGCAGCCAACATGTGGCCCCAAATGGAGTTCTTTCATCCCTTCTTCCTGTCCAGGCTGGAGTTCAAGGTAGACTTCTGGGCCCTGTTCTCTTTCTGGTTTTCATCAATGATCTATTAAAACTCTGGAAAATCCTCTTTATCTCTTTGCTGATGACTCCACCCTCTGCCGTACCATCTGTCATCCCTCAGACCGGCAAGCAGCAGCTTCTTCGCTCACTGCTGATGTGGATAAAAACCACAAACTGGTCCAACACGTGGAACATGTCTTTCAATCCGGACAAATCTCACACTCTCACGATGTGTCTCGATAAAGACCGTTTGGACCACTCCCACCCCCACCCCGCCCCTCATCGACTTTCTCAACAATCCTCTGGAAGAAGTCTTTTCATTCAAGTTTCTGGGTCTCACTATCTGCCACGATCTTTCCTGGGAAAGCCACATTTCCAACCTCGCCTCCAAAGCCAGTTGTCAACTGGGAATCCTCCGTCGTGCAAAGTCCTTCCTCAGCCCACCTGAGCTCCTGACCACATACAAAGCTTTCGTCCGCAGCCTGATGGAGTACTGTTCTCCCCTCTGGGCTGGTGTTCCTGCCTCACACCTTTAATCGGCTTTACACTGTGGAAACCAAGGCATTTAGGACCATTGTTTCTCCCACGATGAGGCTGAGTCTTTGTGCCTCTCTCTCTCATTCTCCCTCTCTCCCTCGCTGCAGACAGGTCGATAGTGTTTCTGTCTTCCACCATCTACTCTCCAGTCTCACTCCCCCCGCTCTGTATGCGATATGTGCCCCCCCCCATATTTCCGCAGGGAGCTCAAGGTACGGCAGCAACCCCCTTCTTTTAAAACGACCAAAATCACAAATCACTGCTCATCTTCACTCTTTCATTCCTCTTTTTCCCCGTCTTTGGAATAAATTCCCACTCTCTTCAATCCCATTCTTCCCTACAGGCCTTCAAAACAGCAGTTCACCACCTCCTCTTATCGTCCCCCATCCAAAACCTCGATCTTTTCTACCCGTTAATCCACCCCAAACCCACATCCTTCAAATTCCCTGCTTTCCTTCCTGAAAGTCCCGGTCGGGTAAGGACCTGAAAGTGCCTGTGGTGTCCATCTTGTATACCCCGTGTTCCCCACCCCATTCCTCTCCCTTCCACAGATCTCCTAATGTCTCTGTTCTCCACTGTTTAGTCCTTCCCTCTCCCACCACTCTTGTCTCCTGCTCCCCTTGTTGTGTGTTGTGTTAGCTCTCATACAAACCTCGACAACATATACAAAAAAACCCAAAAGAAACAGGTCCAAGAGGGTTTACGGGGATGGTTGGGGGGGGTTGCCATAAAAACTAGGTATTTGCTACAACATTGGTTTGTTGGTACATTTTACTCATTCCATCCCACGTTGACTTCCTCCTCAGTATCATTATTCTACCAGGTGTGCACCCAAGGGTATTGCCCTTATTTTTTCTCATAGTGGTGAACCCCAAATAGTGGGACAAAGAAAAATTTCGACTCCAGTAGTAAAATAGTCAAACACAAAGGCTCATAACTTATGAACTGTTGGATGAAAGTTCATGAAATTTTGAATATGAATAGACAGATACTTGTTGAGACTTCCAAGTTACACGCAGCCACATAATTATGGACACAGGAAAAAATTAGGGACACCGACCGGTAAAGTGGACTTTAGAAAAAAAAAAAATATCAGTTTTTCAGGTGCTCTAATTCCAGAAGAAAACTGGCTGAAACATGGAATGTAATAGAGAGAATGTAATACCGCATGTAATGGAGAAACCGTTCCATATCTCCCACATATAAAAAACAATGTGTGTGTGCATATTCGTTTGTGTAGTTGTTCGTGCGGTCTGTCCCTCTTCAAAAGGACGATTTAAGAAGGGTTTTAAAGGCCAATCTTTTAACACGACTGTGTGTTCATGGCGGTCTATTTTTACAGGATTAAAAAAAAAAAAAAAACAAACTCGAAAAACATTTTCCATTAACGAGTAATTACGTCTCTTCTTTTGGAAATGTAGATGGTGACTTGCAACCGAGCCTCAATGGCGGTGTACAGAAGGTTTAAAAAAAAAATACAAGGCGCAGGGAGGTGAAGTTCACTGCACGTGATGTGTAATGGTCACAGAGTAAAACGAGTGCTCATATACATATGCGATGTCGAATAAATAAAGAAAATATAAGCACACCTGACGCTAGGCCGAGGCTTCAGGCTTAGGCACACTCACGAAGCCGCACCCTCAAAATGAAAGGTCCCAGAAGATAAAGAAAAATAGGGTAACATTTGCACATGTAGTGTTTTAAAATAACTCTTTTTCTTTCTACAAAACATCATATCTTCCAGTCTCTGAATATTTCAAATAAAATAATTCCAACCCGTCATTTTTGACAGACGGGCTTTTATACGAGTAATGTAATATTGTTGCGAATCTGAAAGCCTTGAGCACACAACATACAGGTCCGATAGAACAGTTATATCAGTAAGTATGTGTTTCTAGTTAGGGTCCCTTCCCCTGTTTAATGGGTAATTAAATGTTCATGCGCTGCGGAGTTATTTTGATCGTCACGGTTTTCTTTTTTTTTTTACACCCCTCATAACTACGACAACGCCAGCATCACCTTCACCTCGCTCTGACCGACGCCATGGCCTATGTGCGTGTCAGCACGTATGTGGGTGGAGCCCAAGCAGAATACAGTTCCTCTGCCTGTTTGGTGGGCGGAGTTCAAGGAGGAGCCTCACGACGGCCCTCGACCAATCAGCGTGCTATGGGTGGGGTGACCGCCGCTCAGCCAATCAGATCCCGTGACAGGGAGAAAGGAGTCCGCGTGACGTCACCACGCCCCTGGGCCAATCGACGGACTTGCCGCTCGTTTTGGTCAGTGACAGGGGGACGAGTGATTGTGCGCGCCAAAACCGTCCAGTGAGGGAGAGCAAGGAGGGCGGAGGCGTCCCCCCACCCCCCGGAGACAGGGTGAATAAGGGTGCGGCACGATTTCGGACCTGAGAGAGAGCGCTTGAGAGACACGATCCCCCGCAAGAACCGCAGGGGTTAGCGCCATGTCTCTGTCGGCGAACACCAGAGCTCGAGATTGAGAGATTCTGCTGCCAACAGAACCGCCAGGGGTGCACGCCATCTCTCTGAAGGATACAGAGGAGAGGTTTGGTTGCCAGGACGAGCGCCGAGCGGAGCTGAGGAGGCTGATCGCGGCTCGCCGGTGTCTGGATTCGGCTTGACTCTCGCTGGTGCCTGGTTCGAATCAGCTCGAAGGCAAAAACGAGGTGGACAGGTCAGACGCAGGCTCTGGTCTTCAGCTCACCTTCCCCTCCGAGCTGGAGGCCTCAATAAAAGCTGTGGCCACCGTTTCGTGTGTGTGTGTGTGTGTGTGTGTGTGTGTGTGTGTGTGTGTGTGTGTGTGTGTGTGTGTGTGTGTGTGTGTGTGTGTGTGTGTGTGTGTGTGTGTGTGTGTGTGGCACCAGTCTAGTAAGTAGTAATTCTACAAGTGCTCTTGGCTGTACATATGTGCTTCTCTATTATTCGGATAACTCTGCTTCTTGCGTGCCCCCCTGCCCCATTATAAATAAACCCATGTGTTAAATGTATCAGTTCATGTTTGTGTTTCTTTTATTGGTTTAACACGGTGCGTGTTGGAGAATTAGCCAGGCCGTTGTTGTGGCCGGAAGGGGACATTTGGACCGACGGATCTCGGTGACCATCCGCTCGGGTCACACACGGTTCGAGCACGCTAGCGGCTCGTTCCGTACAAGCATCGTCGAGGGTGTGAATACTCGGTAAACTCGCCACGTGGAGCTCTAGGTATTTTGAAGATTGGCAAATAACTCTGTACCATGTGGTGTAATTATTGACGATTCACGATCCGGTCAGGGACCCGTACTTGTCGGAGCTTTCCGAAAAGGTACGATCTAAATTCCGGGTGTTTGGTGGAGTCCACCCTGCAGCTCCATCTAGCGGTCATGCTACTCGCCGATACCCGGCCCCGCAACAATATATTGCAAGCTTTCTCTGGCTCTCCTGCCGGTGCTCTCACCAGGATAATGTCCTCTAGGTCATTAAGGGGCTGCCTTTGCACAATGGTGCTTTAATCCTGTGATCTTGTAAAAGCATGACCTGGCATGTGTTCTGTTAGCAAGCAGCTTGCTATCCCTTGCCAAGCAGCATGCTTGATTTTAAGCACTCAAGCAAGCACTCCAACAAAATGGAGTGCTCAGCACCGCTTCACAACATGGCAGTCTCCAATGTAAACAATGCTATCGTGGTACTCCAACAAATGCCGTCCGGCCATCATTTTCAGTTTCATTCGATCCTCTCGTGAGAACTTCCCCAACTAAATTTATTGTGATGGCAGCGGCTACAGAGTACGAGGAAGAGGAAAAGAAAAATAAATAAATGAGAGAGAAGGAGAAGCCCCTGCCAAGCTTATCTACAATATGGACCCTACCATCGTGCACATTTTGGGAAGGGGGTGAAGGGGCTTTGCATTTTTGTAGATCTTGAAGAATTACGATGAAAAGTGGAAACAACAATAAAAGTACGAAATGTACGTTTGAATAATATGATTAAACATAACTGACAGCAGCAGCATGTCTCTGAACATCTCATTGGTTGTCGTGTAGTTTTGCATCAGACTATGGTGACCATTTTTACTAACATACCGCAGTACCTCTCAATCACTTCCCAAGCGGCTAGGCGAGCGGCTTCTAAAGCGGTTGATACGGAACGGCTGGTTTGGAAAGCGATAGCAAGCTGTTTGCTGATGGAACATATCCTTGGGCTGCCCAATTGTGCACCCGGTGCAGTGTGATGTGAGGAAATGACAGAGACAAGGTCGGTGGACCTTGCAAATGTCCTTTCAATGTCTGATTTTCCTCGCAATAAATAAAGTAGTACATATCAATTGCATCTGTGGGTTCACTCAACGTACAGAGCTTTGGCACTTGCAATTATTTCTGGTAATTTCCGCTTTTAAGTTAAATCTCTCGACCTGCAATGCTTATTCAAGTGTATCGAGTAATGCTGTAAGAGGACCGTGCATCGTCGCTGTGCTCACATTAAAATTAGCTATGAGCTTGAATTCTGTTCCTCTGCAGAAGTACGCAACAGGAGTGTTGTTAGAAGCGGAGACTCCTGCAACAATCAAGGGAAGCACAAAGTGCCCCTCCCTTTATATGAACCGTTTCTCTGCATGCAACTTTAACACAGGAACTGAAAATTCGTTTCTCAGCTGCTACTGAACAAAATCGGCTGCAAATTTCATAAGTTAATCCTTTGTATGTTGAGGTCATATGTTCCAAATTTCAGCAAAGTCCATTTCCGCATTCTTGAGTTTTTAACAAAAACCCTCAAAATCAACGTCGGTGTCTGTCAGTCTGTCCGTCCGCCTGAAATGTGTTGGCGCTCATATCTCAAAGGCGAAACATTGAAACGAGCTGAAACTTGGAATATACATCGGACAATACATCTAATTAATGACTTTCAACACAAATTCCACCTAAATGCCATAGTGTTGCTTTTTTTTTTTTTTTTGCTTGTTTTTGCTGATAGGGGTGAACCTCAAAACACTTGGACATAGAAAAATTTTGACTCCAGTCGTAAAATAGTCAAATGCAAGTGCTCATAACTGATGAACTGTTGGATGAAAGTTGGTGAAATTTTGAATATTAATAGAGGAACACTTGTTGAGACTTCGAAGTTACCCGCGGCCGCATAATTAGGGACACTGTAAAAGTGGACTTTGGAAGAAAAACAAAAAGTTTTCAGGTGCTCTAATTCAAGAAGAAAACCGGCGGAAACATGGAATACCGTAAGTAATACAGAGAAACCGTTCCATTCTTGGGGAAAATATTGGTTAAATCCCATCATCAGTACGTAAAGTTATTGTTGTGTCCCTTGAAAACGAAAACACAAAAGATAATGTGCATGCGTGAGATTAGTTTGTGTAAAAAAAACATTGCCGCCCCTTTATATAAACTTTTCTCGAGCATTACTTGGTTCCTCCTAAGAACACAGGAACACACAGGGGGGTAGTACAGCGTGCACACGAGATTATTTTTTTTGAATGTGCCTTCTATTCTATCATGTGGCATTTTCCATAAGCCACGGAACATCCCTTCTCTTCTATTGTTTGGAATTTTCCACAAGCCATGCAACGTCCCTTCTTTTCTATTGTTTGCCACATGGCACATACCACATAGAGGGTCCGTGTCTATGCCCCTGGCACTTTGGCCAAGAATCAATGAAAAACCGGAACTGGGTACGAAGGGTGCAGGAAAGCCACACAAAAATCAAATACATTGTCACAGCAAAACAGAAACATTGCTCGGTTGCTTTCAACATCGAAACTGAAGCAGATGCTTCGTCGTTTCCAAGAATCGGGAAGTTTCAAGGGAAGTGCGTGGCAAGAGTTGAGAAACCACTGAACATCTGACCACAGAGATTTTGCCATTTCGCTCCAAAATGACTTCATCGCAAAAATCCAGACACCGTCATCTTTTTCACAGCTTTTCACCGTCTTACCGTGGTGTCAAGTGATGAGTGCAAAAGTGTTTAATTTGTCCCAGTAATGCTCATGCAACAAGCTCTCGATCCGCCGTGCTTGTGGCAGTGCCTGCGCATGCTGCGCACCCTCAATGCTTCCCCTCAGCTATGGAGAGAGAGCAGTGCAACCGAGCCTTTTGGGTTCTTTCAAAGTGCATAAAGAACTCTTTCCAGGTTGCGTGTCATGCAAACCCACACAGTACTCATTTAACACACCGTCTTGCCTTTACCTTTAGATGACTGGCACTCCCTCACCAGGAATGATCCGATGGTATTGCCTGGGCTGAGTAGTAGGCGCTCGGCTTCTATGCGGTTCACGTCCGAGAAGAACCACCTGAAGAGATACGGTGCTGTGTTAAAGTACTGCCCTGAGAAAAAGAAGCTTCCATTAATAATGAGTGGCCACTTCAATGCCATCATCGCAACAGAACTGATGAGGGGCTTGTCGGACGTACCACTTAATAATTAATCGATCTAACCGCAACACTTTGCAATTGGGTTTTAATACATATTTCAACACTGCCAATAGATTCCCGAATCTGCACCGTAAACTCTCTCTCTCTCTACTTCCTAAAGGGCCACAATTAATCCCACCGTCTTGTGGGGTCACCCGAGGAGGTAGATGAGCCCAAGACTTGCACAAAACGACTGGTCAGGACTGACGTTCGACTGGAGCCAACTTAAGCAGGAATTCAATATTTGTTCAGGGTGATGTTGATAAATCAGCCCGCTCTTCGTCGAAAGAAACCATGGGAGCTTCAACCCCTCCAAGTATTGCGAGGAGATGGAACATCCATCTTGTCATCACCTACTATTATACCACCGTGTGGTGTCGACTAGAAATTGCATCACCAATCAGGTGTGAAAGTAAGTTCTTTTGAATGGAATTACTTACTCCTCCGTCTCAAGCGAGTTCGTCTGCGCCACGTAGTTGCTTGGGATGAATCCACTTCGACCTGAGGGCAGTAATTCAGCATTCCACCAATCCCCATTCCTGTAGTAATAATAAAATGGACAACATGGAAGCCGAGTTTACCATAACAGCCATCTACGGTGAGAAGTCAAGTATTCACTCGGTTAAGCTCAAAACAATCATTGCTGCTGGTGAACCAGAGGTGGGAGCCATTCCCGCTGGGAAGACGACAACTGCTGGCCTCTTGAGATCACCAGCAAATCAAGGAAACTTTCCCGCTGACTCTGCATATCCATCATCCATCCATCACCCCATGCAAAACCACATCATTTGGGTTCAAAGTTGATGAGAAGGGGGAGAGGCTTCAGAGGGGGGGGGGCTCAGGTAGCTCAAGCACTTACTGCTGCAGGACCCGCATCTTGTCTCCTTTTTTGAACGTCAGGTCTCCCTCTGTCAGCCCATCAAAGTCGTACAGAGCAATCACCGTCATGTCAGCTGCGGGTGAGGAGTATGGCAGAACTGGTCACAACTTCATTCCAATTAGCATTGACGAAAGTACCGGCAGAAAAACATTGAAACACCAACACCAAATTCAGATTCAGCATCATCAGCAGTAAGCACAAGCAAAACACAAACATCAGAACAGCAAGAGTAAAACACTTGCACCATGTGCACCACATCAGAAGGAACGGTGAAAACATCTGCAGCATCAGCACCGAACACAAGCATAAGCAGCACCAAGCACCAGGATACAGGCACATAAGAACCAGGCCAACAATCAACCATAGCTTCCATAGCAACATCTGCAGTCCCCGCAGCACCCCCAGTCACCAAAGTAATAAGCGCAGGCCAGTTCAGACAATTCCCCCTCCCCTAATTCCCAGCTAGGTTTCCCATGTTTGCTGCGACCATGATCCGCCTGCCTTGCAGACAGCTCACTGCGCAGAAACAGCTGGAAAACCAACACAACTATGGGTCAAGCAGCAACGTTGTTCAGTATGGTAATCCATGGTGGTTGTCATTGCAGCACCGGATGCAGCTTCTACAAAAGGAGCACGTTATGGAAATGAGAGGGATCGGTCCGTCTTCCAGCTGTGACCCACCTGGAGATTCGGCCTCCTGTCGGCCCGTCGAGGATGGCAGGTCCTAGGGAAAACACGCACAGCGGCCGATTTGATGGTGCAACCCGGGATGATGTGCGGAACACGTGAAAAGGGTATGCATACGATCATCGACTACATCCCCTCACCCCTTCCCTTCCTCCTTCTCCACCCATCACCTTTATGATTGACCGCTGTATCCCTCATTCTCTTACAATTAACAGATTTTTCTTCCCAATGACATCATCCTCGCAATCAATCGACCCCATCACATCACGCTCACAAACCCCCCCATCAACATTATACCGCATTTCCCTCACAAACATCACCCCCAACAAATCCCCATCACCCTTACAATGAACCAAACTCAACACATTACCCCCATCACCATCAGATTAAATTCATAATCGCACAGTGACATCGACCATGAGTTCACTTGTTTTTCTTTTAAATTTTGGGGGGGGGGGGGGGGATCACTTGGGAGGATGGTTGGAGACTGAAATGTTGGTGAGGGAGTGTGAAAAGTGGGGATCGGGAGGAAAACAGGATGACGAGTGGGGATAGGTTGGATAATAGGGTGGTAAGTGGGGATAGGTTGGATAATAGGGTGGTAAGTGGGGATAGGTTGGATAATAGGGTGGTAAGTGGGGATAGGTTGGATAATAGGGTGGTAAGTGGGGATAGGTTGGTTAATAGGGTGGTAAGTGGGGATAGGATGGATAATAAGGTGATAAGTGGGGATAGCTTGGACAATGGGGTGGTAAGTGGGGATAGGATGGATAATAAGGTGATAAGTGGGGATAGGTTGGATAATAGGGTGGTAAGTGGGGATAGGTTGGATAATCAGGTGATAAGTGGGGATAGGTTGGATAATAGGGTGGTAAGTGGGGATAGGATGGATAATAAGGTGATAAGTGGGGATAGCTTGGACAATGGGGTGGTAAGTGGGGATAGGATGGATAATAAGGTGATAAGTGGGGATAGCTTGGACAATGGGGTGGTAAGTGGGGATAGGTTGGATAATAAGGTGATAAGTGGGGATAGCTTGGACAATGGGGTGGTAAGTGGGGATAGGTGAGATAAAAGGGTGGTAAGTGGGGAGAGGTTGGATAATAAGGTGATAAGTGGGGATAGGTTGGATAATATGGTGGTAAGTGGGGATAGGTGAGATAATGGGGTGGTAAGTGGGGAGAGGTTGGATAATAAGGTGATAAGTGGGGATAGGTTGGATAATATGGTGGTAAGTGGGGATAGGTGAGATAATGGGGTGGTAAGTGGGGAGAGGTTGGATAATTAGGTGATAAGTGGGGATAGGTTGGAAAATAGGGTGATAAGTGGGGATAGGTTGGATAATATGGTGGTAAGTGGGGATAGGTGAGATAATGGGGTGGTAAGTGGGGAGAGGTTGGATAATATGGTGGTAAGTGGGGATAGGTTGCATAATAGGGTGGTAAGTGGGGATAGGTTGGATAATAGGGTGGTAAGTGGGGATAGGTTGCATAATAGGGTGGTAAGTGGGGATAGGTTGGATAATAGGGTGATAAGTGGGGATAGGATTGATAATAAGGTGATAAGTGGGGATAGGTTGGATAATAGGGTGCTAAGTGGGGATAGGCGAGATTAAAGAGTGATAAGTGGGGATAGCTTGGACAATGGGGTGGTAAGTGGGGAGAGGTTGGATAATATGGTGGTAAGTGGGGATAGGTGAGATAATGGGGTGGTAAGTGGGGAGAGGTTGGATAATAAGGTGATAAGTGGGGATAGGTTGGATAATATTGTGGTAAGTGGGAATAGGTTGGATAATAGGGTGGTAAGTGAGGATAGGTTGGATAATGTGATAAGTGGGGATAGGTTGGATAATAAGGTGGTAAGTGGGGATAGGTTGGATAATAAGGTGATAAGTGGCGATAGGTTGGATAATATGGTGGTAAGTGGGGATAGGTGATAATGGGGTGGTAAGTGGGCAGAGGTTGGATAATAGGGTGGTAAGTGGGGATAGGTTGGATAATAGGGTGGTAAGTGGGGATAGGTTGGATAATCAGGTGATAAGTGGGGATAGGTTGGATAATAGGGTGGTAAGTGGGGATAGGTTGGATAATAGGATGGTAAGTGGGGATAGGTTGGATAATAGGATGTTAAGTGGGGATAGGTTGGATAATAGGGTGGTAAGTGGGGATAGGTTGGATAATAGGATGGTAAGTGGGGATAGGTTGGATAATAGGGTGGTAAGTGGGGGATAGGTTGGATAATAGGGTGGTAAGCAGGGATAGGTTGGATAATAGGGCGGTAAGTGGGGATAGGTTGGACAATAGGGTGTTAAGTGGGTATAGGTTGGATAATAGGATGGTAAGTGGGGATAGGTTGGATAATAGGGTGGTAAGTGGGGATAGGTTGGATAATAGGGTGGTAAGCAGGGATAGGTTGGATAATAGGGTGGTAAGTGGGGATAGGTTGGATAATAAGGTGGTAAGTGGGGATAGGTTGGATAATAGGGTGGTAAGTGGGGATAGGTTGGATAATCAGGTGATAAGTGGGGATAGGTTGGATAATAGGGTGGTAAGTGGGGATAGGTTGGATAATAGGATGGTAAGTGGGGATAGGTTGGATAATAGGATGTTAAGTGGGGATAGGTTGGTTAATAGGGTGGTAAGTGGGGATAGGTTGGATAAGAGGATGGTAAGTGGGGATAGGTTGGATAATAGGGAGGTAAGTGGGGGATAGGTTGGATAATAGCGTGGTAGGCAGGGATAGGTTGGATAATAGGGTGGTAAGTGGGGATAGGTTGGATAATAGGGTGTTAAGTGGGTATAGGTTGGATAATAGGATGGTAAGTGGGGATAGGTTGGATAATAGGGTGGTAAGTGGGGATAGGTTGGATAATAGGCTGGTAAGCAGGGATAGGTTGGATAATAGGGTGGTAAGTGGGGATAGGTCGGATAATAGGGTGTTAAATGGGTATAGGTTGGATAATAGAGTGGTAAGTGGGGATCGGTGAGATAAAAGGGTGGTAAGTGGGGATAGGTTGGATAATGGGGTGGTAAGTGGGGATAGGTTGGATAATAGGGTGGAAAGTGGGGAAAGGTGAGATAATGGGGTGGTAAGTGAGGAGAGGTTGGAAAACAGGGTGGTCAGTGAGTATAGGCTTTTTAATAGGGTGGTGAGTGGGGATAGGTTGGATAATAGAGTGGTAAGTGGGGAAAAGTTGCATAATCGGGTGGTAAGTCAGGATAGGTAGTTAAATAGGGGTGTTGAGGAAAATGGAACGAATGAAGTTCACTAGGGGAGGCGAATGATTCACATGCACCATATAACTGCTTCCTCATTATGAACCACCAGAACGTCCTCCAACATCACCCTTACCCAGCAGCACAAACCAACCTGGGCATGATGAGTGGGATCTGGTACATAAATTGCCTGCTGGCGACCATCACTCTGGGGCACAGTTGCCTTGTTGTCCACATGTCCCTCAGGCCGTGAAGTGCTCGAGTGTACGCAGCCCATTGTGCCTTCACCAGGAGACAAACATTTGAAAATAATTCATAATTGTGTGAAACTGAAGTCGGAGCACCAAACAGTTCCCAATTTCCACCATGCTCTTCATAGTCTCTATCTTACAGGTCTGATAGCAGTCCCTCCTCCTCACAAGACTGCCAGCAGTCCATCACTGCCAAAGGTGTTCCATTCGTTTTTCTTTACCATCAAACACCCATTAAAAAATGGTTAGAGCTAGCGCAGTCTTCGAAGGGAGCAATTCTCATTAAAGAATCATCGAACATGATTGATGGATCATTCTGAACCCGGAGAATTTTTCCGATTCTCTCACATTTGTTATAAGGAAAACAAATGGTCTGTTCTGGAAAATGGAGGCCATACCTTTGACCACAACCAGAGGTTTTTTTTCCGATTCATCGACGTTATCCCTTCCGTCCATGAAACACTGATAAACTGTAACCCTGACATGCATCCTCACGGAACTATTTCGAGTATTTTAGCAAAATGAACCTAAGTCCATGTGGCCCCATAGATCGTCATCGCTTCGACAAAGGCTGGGGAGGACGTAGGAAGGACTCCACTAAAAGTATTTGCAAATTCATGGAGTTTTGCATTTTTTAATGCCAATGAAGTTCCTCGAAGATAGCTTGATATCCAGTATCATTTAGGGAAGTGCAGTGACCACTTCCCCTGACATGTGTTGTACACAATGTGGCCCAAACTGCCATCATGGTCTTTCAAATGAGGAACTCGGAATTATTTGCTGGTGTTTCTCCATTGATTCGATTGTGAAATTATTTACACTAACCAGCAGCAAATGGAAGATCGTTATGGTGAACCTTTTAAAACACTGACCTGTCCATGTGGCTTCCCTACATAGCAGCCAAATGTCCATCGACACTCACCACCACTAGCAGTTAGTTATCTGACCTAATATTGGTGGATCTTTTCTATTTTCATGCAAGATGACATCCTGTTGCTCATTTCACAGATCACATCAGTAAACACACCATTCCACAAATTAAACATCCCGAAGAACAATATTTGTAATTCGAGATGGAAACTCCAAAATAGTGTATGAGCAGAAACCTTCAAAGTGTGTTGCCTCGAACAGTCCACTGAAATGGGTCGTTCCAACATGGGGTGAGGCTTTGTGGGGAAAGGTGTGGATGTGAGGATATTTTGAACAAATAAGGTTCCTCAAACAAATCCATGGGTGCTCACTGGTGTGTCCTGTGGTCTTTGAGAACTATGCAAGCCGTTTTTTCACATGTAAAAAACCCACAAGGGTCTTTCACACAGTTCAGTATTACTTTTAACCAACATGCCACGTCAGCAGCACCAGAAATTAGTTTGAAAATCACGAAGAACTCCTGCGGCTCGACATGGTGTTTTTACAAATGGAAACTACTGCGGTATGTTGGGTATAACATGGACATCACTCGCTGAGTCGCATGCAGTTCGAGTGTGTGCATGTGTTGCAAGATCAACGACAAGGGCATTCGGAAGAGCGCATACCTCCACCACATAATGCGTGATCCACATGAACATACTGGGCCAATACATTTTTGAAATATCATGCTATACAGGACTATATTGCTTTAGCACCATCTCTCAATGGTGAAGAATCACTTTAAAACTTTCAGATCTGGATTTGGATCTTCACCAAAACTGAATCAATTCTTCCTTGTCACATGCCCAACATGTCCAGCACGTTTCGTCTAAATATGTCCACAACTTTTTGAACTATCGTGCTATATATCGTTTTTGTTCCTATCTCACAATGGTGAAGAATCACTTTAAAAATTGTAGTAGTCAGATCCGGATCTGGATCTTCATCAAAAAAAAATCAAATCAGTTCGCACACAAACAGACAGACAAAGGGGTGAAAACACAACCTCCTTCACCTTCGGTGGCAGAGGTAAAAAGGGTCAACCATCTTATGAAAGAGAATTCAACACCAAACGATTATCGTGGATTTGAATTGCAAAGGTTCATCGAACCACCTGTACATGATGCTTCTCCTTGGGAATTACCATTATCAGATGAGTATGGAGAACACTAGTGCGTGTCCAATCATTATAAAATTACAGAAAAAATTACTATACACAAGCTTTCCATTAATTACAATAAGGCTTACATCCACATCATCAAATTACAATATTATTATGCACATGCACTTTCAATTTAATTACAGTAATAGTTATTATACAGACACATCAACTTACAATTAGTTATAACAAACATGCACGACAAATTTAATTACAGTAATAGTTATTATACACATATCAAATGAAAATAAGTCATAACAAACATGCATTACCAATTTAATTACAGTAATAGTTATAACACGCACGTCAAATTACAATTAGTTATAACAAACATGCAGTAACAATTTAATTACAGTCATAGTAATTATGCACACACATCAAATTACAATGAGTTATAACAAACGTGCACCACCAATTTAATTAGTTATCGTGATTACACACACACATATCAAATGACAACAAGTTATAACAAACATGCACTACTAATTTAATTATGGTAATAGTTGTTATACACACACATCAAATTACAATAAGTTATAACAAACATGCACTACCAATTTAATTACAGTAATAGTTATTATACAGACACATCAAATTACAATGTCATAACAAACATGCACTACCAATTTAATTACAGTAATCGTCATTATACACACAGACATCAAATGACAATAAGTCATAAACATGCATTACCAATTTAATTACAGTAATAGTTATTATACACACACAACAAATGACAATAAGTTATAACCAACATGCACTAACAATTTAATCACAGGAATACTTATTGCACACACACATCAAATTGCAATAAATTATTATAAACATGCACTACAAATTTAATTTCAGTAATGGTTATTATACACACACATCAAATTACAATAAGTTACAACAAACATGCACTACCAATTTAATTATAGGAATACTTATTGTACACACACATCAAATTACAATAAGTTATTATAAACATGCACAACCAATTTAATTACAGTGATAGTTATGATACACACATCATCAAAATACAATGTCATTAAAAAATGGACAATGCATTCAATGGCAACAATATTTCTACAATGCACAAATGAATTTAAAATAATACTTATTACACAAATGCACCATCAACTTAATTACAACAAAAGTTATGCAACACATTATCAAATGACAATAACTTATTATAAACACACTTTAAACGTATTTGTAGTAACACATGATGTAGAAATTATAATAATAATTATACACATGCAATATCAATTAATTTTTCAGAATAGATATTATACACATGGACTATCAAATATAAATTACAAAAATACTTCTAATACACAAACTAAGGTAAACATATCAATGATATATACAGTATTCAATGCAAATACAAAAACTTTCATTTTACACATACCTCATAAAAGTATAATTATCTTTATTATACACACAATTTATCAAACTACAAAACAGTTATGATACACACACCTTATCAAATGACAATATAGTTATTATACACATTATCAATTTAATGAAAAAAAAATTGTACACAGACCTTTTCGAATAACAAAAAGTTATAGGTATGACACAAACAGTAATTTAAATTCGTTAGTTATTTTACAAATGCACTTTTAATTAATGACAGCAATTAAACATGTGGCCAATCGATAAAATTAGTTAGTTATTATACACACATCTTTTCAAATTAAATGAACAGTGATTATTTCCTCACACCTGAAGTTTGAGACAGTAGCATCACAACAATCGCCCAAGACATGGTCCTCAGGTGGGGGGGGGGGAGAGGGGAGGGGGGGGAAGGAGAAGCAGGAGGATGCCCAGGCCACTTCCCTCAGCTGGGAGAAGTGGGGGGAAGGGAAGGGCGACTATTGGAGGACCCTCAGCCGAGTTGGGGGGAGGGGAGGGTGACCGATTGAGGACCCTCAGCCTGGGGGGAAGGGCGACCGATCGAGGGCCCTCAGCCTGGGGGGAAGGGCAACCCATCGAGGGCCCTCAGCCTGGGGGGAAGGGCGACCCATCGAGGGACCTCAGCCTGGGGGGAATGGCGACCGATCGAGGACCCTCAGCCTGGGGGGGAGGGTGACCGATCGAGGACCCTCAGCCTGGGGGGAGGGTGACCGATCGAGGACCCTCAGCCTGGGGGGAGGGTGACCGATCGAGGGCCCTCAGCCTGGGGGGGGGGGGAGGGTGACCGATCGAGGGATCTCAGCCTGGGGGGAAGGGCGACCGATCGAGGGCCCTCGGCCTGGGGGGAAGGGCGACGGATCGAGGGCCCTCAGCCTGGGGGGAAGGGCGACCGATCGAGGGCCCTCAGCGTGGGGGGAAGGGCGACCGATCCGAGGGCCCTCAGCCATGGGGGAAGTGGGTGGGGTGGGGGTGGGAGAGAGGGCACCCGAGCCACGGACCTCAGTCAGGACAGGAATTTGGGCACATTGATGACCAACAATTGTTTTTTCTTTTCTGAAGGCATGACAGAATCTTTGAAGTCCACAAACCAAGGTGAGCAGAGGAGTCCCCAGTTGAATGTCCCCTCCAAGGGACATGATACTCATTTCAGCATTGTCCTGCCTTGAAATGAAGAGTGAATAAAAATTGAATTCCCATCTTGTGACTCCAACATTGCACCCCAATTTTCTGACATGCACCAGCAGATAGGTTAAAAGTTTTGTTCAATCAATCAGCACTGTACGTTGATCTTACATTATTAATTATACACAGTACATCAAGATCATCCAACATAACAGTTCTGAGCATCCATTCAATATTGGAAATGTTAAGTGTCGAAAACAAGTGCCAAATATGAAGCGCACAAAGTTCACTCCCATGGGGAAGCAATGTCAGTTTACACAATCACATGGAGAATGGCCCGTCATGTGATGACGTGTTGGCATCCTTGAATCGGTTTCATTCTTTGTCATTCTTTCACCTAAAGTGAGCTGTGCGTGCGGAGCGGAGCCCTCTGTGCATGGCAGACAATCCACCCACCCTACCAACCCTCTCCCATCCTTCCTCCAAACATGAGGTGACATTGGGAGACAAACTTCAACATGTGCTTTGGTTCAAACGTAAATTATGAAATAATTGCATCGAAACGCTTAAACGAGGAAAGAATTGGCAAAATATATCATTTGTAAATGGTTTAAATCACTGTAATAAAATGATACCTTCAGCAAACAGCTTTCGTATTTAAACAAACATTAATGTTGCTCGAGGTAACGTAGTAAAAGTAGAGCATGCCATTACTCGAGGTACCGTAGTAAAAGTAGAGGATGCCATTACTCGAGGTACCATAGGAAAAGTAGAGGATGCCATTACTCGAGGTACTGTAGTAAAAGTAGAGGATGCCATGACTCGAGGTACCGTAGTAAAAGTAGAGGATGCCATTGCTCGAGGTAATGTAGGTCGAGGATGCCATTAGTCGAGGTATCGTAGTGAAGGCAGAGGTTGTCATTACGTGATAACGCAGTGAAGGTTGAGGATGCCACGGGTCGAGGTAACGAAGTTAAAAGTTAACTCATGGCCTTGCATTTAAACCTCAATTGCCTTGACAGGAAGAATTATCAACATAAACTAAATAAATAGGGACAATGGGCATTGGTAATTACAAATGAGGAAATAACCAAGCAATATTAATGGGTGCTGGTTAAGATAAGGTAATTACCGGATCTAATCGATTACCATGCAAGACAAATGGTAGTTTGGTGCAGTGTAACATTTTCTTTGGCATCAGTTTACAAACATTTAATGCTGTATCACCAAAATCAATGATCAGAGATAATGTTAAATTAATCGAACATTTTACCAGGTTGTTCCAATTGATCAACTTGATGACCGCAAACGTGATCAAAAAAGCAAAATTGCTTGAGGAATCGAATACTGTGCACTCGATTTACATTTCGTGCCATTTTCCCTTGGATTAAGAATGTGAAAATTCTTAACCAAATAAACAAGCATGGAAATCAGAAGCATGGTATTCAGTCTGATTATAATCAGACTGAATTACCAATAATTATTGGTAAGCACATTGGTAATCAGCAGACGTACTATCCAGTAATTGGTAAGAACACTCGTTTTGTAATCACCAGAGGTACTCACCGTCTGGCAATCTAACTAGCTTGATAATTGGTAAGCAAACTAATCAGCAAAGATACTCACTGCACAGTAATCACACTAGTTTGGTAATCAGGCAAGGTACTCACTGCCCAGCAATTGGTGAGCGCACTATCTTGGAAGTTGGTAAGGAAACTAGCACAGTAATCAGCAAGTGCACTCAACGCCCAGTAATTGGTAAGAACACTAGTTTTGTAATCTCCAGAGGTACTCATCGTCTGGAAATCTAACTCGCTTGATAATTAGTCAGCAAACCAGCATGGTAAACAGCAGATGTACCCACCGGCCGATATAATCGGTAATTAGTTAAGCTTGGTAATCTGCAGCGGTACTCACCGTGAGGCAAGTAAGCACACAAGCTCAGTATTCGGCTCCGTATCTTTCCGGGCAAGCGGCGTATGCGGACGAATTGGCACAAATCAGTTGGTATTTAAACCAGGGTTTTATTATTACATGGAAGCAACCTGAAAGTATTTTATAAACCAAGAGCAGATGGAGATCAGCGTCCGGAGCCACAGGAACAGACAATATGCCGCTCCGTGCCGGCCCCTCACACGAGGGAAGTGGTTACAAGTTGGAGAAGTTGTGACGGTGGTGGAAGAGAAACAACGCCTCTCATTGCACCACCCCAACGGGCAGGATTCCGGGCTGAGTGTGCAGGGACTGTTTTTATTTTAAATGCAAAACGAGGGAATGATTTGATACTTACCCAATGATGCATTACAAGTATTTCCCAGGAACATTCACGCAAGGTAACTTTACAGTAAATACAATTAGTCTGTAAACGCAATAAAGGTAAGAAATCTACATGATTAAAAGTTTACTTTGTTCCTCTCACAAAGACTAACGCTCTTTGCAATGAATTTTGTGAGCGTGCCGTGTCGGTGTGTACACCGGCACACACGACATGGTGTGGAAATACAAAGGTTTGTCAAGACATACGAATCAACAACTTATGGACCGTGTTATGGTTCACCCGCAATCCGGGAGCCAAGTAACCTTCGACATGAACCAGTGGGGTCAAGGGGAATAAAAAGATAACAAAACAGCATCCATATTAGAGATAAAAAATAATCACCTGAAAAATACACAGCTGACACTTTCAGGACATGCTAACATATACAAGCTTCTACAAAAAAAGAAATATTTAATCGATAAACAAAAAATGAGATTAAAATACAATTTCAATAAAATACTTGGATCGTTAACATGTGTATTGTACGCGTGTGGTCAGAACGTCGTTAGTCTCAGTGGCTATACTCGAGGAAACATTGGCCAGAGGATCCGTGCACAGTCATTACCCACTTTGCTAACCCCCCTCCTCACCCTTTACTAACCAAGTCAACCCCTCGATGTCACAGCTCTTCCCTGAGCTTTGCTCCTGTAGAGGGAAAAGAAAAACCCATGACATCCCACCCCAATGAGCCGATCACTCCACATCGCACCCCATCGAGTCGATTGTTGTACGTTTCACCCCATCGAGCTGACTGTTTTGCGCTGCACCCCATCAAGTCGACCACTCTACCACACAACGCGAGTCAACCGTTTCACATATCATACCCCGAGTCAACAACTCCACGTCTCACCCCGAGTCAACAGCTCCACGTCTCACCCCGAGTCAACAGCTCCACGTCTCACCCCGAGTCAACAGCTCCACGTCTCACCCCGAGTCAACAGCTCCACGTCTCACCCCGAGTCAACAGCTCCACGTCTCACCCCGAGTCAACAACTCCACGTCTCACCCCGAGTCAACAGCTCCACGTCTCACCCCGAGGCAACAGCTCCACGTCTCACCCCGAGTCAACAGCTCCACGTCTCACCCCGAGTCAACAGCTCCACGTCTCACCCCGAGTCAACAGCTCCACGTCTCATCCCATCAAAGCACCAATAATTAGCCCACAGATGAAGGCAACATTTTCAAATGATAAACCCTCCCTCAAGGAATTTCATTGTCGCTTCCTCCTCCACCCACCCAATGATAAACGTTCAATATGTCCTCACACTTGGCCCACCCACAAAATTAATTTCAATATTTCCTCACCCTGGTTAGAAAAACCACCTCACATTCACAGATACAGTCTCGCTATCGTGACATTTCCATATACTTGCATGTCCAGTTTACAGCACTTGGCATTACTACAGTATTTAGTGAAAATAATAATTATAATAATATTTATTTATTTAAAAAAAAAATCGGAATCCAGGGTGCAGTGCAAATAAAAAAAAAATAAAAATGTACAATGCTCAAAAACTCGCACACTCTACTTGGTAACCAACGCACCCCCAGAGACCGGTGCAGACATTTGTTAAAATGAAAGACAAGCACCTCCTCCCGCCTGCATCTTTGGCACAGGAAAAGACAAAGGAAAGCCGGGGGAGGTAAGCAAGTGCCGCCATCTGCCGGCTGTACTGCAATAGTTTGGCTCGGTCCGAACCCTGAACGATATGGCGCACCACAAGGGGAGGCGTCACCGGCCGTCCCAGAGAACTGCATCGGCTGTGAGCTTCATGCGGAACCAAAAGAAAACATTGGGAATGGTCGGCTTACAGCAGATCCATAATAACGGGGCCTTCCGCAAGGCCGTCCTCACAGGATTCCGGAGCAATATAACAAGTGCAGTAACACTTGGGTGTTGCAGGGGCGAGGGCCATTAAAAACACATCGGTGGTGACGCCGATGCAATTATACATCGGCGCGTGCAAATTTTAAACAAAGAATCAAAAAGTGGCAAAGCCTATGGTTCGAACCAAAACTACTGAAGACTGTCCATGTGGTCACTTAGACCCACTCCTTCACCCAATCCATGCACATGTTGCCCCCTCGAGACATCTATTCACAGGTTCTCGCCAGGCTGATACTGTGGTTCCGTGGCAGTGAAATAGTCCTCCAGAAAGGTTTGTAGATATTCGAAGGTCGGACGCTCCTCAGGCTCTTTCTTCCAGCACTGCAACATCATGAGGTCGTGTAGAGATGTGGGGCAGCCAGGCGGGCAGGGCATGCGGTAACCACGTTCAACCTGCTCCAACACCTCACGGTTCACCATACCTAGCCACAGGTGCAGATCAATCGATAAACAAAGGCTCTGTGACAGAAGCATATACAAACAAACTTGTATTTCCACTTTACCCTTTCATCGATCGAAACATTTCAATCAAAAGTAATAGGAAAGATGAATTCACAACTATTGAATTCGGGGGAGTGGGGCAACATGGTGGGATGGGAACAGAATGCTATGGTGTGTCAGTAAAACGCATTTGCAGACTTGCTGGCAAAAGCAGGATATGACAGACATTAGAAGAAAGTGATCTAACAGGTAGAAGAGAGAGGTGATCAGGACTTGGATTTGGTGAGGTTGGCAAAGAGTGAAATATGTTCATGCACACTCCATTGCTTACACGCACGCACGCACGCACGCACCCCTTTGTGCATCATGGCTTGATCATGTTACAACTTGCAACATGTCATATTGTTATATACATGCAAAATCATGTGTTGTACTCATTAGGACAGCACCTGGGTAAGGTACCCGGCCTTTGGTAACTAGCTCCGTGAGAAGAATACCAAATGACCACACGTCTGACTTGATGGTGAAGCGACCGAACATGGCTGCCTCAGGAGCAGTCCACTTGATTGGGAACTTGGCACCTTTGAAATAAAATGTGGAAGATTATTACCAAACAATTAATGACCATCACCAAAAAGGACCACTTCAAAAGATGCAACAATTAACGGATCAAACATGACGTGCTGGATCCAAATGAAAAATGCTCAACTCATCGCTCCTCATACTCTGGCAAATGATTCCACCACTGTGCAAAGTAGTACAAATGCTCCTTGCAGAAAAGGGAGCTACAGGCTTCATAAGACACCAAAACCTCAACCATCTGCCGAAATGACGTTCAACAAATAAGTTTTGGGTCTGGTCAAGCAATGCAAAAGGAAAAGATTGTTACATGATAGTAAATCCCTACTGATATGATCAATATGGTGTCTGAAGAGGCCGTTTTATTAGGCAACAGCCAAAAGGAGGATTAGCGAGTTCAAAAAGCAGGAAAAGAAGTGGTTAAAGATGATACATGGAGTGGAAGCCCCGTATCACACACACAAAAAAAAATAAACCAATGTCACCCGCAGGGCGACCCGTATCTTGCCAAAAGGTGACCACGTGTGACTTCTTTAAGGTCACACTGAGGTGAACAGAACTGCTATCCACCAGGAACGACTCCTTGAGGAATATCTGCCGACGAGAGATTCCGATGAGAATCGTTCTACAGAGTAACCATGAAAAATATGCTTTTGCCTCATAACGTCACCAAATGACGTCATAATGTCTCAAGCTTGACATATCTAGAAAGCACTCATTGAGGTGTTCAATTTGAGGTACGACACGATATGGTTCCTAAAACTTGAAAATTTGACCTTGGGGTCAAATATGTTTGACCTGAGGCGCTAACCATGAAGGTCAAGGCCAATCGCCACCAAAAATTAATCAGCTGAGCGCCAGACCATGAACTATATTCCCATGAAGTTTGAAGACGATCCGATCAAAATTATTCAAAAAATAAGGGTTTCGTCGACTCCCCTGATTTGTGCCAAAGTGACCTTGACCTTTGACCTTGACCTTCAAAATTTTGTGCACTGAAAGGGACCTCTATAGGCCTCTGATATGCGAAGTTACAAAAATTTCCGATGATAACTGTGCTCTGCAGAATTTTTTATATGTGATTACAGACAAACAAAAAAATAAACCAATGTCACCCGCAGGGCGACCCGTATCTTGCCAAAAGGTGACCACGTGTGACTTCTTTAAGGTCACACTGAGGTGAACAGAGCTGCTATCCACCAGGAGTGACTCCTTGAGGAATATCTGCCTACGACAGATTCCGATGAGAATCGTTCTACAGAGTAACCATGAAAAATATGCTTTTGCCTCATAACGTCACCAAATGATGTCATAATGTCTCAAGCTTGACATATCTAGAAAGCACTCATCGAGGTGTTCAATTTGAGGTACTACACGATATGGTTCCTAAAACTTGAAAATTTGACCTTGGGGTCAAATATGTTTGACCTGAGGCGGTAACCATGAAGGTCAAGGCCAATCGCCACCAAAAATTAATCAGCTGAGCGCCAGGCCATGAACTATATTCCCATGAAGTTTGAAGACGATCCGATCAAAATTACTAAAAAAATAAGGGTTTTGTCCACTCCCCTGATTTGCGCCAAAGGGACCTTGACCTTTGACCTTCAAAATTTTATGTGCTGAAAGGGACCTCTATAGGCCTCTGATATGCGAAGTTACAAAAATTTCCAATGATAACTGTGCTCTGCAGAATTTTTTATACGTGATTACAGACAAAATAAAACATACAAGCTGACGAACATATCTTGCAAAAACTTCGTTTTGGCAAGATAAAAAAAAACAAAACATACAAGCTGATTAACATATCTTGCAAAAACTTCGTTTTGGTAAGATAAAAAGACTCTACAATCCTCTTCTGGTTTCGCATCATGATACCTTTTGACATTTTACTTTTGTTGTGAGATTGTGATGGAACAACATCAAAATATATTGTGATGCGAAACCAGAAGAGGATTGTGTCATGTTGTGGCATCGTAATGTGGTGTCATTCTTCATTGATATTCTTCTTCATTCATCACAATCCCACAATGAAAGATAAAACGTCAAAAGATGTCATGATGGTAATCCATTAGAGGATTGCAGCATCGTAATATGGTGTCATTCCGACCTTGTTTGGTTGTTGTTTTTAGATTTAATCCCTCTGTTTTTACATTTTTCTTAAAATGTTTTATTTATTTTTTCTTGTTTCTCCAATTTTTTTTGTAAGGAATAAAATGCTTCATGTTTTATTTATTTTGTTATTTTGGTATGGTTTAAATCAAACTATGTTATTAAATTTGGCTTCTGGTACATTCAACCCCTCCCCCCCTCAATCCTGGCTTTTGTCTCAGTTTACGGTACATTCAACCCCTCCCCCCCTCAATCCTGGCTTTTGTCTCAGTTTACTATGTGGATTACCACCATTGAACTGAAAATAAATAAAATGCTCATTGCCATTCACAACACACAGAGGCCGGTGTAGCAACTGAACGTCATCTTGGAACTCAGGGCGATTTTAGGGAGCTTACAAAGATCAAATCTTCCTATTTATTTCACAATTATTACATATTTTTTCTTTTTTTTTCAGGTCAAAATTAAAAACATGAATTTACCAAAATGATGCAAAATCAAAGTGTTGAAATATAACCAACTTTATGTATAGTAATACCCAAATCGTTGGTAGCGTGAGCAGCCGAGGGAATGTGCATGACTGCTGAAGGCAGGATTATTCATCAATGATGGACGTTAAACTGGATGCCCCGTCGCACACTTGCCTGTATCCAAGCAGTCTCGCCTGGGTTTGAATCCCGACCCAGCTATAACATGTCATCCTGGTGTTTCACAAGCAAGGTGATTAATCATTGTGTGCCCTCCTTCGGATGGAAGATAAACTGGGCGTCGTCACACAATTGCCTCTAAGCTGACTCGTTATTGCCGGCACTAGCCGGCTCATGAAAGACTTCAGTCAAACTTCCATCAGCCGAACCCGGCCGAACCGACGAGAAGGTGGGATTAATGGTGGATGTTAACATAAATACACTCGTGGATCCTCCTCCATTAATCCTCCCTCCAATAAAAAAACAGTAATAATCCAATATGCGAACGACAAACAAATTGATTTACCAACAGGGTTCATGTGATGAATGTCAAATGAGAAGCTGTAATACTGCAGTGGGATATCAGAGTAAAACTACATGATTCCTGTTCATCAACATACAAGAATACCTGTTAAACGTCTTTCCACAACCCTCCCGTAACAGATTGGAGCAGTTTATTGTGGCACAAAATGTCATTTTAACATTTATTTGGCTTTTTCATTCTGGGACGCGTTCAAAACCACCTTGATCTACAACGCGAGCCAGCGAAGTTGCGCTAACGAAGATGGTGCCGGTCACGTGACCTCAAGCTCATGGCGGCGACACTTTTCACCTGTTATGAGCATTCTATTTATTTTCAGTTCAGTGATCATGACATATCATGTGTGGAAATGTTGATGTGAATATCGTTTTAAAAATAATAAAATGCATAATGTTTCATATATCTTGTTATTTTGACATGGATTAAATCCACCTATGTTATTAAATTGTTTTAATACTGGTTTCCATTGTTTGGGGGATGGTTTGGAAATAATTGCTTTTGGAATGGTTCTGTCCACTGTCCATTCCACCCCACCCATCCCCCCCCCCATTACGTTCAATTGATTTTCCTAATAAACCAATTAATGTTTTAAAATTTTGGGTTGCGTTCACTCGCACAGAGACAAAGTAACTTCCTCATGTTGGAATCACCATCATGGCTTCAGCAATTATTGAGGTAGGTTGGGCTACAGATTAACATTGTTTTTAGAGCGGAAGAAGAAGTACAAATTGGTGATTTAGAAGTACAAAAGATTGTACAAAAGAAGAACAAAGAAGTACAAAACTTGTGGTATTTTAGCGATGTATTTTGGCATCTTTTTAAGTTTTGGTGGTTCAGAAAATGATCAAGAATAAAAGTTATGGCTTTTAAATGCTTATGATTTCACTCTTTAAGACCCAGTCACACCTTGACGTTTTAGCCAGCTTATGCCGATTTTTGGAAAATTTGTCTAAAGCGATGGTACACGTTGAATACATTATGGGTAAGTTTTGATAACATTGAGAGCTCGCTGAAAAACACTGCCATACGTCGTTGTACGCAGGCTTTAAACGTTGTACTTTTCGGTTGTCCTCAAATTTGCCATGCTTGAAATTTTAAGACTTATGCCAGCGTATGACTCGCACGTTCCACATAACGCTGGCCATAAGTTGTAGGCACGTCATGCGATCGTTGACACACGTCGACACACGTTACTTGTAAGTTACTCATAAGTCGAAACACGTCGAAGTAATGTTTAGCGTACCCGAAACTTATTTCTAACCTATGAGTAACGTGTTGTACTCACGTTACGCGATCGGTGACACACATCGACACACGTTACTTGTAAGGTGCTCATAAGTCGAAACACATCAAGGTAATGGTTAGCATCAGTGTTTCAGACTTCCTGTTTTTTTTTTGTCTTCCTTCCTTCGGTATGATGGTGATTTTGACACTTCGATTTCTAGTGCGGTTATAATATAATTAATAGGCTGCCACTCAACGATTTAAATCATAACCGCACTGTATACTGAACATCGTCATACCGAAGAAAAAAAAAACAAAAAAAAACCGGGAGTCTGGAACACTGACGCTTACCATTACCTTGACGCGTTTCGACTTATGAGTACCTTACAAGTAACGTGTGTCGATGTGTGTCAACAATCGCATATCGTGCATACAACTTATTCCCATCGCATGCGGAGCGTGTGTTATACGGCAAGTACGTCGTAAAATTTTCAACATGTTTAAAATTACAAGACGTACTCCATTTAATACGACGTATGATAGCGTACTTTAGCGTTCTATTCAAGCATACCAAACTTACCCATACCGTATTCGACATGCGTCAGCATTTTAGACACATTTTTCAAAGGTCGGCATACGCTGGCAAGATCGCCAAGGTGTGACTGCAATGTTGCCACTTCCATTTCTGCGGCGGTTATGATTTGAATCGTTGTGCGGCAGCCTTTTCATAACCTACCCCACGTCATCGTCGGCGATGCGTGCAACGCGCTATGCCTAAGTTAGACTATCGTTGGGCATCGGTTGTGTAGGCCGACAACAGGTTCAGCATTCGTTGGTATAAGTTATCTATAACACAACGAAATGTTCTGTCTGTTACTAATACGTTATGCATAAGACCAAGTCGTTATGAATACGTCCGAATCTTGCAAAAAAAAAACATCAAAAGTTCAACGTAAGCCAGCGTTTTACATACATTTTAATACGTTGCCATTGCTGGCTAAAACGTTAAGGTGTGACTGGGCCTTTCGGAGTTTATGAGCTTATCATCGTGTACACATATGAATGGGCGGCCATTTTTTCCCCCAGTATCATCTCTCCACATGGAGTACGACCGTATTCCAAGATGATGATGCTGCTGCAAAAGAGGAAAGGGTAACTTTGAATGACCGGGGATTTAATACTCACAAAATTTCTGACGTGCTGATTGATCAATTTGTGATCAATTTGATTGAAGAGAAATGGAGGACAGAGAAACGGTGCTTGTCCAAATTGCAACTCGGGATGAAAGGTACATTATTCATTTTGATCTCAAATCAGTGAATGTACTTGTCTTACATTTTGGCAAACATGAAGTGGCTTGGAAAAAAAAAGAAAATCTCCATTGACCACATCCTCACCCCCACCCCCCTCCCCCACAACCCTTCTCACGACAATATCCATGAATTCCAAATGAGAACCTCAGAAAATAAAGTTAGGGCATCTCTTTGGAGCAATGAGGGAAAAATTATGGAAAAATTATGGACAACTACTTACAAGAAGGAAGTACAAGAACTGCAATGTAATCTCGATTGGTAGAAAAACCTAAGAACCATCTTAAAAACAAGCAACAGGGAAAACTGTTGAAGAACTATGTTTTTCCAGAACAATGCTCCAACTAACAACTCCCAAGTTGCAAAATGAGGTTTGAAAGCCTTTCACAGCCCTCACAATCAGACCTTTCCTTCAAATACTTTCCATTTCTAAAACCAGAAGCATAGCCTGGTGGTGGATTAAAGGTTAAGGTGGCTGGCTGAAGATCTTAATGTCCTGAGTTAAAGCCCATCCCGGACCAAAATAATACCGGGCGGGTCGACTCAGTCAGTCATCTTTCCGAGGTTGGCAAAACGAGTACCAGCTTGCTGGTAAAAGTGAGCCAGTCGAGTTTCCTGCATCGGAGTGGCAACATTTCCAGGACTTTGCATCCGAGCCAATTAAACTGCCTCGGGAGCATGATGGACCTACAGTAACAATGTGAATATGATCATGCATCCAAAACCAAAACCAAAAGCAAAACATCCATAGAAATATCTTTGATGTCAATGAAGAAATTAACAATGCTGTGGAGGAGGATATGAAAAAGAAGGAAAGCAAACACAATGTCAAAAACAATGGAAGAACTTAAAGATGGTGAAGAACTTAAAGATGATGACACACGTCGTCCTCGATTTACACTCATTCTATTTTTGTTTTTCGACTTAACGCCTTGCACAAAGTACTGAATAGTCGGGTCAAAATACCACCTGACCCACAACAAAAGGTTTTTCAGTGGTTTTCATTCCTACTGGATATACTGATCAACAGAAAAAAAAGGTCTACCAAAATCTGACATCCGGAAATGGGTTAAAACAGTCATTTTCAAGATGGCCACCACCAGGCTTTGAAATAACTAAAACAGCTATTACTTCTTCAATAATTGTGATAAAAACATTATTGTTGGTTGTGGTCCATGTTTTTAATGGATCAGAAATCCACTGGTGTCAATAAAATTTAGATCTGATCAATATTTAACATGAAATCCAAGATGGCGGCAAAATTCAAGAGTGCAAAAATCAATAAATTTTCCATCTGAACCAAAATCACTGAACACCTGGTGCCACTGAAACATTTATTTGTGAACATTACATAATGGCAGTTTAGGTTACAATTTCAGTCCTCATCACTGTCCTCCAGTTCCTCATAGGCTTGATTTAGTGGATTGTCACAAAACGTCACTTGGCATGATCCACATGCAGATGTACACGGAAGCCCATTCTTTCTGCAGCTGCAACGGGGTTTGTCACAAGCTGTGGTGCAGTTGCAGTGTATCATCTTCAGAAGAGTGTCTGGTGCAGCATTCATGGCAGTCATGATAGGTACAAATCGATTGTCTTCAAGTCCCCAGCCCCAATCCAGAGAATCAAGGTCACCCTCCATCCCCATCCAAACCATGACCTGGTAGTACACTCGGAGGCAATGAAACTTGGTGGCAGATTCCGTTGGGGGAAGACGTTCAGGTGTAACGAAAGACTTAGCAGCAGTGACCTTCTTTGTGAGTATCTTGTAACGCATGGCTGCCAGACAACTTGTGCTCTCCCCACCAAATATAATGGCCATCGCTTGGCTGCCAAGTTTCTTTATTTCAGCGTGGCTGACGCCTCTCGAAGTGAACGCATCTGCACACAACTGGAGGCCTTGATCATCTTCCACGAGTTTCTGAAAGACTGATTTTTTCCCAATGCCATACACATGAGATGTTGAATCACATAATGTGAAGGCGTGCAGGAATAATAGTTGAGTGCACAACTTATTTCCAAGAAGATGCTTCATCGGATTGATGTCATATACTTTCAGATTGCTTCTTGACTGGTTGTCTGATCTGAAATATAGTGGTTTTCCATCTGGTATACAGTAATGGAGCAAAAGCATCAACAAATCTGTGTCCTCTCCGATTAGTGTGGTGGAATGCAGAATTGTGCTGTTTACGGCTGTCTTGGCAATGTCCACATCAGCGTCCCCTTCTGCCTGAATAACTGTGCAGCCCACTTTCTTCAGCTGATCACCTATTAAGGTGATCAGCTGTTGCTTGTTACTGCCGACAGATAGGAACTCATCTCTCTTTCCATCAAATTCAGTTTCTCCGGTGAAGTTCACAGTCGGATAGCTGTTGGCTTATCCCCGTCTCTGCTGAGTGTTATCCCTTATTGAAGGGCCTGCACCATAGCCATCAAAGACAACAGTTGCTGTCCCATAGTGTTTTGTTGTGAAGTCCACATGTGCTCTGGCTATTTTGCCATATGTATCTCCCTTCTTCCACTTGAGCTTGTGCAGCAAGGATCCACCATCAAGAACATACCTTTCAGTCTTAAGGTGTGCTGAAGGTGTGGTGTCAGGTACTCCTTCACATGCCAGTGCCTTGGTACAGTGGTCATTGACGGCTTGAGAGAGTTGAGGTTTGTCAGCCTTCCTCAAGATCTTATTGTCCTCAAAGAGGGATGGAGGGTATGGACTGAGCTCAAAACTCATCACATCCTCAAGTGACAAATCACCTATCTGGGATACCACCAGGAATCGCTGGAATAGCACACTGGAGTCGATGGTTCTGTGAGGAGCAACCTGGAGAGCATTAGAATTTCCCAGGGTCTTTGCTTTCTCTGTCCTCTTGATGGAGAAGGAAAACGCAGGTTGTCCAATCATTCTCTCGATGATTTTGTTCCCAACAGCTTCATATTCATGCACGTTGATGTCTTCGCTTGCCACGATACCATGATATTTCTCAATGTAGGCTCAGAGGAGAAAGGTGAAAATGCATTCAGCTTTGTGCTTATCTTCGAGAGGTCGAATGCATGTCTTTCAATTCTGGGACCAGTTGCTTCTTTATGCTGTTCGCTTGTTGCGTATGTGAGATCATTGAAGTCCTGCATGGCGACGTTGACCTCAGATGTTATGGGGGCTGACATTGTCCACAATGCTAGGTGTTCCTCTGTCATCTTACTGCCACGAGTCAAGCCACAGGTGCTCTTTAGTGATCTCATGAGTGTTTGTTTGATGACTAGATCACAGCTGAGGCATGCCCAAAACTGGTTTGTTCGCCGGATCACATGGAAGCCATTTTGAAACTTCTCATACACATCTGGGTGTTTGCTCTCCAGTTCACTCATTTCTTGTACGTAGAGATAAGCGGACTTCTGGTAGTTGTAGTGTCCAGCTGCTGCAAATATTGGCAAAGCATCAGCAACAGCTTGCAAGTGATCCTTCCAAGACCCAGTGCGATCTGCCTTGATCATTGCCCGAGCAGTATGGAGCATTTTCTGATAACCCAGCCACAACTTACTCGTTTTGGATTGTGCAGCAAGTTCAGATTTCTTTTTTTCAAGTTCATCAGTTATCTTCACAAATGCAGCTGATTCTTCAAGACTTTCAAGAGAGATGTCACCCGTTAGCAAGGACGAATACATTTTCTCAATCTCTTCTACTTGGAGCATGAACTCAGGATTTTCCTCCACTACAGATGCCACAATAATTCGATGTAGACACTTGCTCACCAGTGTATGTTGCCTCGGAATGCCCTCTGAACAGATTTTCCAGACATCATGTGAACTACAGCATTTTCACCGTACACCAGTTCCAGGATGTTTTTGAGTCCTGTTCCCGCCATCAACGTGCCTATTGCTCCAAGCAGATTCATGAACGTGTGAAATAGACTGAAAACCCTTTTGTTAGAATTTGATAAATGTTGGGTGATTGCCTAACAGAGGTTTGATTATATAGAGACAATTTATTGATTTTATGCCCTTCATTTTTGCCGCCATCTTGGATTTGAGGTTAAATACTGATGAGATCTAAATTTTATTGACACCAGTGGATTCCTGATCCATTAAAACCATGGACCAGAACCAACAATTATGTTTTTCTCACAATTATTGAAGAAGTTATAGCTGTTTTAGTTATTTCAAAGCCCGGTGGCAGCCATCTTGAAAATGACTGTTTTAACCCATTTCTGGATGTCAGATTTTGGTAGACTTTTATTCTATTGATCAGTATATCCAGTAGGAATGAAAACCACTGAAAAACCTTTTGTTGTAATTTGTTGTGGGTTTGGTGGTTATTTGTCATAAATTGACCCGACTGGAACAATTTACTTTTAACATGGATGATTTGATCGAGTTAAAGTTTTTGACGCAGAAAAATATTTAAATTTTGCGCTAACATGCAAGGGGAAATGGAGGTACGAGCACAATGCGAGAAGTCCCTGTAATAACAAGGAGAAAGAGACAAAAAATGTCATGGTCCCCATGGTTTTCGCAATTTTGCGATACGGAATTTAAGGGCAAGCCCATATTTACAAGATGTATGTGTAATCACAAATGACTTGAGTGGCCATGTGACATGCAAGATTGCGCATGATTGGGAAAGATTGTTTTCAGTCACAAAATGGCCACAGTTTGGTGTTGATAACAGCTATCTTGGATTTGATGTCGAAAAACAAAAATGATGTGCATATGTAAGTCATCATTCATTAATTATCTGTGTGCCTAGTTTGAACAAGATCGGTAAATGCATGTCTGACAAATGGTTGAGAAAATGTTCAGAATCTGGCTTTTTTACAACTAAAATGGTCGCCAGTGTACCAGTCGGCCATCTTTCATCATATCGGAAAATAAATTGAGGTGTACATGTGTGCCATGTGCTGTGCTTGTACCTAGTTTGAACAAAATCGGACCATGCATATTCACGAAATGGTTGGAGACACGTTTGGCCACGGGCAGCTCTCTTGGATCTGATCTCGAACAAAATAATGTTTAAATAACAAAATGGCCGCCAGTCTACCAGTCGGCCATCTTTGATCAGATCACAAAATAAAGTGAGGGGCACGTGTATGCCATCATGTACTCTGCTTGTGCCAAGTTTGAATAATGTTGGATCATGCAAGTCTGAGAAATGGTTGGGGACACGTTGAAGTAACAAAACGGCTGTTAGTCAGCCATCTTGGATCTGATCTCGAAAAAAAAGGCATGCATATGTAAGCCATCATTCATTACGAGTGTGCCAAGTTTGAAGACAGGTAAATCCATCCATCCATTGGGACCGCACTCTGTGCAGAGCGTTGGTGCTGCCAAAGCAATCTACCTTGGCTATTGGACACAATCCTGGACGGGTCACCACTCCGACGCAGGATACCAGCAAGCTGGTACTAATTTGCCTACCTCGGAAATAACCCCACCTGGTATAAATTCAACAGCTGAGTGGGATTTGAACTCAGGACCCTCGGATCCCAAACCCACCACTCTAGCCATTAAGCCAACACCAGGCATACAAGTAAATGCATGTCCGAGAAATGGGGGAGGACGTGTTCAACATCGGGTTTTTTGAAACTAAAATGGCCGTCAGTGGGCCATCTTTGAAAGAATCGTGAAACTAAATGATGTGCATATGTATGCCATCATGTATTGTCTTTTTGCCAAGTTTGAAAAAAAAAAAATTGGTCCACATATGTCTGAGACATGGCTGCAGACAGACACACAGACGGACAGACGTAATCCAATCCATAAGCCCCCGTTTCGGACCAAGTCCAACAGGGATAATAATAATCGCTGCACATATCTAATGTACAAAAGGTGCTTGGTCTCGGCGTGCATGCATCCGTCCGTCAACAATTATCCTTCAGGGGATACGACAAATCAAGCAGCATAGCAATACATGCACACACACACATATATACATATGCAGCTCACAACGTGCTGCAAATACACACGAGGATAGTTTCCTGGAATGGCCCATGCCAAATACGTACCCCAGACAGTTTGATCAAAGGAAGGAAGAGAGGAGGGGGATGGGGAGGGGTATGGGGAGGGGTATGGGGAGGGTGAGAATTTTTTTTTAATTACGATCTTCCTCCGAATGTGGTGTTACATATTATTCGGAATTCAGCATCAAAAAGGCTGTGATGAAAATCACATTGGCACTCTCCCCCTCCTCGCTCCCCGAGTGCATAGCTCGGCCGGTATCTGTACACCACCAAACTTTATTTTTTCCCCCTATTAACAACTTAAAAAAATTTTTTTCTTCGCAATTACACAGCAAAGACTGGTATTTCCGTCAGCAAAGCGACGGGCCTTATAGTCTCGTATATATTGTTGCAGTTCTGTAAAACCGCATGCCTCCAAGGCAATGGCACACAACATACAGCAATCCCAAGGCAGTAATTGCAATAGTATGTGTATTAGTTAGTTATTTCCATATGTTTAGTGGGTAAAGGGGAAACATGTGCTGCATGGGACTCCTTCAGTGAGACTTCTTGGACCTCTTTAATCTTCAACCCTTGCAGTTCTTCCACTCTTTTGCAACACCCCTTTCTCTCAAATGAAACACGCAAGCAGTAAGCACGCATGCAAATCAGTGAAGACTAATAGTAACCAAGTAAGTGTGCCGCGAGAGCCTCATTTGCATTTGCACGCCAATTCTCAACCGCCATTTCACCTCAGACCTTCATTCCACCACGCTCACCACAACCACTTCATACGACAAATAAAAATCCCCCACAACACACACTTACATTTTGCATTACAATCGTGACCATTTTTCACAATTTTGTGACAAGGAACCTCCACGTCTTCCGCACAACATCACAACGCACTGCAACTTCACGACAAATGCCATAACGTGCTCCTGCTACTCTACAACCGCTTCAACTGCCACATACTCTGCGAACACTTACCACAACCTCAAAGGACATGGAGGGGATGTAGTTCGGGTTATTTCAGGGCATAACTCGAAGCGCGAATGTGCACTGGAGCTCGTTTTCAGGACCTACAGGTGGCGCAGGGATTTCCCGAAAATCCTACGTTTGAATGAAGGCCAGCTCACCAGAGAGCACCTCCAAAAACCACTGCCCCATGCATAGATCGGAGCTGTTAACACGTGGCCCCATTGGCGAGTGAACGAGCCATTTTTCTTGTTTACCACGTGCTTGATTTAATCTCGTGTAGTTTGTTCATCATGGCACCTAAGCGTTCATCAAAAAGTTTTTTTTAAAAAATTTAAAAGTCTGTAAAGTAAAGAAGTTACAGAAAGCTAAGGTTAATTTATTATTGAAGAAAGAAAACTATTTATTTATAAATTTAGTGAAGCCTAAGTGTACAGTGTTTATAAAATCTACAGTAGTGTACAGTAATGTCCTACGGCCTTCACATTCACTCACCACTCACCTGGAGCAACTTCCAGTCCTGCAAGCTCCATTCATGGGAAGTGCCCTAAACAGGTGGACCATTTTTTTTCTAATATTTTCTGCCATATTTTTACAGTACCTTTTCTATGTTTAGATACACAAATACTTACTATTGTGTTACAATTGCCTACAGTATTCACTGCAGTAACATGCTGTACAGGTTTGTAGCCTAAAACAATAGGCTATAACATCTATGTTTGTGTAAGTACACTCTATGATGTTCGCACAATGACGAAATCGCTTAACGCAATTCTCAGACCGGATCCCCGGTGTTAAGCAGCGCATGACTGTATATATATGTATATATCATTTTGGCTCAATCTCTAAAATGGTTAAGTATCTCTTTAAAAATTCTCATAGTTGGATCCGGATCTTCAACAAAATCTCATCAGTTCGCCCTTGTGACACACCCAACCTGCTCACCAAATTTCATCCGGATCAGGCGACAACTTTTGAGATATCCTGCACACAGAGACAGACAGACAAACAAACAAACAGAAAGGGCTGAAAACATAACCTCCTTCACCTTTGGTGGTGGTGGTAACTTGAACTACCACCTTATAACTGCTGGCAGTGATGACTGGGTACCAAGACGTCTGGCTTTGATACAACACGGGATTGACAAGTTGCAAACCTTGTAACAGGCCACGTTCCATCTATTTATTACATATGTAGTTGACCATTTTTCCTGGGGCCATCGTCGCAATCAATCGAATCGACATTTAAATGTACAGCATACGAAGTAATAAATGTTCACACCACGGTTCCACAGAGGAAACCGGAACTCCCCCGAGTAATACAAAGCCCCACACGTCTCTCTATGGTGTGATATTCATTAGTTATGGACCGAGTAACACGCCACATTCAATCTATTACGTAAGCAGTCAGTCCTTTTTCCTGAATACAGTCGGTATCAATCGAATTGGAGTTTAAATAACCTGAACACGAAGTAATAAATGTTGACATCATGGGTGCAGAGGGTAAACCGGGACTCACCCAAGCGTAACGAGGCCCCACACGTCTCTCTACGATGCGGGATTGACAAGTTATGGGACCTGGTAACAGACCATGTTCTATCTGTTTGTTACGCATGCAGGTGAACCTTTTTCCTGGGGCCATCGTCGGTATCAATTGAATTGATACTCCTCTGCCCTCAAAAACCCATCCACACGCAGCCAAGTGAGCCTTATTAAAAAAAAAAAGAAAAAAAAAAAAAACTTCAGATTCAAACAATTAAATAATTCTAATTAAAATAAAACTGCCAGACCATGTGGCCAATCGGGTTGAAATTTAAAATGTACAGGCCACATGTCTACTAGATCATAATTCTGAAGTTTCACTTTGATTGATGAACCAGTTCCAGAGGAAACATTTAATACTTTCCTTCAATCCAACATGGCCAACAACCATGTGACCTATCAATTATTCATTAACAAACTTGTATCCCCAAGTCTTGATTGAGGAAGGTGCGTGTGAAGTTTCACCTCGATCTGTCCAGCGTTCTGGAGAAGATTTTTTATAGGTTTTTTGGGGTAAATCCAATATGGCCAACAAACCATTTGACCTATCAATTAGTCATTAACAAACTTTTCACCCATGTCTTGGGGAACATTTGTGCAAAGTTTTGCCTCAATCTGTTCAGCTGTTTCCGAGAAGATTTTTAAAGTTTTATTTATAAAATAATATGGCCACTGAACCAAGTGACCTATGACTTTTTTTTTCCTTCCGTGAGTTGTTGCGGAGATGACGTTCAATAAATTTCAATTTTTTCGGTTGCAGCATTCCTAGTGTCAAATTTTCACCAGGATACTTCACCGATGACATCACGGTTAACACAACGTATACCCCTTGCGGAGATCTTGACAATGAGCAATGTTTCAATTTTTTCCAGCAAGTGGTTCCAGAAAAGAAGACGTCCAAAGTTTTTCGGTTTGTTGCAAAGATGGTGCCCATACCACATGACCTATGACGTCATAATTATCACTTTAAAATTCTATGAAAAAAAGACATACCACAGTAAAAAAAATTCGTGTCAATCAGACCAACAGCTCGGTTGCCAAGAAAATGAATTTAAACGGGAATAAACTTGAAAATTGCCGGCGGAATAAAAAGAAAAATAGGAAAAATAATAAGCAGAAGAAAAATAATAGATGACCCAGCCTGAAAGGCTTGGTACCCTAATAAGAGAAAAAAAAGGCCCCAAAAAAAAAATGGGACAAATAATAACAATAATAAACAGAACAGAAACAATCAGGTACCACAGCCTGTAAAGCTAACGTACCCGATGAATAATAATAATAACTAGCCGAAACCCCGTCACAGATGGATTGCGTTCCATGAGCCCAATATGACAACCAGTGACGGCTCTTGTAAGAGCCGGATCCCAGTAGATGTACTCCATGGCCTGACCTAATGAGGCCTACAAAACGTCCATGTATACAACATTTTTGGTGTACACTACTCCTTGTGAAGAAGTCCCCTGATTTGTGCACGTGTCTACTTTGACGTACGCAGCGTCAAAACTTCAGGTCACAGTACCGAGAAAAACGTGACACGACCGCTCGGAGGAGCACAAAATTGGTCCTTCAGTATTAATATATAGATAATAATATTAATAATAATAATAGTCCAACCTTTTACTTGGTAATTTCCTTGTAGAGGCTTAAATATTCATTGGTCACAAATTTGTGACGAGCGAGTCAGGTGGTGTATTGTGCTCAGGGGGTGTTAACGCTTGTACGCCAATGAAGCGCCATGAACGAAAGTGTTTATTATATTTGACGATGTTGTTTGTTGAGGCAAGATGTTGAAGTAAAGGTTCAAATTGAGTAAAAAGTTGACAAGATTATAGCGTTGTGATTAGACGATGCTGTGTGGAAAGAACGTGAAAGTTGGGAAAATGCCTGGTTACTTCCCGACAATGAACCGTCTCACGTTAACGAGCAATTTACCACGGCTTCTGGTTGGAGAACCACCTCGTAATTACTCAGTATTTTGTCGAGGAAGGGGCTTTCTCACGTGTTTTTGGACTGAGTAAATAAATGGTAAATGAGAAGGGGAAGGGGTGAAGAAAAACGAGGCATCAGTTGCTTTGCTGTGAACATTGCTGTGCTAGTGCCACTACTATCCCTTAAATGCACACTACTTTGGACTGCACCGACCTACCTGTTGAACGTCGATCAATTAATGAACGTTGGGCTTTGTGACAGCTGGCAACAGTCAAAGCTCTCAAACTGCATTTTCTCATCAACAAAGAGCATTCTATGCCAAGATTGATGTCATTACAAACAATCAACTTCAACAGACCGGCCTCATCCTTTCAACGGCACACAAGAACACCACCATTGGAGAAACGAAGTGCATGCACAAACCTTGCCGGGCCGTGTACTCGTTGTCTTCAATGAGCCGAGCCAACCCAAAATCGGCAATCTTGCACACGAGGTTATCTCCCACAAGGATGTTAGCAGCCCGCAGATCTCTGTGGATGTAATTCATGCGCTCGATGTACGCCATACCGGCTGCAATCTGTATATGCATGAAAACACAAGCGGAAGCTCGATGGAAACCGGCTCACGGTGTACAGAGGATTAAGAACAGACAAAAGCGGACAGGCGTCGATCTTTTCATCAAAAATGACAAAATTTGCTGGTGATGTTGAAAGTGAAGCAAGGCATTTGAACAAGTCCCAAAAATATCCACATCAGTAAAACATGGCTGAGCGATTGGCCGATGTGGTTACATGCGCAAGGGCAGATTTGAAAATCAAAAGGGTTTAGGATGAGATAAAAAAAAGAAAGTTTAAAAAAAGGTTTAATGCAACACATTCAAGGAAATGTTCAACAGACAGCAGCGCCACAACTTCCCATTTGGGGAAATATCCCGACTCAAAACCTTCAAGTCCTATCTCTGATCTCAGGAATTAAAACAGGTCAGGCAGAGGCCATGAGGTGCATGAATTACTTTCGCAATGAGACAGCGCCAACGATTACACAAAGCAACATCCGATTCGAAAAGTTGCACATTCAATGGAAGCCTGAGACTTCCAGCAGAAGTAAGGGCAGGGAGAGCACCACCGCCTCCGACAACTGGAGACAGGGGCTGATCTGGCCCCTCCAGCAGGGGCAGGAGCAAGGGGCACACCAGCCCCACTGGCAGTGGCAGGGGGTTCTCTCCCTCAAAATTAAACGACAGCACTAATGGACTTAATCCAGTGCAGATGCATTTCAATTCAAAACGAGGTAAATGCGCAGCTCGGCAGCCAACAGAGATCCATTTATAAAAATAGACAGGGCTTTTAATTGACTTTTTCCATTAAAACACAAAATCGCAGACCTGTGATGCCATGTCCACCAGCTGTGGCAGTTTGAGATGACGCCCATCACCCTCTTTAAGGAAGTCCAGCAAACTCCCTAAGGCAAGACCACGGTGATGCATGAAAAACTGTACCACGTTCATTATGATACCGAGTCCAGGTTTAAATCCCATGTGCTGAGTTTAAGTGTCCAATGTCTAGGAATGCCCTTGTAACTCGTGAGATTGCCAAGCAAAAGTTTTACACAATGGGACTACTGGGAAGTTTAACCAACGAGGCCATTAAACATTCAGTAAGCAGGACATAAAAAAGACGTGTGTGTGTGTGTATATATATATATATATATATATATATATATATATATATATATATATATATATATATATATATATATATATATATATATATATATATATATATATATATATATATATATATATACCCATTCCCAAGCAAAATTTATAATATATTTAGACTCGCATTGTTTGAAGCATTGAACACCGAGTCTAACAAAGCCAGGTGACTGCAGCTTGTATTTCGAGTGTCACGTGGTGCAAAATCAACACATGCTCCGACTCCAAGCTTCAGATTCGACAGATAAAAGCTATTTCATCGTAAACGTTTCAAAACATTTCCAAACTGTGATGCTTCACTTCATTTATGTGATCAACTTGAAAAATATTTGTCACCACAATGTTTTAACAGCTAAAAACAAAAAAGCACAACCCTCCCTCCATCATGTCCCGAGACAAGAACGAGAAGAGAAGCTGGTCGGTTAAAGTGACCAAAAACTTTTTGCCCCTGGAATCAATTTGCATGTTTATAAAGACTGATGTTTCATTGCAAGCATGTCAGTTGTTGGGAATGTTGTTCCAACTTGTAGCTCTTACACAAGCCTCAATATTGTATACAAAAAATTCACAAAACTGCATCACCTGCTTGTATAATGCATGTTGTGTTGTCAGTGTTGATAATAGTTTACCAGAAGATTGTAGGTTAATGCATGACCAGACTGATTGGATGGCAGAAGCACGTACCAGGATAGGTGGGAGAGCCAGCATCTTTCCTCAAATATAATTTGTTTTTTCTGTTGTTAATTTTGTACCTTTGAAGATAGGAGCATATGCTGCAGCATCTCATCTCACTCTTGGAGGCAGTGGACTCCCAAGATCCTGAAGGTATACTCAGTCTCTCTTGGAAAGAGGGTGAAGGTTAATGACCGGTCCTCCTCCCAACATCGGCATCTGGTGGGCTAATGGCGTCTAACACCGCAACTTACATCCTCAGTCTGTGCGATTGTCCATTCGTCCTTCCTTACGTGCTCATCGGCAATCTCATGCAGTTATCCTTCCCAAATACTGGAATGTTCTCCTCAAATCCAATCTTCCTCACCCTCCATCATTTGAAGTAGGCAGCCAACAGCTACCTACCCACTTCAAATATCTTATCTTCCTCCCTCCCCAATCCCTACTTGGAATTCTGTTGTTTTCCTGTTCGCTATTCCATAACATCTATGATGGTATTTCCTTGCAACCACAAATTTGATCTTTCATTCAGTCTTTCCCTTGTAATCATTGGTTCACGAAAAAATATTTTCACGAAAAAAATAAGTGACCACTATATTCGTTATTGTCTGTCTGTCTGTCTGTCTGTCTGTCTGTCTGTCTGTCTGTCTGTCTGTCTGTCTGTCTGTCTGTCTGTCTGTCTGTCTGTCTGTCTGTCTGTCTGTCTGTCTGTCTGTCTGTCTGTCTGTCTGTCTGTCTGTCTGTCTGTCTGTCTGTCTGTCTGTCTGTCTGTCTGTCTGTCTGTCTGTCTGTCTGTCTGTCTGTCTGTCTGTCTGTCCCGAGCATAGCTCCGTGGGTTTTGATCCGATCCTGATAAAATTTTGGTGGGAGGTTTATATCATGATCTAGTTGTGTTTTCCTGAAAATGGGCGTGGTGCACCCATTATGGGCGGAGCCACTCCCAAAAAACATGTGCTTTTAGGGGGTAGCCAATTTCAATTCGCATCTTCTCCTCCTCAGGGGTTTGTCGAATCTGACAGGGGTTTCGGTATTTGGTTAGCCCAATGGCACCTGCATAGCCCCACGGAGCTCGATTTTTCATTTTCGTCCCAAGGTCAAGGTCATAAGGTCACGAACTTAGAAAATTGCGAATTGTGTTTTTAGGGGGTAGCCGATTTCAATTTGCATCTTCTCCTACGGGGTTTGTCGAATCTGGCAGGGGTTTCGGTATTTGGTTAGCCCAATGACACGTGCAGAGCCCCACGGAGCTCGATTTTTCATTTTCATCCCAAGGTCAAGGCCACAAGGTCACGAACTTAGAAAATTGCGATTTTGACATAAAAATCCATCTTCTCCGAGGGGTTTGTCGAATCTGGCAGGGGTTTCGGTATTTGGTTCGCACAATGGCACCTGCATTGCCCCATGGACCTCGATTTTTCATTTTCGTCCCAAGGTCAAGGTCACAAGGTCAAGGTCATGAACTTTGAAAATTTCGAATTTTGACATAAAAATCATACGACCGCCCAAACTTTGAGAGCTCGGATGACAATATTTTTTATGCATAATCTTGAGGTCATTCCCCACCTAAAGTCTTGAAACCATTTTTCTCTATCTCGAACACCTTGCCCGTGGCGCCCCCTTCGAGTTTGTTTTTACGCTGATTACATCAAAGTATGAATAATCCGAGGAGTGTGAAATGCCATATAGCCGATATGACATTATATTGTTCCTGGAATGTTCCAGAGGAAGTTTTGCACCAAAGGTCATAATCCTTGACCTTTGACCTTTAAAGGTCACAAAGGTCAAATTTTCAAAGTTGTGGGAATCGAACTGGGTTTTCGACCTTCTTCGACGAACTAACTCCAATAAGCTATAGCACGTATCCTGTTTCCTTATAAAAATGTCCACAACATTGTTTTGTGACCTTTAAAGGTTATGCAAAGGTCAAATTTTTAAAGTTGTTGAACGAAACTGGGTTTTCGACATTTTGCAGCTAATAACCTGTCACTCATACCACATCATGTTGATCATTTTTATAACTTGGTCAAACATTATCACATTGTCTCATCCTTGACTTCTGAAACAATCTACATCGTCAAATACCGCTCGTGAACCATCGTCGTCTTCAGACTTGTTATTATTATTGATCTATCATCCACCAACTTGCACAGTTATCCTTCCACACTAGATGGGGAGCTGCCCCCCAATATCATTACTCTGCACATCATTCAAGTTGTTTGAGCGTCTTCTGCTAAGCTGTATCTCATCGTTGTTGAGCCTTCCATCCCAATGGAGCAGGCAGTATTCAGACCAGGGAGAAGCTCTGTGGATCATGTCCTGGCTTAAACAACGTAAATTGAGGCTGGGACCAATGCTCTCTCAAGAGCGGTGGTGTGTTGATAGATCAGTCAGCAAGATATGACAAGGAGGAACCCATGTCTCCAAACGAAGACAGCAAATCTCCTTCCCTGTAGTGCAACCATGTGAGTACCAGCATCTATGCTTAGCAACTGTCGTTTCAGTCTCACTTGGGGATATGACCAATGCACCAAGAACTATGAATGATGGTCTGCTCCAAGGATCAGTATTGGCCCTGATGCTTTTTAACATATATACAAGTGACCTATTGTGACTACTTCAAAGTTTGCTAATGCTGATGATCTCGATCTTGCCTACCAATCATGTAATCTTGATGTGAGCAGAGTTCTTACTAATCACCGATAGGTTTTGGAGTAGTATTTCATCACATGAAGATCGACTCCATCCTGATCCATCAAAAACTACGGTCACTGCTTTCAATCTGAGCAATCGCCTGGCTCATGCCAAACTCGATGTCTCCTTCTGTGGCAATTCAGTCCAGAATTAGCCACAGCCCAAATATCTTGGAATCACTTTGGATCACAGCCTGACATACAGGGAACATCTGAAAAGGGTTTGTGAGAAAAGAAAGACAAGAGTGAACCTCATCCATCAGCTGTGCTGCTATCTGCGGAGCTGGCACACGCAGCCCTGGCACCTCATCCTCGTTGTGGTGTCTCGCACTGCAGAATACTGTGCCCTTGTCTGGGCTGTGAGCAGTCACACCAAGCACCTTAACATCATCCTGAACTCTGCAACGAGAAGTGTATCCGACACACTGAAGTCAACGCCTCTACTTTGGCTCCCTGTGCTGACCAATATCACATGCCGGACATTCGCAGGCAAGCACAAACATCCCGAGTGTACCTTCAGATACAATACAATGCTGACCTGCCAATCCACGAAGAGCTACTGAACCCTCCAAGACTTTGAAGTCACAGAAGCCTTTCTTGATTGGGGGACCTGTCGTGGCCAATACCAACGATAAGGAGTTGTGGTGGCAGCAATGGGAAAAGGCATCAGTTTGAAATGGCCACCTAAATAAAGATCCAATGAAGAAGCCCTCAGCTTTGACCTAAGAGACGTCAGGGGAGTGGTCTTCACCGATTGCGAACTCGACGAGCAAGGACCACCCATCATCATACTAAAATACACCATTTGATGTCTGTCTGTCTGGTTTTCTTTTTTGACCGTGATACATTAGGTCGTTACTTATCCAATCGCAACTAAATTTGACAGAAGGACTAAAGGTCACACGATAGAGGTTGTAGACACTTCATTTGCCCCCATCCCAAAGGGGGTGTTTCGCCTTGGGTGAAGTCAGTGTTGAGGTGGACAACATGTTAGCATGGTATTTAATGGAGCACACCTTCCAGATGTAAAAATTATCATAACCACAAACGGTTCAGTCAATTCTGTCCAATGTACAGTCACAATCGATTTTTAAACAGTCACAATTAAACTGGAAGAAGTTTGGAGGAAACTCGACGTGCTCAAGGCATTCTACACTTATCGAGTCTCCCTCAGACGAACGGATCAGAGGCGTCCTGACTTGCTCGGCATCGAGGTAAGCGGCAATGATCTCGAGTTAAGAAAGCTGCTTGCACGAGTCTTCACGCATGAATGATGAATCCCACTTCCTGTCCAATTTTCTAGCAATCACATTATATCTTGGGGCCTCATATGTGATTTATCTTGGCCATGGCTTCAATTGTGATGTGTGATATTGCCAATGACACCCTTACAGCCCAATTGTGACCGTTATTTGATGCATATTTGATTCGTAAGGTTCGTTATCATTCCTGATACTCACCAGAGG
>NC_140961.1:132038520-132176020 GCF_056783735.1 Eptatretus burgeri
CAGATATGAGAAATGATGAGCAGCTCGGACGTTGTTCCAGCACTTGCTTAGTGCAGTGTACGGAACGACCAAGCTGCGTGCGGCGATCGGCATGCGTTGGTTAGACGATGGGATGGGGTTATGTAACATGTGCTTTGTTTAAAAGGCTCAAATGAATGGTAGCAAGCGCAAACAAGTCACAATCAAAAGTGCAAAACACGAGTGGTGAGACGTGTTACAGGCATGGCATGCAAAGGAAAAAATAATAATAAACAAACACTCGAGCACTGATGGATGGCTTGCCCCACGCATGGACACGACTCACCCCTTCTGTGGATGCACCCCTAACCCTTGTGTAATAATCAGATTACAATTCAGAAAGGGAATTGTTCACTTTACAAATTTGAACCCGTCATCACACTCACGCTCACGCACACTCACGCTCACTCACAATCGACATGAATTTCCACCCACAAGCGGTATCGAGAAGTGTGAGGTGTTGGGGGTAGGGAGGGGGGTAAGGGGGCAAATGCTCTTTCTTACCAGCCCAAACGCAAGCAAAAGCGCCCTGCCCAAGTTTTTTTTGCAACTTCAAAGAATCACGAGGAATTTCCCAGGCATCTCTAGCCAAGCCTTGAGTTTGTGGTGGCTCATAAGGGCAAGCCATGGTTAGTTTATGACAGAGACCATCAGCATGCTCTGTTGGGAAGGGATGAATGCAAATGAAAGGGGAGGGAAGGGGGGGGGGGAGATGGAAAGAACAATATGGAGATATGAGAAAAAAAAAATACAAAACCAAAGGAAATGCTGGAATCGAACGTTTGCACAAGGATGGGTACTCGTGATGGAGTAAACCGGAATTTGAAGAATCACTTGAAAAATCATGTGACGGGAGAGCCAAAATATCTCACCATCGTCCAATAAAATGACCCTTCTCCAGTACATTTGGCAAGACACAGAGCCAACCACCAGAACGTTTGTGCTTGTTCAAACTCCTCATTCCAGCACCACCATCATGACCACCACCAAGCAACGTTGGTGCCAAGCCAACTGCACCGCAAACTTTGTTTCGAGGCCCCCAAAAAAACAAAAAAGTGCAAAAACACCCCTTCATAATGGCAGCAAAACACAAAAGGTCACGAAAGGGGTGGGAGCGTGGCACCATCGTGGCTTGGAGGTCACACGCAAACACGACGGTGCGTACCCATCCAGACTTCCCCAAACTGCCCATTCCCCAGACGCTTGATTAGCTGCAGTGACTCGCGGGGAATCTCCCACATGTCTTTGGTTTTCACGGACAGGTCTGCCAGCTTGGGCATTCCCTTACGGCAGGGAACCACTAAACGACAGCACAGGCCTGCAGCACGCTCTGCTCCGGGAGCGTGGGGGGGGGGGTCAAAAGGGGGAATGAAGCAAGAGAGAGGGAACGAAGAGCAGTTGGGATACAGGGAAGAGAAGATGAAGGAGAGTGTGGAGAGAAATATATTTCCAAGATGGTAAAAAAAGATACAGTAACGAGTCTCGGACGCGGACTCACGACGCCGCGTTGGCCAGGGCGCGGGCTCGCAGTCCCGGTGCCCAGGCGTGGGCCCGTTGTGCAGGTTTATCAAAGAAATAAAAACTTTGGATTGACATGTTCTTGTACTCTCATCACAGGATATGATGGTATGAGCCGAGGCTCAAATGTTTTACAATGGGTTGATCTAATGTCCTCAAATCATAGGTTCATGAATGTCAGACATTACAGGCCAAAAAATATATGAAAGGGGTGGGGAGGGGAACACAGGATTTGAAAAAAAAAAACAAACAAGTGTAACAATCATTCAGTATAAATGTTGAAGCATGAAACCACCATTGTTAATCACAGTGTGTACAAAACGAAAGCATCACGCTCATTTGAACATGAAATCAAAGAGTCACAAATCCATCGAACTTCACACACATAACCAAGATCAAAAGGTTTAAAAAGTAATCTTTCAGGGGAAAGAGGAAGGAAGGAAGGAAGTTGGACCACAATTTGACAAGAAGAGACAATCATGCACACACACAAACAAACAAACAAACAAACAAATAAGATCACCAAATTGACACCAATTTATCATACTCAGAACACATTTCACACAAAGATACATTTCGATTGTAAAAAGCACGCAAGCGAGACGTGCCCCGCCCCGTGCGGCGAACCCACCTGAGTAATGCTGAACGAGCTTCTGAAGGGCATCAAACTGAGCTCGAGTGGTGATGTAATACCCACCGCTGTCCAGCTTACGGATCTTGTAATGCTTCACGTTGTCCCCCTTGACCTCGTCCCAGTCTCTGATGGACAGCGAGTAAGCGCCTGGACCAGGTTTGCAATTCGTAAGATTTCTGGAGTATGTCCTCATTCAAGAACACTTGATACACAGTTATATTCATTGCATAACCAAAATGCTACTCGTAAAATGAATGCACCACTCGATTAGCATCGAGAGGACGGATCAAAAGTTGCAGAAACGCTGGGATGTGTGGAGGAAGGGGCGGGGGGGGGGGGCGGTTGGAGTGAGTCATCCGACAAGCACACGATCTTTGCTTTCTCTCCTCGATCAGCACCGTTAAAACATCGTGCATCTTTGCTTTTGCGGTGATATAATCTTTAAAATGCTCTGAACAGTCTTCCAATTGCCAATCAGAAGCAAAAAGGACAAATGTTCACAACAAACCCACAATTTTTGGTGTCAAATTTTATCATTACCTCCACCACCGAATGTGAGGGATATGTTTTCATCCCTTTCTGTTTGTCTGTGTACAGGATATCTCGAAAAGTTGTGGACGGATCCGGATAAAATTTTGTGGATGTGTGTGACATCCGGGATATGATCCGGATAAAATTTTGCAGTGTGTGACAAGGAAGAATTGATTCGATTTTGGTGACGATACGAATAGAATCCGGATCCAATTTTTAAAAAAAGTGATTCTACACCATTGAGAGATGGGGCTAAACTGATATACAACACGATATCTCAAAAAGTTGTGGACGGATGCGGGTGTGTGATCACGAAGAATCGATTCGATTTTGGTGAAGATCTGAATCCGGATCTGGAGGTGAGAGTTATTTAATTTTTTAAGTGATTCTTCACCATTGAGAAAACGATACTTTGGATGATATTTCAAAAATGTATTGGGTCTGATATGTTCTCGTGGATCAGGCATTGTGTGGTGGAGGTATGTGTTCTACCGAGTGCCTTTCTAGTTTTGGCAACAGATGCATCATGCCCTACAGGTATCACCAGATCTCAATTAAAAAAATAAAATCAACAAAACAAGTGTTTAATTAAAAAAAACAAAACAAAACATGAATTGACTCATTCCAACAAAATTGCAACCACCAACATGCAACATGTTGTTCAAGCAGCTTATCAAAACGGTTATCCACCTTTGGTGGTCTCACTCTCCCGAATGAGGAAGGTCCCTCTTGGATTTCCAGGACAAAGGAGCTGACGCTCAGCATCTTTACGGCTCACCTTGCCAAAATACCACCTGCAAAGAGATAAGGCATTCACGAGTAACAAGCAGAGCACACAGGCCACGGTCAAGCTTCCCCGCCCCTCAACGAGCCAGGTGTGAACTCCACTGCTCATCCCCCCCCACAAGCAGGCGCACGCACCGGAACAGAGTCTCCCCCACCCAACGACGACAATGAGCACATGCCACAGCCTAAACTGGTGATCAAAATAAACCAAAAATAAAAAAAAACACCCATGACAAGATGTCCACAAGCAAAACAAAGACCAGCACAAAAGTAGCTTGCAATGCCAAATGCTTGATTACCACCCTGCAGTCAGTCTCAGTCTCAGTCTCAGTCTCTCTGACTCTCTCTCATAACAAGCTAACGTAACACAAAAAGAAAGAGAATGAGGATAGTTGAAGTTTAAGAACACCTATTAAACGATTATTGTCCTCCGGGTCCACAATTATCCTCAAAAATGAATGGCGACACTCCAGCGTGCTGTGCACAAACACAAATGGACACACAGGTTCCAGAAAACAAGCAGGAAGTGAGCAAACAGCACAACCGACATCAGTGAGGTCACTTCCTGGATGCGATATTATTTACAACACCCTCTACAGCTGGAACAAGCGAGGCCACCTACTCTTCAGCTTGAACGGAATCCGCCGGTGCCACGTAGTTGCTGGGTATGTATCCCTTGTTATTGGTGGTTAGAGAGCGAGCCTCCCACCAATCACCTTCACTAAAAGGGGAACGGAGAGGAGGAAAAGGGGGTGGGGGGGGGTCATTCAGCACTCATCTATAAACACACTATATCCAACGATACCTCATAATTGGACGATACTCACGTGTTGTTGATGATCTGAAACTTTTCCCCCTTCCTGAAACTCAGATCATCCTGCGTTCGGGCACTGTAATCGTACAGCGCAACAAACAGTGTGACACCTCCTGGCAACACAGACGGAGAAGTGATGAGCTCAATACATGGTTTAGTTTGTCTCTCATTGTCCCTCATCTCATTAAACTGCACATGAGTGTGTGGGTGAGGTGACCAACAAGCAAGGAGGTGGGGGGAGACCAACAAATTATAAGTGGGGGGTGAGGGGGACAAGCAAATGTACATGTGGGGGTGGGTGGGGGGGACAGACAAACGTACAAGTGGGTGGGGGGCAGACAAATGTACAAGTGAGCAGGGGGCAGACAATACCAATCAAATATATAAGGGGGGGGTGGGCAACAAAAAAGGGCCAACGAGGGTGGGGGACAAGCATAACAAACAGAAAAGGCAAAGCAAACAAACAAATGAAAAAACAGAAGTAAATCCAAAGAATCAAACAAATGGAAGTGATCTAGTTTATTAGATTGGAACAAGCATCAAGATCAACACAACGTGGGAGTGTAACGAGCAACACATCACTCGTGGTCACAATAAATGTTCATAATTCAAACAAAAAGCCTAAAAGTCACGCTGTTTTTCACAATCAAGGCAAAATGGAAGGCTATCGGACATGAACAAAGAAAAACAAACTCATAACAACACAAAGAAAAAGAAAAAAAAAAAACAATGCCAGGAAACAGGTGCCTCCAAACAGGGATTTTGGGCCATGTTATTGGATCAGGAGTGAAGGTGGGAGGGGGTTTGAGCACTCACACGACACCAAACAACAGCACTTCAATGTTTACCAACGAAGAACCAAATGGTCACCCACCGTGCATTGCGTAAAGGAAACTAAGAAGGCTCAAAACAAAGCTGTACACTCAATCAAATGTCTGTATGTCTCTGGACAATTGAAAAACAACTGAGGAGCAAAACTTCCTTTACCATCTGGGTCGATGATAATGCTGCTTATTGCTGCTGGGAATGACCACTTGCCGACGACTCCAGACCTTCCCCATTTACAGGCAGTAGTCAAAAAGCACAACAGGACAACCATCCCCGGTTCGCAACAGACGACACACACACTCGGTGGTCTTATCTACCCACGTCTTCCTGCCATCGCAATGTCGGCCGGCATCTCGAAGCGGTTTGACTCCGCAAAAAAATGACTCGCAAGGTGAGGTTATCAAATGCGATTGGTGGTCGTAGTTGCGAGCTCCTCATTAAAAAAAGACTCAGTTCCACAAGTCTCTGGCGAGACGAGGGTCGTGTGAGCTCACATGGATTAGGGGCATATCACCCAACCCAAGCCGACGCACGTACGGCAGGGTTATTCACAATGGAAACTGTTCGGCCGCATAAAGATGGAATCGGAACTGCTGTGAGAAACTACTTGGTTGATATTTTACATGTGTTCACACCATTTCCTCCATTCAGTCTCATCTCTCATGTCCATACATCAGTGCCTGGCTTTCACCAGAAGTTAGAAAAGCAGAAAGAGATTTCAATGAAATGTTTGCTGAAGTAACCTCAGCCAGGCCCGGCCACGGGGCCGACACACTGGCTGGCACCAGTCTCACAAAACAAGCGGCACCGCACATTGTGACAGGATAACCACTGTCAGAACACTCAGTCGTGTGAACAGGTACGTCAGATGTACGATCCCTCGTCAATAATCTGCTGGTGTTCCATTTCCATGACCGAGAAAGAATTGCGTGCAAACGGGTCTACGGCATGAACAAGGTCACCCCGGGCAACTTTGAACACCCGAAGTACGGTGGTGGTCAAAAACGATCTTCCACATGTTTGGCTTTTCTCGAAGCACACGTGTTTTTGAACCTTTTCGGGATTTCACCTGAGGTCGCTTAACGACGCCCACCGTTGGTAAACTAGCACGATGAGATGAGTGCCGGCGTGCACATCGGATATTTTCCGGTGAAAATCAGAAAGACAGGGATGCAAGTCCAACAAAGCTGGGCCTGGATGGACGAAATCTCACCAATCGAGCACAGCAGCATTTTGAGGGAAATAACCGGAACGACAAGTCTGAGGACGACGATGGTTCACGAGCGGTATTTGACGATGTAGACTGTTTCAGAAGTCAAGGATGAGATATGGTAATAATTTTGGACCAAGTTATAAAAATGATCAACATGATGTGGTACGAGTGACAGGTTATGAGCTGTAAAATGTCGAAAACCCGGTTTCGTTCAACAACTTTAAAAATTTGACCATTGCATAACATTTAAAGGTCCCAAAACAATGTTGTGGACATTAAAATAAGGAAACAGGATACGTGCTATGGCTTAATGGAGTTAGTTCGTCGAAGAAGGTCGAAAACCCGGTTCGATTCCCACAACTTTGAAAATTTGACCTTTGTGAACTTTAAAGGTCAAACGTCAAGGATTATGACCTTTGGTGCAAAACTTCCTCCGGAACATTCCAGGAACAATATAACGTCATATAGGCTATATGGCATTTCACACTCCTCGGATTATATCCATACTTTGAAGAAATCAGCGTAAAAACAAACTTGAAGGGGGCGCCACAGGCAAGTTGTTCGAGATAGAGCAAAATGGTTTCAAGACTTTAGGTGGGGAATGACCTCAAGATTATGCATAAAAAATAGTCATCCTCGCTCTCAAAGTTTGGGCGGTCGTATGATTTTTATGTCAAAATTCGCAATTTTCTAAGTTTTTGACCTTGTGACCTTGAGACCAAAATGAAAAATCGAACAACGACAAATTTTAGATAATTCATTTTGCTATTCAAATACCGAAGAACCCATTCCATTCAGTCAATTCCCGAGGAGAAGATAGATTTTTAATCAGACGACCCCCTAAAAACGGCTATTTTTGGCCGTGGCTCCGCCCACAATGGGCGTAGTCACGCCCTCATTCAGGAAAACACAACGAGACATTGATATCGAACACATAACCAAGTTTCATCAAGATCAGATCAAAGTCCACAGAGTTATGCTCTGGACAGACAGACACAGATACACAGACAGACAGACACACAGACATAACGAATATAGTGGTCACTCTGGCTGGCACTTGTGAACCAACAAGTTACTGAGCAAACTCGTCGCATGGTAACATCATAAAAGTAACACATAGAACGGTCTATCAGATTTCCAAAAAACAACAATGTTGGGGACTGGTGACGGGTTATTCACAAGCAATCCACCAGGCAGTAGCATTGTCAAGCTCAGTGCGTGCATGTCTCATACCCTGTGGAGGGGAAGGAGCAAAGATTCTTTCTTCCCCACACTTCCCGAAATGGAAAAGGCACACTATCCTCAATATCGGAAAGGAAAATGGGAGACAAAGTCATTGAGCTGCCACACATGCGCGCACACACACACACGCGCACGCACGCACGCACGCACGCACAACAGCCCAGGACTGTTAGGTGAGACAAACACAGCCACTGAGCTTGGGGGGGGGGGAGGGGAGTGCTGACACTTCCCAGTGCGCTATGGGTACCAGTGACATCACAACAATGGGCGCCGTCTTTCTCACCACACACAGCAGGACATTTCCTTCGGAGGAATTTCCTCCTCATGGATGCAAAATGATGGGGATTATCCGTGCTCACATGCTTTTAAATACTGAACGTCAAGCAAGGAAGCAGCATGTATCATTTTTAGTCTTTGGTACGACTCAGCCAGGGTTTGAACCACCCACTTCCCAGACTCGAAACAGATGCACTAACCATTCCACCACTGGTCAAATTACAAGACAAGGCCAATTGCCAAACACCCGTCCCAAAAAAACACAAACATGTGTTAAAGACTATGAGATAGAGGATAACATGGATCACAGTGGATTGGAAGACCTCAAGATGGATGGGATATCAAGGAAAGAGACATGTAAACCTGGCATGGTTGTACTCGAGGAAACCGAGCGATGAGTGGTGAAGGACAAGAGACAGAAAGTTCGGACAGATTATAAATATAAATTACTCAAGGGTAAACCACCTTAGCCTGAAAAGGTTACTGTTGTGTAGCAAGGCCATTACCCGACGTGAAAAATCAGAATAATCACGAAATGGAAGACACCTCATTTATGGGAGTTTTGATGATGACGACGACTAATTTTAAAGGTAGTCAGGTCAGGTCGGGTCAGGTCAGGTATGGGTGCATGCACCAGAGCAGCGCGTCGCTGCGTCCAGGGTGTGAATGAAAGATGTCAAATTTATTCAAATAAAATAAATAAAAAAAACACTAAGAACACAGAGAAAACTAAGGAGTATCAGGAATGTGCCATATTTTCTTTATTACAAGTTGGTAGCTCACAACCATCTCAGGCGATCACTGTAGCTTGGTCAGCCATGTGAGCACGTGTCTGACCTCCGTAAAATGCAACGCAACAGCGGAAGTCGGACCCACAATCATCGAGAATGACCTGCGGTAAACAAAGGAATGAAGTGAACCACAATGAGTGGACTAGGATCTTATACGTGTAGACTATATCAGGTGGGCCAGCGAATTATCCCAATAATGTGTCGGCCAATAATGAGTCAGCAGGGTTTCGACCACAAATCCAGCAACAAAGTAGCAGTTCTCGTGAGACTGCCTTGACTGTATCGAGATGAGAATTAATCCCCTCATTCCTCAGCTGGATTCAAACCGACAACCTTGAGGATCTGAGCCCAGTGTCTATTGCACACAAATATGTCCATAATTTCCCGAACGTCCTTGATTCGTGGGAAAGTTGATCCATATCTTCTTACGTACGTTCTTATTATTTGTATGGAATTACAACGGTATCTCATGTCCATGTTATCCATAATCGAGGTTCACTGGAGACTCCGAACATCCTTTTATTTGAATTGGAGCGCGTAGCTCGACCGTGACCGGCGGACAACACGGGTTCAAATAAAACACAGGGGCAATACCCCAGGGCGCTCACCTGGTCGCGGCTGGATAAGATAACCAGGGAACCACTGGTAGGCATGGATGACACACCAAATATGTAATGGAAAAGAAAGTAAATACCTATCGATTTGTTTTAATGCCGTGAACAAACCGGTACATCACGGGTGATGAAGGTTGGAATAAAGTTTCATCAGAATTGTGTTTGCAGTTTCAGAGAAGTAGTTGCAAGTATTTGTGGATGGAAGGACGGGCGACGTGCCATCCCATAAGCTCCCCAGAACGACGTTCCAGGTGAGCTAAAAACAAACGTCCGAGCAAACAATTTCCCGGTCACTCCGAGCTTGGCCTTTTACCTTTAAGGCCTCCCCGGGTAATACCACGTGATACATATATCAATAGATACAGCTTTGTAGCGAAACAAACAAAGAAGTAACTGGAGGGGCACTCGGAAGAGCGCATACCTCCGGCACGTAATGCCTGATCCACGAGAACATATCGGGACCAATTAATACATTTTTGAAATATCGTGCTATTTGTTTTTGGCCCCATCTCTCAATGGTCAAGAAACACTTAAAAATTCTCATAGTCGGATCCGGATCCAGATCTTCACCAAAAGCCAATCAGTTCGTCCTCGTCACACACCCAACCTGTCCACCAAGTTTCATCCGAATTCGTCGACAACTTTTTGAGATATTCTGCACACAGACACACAAACACACAAACAGAAAAGTTTGAAAACATAACCTCCTTCCACTTTCAGTGGCAGAGGTAAAAAGGGTTTGCTTGGCAGAATTATGCTTTCAGTGTGTGGAGAGGTACACGCGCTTGGTAACAGAAATTAACTCATGGACAGAGGCAAACGTAAAACTTCCTCAACAGGCCATGAGTCAAACACAATACTGTTCTCCTTTACACTTGCCGTCATTGTGCAAAACCGAGGTATGGAGACGTCGCCGCGGAGGACAAAACTATCTGTCCCATCTGCTTGACAAGCCTGGTGTTTTTTAGGGTGGCGGGCTTTGGATCGAGGGTCTTGAGTTCAAATCCCGCTCAGCTGTTGAATTAATACCAGGTGGGGTTGACTCTGCTTGTCATCTTTCCGAGGTCGACAAAATGAGTGCCAGCATGCTGGTGTACTGTGTCGGAGTCCAGGATTGTGCCCAATAGCCAAGGAGACTGGTTAAGCAACACCAACGCTCTGCACAGAGTATGGTCCCAATCTCCTCCTCCACCTCCTGCTCCATCAGCTAGACGAAGAAACAACAAGGGAAGGAAAACGCATGGCAGAGTAAGCCACGGGCCACACGGTCTCCTCACTGAGGAAAGATCGATAGCGTTTCATCCGCCGCATCATGCACTTCCAAGTACACCAATTCAGCCTGATGCGCAGCCAAATCTAATGGAAAATGAGCGCAACTCAGGATGCTTGTGATGAAAAATGCATTACATGCAGTTTGGTCCTCTTAGGCAAAGAGTAACATGTGGATGTTGGAGTAATCGCCGCATGCTCAAGGAGAGGCTGCGGGAAATGGCTGAGGGACGAGCAAGTGCGCCTGAGCAGCGGAGTGAAGGACTGGCTCGAGAATGATTGATGGCGGGTCCTCTGTGTTGATCAAGAACACTCACTGGGCTCGGGAAAAGATGGGCTCGGCCCGTGCACGAGAGATCAAAACTTCACGTGGAGTGGAGTTCAGGCTTGAACCAGCGTCGACTTGCCAAAAGAAACACGATTCTTAGGCATGAATCGAAAAGTTTTAATCGATTATCCTCTTTTCCCATTTAGAAATTCCCAAGGAGTCGTAGACATGGAAGAGAGAGACTTATTGCCCACAGGAATTGGAAAAAAAACATTTCCCGACACCGAGTCAATCAAGAAAGAAAATCAGAACGAGGCCATGCAAAGGCAAGTGGAGGGGTCCGGTAAAAGGGGCAGAACTCCAAGGACGACACCAGAAAACCGCATGGGAGTGGATCATTTTATCCACACCTGAAACTGAAGAACCAAACCAAGATTCCTGCGACTCAGATGGTTCTGTGGACTGACTGCAGGAATTCCTCCAAAACAGGCAGCAGGTATCATCGAGGAGATCGGATCAGGTACCCATAGAACAGCTCGAGCATGGGCAGTGAGGTACCGAAAGCAGGGGCAGGTGGCGATCGGGGATCGACCGTGTGGTACCAGACGGTCGGCAGCCAAAAGGCATTTAAGATTCCCAGAGGGGGGGGGGGGAGGTGGTCCCGACAAACAGAAGCCCATGCCTGATGGTAGCATTTTGATAGTACAATAAACTGCCGTTCAACAGCAGTTGTGGCATTTGAAGAAAAACTTCGCAAGCGTGGACGTGTCACTTGGCGTGACGCAAACTCGACACGGGCAAACAGACAAAGCTCAAGACACGATTGGTCCGTCTTTTTGATACAAGTCGTTTGTAAAATCGCTGTATCAATAAGCAAGATGTCATACATATATACACAAAGTACCCAGCACCATGTTGAGGGTTCGGGAGTGGTCTCTTCCCTCGATACTATCTAAAATACGAACAGTGGGTATACACTGGCCAACACGTTGCAATGAACATTTCTCTTGAGATTTGTGTACAACGTGAGCATTTTTTTTTTTTTTTTACAAAGTCTCTTCCTTTCCATGAACAGTCATGCGGCGAAGCTCCAGTTGTCCAACTTTACCCATTCATCGGTCGATGGCACTGATGGCATTTACCCAGTGTCCAAAGGCACGTCATACACACGGCAGATCACGTCCACAGATTTCCACACGATGTACGACAGAAGGCACGTGAAATTTTGGGGGTTGTTGCATACCTGGAAAAGGTTGCGTCACATAAAATGCTTCGTACAAGAAACTGGGTAGACGTCGGACAGTCATTTCCCACCGAGACAGCGCAGACGTCTTAGCACTTGACAAAAGATAACTTGCATCCATCTGGGCAGAGACCGACAGGGTTACTTGGAGGTAATGCACTCACCTTTGGGTTTGCAAGTCAGGGTTCAATTTCTTAAGGAATAGGTCATGGTGGTGGTTCGCAGGAAGTGTGGTGCATTGTTCAGTATAATCCCCAGGATACGACAGTCATTTATTCTGCTCAAAATAATGCAAGATCCCACACACATTTCAAAATGTACGCCGTTGGCTGGCAGTACTCAGACTAATATTCCATATTGTTCCCCTTACTATAGCTGGAAAGGCAACAGCAAAATCACCTGGTATATTTTCCCTCCGAAAAGAAAGTTTTGCTGCATTTCGAATCCAGTCAAGGCGGATGGCTGATTGCATCGATACAGATGACAACTAGAGTTCATAGAACACGATATCACAGTCAGTGTTATTTTAATTTTAAATAAATAAATAAAATAAATGGACCACTGGACTTGTAGCTTATCTGGGCCCTGGCCTAAGGCCAAAAAAAAAAAAAAATGTTGCATTGGTGTAACCCGCCCGACCCTACGTTTTTTTTTTGTTTTTTTGCTATCGAAAAATTTTGCCGACCCTATTTTATTGCTATTTTTGTTGTTTTGCTATCGTTTTCAAGTATCTTGTTGATTGCGATCGCGATCGCAAAAACCCGGAAGTGTTTCGGACAGAACCCGCCGACAAAAAGGGTGGTACTCGAGCCGGGGGAGATCTTGGGAGGGATTTATTAGGGAAAAAAAAAAAAAAAGATCCCGACCGACCTACCCTATTTTTCAGTGACCCGTTACACCAATGCAACATTTTTTTTTTTTGGCCTAATGTTGTAACCCAAATTTGGTAGCATTCTGACTGGTGAGTCTGAAGAAGAAGATTTTTGAAGGAATTTACGTGACTGTCATTTTGATCCACTTATAGTCACGTGACCATAACGAGTTTTGCAATCCCTGTTACCAGTCCATAAGCGGAAGGTTGCTGCTAAATTTCGGCCGGATCGGCCCAGCGATTTGGCTGGAGAAGTCAAAATAGGAGACGGATGGACAGACAGTGCACAATGACAACAGCTTATCTGGCATTCCAATTCCAGATACGCTAAAAAATGACGTTCACGATCATAAAACAATAAAAATAAACAAATAAATAAATCACAAAATGGATTGTTGTTGAAGTCATCCCGTGCACCACCGTTACAAACCACCACATTGCTTTATTAGTCAACTGCCGGTTTTACCAGAGGGGATGATAGGTTTGCTTTCCATCCGCCCTTCCGTCCGTCCGTCCTTACTTGCTTGCTTTCTTCTTCCCACCTGTGGTTTTTCAGACTTTTTTCCATCCATACCCCTCAACATATTTAACTGAAACTTGGTGCATGGCTTTATTATGACAAGTTACAGAACAAGTTGGAGTTTCAGGGTGATTCGTCAATTTTTCAGTAATGCCCTTTTTAGACAATATATCACACATTATACATGGGACAGTGTTCAGCTGCCCTGACTACACCCCACTGCTTTACACCCATTGCCTGGACAGCTTGCCCGACTCCACCCCACTGCTTTATGCCCATTGGCTAGACAGCTTGCCCGACTCCAACCCAGTAACATCATGGGCTGCAAATATATGAAGAGGCACAGATCGGAAGCCTCAGGCCTTAGACCTGGTTGTTAATCAAAAGACCAAGTGCAATTGGAATGATCCCAGGTATCCTGGGATGTGTTGTTATCCACGATGTGTTGTTACAAATCTGGCAGCCATGAGCACTCAACATTCAGGTCCCCATAGCTCTGTTATTTCGTTAAGTAAATGTGGATAGATAGCTCCCTTTCCTCTATGTCTAATGGGAATTAAGTGTACGTGCGCTCCAAAGTTATTTTATAGATAGGATTTTTACAACAACAACCCTCTGCTTTGTCCGCGCTTTTCGCGCGCTCGCCAGCATGCGGGCGTGTGCGGAATTCCGTGCCCTAGGCGGTGTGGATTTTGCAACAAATATGGTCACGAAGCGTTTCGCTCTGGCTTGGCCCCAAATATGGGCACGGAGTGCTTCGTTCTGGTTTCGCACCAAATAAGGGCATGCGTCATTTTCCATCCAATGGGTGACGCACGGACCAAAGCTGGGGCGGTCCTTCTCAAGAAGGCGGAGCCGCGACACGCCGTCCACCCAATGGGAGCAGGCGACGGGGGAGCGAAACCGCCCCGAAAAACGATGGAAAAAGATGATTGCGTCCCGTTTTGCTCGAGCGCTCTTCTGTCTGGGTCTGCGGCTGACTGCATCCCACGTATCCGAGGCGTCTCGTCTGGCGCATTACAACAAGCGGTCGACCAACTCATCACGGGAGATCACCTCGTCTCGCCTCCTCTGGGTTCGGCTGCCCTGGTCCGTTCTTTGGCGCCTGGTGCTCCGGGAAGGTGCGGTCGTCCAGCCACGCGGACGCGGCCAGGTAGCCAGCCACGTTCTCTTCCCTGAGCTCGTCTTCCCTCCTGAGCTGAAGGAGCAATAAAGACCTCGAGGTCCATCTCTTTCTGGGGTGTGTGTGTGTGTGTGTGTGTGTGTGTGTGTGTGTGTGTGTGTGTGTGTGTGTGTGTGTGTGTGTGTGTGTGTGTGTGTGTGTGTGTGTGTGTGTGTGTGTGTGTGTGTGTGTGTGTGTGTGTGTGTGTGTGTGTGTGTGTGTGTGTGTGTATATATGTGTCCATGGGCCCTGTCTCAAAGTAGAATTGTTTAAGGAATTGCTTGTACATTTGAAACCCTTCTTTATTCGGATAACTCTGCCCTTACGTGCTCCCCTCGTCCCCCAATTATTGTAAATAAATTCCCCTCTTGTTGAATGTACCAGCTCGTTCTTTGTCATTTCTGCCATTGGTTTGCCACGGTGCGTATTGGGGATTAGGAAGGCCGTTGTTGCCATAATTGTTCATTTGGACCGATGGGCCTCGGTAACCATCCGCTCGGGTTACACACGGTTCGGGCACGGTAACGGCTCCTCCCGCTCGAGGTCTATCGAGGGTGTGAATTCCCATTTCCCCCAAATTGTGAGCGAGTGAAATTTATTTCTCGGTGCGCAACATGGCAAGCCAAGATTTGCTGGGGCAGGTGGGTTCTGAGATAAGGTTAAAGGAATCCGTGGCTCAGGAAAACACCTGTGAGGAAGAAATATCCTTACCTCAGGGTTGGGAAAAGCGGCAAAGCCGTTCATCTGGTTCTTTTTATTATTATAACCGCACCACTAAATGTAGTCAGTGGGTGCGGCCAGGGCAGGTGACAGTGCAGCAGGTTATGGAGCTCATGCAAAGAATGATACAAGAAATGAAAGAGAATGCACGCAAAATGGATGAGATGAAGGATGAAATGAAGAGTGACATGCGAACACAGCGAGGGGAAATGCAGATCATGGGGTTAAGCCTGCAGGCGGGCGTGAAAGGCAAAATTGCGGATGAGATCGGCACTGTACGTGGGGAAACAACCGAGTCGAGGGGGAGTGTGGAGGTTTGTCGGCCCGCAATGGAGACGGGTGAGGTCGGGACGACGAGCGACGCCACAACGATAATTAAAGGGGAAACGTGTAGGGTGAGACACGAGGGGACGACGGAAGAATTAAAGGAAGTGACGGAGATGCAGGAAATAAAAGAGACGAAAAGCCAGGACTTAACGGAAATAATAAACGAGGTGACGGAGATGCAGAAATCAAAAGAGGGGGACGAATTAGATAAAGTAAAAGACGAGCACACACATAGAGTTCATGAGGGACAATGAGGTTGAGCTGGTAGAATGTGTTGAGACTCAGTTCGAGCATCAGGGTAACGTCCCTCAGGAACAGAGGGAGACGGTATGCTCCCTCAAAGTGGATTGCGACCAGGTGAGTCCGGTCGGGCCGAGCGGGTGCATGATGTGGAGGGGTCCATGCAGAGTTTGGGGGGGTGGAGATCCCAGGACCCCTTGGGTTAACACGAATCCTCGATGTGATTGTCCCGGAGTGTGTGGTAAAGTGTATGAGTGGTGTGGGTGTGTTGAAATGTATGAGCAGTATGAGTAACATGGCGTGCGTGGCTGCGTGCATGGGAATGGTACGCGGACCGGCCCAGACGGTGGACAGGTATATTTTGGAAATCGCGCCGGCTCCACGGAACGTTGCGTCCAAGGTGCCCCTCATCCCCCGATTATTGTAAATAAATTCCCCTCTTGTTGAATGTACCAGCTCGTTCTTTGTCATTTCTGCCATTGGCTTGCCACGGTGCGTATTGGAGATTAGAAAGGCCGTTGTTGCCGTAATTGTTCATTTGGACTGACGGGCCTCGGTAATCATCCGCTCAGGTTACATACGGTTCGGGCACGGTGACGGCTCGTCCCGCTCGAGGTCTGTTGAGGGTGTAAATTCCCCGGAAGCTTTGCCGCATGGGTAATTAGGTATATTGAAGTTTGGCAATTAACCCTACCCCACGCAGTCGAATTATTGGTGATTCATGGTCCTGGAAGGGACCTGTGCCCTTCGGACTTATCCGAGGGTCACGACCTAAATTCCGGGTGTTCGGTGGAGACCACTCGACTGCTCCACCTCGCGGTCATGCTCGCCACCGATACCCGGCCCCACAACAGTATTACATACGCACAGAAGCCAAACGCATGTTTTTGCTTCATGTACGTACATCGGTTTATTTTTCACATTAAATAGGCAGAGCCAAGAAACAAACAAAACATGGTGGGTGAGAAAGTTTCTTCTTCTTCATTTTGATGCTGGTAGCAGCTCGAGTGTGCGTTAAAGCTGTAGACCACAAATGTAGTCCAAAAACCTGCTCCTCTGCTCTTGCTCGCCCTCGCTCTGTTCTATTCTCCCTCTCATTTGCTCAAGGTCATCTGCCATCTGCTTGGAAATCAGCAAACATCACTGCCCTGCATAAAAAAGGTGCAAAAACAGATCCCTGCAACTGCAGACCAATTAGCATTCTCCCAATCATCAGCAAGGGTATGGAATCCATCATCGCTTCAGGCATTAAATCCTTCCTCTTCTCCAATGGCTTGATTTCCCATCATCAATTTGGTTTCAGACCAGGTCACTCTACCCTGGATATGCTGCTTCTGCCCTCCCAACAATGGATGGAGGTCCTCAATGCCGGACATGAAATCTGAGCCATATCCCTCGACATATCACGTGCTTTCGATATGGTCTGGCACCCTGCCTTGCTCACTGAACTCTCTGCTTATGGTATCCAAGGACATCTCCACTCATGGCTCGAAGACTTCCACTCCTGTCAATGTGTGGCCTTTCATGGAGTTCTCTCATCCCCTCTTCCTGTCCAGGCTAAAATTTCTCAAGGCAGTGTTCTGGGCCCTGTTCTTTTTCTGGTTTTCATCAATGATCTCTCCGACTCTCTGGAAAATCCTCTATTTCTCTTTGCCGACGACTCCACCCTCTGCCGTACCATCTGTCATCCCTCAGACCGGCAAGTTGCAGCTTCTTCGCTCACTGCAGATCTGGGTAAAATCACAAACTGGTCCAAGAAGTGGAACATGTCTTTCAATCCGGACAAATCTCACACTCTCACGATGTCTCTCCAAAAGGACAGTTTAGAACCCCCCCCCTCATCCCATCCACTTTCTCAACAATCCTCTTGAAGAAGTCCTTTCTTTCAAGCTTCTGGGTCTCACGATCTGCCATGACCTTTCATGCAAAAACCACATTTCCAACCTGGCCTCCAAAGCCAGTCGCTGACTAGGAATCCTCCGTTCTGTAAAGTCCTTCCTCGGCCCACCTGAGCACCTGACCACATGCAAAGCTTTTGTCCGCAGCCTGATGGAGTACTCCTCTCCCCTCTGGGCTGGTGCTCCTGCCTTCCACCTTTCTCGGCTTCAGGCTGTGGAAAAAAAAGGCATTTCGGATCATTGGTATCTCCCGCGATGAGGCTGAGTCTTTGGGCCTCTCACTCTCTCACCGCAGGCAGGTCGGTGGTCTTTCTGTCTTCTACCGTCTCCTCTCCTGTCTCGCCCCCCTGCTCTGCCTGCAATTCGTCCCCACCATATTTCCGCAAGGCGCTCAAGGTCCGCCAGCAACTTCCTTCTGGTAAAACTACCAAAATCAAGAATCACTGCTCTCCTTCACTCTTTCATTCCTCTTTTTTCCCACCTTTGGAACGAACTCCCTCACTCTGGTCAATTCCATTTTTCCCTCCAGGCCTTCAAAACAGCTGTTCACCACCACCTCTTATCGTCCCCCATTCAAATCCTCGATCTTTTCCACCCCCGTTAATCCACCCCAAACCCACCTCCTTCAAATTCACTGCTTTCCTTCCTGAAAGTCCCTGTGATGTCCATCTTGTATACCCTGTGTACCCCACGCCATCCCTCTCCCTTCCACAGATCTCCTAATGTCTCTGTTCCCCACTGTTTTGTCCTTTCCTCCACCGCACATTATACCGCACACCGCCCCTGTTGTCTCATGCCCCCCTTGATGTGCGTTGTGTCTCAGCTCTCATACGAGCCTCGACAAGGTATACAAAATAAATAAATAAATAAATAAAAGCAAACTAATTTTAATCGCCAGTTTGTTATCCTTGTCACCTTTATTGGTTTCTCGTCTACAAAACATATCAGCAAATGAAAATCGTTTTTCCTTAAATTTTGACAAATAGACCCAAACACGGTGGGTTATAGTATTCTTCTTCTTCAGCTTGGTTACGGTATTAGCTCAACCTTGCGATAAATGCAAGCAAGTTATCTCCCGAACATTCAATGGAACCGGCAGGGGATGTGGATGCAAAGCAATGCTCACTCTTGTGTAAATTGGAAGTACAGCACTGTAAAACTGGACGTCCTTGGAAGTATGATGAAGGCCATTTGTGGTCTGCAGTTTTCAAGTGTACAATTAAATTTAAATAAAACAAAGGTGTAAAAGTCGTATAAATAAATTAATTAATTGCTGTTTGACCCCCATTTCCCCCCAGGTCTATCACATCACCCTACCGAACACGTTACCATTCGTTCTTCGTGCTTGTTGCACGTGTCCATTATGATGTCCTCAAAGACAGCAAGTTTCCTCTGTTTGGGAGGATTTTTAATTTTGTTCGACTGCCAGACAGGCACAGAGAAAAAAAGAAATATCTCTCTTCGCATGTGCGATCGGGACGAATTCTGAGCCAAGGGAAGGGAAAACGAAAACTTGTCTTCCAATTCATGTTTTGACCCAAATCTAACATTTGATTTGAATAAGTTGTTTCTCGATCATAAAATGATAGGACAGACAGACAGACAGACAGACAGACACGGACATGAACCAATTACTTAACCTCGCTTTTCACTTTGCTTGCACGGGGTTAAAACGCAGACAGCAACATCAAATCCACCACAAACCCAATGTTAGAAAGGCCAGCAGAAAACACTTCGACGAAGCGACTGATGAGTACAAGACTCGCGTGAGGATGCTTTGAGGTCATTACCTCGACTGAACCACTTATTACAAGACTGTATGGAGACAAAGATGCTCAAAGCAATCGTTCCACAAATATTATATGCAGCACGTGGCTACGGGTTGCATCATTGCTGGGTGCGCAGCTGTGCCACTGATGTGGTCAGTGCCCTCTGTAGGTTAGAGCAGGAGTTTGGAATTTGTCGATGGTGCTGGTGATGGCACACCTACTCTTCGTGAAGGACGTCATGCAATTTTTAACAGACAACTAATCGTGGCAAGCAGGCCAACCTGCTTAACGTCCATCCAAAGGACGACACACACATCGATGCCTCACCCCAAGCCTACGAGACACCAGGATGACAGTTTATAGCTGGGTCAGGATTTCAAGCCAGGAGAGAAAATTGAGAGTGCGCACGCGTGTACCTCTGGACAATCCTGCCAGACCATTGCAGATTCTACACAGAGGACTAAAGCCGTTTGAACACGCATCAGCCTTCAAGTAATGATGCATTTCTCATGTGTGGCCCCAGCCTTGGCACTGACAGCCACACATGGCCTGGCAGTGCTGTGATGGGATCTGCACAGCCGCACACCTTTGGGGCCAAGCGACACCACGACGGCAACTCATGGTCCTCAAACAACTACTGCAACTACTATTCCTCCTCCTCCCCCTCAGACTGCTTCCCCTCCTGCCCCTCCCACTAATACTACTACTTCTTCTCCTCCTCCCTGAGTACTACTTCTGCCCTTCCTCCTCCTCCTCCTCCTGCCCCTTCCCCTCCCCCTACTCTTCATTCATTTCCCTTGCTCGTTCTGTGGGGCATCTATCAGTACAGCATGTCATTCATTTAATCGTCGGTCACCACACTGCACCACAAGTCGAAATCTTGTATTTAAAAACACAACCATAACAAACACTGTTAAGAGTTACCATTAGCACCATTCACAGTTTATATTTTATTTTTACACCTCCATCACCCAATAATGAGAACACTAACATTCATAAACTAACCTACAATCGCTTTATTCATCCACAGGTGTCAGGGTCAAATGAAGAACAGAACAGTGATCACAGAAACCAATTGTGGGTGGGGGAACAAGCGGACAAGAATGTACAGATAGACCGTAGCACAAGAAAACAGGAGCTGCGGTGGGGTGAAGGAAGAAGGTCTCTGGGAGCGTAATAAAGTTTGGAGGTGAAAACGGGAGAGACCGTGAGGTCGCAGTGGGCAGCAGACCGATCTAAAATCCTGGAAAGAAGAGCACGAGACAACAGATACAGGGAAACAGTTCGACATGTGATAAGAGGCAGACCATTGAATGGGGGGGGGGGGGGGGGGGTTGTACAGCTTAAAGGTCCCCTGACAGGCAAAAAGTACTGAAATTTCATTTATATATGTCCTATAGGAGTTTTTCCTCGTGATTTCAGATCTGACAATGTTTTTTCACAATACTCGTTCTGTAAAATGTAAAATTAGAAAAACAAACCTCTTTGGGAACGCCCCTAAAAATTCTCCTGAAAGGGGCGTAACCCACATGACGTCAACTACAGGATGACGAAGGCTGCACGTAAATTACTCAGGTTGGTGGTCTACGTGATTCTATTGGCTTTGTGTGTGTTTCCACGTTTGATTGGTCGACTCAAACGCTTCGTTCATTTCTGCTTTGAAAAAAAATCGAACATTTGAAATTGAATAATGGATGGCATGGACTTTCATTTGTCTGGAAACGACAGTGAGTGCGAGAGAAATGAAGGATTTTGGGCTGAATCACATGGGGAATTGTCGGATAACGTAGTCATGGGAGGTGAAGTTCAGGCAGCTGGAAATTAAATACAGCCTTACCAGCTCAGGCCCGAAGCAGGACAAGTAGAGGAAAATGGCGATGAAATTCCCAGCGTCCATTATGATCGGGAGGACATCGAAGGAAGACTTGGCAATAACAACTGGTTAGACTAAATCCTATTCGTAATTCAAAAATGTAAATTCGACTTGCATACTGCTCGATATCAGAAATATTTTAGTGAGGTGACGTGAACAGCGCAGCGCAGCGGACATGTTGCTCTGTGGCGAATGAATCACAAACAAGGCCGGCGCGTGTCATCGGCCGGATCTCTCCGCGCATAAAACGAAGCAATCTCGCTGTCCGGATACGATGAAAACTTGTGTGCAGAACACACCTTGTGACACAATTGTCTCGAGTAGTCCGATAAATCTAACGTTCTGTTGCATTTTTATCTTGCCAAAACGAAGTTTTTGCAAGATATGTAAGTCAGCTTGTATGTTTTTATCTTGCCAAAACAAAGTTTTTGCAAGATATGTAAGTCAGCTTGTATGTTTTTATCTTGCCAAAACGAAGTTTTTGCAAGATATGCAAGTCAGCTTGTATGTTTTTTTTGTTTTTTTTTGTTTGTCTGTAATCACGTATAAAAAAATTCTGCAGAGCACAGTTATCATTGGAAATTTTTGTAACTTCGCATATCAGAGGCCTATGGAGGTCCCTTTCAGCGCATAAAATTTTGAAGGTCAAAGGTCAAGGTCACTTGTCGCAAATCAGGGGAGTCGACGAAACCCTTATTTTTTGAGTAATTTTGATCGGATCGTTTTCAAACTTCATGGGAATATAGTTCATGGTCTGGCGCTCAGCTTTTTTTTTTTTTTGTATACCTTGGTCGAGGCTCGTATGAGAGCTAACACACAACTCACAGCAAGGAGGCATGAGACAAGAGGGGCGGGAGTGGAAGGGACAAAACATTGGGGAACAGACACAGGTGAACTGTGGAAGGGAGAGGGATGGGGATGGGACGGGGAACATGGCGAGGGGAAGATGGACATTAAAGGGACTTTCAGGAAGGAAAGCAGGAGAATTGAAGGAAGTGGGCTTGGGTGGATTATCGGGGGTAGAAAAGATCGAGGATTTGGATGGGGGAAGATAAGAGGTGGTGGTGAACAGCTGTTTTGAAAGCCTGGAGGGAAGAATGGGAAAGAATAGAGTGAGGAAGTTTATTCCAAAGGCAGGAAAAAAGAGGAATGAAAGAGTGAAGATGAGCAGTGATTCGTGATTTTGGTAGTTTTACCAGAAGGGGGTTGTTGGCGGACCTTGAGCGCCCTGTGGAAATGTGGTTGGGACAAATCACAGAGAGAGCAGGGGGGCAAGGCTGGAGAGGAGTCGGTAGAAGACAGAAAGACCACCGACCAACCTGCGGTGATTGAGTGAGAGGCCCAAAGACTCAGCTTCATTGCGGGAGATGCCAATGATCTTAAAAGCCCTGGTTTCGACAGCGTGAAGTCGAGAAAGGTGGGAGGCAGGAGCACCAGCCCAGAGGGGAGAGCAGTACTCCATCAGGCTACGGACAAAAGCTTTGTAAGTGGTCAGGAGCTCAAGAGGGCCGAGGAAGGACTTTGCACGACGGAGGATTCCCAGTCGGCGACTGGCTTTTGAGGCAAGGTTGGAAATGTGACTTTCCCAGGAAAGGTCATGGCAGATAGTGAGACCCAGAAGCTTGAAAGAAAAGACTTCTTCCAGAGGATTGTTGAGAAAGTGGATGGGGGGGTTTTGTAAACGGTCCTTTCGAAGAGACATAGTGAGAGTGCGAGATTTGTCTGGATTGAAAGACATGTTCCACGTGTTGGACCAGTTTGTGATTTTATCCAGATCTGCAGTGAGCGAAGAAGCTGCTGCTTGCCGGTCTGAGGGATGACAGATGGTACGGCAGAGGGTGGAGTCATCGGCAAAGAGAAATAGAGGATTTTCCAGAGAGTCCGAGAGATCATTGATGAAAACCAGAAAAAGAACAGGGCCCAGAACGCTACCTTGAGGAACTCCAGCCTGCACAGGAAGAGGGGATGAAAGAACTCCATTTAGGGCCACACGTTGACTGCGACAGGAGAGGAAGTCTGCGAGCCATGAGTGGAGATGGCCTTGAATACCATGGGAAGAGAGTTTGGTGAGTAGGGCAGGGTGCCAGACTGTGTCAAAAGCACGTGATATGTCCAGGGATACGGCTCGGATTTCCTGTCTGGCATTGAGGACCTCCATCCATTGATGGGAGAGCAGTAGCAGCATATCTAGGGTAGAGTGACCTGGTCTGAAACCAAATTGATGATTGGAAATCAAGCCATTGGAGAAGAGGAAGGATTTCATGTCTGAAGCGATGATGGATTCCATAACCTTGCTGATGATTGGGAGAAGGCTGATTGGTCTATAGTTACAGGGATCTGTTTTTGCACCTTTTTTATGCAGGGCAGTGATGTTAGCAGATTTCCAGGCAGATGGCAGATGACCTTGGGAAAATGAGAGGGTGAATAGAACAGAGAGAGGGTGAGCAAGAGCAGAAGAGCAGGCTTTGAGGACACGTGGGCTGATGCCGTCTGGACCGGTTGCAGAATCTGACTCGAGGTTTGAAAGCAAGCTCTCCACCTTGTCAGGAGAAAAGGATACAGAGTCCAGGGACAGTTGGGTGCGACTGGGTAAAGTGGGTAGAGATAGTGATGGGTTTGGGACACAAGATTTAGCTGCAAACACCGAGTTTAGACATTCAGCTTTATCACGTGTGGAATCAGCAGTGCGGCCATTTGAGGTAAGGGAGGGGATGGAGGGGGAACATACACCAGAAGCTGATTAATTTTTCGTGGCGATTGGCCTTGACCTTCATGGTTAGCACCAAAGGTCAAACATATTTGACCCCAAGGTCAAATTTTCAAGTTTTAGGAACCATATCGTGGAGTACCTCAAATTGAACACCTCGATGAGTGCTTTCTCGATATGTCAACCTTGAGACATTATGACGTCATTTGGTGACGTTATGAGGCAAACGCATATTTTTCATGGTTACTCTGTAGAACGATTCTCATCGGAATCTCTCGTAGGCAGATATTCCTCAAGGAGTCGCTCCTGGTGGATAGCAGCTCTGTTCACCTCAGTGTGACCTGAAAGAAGTCACACGTGGTCACCTTTTGGCAAGATACGGGTCACCCTGCGGGTGACATTGGTTTGTTATTTATTATATTCCTACTGTCGTCATGTAGCACCAGTAGAAAACAATGAAAAAAAGAGAATAATAAATAAAAGCTACAGCACGTCAGATTTATCGGCCTAGTCGGATGAACGACGGATTTATCCGACGAGTCGGACGGACGACCGGTTTATCGGCCTAGTCGGATGGACGACGGATTTATCGGACTAGTCTAGACCAGTGTTTCTCAACCTGGGTTCCCCGGAACCATAGGGTTCCGCAAGAGGTCGCTTGGGGTTCCGCGAGAAACAGTAATAAATAAGCTAATGTATTTTTGAGTAGTTTTTGTTTGATTCAATATTCGTAATTTTACTATACACGTACGGCATATTGTTGGAAACTCCTTGGTTATTATAATAGAGGCTTCAACCTCTCATATTATAACAACCATAGGGAATGTATTTAACGATGTCTATATGGCGCCAGTGTGAAACCGCCCTCACTGGTTAGTGGACGTCCTGTACGCGGCCGATTCGTGTATCATCGAGTGAGTGACTCAAGTACGGGACGCATGCACGGTGTCCATCTATCTTCTCTGTGCTTCCTAGCGCGAAGTCTCTCTCAAGGTTAGTTCTTCTGTTTACCTTTATTGCTTCAGCTTTAAGTTTTGTTTATCAAGTTACATGAGGTGTGTTTTTTTTTTAATTTAAAAAAGTTGTTTTTTTTGTGAATTAAAACCTCGGCGTGAGGTCTCATAAACGAGTGGTATGTTTTTTTTTTTTCATTGCCAATAAATTTGACAAAAAGGGGGTCATTTTTTCCTTAAACCAGGTATCCGAAAAAAATATATTATATTTACCACGTGAACTACGATAAAAATATAAAAGAGCTAGATATTAATAATGGTATATAATAATTTTTATGCAGGGGTTCCCTGAGACATGAAAACGATTTCAAGGGTTCCACAAGGGTAAAAAGGTTGAGAAACGCTGGTCTAGACTCTAGAGATCTTGAGTCAATCCACTCTGTGAGAGTTTCTGTATGTGACGTCACGCTGCGATTCGCTGAAGTCAACTTTTTTTAGGGGCGGAGCATAGCAAGTTGTGAAAAGCACAATAAATGATCGAAATATTGCTCCAATTATCCCATTTTTGATTAAAAAAGAAAAACATGGGTGATTTCTTCACTAGGAAGGTCTAATTAATATATAAATAACCAGAAAGTTTTGCATGTCAGGGGACCTTTAAACGTAGGAAAGGCAGCAAGGTCGGGTTTTCTGAAAAAAAACATGTGGGAGATGGGGAGGGCAGGTGGGGGCAGGGAAGAGGGGGAGAAACTACACGATCACTGAATTGCCGACAGCGAGTTGACATTTTGATCACAATATCAACCGTATGGTTGGCAGCTCCAACTTGTTGTGTGTTTGTTCCTGATTTACCAAACATAGCCGATATCATTAACCTTACAACATGGTAAACAAAAAACATCTCACAACCACAACAATGGCATCCATTCACAGGTTATGCTTTTGGAGGAGCTGGGAAAGAGAAAAAGATTTATCAGCTGCATGAAAAATAGATAAATACTCGTCCATGTGGTTGGTACGCACGAGCCAGACTTCCTGCAAGAGAGGTGAGAAAGAGGACATCACTCCATGCCACTCACCAGAGAGGTGCGCCCTCTGCGGAGACGATACACCCATGGAGGTGGCTCCACCAAAGGGGGCCATGTTTGAGCTGAAGTTGAAGTCGGGAATGGTGGTCGCAGAACGCTGTCCTACGAGTGACTGCTGAACCGTGGGATCAGGCCCGTAGCGGTTCCCGCCGGAGGTGCCCCCAACAGACCCCTGGCCCAGGACCCCTGCCCGTTCATCGTTCTGGTACTTCAATGCAGGAGAATCCTTCTGCTTGCTCTTCACACAACCCATCAGGGATTCTGCACAAACCGAAGCAAATTATCGTTCAAGTCAAAAATGGACACGGTCACCACTTACGCGTTCCAAATATCAGAGGTTCGACCTCATTGGCAAAATAAGGAGCACCTGCTCAATTTTTACATTGTTTTGCGGGTTATGGACAGACACGCATTTTGAATGCAGAAAACCTTCTCTCTGGCAAAGTAAAGGCCATCCAAGACTAAAGTTTCGTCGATCTGCTCTAAACCGTGTGAACACAATCATGATGTGACGAGCAAATCTAACGCTCCCAACCAGTGGGTCAGATGGAGACGACCGAGATGACCAATCGGCTCCATTCACATTTGGAGACGCACACGAGCCCCATCAAAACAGTCGGTGATAAGAAACAAGACCGTTTAATTTGACACCGAAGGAAAAACAGAAACCATGAGAAGAAGGCAAGAATGCTTACAAAGATGACTGTAGCCAAAAAAATGAGGCATTCGCTTCCATCAGAGGAACCCATGCAAATGGACACCAATCGGGAGGGTGTTTGCAATCAATTTTATTCCTGCGTTTCATAACAACATGGATTTTACATCATCTTCGAGAGTGCATTATCGGTGTCTAGGGTTCTTCGTACTTTTGAAACCGGTGAAGGGCGAATAACGGACACGGCGACGGAGTCGTCAGTCATGGCGCTGAACATTTGTTTGACGTCGTGTTCCCGTCACCAATTTCAAGCATGGCTGCAACTCTCCAATTTTTATGCATCATTTGTAAATGAGAAGTTGACGTCTTGATAATAATATAATTGATATATAATGGAGGGAAAGTATGCTGGGTGTGCGCTGCGGCTCGCCACGTCGCCACAGGGCGAATCCCCCTTACCTGTGGCTAATATTTTAAACCACCCATTAGTCACTGTGGCTAATCCATGTTTTAGTGAGTTTTTTTTTTTTACCAGTTTTAGACGAATTTTGGGTGATTTTAGCACGGAATTCAACCTTCGTTGAGACGGCCAAGACAGCCACCATTTTGTATGTTTTGATTACGGGAATCACGCGTGATTTCGTACAAGCTTATATATACTAACGTTAGTAGTTTTAAACTACTTTCTAGAAAAAAAAAAAAAAAAAAAAAATCGACCGAAATTACGCATGATTCCCATGATTCTCGTCTCAAAAATTTTATTTTTATTTTTTTGAAAAAAATTTTTCCCCCCCCCCGGAATGATTCGGCGCTACTCAGCACGATATGCTTCGTTGGGTCAGTGGTTGCCAGGTGAGTTTTGACACAATCAGTAGTAGTACCTGTAGTAGGACGAGTTTGCTTGGATGAGAGAGTTTGTTTGGATGGATGAGTGAAGTTGATGGGTGAGATTGGTTTTATGAGAGAGTTTGATGTGTGACTTTGGTTGGAAGTGTGAGTTTGATGTGTGAGATTGGGTGGATGAGTGAAGTTGTTGAGTGAGATTGGTTGGATGAGTGAGCTTGACTGGCATGAGGTTGGTCCAATCCTGGTCCACAACCACCCCCATCCCCCATTTCCACCTACTAAAGGCACTACGACCATACACATACACACACACACACACACACACACACACACACACACACACACACACACACACACACACACACACACACACACACACACACACACACACACACACACACACACACACACAATCACCACCTCCTCTGATGGTCGTTCATTCAACCAATCTCACACGTCAAACTCACTCATCCAACCAATCTGAACAATCCAACCTCACATATCAAACTCACACATCCACCTTAAAATTAACTTATTATTTCATATTGCTAAAAAAAAAAACTTTTGAATAAAATATGTGGCTATTTCCTTTCTCCTGTGGCTATCATTCTAAACCTGGATTAGCCACAGTGGCTATTTCCTTTTGAAAGCCAGAGCACACCCAGGTATGGATGCTGTACGTTTCACCTACTCCTTCGAGAGGACTTGACCAAGGAAACGAAACTCTCAGCGATTACTCGGGACACCCTGAAGGTGCGTTTCCTGAAGTTTTGTTTGATTCCGTCAAGTTTTGAAGATTTTTTTGCTTTTGCTCATCTCAGCATTTTCTTCCTTTGGGTTGGGAGGTATTTGGGGGTGGGGTGGGGGTGGAGAGGGGGGCAGGTGGATTCGAATAATCCAAGCTATATGACCATGATGTACAATAAGCAGTGCACTACAGTACATGTTTATGCTTCATGTAAGCAACCTTGGTTATAGGAACAAAATAATGATGACAGTAGCTGGGTTGCTTGCGCAAAAGGCTTCCAGATTAAACCTGAGTTGCACTTTTTCCGAAGGATAAACGGGCGTCACAAATCATGATGTCACTTATGAAGTGTTCAAGATGAAGCTTAAAACAGTCATGAATCACGAAGATCAAGGATTAACACCAGGGCACTTATAAAGAATCATGTTCACCTGAAGGGTGGTAGGATAGCCGATGGGTACGCACACCACCTCCTGAGCTATACAACCTGGGCTTGAATCCCGACACGGCTACAAACCATCATCCTGGTACTTCGCAGGCAGGGCTGCCCCTCGGATGCACATTAAATCGGGTGTCATGTCTGTCGGCATGAGTTTGTGGATGCTCAAGATCCCAAGGTGTCCTTCACAAAGTGGAGGAGAGTCATCACCAACACCCTGAATAAATTACCAATTCCTGTTCTAACCTACAGGGAACACAGCAATTTGCTGCAGAAATGACGAACAGCTACGTGCAGTACCCGAACGGAATGGAACGCAACGCAACGTGCCCAAGGCACAGGCCGAGGAAATAAATTCTTCACTGACAATCCGGTTCCTGTACACTGGGCGACGTGCAACTAAACACGTTATACAAGTTAATGGCCAGCCCCATCAGCAGTGCCTTCATTACCAACCAGCTGAACTCCCACCAGAATTGCCCGGGGAAATTCAATGAAATATGTATTTAAATAGTTCCTGCACGACAATCGCAAAACACATAATTACTCGATCAATCCAAGGAAAAACCCAGGCAGTGTACAAGCAACACTCACTGAAGGCCTGAACAAGGAGGTGTTATAATAAACCAGCACAAAGCAATCTTCTTGACAACAAGCACACATCTAAACACGATAAATTAAATTTGAGTTGCTGACGACAAATCACGACAACCACCACAGACGATCTTCACAATATACACGACACGATTTCAACAACGATTTCAACCATGTACAAAGACAATATAAGCTTCCGGCAGTCTCACTATAAAAGAAAAGCCTTCGGTATGAGCGGTGATTAAACATACACAGGTCAAAAAGGAAAATGATTTTTAAAAAAACAACATCAATTATCCCAGCAACAACTACGACGGCACACGGTAGAATGCATACCTCCGTCAGGCCGAACAGTTTATGTTTTGTATCCCACCGATAGGCCGGATCTGGATCCGGACCTCCAAAATCTAACAAGCTTGTTCTTTTCATCTCACCAACTCATCCACCAAGTTTTGTCACAATCCTTCCCCAACTTTTTGAGATATCGTTTTTGGCCCCGATCACTCCATGGTGAAGAATCACTTGAAAAAAATTCGAGTATCCGGAAACAGATAGTCACCAAAAATCTCATCATTTCATCCTCGTCGCACAAACAAGCTGTCCACCAAGTTTTGTCCGAACACGTCCATAAGAGAGAGAGACAGAAAGACAGACGGATGAGGGGTGAAAACATCAACTCCGTCCCACCTTCAGTGGTGGAGGAAGCAATAGACGCGTGGCCACGATGGCTTTGAAGCCTGAATAATTAATTAATTAATGGATAACTCAAAAGAAGCATGTGACATGACGTTGTTGGAACAACGAGATTAATATGCATGAACCTGCCTGTTAATGTTCTTGGCTCTCGACTCATGATGTGAGTGAACCAAGGAACAAATCTCTCAAACCACCTTTATCCATAGTCTACTAGTTTTTTGTTGTTTTTTTTTTAATACAAAGTTGAAGCTCGTGAAAGAGCTCAAACAATGAACGGATCAGGATGCAACAGGACAAAAGCAACAGTAGCAAGAGGGGGGGGGGGGGAAACAGCAGAGTTGAGAGACAAAATATTGGGTGACTTGACAAACAATGGGTGTGGGAAGGAATGAGGGGTAGGGGAAGATGCGAGATAGATATGCAAAAAAAACATATGTGTACAAGGGTGTACAAGATGGATAGAGAAAACTCTAGGGAAGGAAAAACTGAAAATTTGGAAGGAGGTGGGCTTCAAGGTGAGGGAGGAGGCATGGACGGTGGTCGAAAAGACCATGGATTTGGATTGGGGATTATATGAGATGGCGGTGAACAGCCGTCTTGAAGACTTGGAGGGATGACCTGAGATTGAAGAGAATGTGGGAGTTGGTTCTACAGGTGGGAGAAAGAGGAGCGAACAAGTGGAGGTGAACAGTGATCCGGGATTTAGATAGTTCAACCGGAAGGGGGTTGACGGCAGACCTTGTGCACCCCGCAGTAACCTGGGTGGACAAAGCACCGAAAGAGCAGAGGGTGCAAGACCAGAAAGGAAAGGCGACCTGTCGGCGATGGGGAAGTGATAGGCACATAGACGTGGCTTCAGCGCTCAGCTTTGAACGCTTCATCCAATATTGCAATCAGTGATGATTAACGCGTTTTATGCATCTTTTCAAGTACATTAAACATTGCCACGGACAGACCGTATTTGAAAAGGCAAAAGGCTATTCCAAGACTCGTTACACGCATGCTGAAGACTTCTGTGTAGGGATGGGGATGGGGTCTCTGCCTCTCTGTAGAACCGGTAGTGAACGGCCAGCAAGAAGCAATAAAATTCTCAAGTCGCGGAATACTCACTGCATTCCCGGCACTATATTTAAAAAGTCATTCTGGATGTGGGCCCTTCAGCAACACTACCTGGGCCTTCGCCAGGAACTGCTTCCTGCAAAACAGTTCACAACAAGCACCGGCTTGGAATCGGTTCAACTGTAAGTTCGACCCGCACGGTTCAAAGGGACATGCCCGGTGGAGATTTTGAAGCCGGTACGAAGCAACAAGGTCTAAGAACGATGGGTACTGCCAATAAGCCTTCTGGCTATCAAAGTGCGAGGAGCGTCGTCATCATGGAAGTCTGCCCAAGCTGCAGTCGCGCCAGCCTCGTTACAAATCGAGAAACGTGTCCCAACAAAGATCACGGTACCGAGCACAGTTCTCAGAACGTACAATGCACCCTGTCCATGCATCCGTGCACATTGGTCGCTTAATCTCCTGCATTACAAGACAAGACATGCTGCTCACGAGTGGGGGAGGCCCACTGCCAAGAAGTGGTAGAAGTGGTCTCGGGGTTATTCAATGAATGCGGCGGACAATGAAAAGACACAGCTCGACAGAAACAACCGAGCAAACTACTTCCGAAGCAACGAGCAGTTTAGACTCAAATCCACTCGGGCAGAACGAAGGCAGCTTCCCGGCCAACCTACGAGCTCAACTACCGGCAGCGTCATTGCTCGCCGTTGTTTGGAAATATAAGTAACGAAAGATAGTGAGCCCAAACAAAGCATCAGCCCTGCTCCTCCAATGAAATCAGAATGCCAAGCATCTGTTTATGATCAATGGTGGGACAGATATAATTAAAACATTCATAATTATTCTCAAAACACAAGCCATCCACGGGAACACTGCAGAAAATGCTCACACTGTGAAAAGCATTTAAAAATCTCAAGTCGGGTTCCTCACCTCTGAATTATCGGCCACACCCGCTGGTGTGGTTCTGAAAAGTGTGGTTCGGATGATTTGCCTCGTGGCGTCTTTCTCAAGCGAGTTTGGGGCGATGTTGGGATCACAGAGTGCACGAGTACAAACGGCCTTTTCACCCGTCGAGCAGGACGCGTGGTGTGCAAGCTTGAAATACCGCACGCGGATTGGGCTCGTGGGGTAATCCTTGCAAGGAAATTCATACACACATGGCGACATTGCAAGTCACGAGCTCACAATGGGGAATATCCACACACGCTGAAGGAATGTGCAACAGGAGAAGTCGGTAATGCAGCTTAACAGAATGTGACGACTGAAAAGACAACCACCAGCACCACACTCAATTCCATCTTGTTGTGAGGTCTGCGGAGGAGGTAGATTGGTAAAAGTCTTCCACGAGGTGGCTGGCCAGGCCTGGCATTCTCCTGTAAAGGTGAAAGGAACTTGCAATTTGTTCAGGGTGCCGGCGATAACTCGCCCACTTTTTGCAAAAGACACCGCAGGACCATTAAGATCCACAGACTAATACCAGCAGAAGGGACAACGAGATTAATATGCATCCGGGGGACGATAAACTTTGTAATGCAACGCCCTGCATGTGAAGCTCGGTCGGGAATAGAATCCCGACTAGAGAGCTCAGAGGCAAGTCCGTACCTCTGCACAGTGCACAGCCCCTTCGGGTGACGACGACGACGACGACGACGATGGCGACGGCAGCCGCCGCGTTGCGGAGCTCACTAAGGGTGTCTATGAAAAGTGTTCGATTACCCATCACCGCCCCCAAAAGCTTGGCCATGCTGTGGAGCTCAGCACGAATATCTGTGAAAAATGCGACACATTACACGTGGCTGCTCCCGAAAGCTAGCTCGTGCTGTGGAGGTGATGGTGACGACATACCCCAACCTGTTAATGAATCGTTCAAACCTCTTGGACTTCATAACATTTGTCATCATATACTTGTGTTCATTCTTATCAAGTTGAACCTTCACTTTGCAATGGCAGAGCACATTTATCAATACATTCTCAATTGCCCGGTGTTTCAACAACAGCCGTGAAAATTGCATCAATGTTTCTATCGATTAATTTCACAAACAGAATAATTTCCGGTGGAGAACGACGTGTACCATTTTTAAAATACGTGAAGATATTGCTTTCCATAGCACAACTTCTCGTGGATTTGGGGGGCGGGGGGGGCATGTATGCAAGAATAGGAAATAAAGACAATAAGAAATGACCTTTCATGCCAAACCTTATAAAAAGCAAGTCATTTAAATACAACACTAAAGAGTGATGTATGTATATATACATATATATATATATATATATATATATATATATATATATATATATATATATATATATATATATATATATATATATATATATATATATATATACATACATACATATATATTACACGCACGCACACACGCACGCACGCACACACGAAAGGGAATCGGACACGGAAACAAAGCAATAAACCAGAATGGCACTCAGTGGAGAACAAACCTCCACCAGGCTGAACAGTTTATGTTTTGGACACCAGATAGGCTGGATCTGCATCCAGACCTAAACCAAACTCCAATCCCCTTGTTCTCGTCACCGAACCATCTCATCCACCTAGTTTTGTCATCATTCGGCCATACCTTTTTTGAGATATCATGCCATATATCCTTTTTGGCCCAATCACGTAATGGTGAAGAACCACTTAAAAAAATAAATAAATAAATAAATTTCTCGGATCTGTATGTTCAAGAAAAATCAAATCAATTCGTCCTGGTCACTCACTCAACCTGTCCACCAATTTTATTTTATTTTTGTACACATTGTCGATGCTCGTATGAGAGCTAACACACAATGCACAACAGGGGGGGGGAGGGGGCAGGAGAGGGAAGGACAAAACAGTGCGGAACAGAGACATTAGATCTGGAAGTGAGAGGGATGGGGCGGGGAACACAGGGTATACAAGATGGACACGACAGGGAACTTTCGGGAAGGAAAGCAGGCAATTTGAATTAGGTGGGTTTGGGAAGGATTGGTGGGCTAAGAAAAGATCGAGGTTTTGGATGGGGGAAGATAAGAGGTGGTGGTGAACAGCTGTTTTGAAGGCCTGGAGGGAAGAATGGGATTGAAGAGAGTGAGGGAGTTTATTCCAAAGGCGGAAAAAAAGAGGAATGAAAGAGTGAAGGTGAACAGTGATTTGTGATTTTGGTAGTTTTACCAGAAGGGGGTTGTTGGCGGACCTTGAGCGCCTTGCGGAAATATGGTGGGGACAAATCGCAGACAGAGCAGGGAGGGAGGGGGGCGAGACCAGAGAGGAGACGGTAGAAGACAAAGACCACCGACGTGCCTGCGGTGAGCGAGTGAGAGGCCCAAAGACTCAGCCTCATCGCAGGAGATACGAATGATCCAAAATTCCTTGGTTTCCACAGAGTGAGGCCAAGAAAGGTGAGAGGCAGGAGCACCAGCACAGAGTGGAGAGCAGTACTCCATCAGGCTGGGGACGAAAGCTTTGTGTGTGGTCAGAGGCTCAGGTGGGTCGAGTAAGGACTTTGCACGATGGATGTTGCCCAGTCGGCGACTGGCTTTGGAGGCCAGCTTGGAAATGTGGCTTTCCCAGGAGAGATCATGGCAGATAGTGCGACCCAGAAGCTTGAATGAAACGACTTCAAGAGGATTGTTGAGAAAGTAGATGGGGGGGTTCTCCGACTCTGAAGTTTTGTCCCAACCCATGTCCCCACCCATTTTTGAGATGTCGCGCAATGTATCGTTTTTGGCCCTATCGCTCAATGATGAAGGATCATTGAAAATTATAATACTGTATCCGTTTCCATATTTTCCCCAAAATCTAATCAATTCGTCCTTGCCACACACCCAACCTGTCCAATAAACTTTGTCCAAATCCATTCTTAACATTTTGAGCTATCCTGCTCACAGCCAAACAGGGGTGAAAACAGACAAACCTCCGCTACCCTTTTGGTAGCGGAGGTAGCAAGGATAAATGACAAGTGTATTGTTTGTATTATCTGGAACACGCAGCATGGATGAGCTATCGGGAGCAGCCATTGATAATCTGTACCATTTTCATCAATATTCGTAGTGAGCTCCACAGCACGGACAAGCTTTTCTGAAGAGAAGAGAGAGGAGATGGAGAGGAAGGAGAAGAGAGAGAGGAGATGGAGAGGAAGGAGAAGAGAGAGAGGAGATGGAGAGGAAGGAGAAGAGAGAGAGGAGATGGAGAGGAAGGAGAAGAGAGAGAGAGAGAGAGGAGATGGAGAGGAAGGAGAAGAGAGAGAGAGAGGAGATGGAGAGGAAGGAGAAGAGAGAGAGGGGAGATGGAGAGGAAGGAGAAGAGAGAGAGGGGAGATGGAGAGGAAGGAGAAGAGAGAGAGGGGAGAGGGAGAGGAAGGAGAAGAGAAGAGAGAGAGGGGAGATGGAGAGGAAGGAGAAGAGAGAGAGGGGAGATGGAGAGGAAGGAGAAGAGAGAGAGGGGAGATGGAGAGGAAGGAGAAGAGAGAGAGGAGTTGGATGGGAAGGAGAAGAGAGAGAGGAGATGGAGGGGAGGGAGAAGAGAGAGAGGGGAGATGGAGAGGAAGGAGAAGAGAGAGAGGAGATGGAGGGGAAGGAGAAGAGAGAGAGGAGATGGAGGGGAAGGAGAAGAGAGAGAGGAGATGGAGGGGAAGGAGAAGAGAGAGAGGAGATGGAGGGGAAGGAGAAGAGAAGAGATGGAGGGGAAAGAGAAGAGAAGAGAAGAGAAGAGAAGAGAAGAGAAGAGAAGAGAAGAGAAGAGAAGAGAAGAGAAGAGAAGAGAAGAGAAGAGAAGAGAAGAGAAGAGAAGAGAGAGAGAGAGGAAGGAGAAGAGAGAGAGAGAGAGGAAGGAGAAGAGAGAGAGAGAGAGGAGAGGAGAGAGAGAGAGAGAGAGGAGAAAGAGAGAGAGAGAGAGGAAGGAGAAGAGAGAGAGAGAGAGGAAGGAGAAGAGAGAGAGAGAGAGAGGAAGGAGAAGAGAGAGAGATGGAGAGGAAGGAGAAGAGAGAGAGAGAGAGAGGAAGGAGAAGAGAGAGAGAGAGAGGAAGGAGAAGAGAGAGAGAGAGGAAGGAGAAGAGAGAGAGAGAGGAAGGAGAAGAGAGAGAGAGAGGAAGGAGAAGAGAGAGAGAGAGGAAGGAGAAGAGAGAGAGAGAGAGAGGAAGGAGAAGAGAGATAGAGAGGAAGGAGAAGAGAGAGAGAGGAAGGAGAAGAGAGAGAGAGAAAGAGAGAGAGAGAAAGAGAGAAAGAGAGAAAGAGAGAGAGAGAGAGAGAGAGAGAGAGAGAGAGAGAGAGAGAGAGAGAGAGAGAGAGAGGAGAGAGAGAGAGAGAGAGAGGAAGGAGAAGAGAGAGAGAGAGAGAGAGAGAGAGAGAGAGAGAGAGAGAGAGAGAGAGAGAGAGAGAGAGAGAGAGAGAGAGGAAGGAGAAGAGAGAGAGAGAGGAAGGAGAAGAGAGAGAGAGAGAGAGGAAGGAGAGAGAGAGAGAGAGAGAGAGGAAGGAGAAGAGAGAGAGAGAGAGAGGAAGGAGAAGAGAGAGAGAGAGAGGAAGGAGAAGAGAGATGGAGAGGAAGGAGAAGAGAGAGAGAGAGGAAGGAGAAGAGAGAGAGAGAGGAAGGAGAAGAGAGAGAGAGAGGAAGGAGAAGAGAGAGAGAGAGGAAGGAGAAGAGAGAGAGAGAGGAAGGAGAAGAGAGAGAGAGAGGAAGGAGAAGAGAGAGAGAGAGGAAGGAGAAGAGAGAGAGAGAGGAAGGAGAAGAGAGAGAGAGAGGAAGGAGAAGAGAGAGAGAGAGGAAGGAGAAGAGAGAGAGAGAGGAAGGAGAAGAGAGAGAGAGAGGAAGGAGAAGAGAGAGAGAGAGGAAGGAGAAGAGAGAGAGAGAGGAAGGAGAAGAGAGAGAGAGAGGAAGGAGAAGAGAGAGAGAGAGGAAGGAGAAGAGAGAGAGAGAGGAAGGAGAAGAGAGAGAGAGAGAGAAGGAGAAGAGAGAGAGAGAGGAAGGAGAAGAGAGATGGAGAGGAAGGAGAAGAGAGATGGAGAGGAAGGAGAAGAGAGAGAGAGGAAGGAGAAGAGAGAGAGAGAGGAAGGAGAAGAGAGAGAGAGAGAGGAAGGAGAAGAGAGAGAGAGAGGAAGGAGAAGAGAGAGAGAGAGGAAGGAGAAGAGAGAGAGAGAGAGGAAGGAGAAGAGAGAGAGAGAGGAAGGAGAAGAGAGAGAGAGAGGAAGGAGAAGAGAGAGAGAGAGGAAGGAGAAGAGAGAGAGAGAGGAAGGAGAAGAGAGAGAGAGGAAGGAGAAGAGAGAGAGGAGAGGAGAGAGAGAGAGAGAGAGAGGAAGAGAGGGAGAGAGGGAGAGAGGGAGAGAGGGAGAGAGGGAGAGAGGGAGAGAGGGAGAGAGGGAGAGAGAGAGAGAGAGAGAGAGGGAGAGAGGGAGAGAGGGAGAGAGGGAGAGAGGGAGAGAGGGAGAGAGAGGGAGAGAGAGGGAGAGAGAGGGAGAGAGAGGGAGAGAGATGGAGAGAGAGGGAGAGAGACAGAGACAGAGAGAGAGGAGATGGAGAGGAAGGAGAAGAGAGAGAGAGGAGATGGAGAGGAAGGAGAAGAGAGAGAGAGAGAGGAGATGGAGAGGAAGGAGAAAAAAGTCATTCCGTGTCATTTCAGCCGGGGGTTGCGGTGACCACTTAGATTTTTCTGAAAAAATTCTCAAAGCTTCCTTAACATATATCACGAAGGTTTGCCAAGTTTTAGCTCAAAATTCCAAGTAGTGTCCAAGATATGGCCCAACAAACACCCTCGGGGTGTTTCAATTCTGGCAGTCGTGAGTTGCACATTTGTATCTGAAGCATTTTTGGAGGGCTCTAAATTCCAGAGTTTTACAAACAGAGTTCTAAAAATTCACACAAATGGTGACTATTCGTGAGCCTTGCAGAATCTGACATCAAAAATGTTCTACTTAAAATACTTTTTAAGACAAGTACTCTCAAAAGTAGTGATTTGTAACATGCAGTCAAAAAAAATTGAGTTTTCAAATTGCTGCCAACAGTCAGTTTATTCATCATGAAAAATTTTGTTGCCCGATTTACATAATCTAGTAACTGGATCATTTACACAAGAATACTGAAACCTGTTGGAGCAAAATCTTGGGTGCTATAGGTGTCTGAACTTTGCTCCAGACTTAACGACACTGAAATTTACCCCGGTTTTACCCCATGTTCACCATGTTGACAGTTACACAGCTCTTTTAAATTTTTTCACTTAAAGACACATACATAGGCAAACTCTGGTAGAAAATTCAAGAGTTGTTCTCAATCCCTTCTATTTTTAAAAAGGCCTACTATTTAAAAAAAAAAAACATGTTCCATAAAAAGATGTAGAATAAAAGCAATAGGTGTGCTTTTGAAGTGGAAGCCATGTCAAACATTCATAAGTTGGCACCACAATGATCAAATTATTGTGTTTTTTGGTCAGAACAAGTATGTGGTTACCTTAATTTGGCTAACATTTAAAAAAAAGGATATTTTAGTTTAAGGCTGCCAACAATCTCAACTACAAATTAAGACACATTATATTATGTGATCATAATAATCACCATTATAAATATTCATTTGCATATCAAATTGTTTATATACTTAATGTACATTGTACGGAAGTCTACATCCATTTGTAAATGTAGGTACAATATCTGATTCAACTTTTTTTCATAATTTCATATCAAATTGTTTGGACAAATGTACTTGGATCCATTGTACAAAGTGAACAGTGATTAGTTTTATAATTGCCAGGATATAATAAAATGCAACAATGAGCATTGGCATTTACTACAGGGCTGTGTATTAGGTTAAAGCCTTAATAAGACAGAGTTGTGCTTCATGCCAAACTTTGGAAATGATTTTGGTACACTTCTTTAAGCTTTACGAAACTGATTAATATATTGTTAGATTCCACTCAAGTCATACTTCCTTACAATATCTTTATTTTTTCAATATGTTTTTTAGTAAAACTTTATTTTAAAAAAAATAACTTTTGGGACTGCAGAATCATTAGAAATTGATGCATTTTTTGTAAATTACTTCAACACTTCAAACCCCACATTTATGATATTTTGCATGAATATAAAGGTTTACACAAGTATTTACTTGGGATAAATTTGATGTTTATGTGCAAATTTAATTCTATGATATGAGATTAATAATGTTATAAAAGAAACAGATTTAAGACTGTAGACCAATTTGACCAAGCAGAGTTTGGTTCAAAGGTGTGAATGATCAGAATCCACCCCCTGGGTAGCTCCTGTTTATTTAAGAGCTGAATTTAGAAACCTGGTAAGAGTGAGGATTAACCAGTCTATTGAACCTGTGCCACATGTATATTGAGCTTAAGTCAGAGCTTTGTCATATCTATAGTGTGTGGTCAGCACAAGCACCATATCCGCAGAAGCACTGGTGCCTTGTAGTGTTGGGGCTGCTTTAAATTCTGATCATTGTCACCGATTAACTCACTGTAACAAAACTGGATATATTAGAATAAAAAATCTGTCAGAAAATGATAAGAAGCTGTCAGAGTGGAGGTGTGGAGAAAAAAAAAGAAAAAAAAAAGAAAAAAAAAAAACTTTACGAATGAAGATAATAATATTTGCTGTCATCATGAGAAACTCTACATTTCTAGCTATGTGCGGCTGCAAAAGAATTGTTCTGATCCATTGAAAGTACACAAGAAGAAGTTGGACAGGAAGTACGACAATTTAATTATCAAAATAATGCTTAAAAGTACCATTGTAAAGTAAATGATTTCACCCTGTTAAAGACTATAAAGGTACATGTTTAATCTTCTACAAATGTGATACATGCAAGTAATAGAAAAGTGAATTCTTGACATGGCTTCCACTTCAAAAGCACACCTATTGATTTTATTCTACACCTTTCATCGAACATGTTTTTTTTTTTTTAAATAGTGGGCCTTTATAAAAATCGTTTAAAAATAGAAGGGAGTGACAACAACTCTTGAATTTTCTGCCACAGTTTGCATATGTGTGTGTCTTTAAGTGACAAAAATTTAAAAGAGCTGTGTAACTGTCAACATGGTGAACACGGGGTAAAACCGGGGTAAATTTCAGTGTCGTTGAGTCTGGAGCAAAGTTCAGACACCTATCGCACCCAATATTTTGCTCCAAAAGGTTTCAGTTTTCTTGTTTCAAAAGGTTTCATCCGGTCACTAGATTATGTAAATCAGGCAACAAAATTCTTCATGATGAATAAACTGACTGTTGGCAGCAATTAAAAAATTCAAATTTTTTTGACTGCATGTTACAAATCACTACTTTTGAGAGTACTTATCTTAAAAAGTATTTGAAGTAGAACATTTGTGATGTCAGATTGTGAAAGCCTCACTAATAGACACCATTTGTGTGAATTTTCAGAACTCTGTTTGTGAAATTCTAGAATTTATAGCCCTCCAAAAATGCTTCAGATACAAATCTGCAACACACGACTGCCAGAATTGAAACACCCCTAGGGTGTTTGTAGGGTCATATCTTGGAATTTTGAGATATAACTTGGCAAACCTTCCTCATATATGTTAAGGTAGCTTTGAGAATTTTTTCAGGAAAATCTGAGGGGGTCACCACAGAATTTCATGGGGAAGGAGATCGAGAGAAAGAGAGAGAGAGAAGGAGAGAGAGAGAGAAGGAGAGAGAGAGAGATGGAGAGAGAGAGAGATGGAGAGAGAGAGAGATGGAGAGAGAGAGAGAAGGAGAGAGAGAGATGGAGAGATGGAGAGAGGCAGAGTAGAAAAGGCATTGCCGAACAGGGCACTTCCAAGCCTCATTCAAAAACATTTGCAAGACTAGCCAATTCGTTTGAGTATGCAGAACTTGGTGATTAATTTAATAATAAACCAATTCTCACGTAATTTGTGTCGACATCTTTTTAACATCATATGGAAGGACAATGTCCATATAGGAATATGCGCTGAACATTTTACCTTTTGTATTCCACTAAAGGGACGGATCTAGATCTGGACCCGAACCAAAATCGAATCAGTTTGTGACCGACCGAGCTCATCCATAACTTTTTGAGACAGTGCTATGCATCGTTTTTGGCCCCAATTCTCAATGGTGAAGAATCACTTTAGAAATTATTGTATCTTCACCAAAATCTAATCATGCGTTCTTGTCTCACACTAAACCTGACCTCGAAAATTTTGTCTGAATCTGTCAACGTTTTGAGATATCCTGCTCACAGAGAGACAGACAGACAGAAATGAAACATTTAACCTCCATCCACATTCGGCAGTGGAGGTAATGAACCACTTTTATCAAAAATATGGTAAATGAGATGAAAATAGATGGTGTACAAAGATACTCAGAACATATTAAAAACTTTTCAAAAAACACTCTATACCTCCACCAACGAAGGTAAAGGAGGTTATGTTTTCACCCCTTTCCTGTGTGTTTGTCTGTCTGTCTGTGTGCAGGATATCTCAAGTTTAGGATGGATTCGGATGAAACTTGGTGGACAGGTTGGGAGGGGGGGGGGAGGGTTTGACAACGACGAATCGATTTGATTTTGGTGAAGATCCACATCCGGATCCGCCTACTATAATTTTTCTTAAGTGATTCTTCACCATTGAGAGATCGGGCAAAACCGATATATTGCACGATATCTCAAAAAGTTGTTGACTGGTTCGAACGAAACTTGGTGGACATGTTGAGTGTGTGACGAGGAAGAATTGATTCGATTTTGGTTAAGATCTGAATCTGGATACGAGAATCATTTGATATTTAAAGTGATTCTTCACCATTGAGAGATAGGGCCTTCACCATTGAGAGATCAGGCATTACGTGGTGGAGGTATGCGCTCCACAGAGTGCCCCTCTCGTTCAGAATGGGTTTTATGAATGCATTACAAAAATGTCAAACGAACAGAAGAAACCCCTTTCCTGTGAGAAGGAAATGTGTGAAACTCTCAAAAAAAAGAACAAGATAAACTTCCTCCCTTTAGAATCATTTACAATCAACTCGATTTTCGAGCATTACGAGGACACAAAAAGTTTTGTTTAAAATTACGTGCAGCTTCGTGGATAAAGGCTTTCGAGAGCAAGAAGACATCTTAACCTTTTAAAATAGTAACAAAACTCGTCTGGGATTAAACAACAGGTGTACATCATAAAAAAAAAAACACGCTACAACTCGGAAGGAATATAGGCCGAAGGGTATCAAATATTGGGGAGGGTCGCTTGAAAATGGTGCATCATTGTTCTGGCAGCCTTTACAGTACCCCCAAGGTTTGGGCCAACAAAACACCACTTAATATTACAAGATAATCTTACACAACCATGCAGTCTACATTCCAAGATAATCAACATTAAGCACAAAGAAGAAGAAAAACAAAAAAAACCTTGGCACTAAACATCAAGCAAGCACAGCAGGAATGTTTCCTCATACAAACCAATAGAACCATCACTGGCAGGGACACGTGAGGGGGTTTGAACGAGAAATACCGCAGTGATACACAGCACAACCACAAACACAAGATGAGAAATATCAACAACAAAAAAAAATACAACAAGAAGAAACAATCCTGGCCCACAGCAACTCCTCCAAAAGGCAGTTTGAGGAAAACAAAAGAAGCAGGAGAGGAAAGTGCAGCTGCACAAACGGGACGGGGGCAAGACAACGTACGAGCAACCAGATATCTGTGTTCGGCAGCGGTTGGAGCTCGCACGGTCAGCTGCTGAGCCAGCAGTGCACAGCGAGAGTGCAGTTTCTCATCGCAAACCGCTCACGATGCCGGTGGGAGCTTCGTGTGACTTCACACCGACACCGACACCGCCGACAATAACATGTGAGCCGTCCTCACCGCCAGCGTCTCACGAGCATCATGGGCGCTCGCCGCATTACCTACTGATGGGAGAGTCGTGAGGAGAGTTCTGCACTCCGACTCGCACGTAAAAATAAATAAATAAATCAATGAAAGGTCGCATCAACCGGTTAACAAGGCATGGACTCGAAGCTGTTCCCAAAACGACAACAATGGTGCACGCTTGAAACGAAAGATAAATAAATTCCTGCTCCGAAAGCATCCTTCGCCGTGCTGTGAAAGCCTTGCAACTGACATTTACTATGAAGGAAAGTCATAAAACAGGACCCAACAAGTGGGCACAAGGAGGATGGCAGCTTCAGATTTTCGAGGTTTTCAGCTTCTCCTGCATTCGGTGAAGACCAGTCTCCAATGGTCTGCAACGCTCGAATCGTTTTGAAAGAGCAACGCAGGTTCAAGGTTGTGCCAGCATATCTGTCCATCCATCCATCCATCCATCCATCCATCGGTACCATACTCTGTGCAGAGCGTTGGTGCTGCTTCAGCAGTCTCCTTTGCTATTGGGCACAATCCTGGACGGGTCGCCACTCCGACACAGTATACCAGCAAGCTGGCACTCATTTTGCCGACTACAGAAGGATGACAGGCAGTCAACCCCATCTGGGGTTAATTCAACACCCAAGGGGGATTTGAACTCAGGATCCTCGGATATCAAGCCCACCACCCGAACCATTAAGCCAACACCATGCATCGCAGATTTATAGCACCTTCAAAAGTTACCTTTCGCACAACTCGTTGCAACCGGGTCAAAGTCTGCGAGGGAGGCGGCACGTTTTGGCCTCGGACAATTCCTCATGGAGCACAAAGCACTACCCGACAAACTACACTCCCAAAATCACGACTGAAGGTGTGCGATCCAACCTTTTCACACTTTTCCACGTACACAGTAATGATGCTTTGATAGTTGGGAAACGGGGTGGGCAGGAGAGGGGAGATCTTTACAATGACAAACCACCCGTTCTTCAGGTAAAGAAAAAGTATAACTTCAGAAAGTTTGGTTAAAAATCGAAATAGATGGAAATATTATGAAGATGTACTGTACTCGTTAGCCAATCACAACCAACACAAAGGCCATAAACCAAGTAAAACACATCCATGCTCGCTTACAATGATTTTTGGGGGTTTTTTTATTCTTCTTTTATTCTTCCTTAAATCATCTTTCATCCAACAACCACTTCATTTGTTAAACTTCAATTAAAATCTGCCTGCTACTGTGCTTACACATTGCCAGAACCACTGACAGATGGAATCTACCACCACCATCATACCAAAGCCTGGTGTTGGCGGCTTGGGATCTTAGGGTCCTGAGTTTGAGCCCCGTTTTCCGCTGAATTAACACCAGGGGGTTGACCCAGCCTGTCATCCTTCCGAGGTCGGCGAAATCAGCACTAGTATACTGGTAATAGGGGCACTGCATCAGCGGCAAGCTGATGCATCAGCGGCAGCAGCATAACGTACGCGTCCAACCACAACCTCCCCCATTACCAATGCGTCAACCACAACCACCTCCATTACATACATAACCAACCACGACCTCACACATTATTAACACATCCACCACCACCCAATTGTGTATATAAAATATATCGACCACCACTACCACATAAAACGTATGTCAACCAGCAACTACCAAATTACATATATGCATGTAACACCTCCTCCACCCCTCATTCTTCAGATCGATACGTCTGCAGCACCCCCACCCCCTACCCCCCCCCCCAATTAACCAGAAACCTTCACTTTCGCACTGCAAGGACCATCGGGCTGCCGAGGCAGTTTCATTGGCTAAGGAGTACAGTCTGGGATGGGTGGCCATTCCGACGCAGGATAATTGAATGGCTCATTACCCCAGTAAGCTGGTACTTATTTTACCAACCTCGGAAGGATGACAGGCCGAATCAACCGACCTGGTGTTATTTCGATGGGCCGACAGGGGCTCAAACTCAAGACCTTAAGATCTCAAGGCAGCCAACTTGACCATTTCGCCAACGCCAGGCTTCGCTCCCTTATTAACATATATCTAAAGGTCTCCATCCTACCCCCACCCCCTCACAATTACATATATTGAAAGGTCTCCATGTCTCCAAACCCCCTTAACATACATCCACACGTCTCCATGTCTCCAAACCCCCTTAACATACATCCACACGTCTCCAATCCCCCTCCCCATGACATACACCTACACGTCTCCAATCCTCCTTTACATACATCCACACGTCTCCAATCCCCTCCCCATTACATACATCCACACGTCTCCAATCCCCCTCCCCATGACATACATCGACACGTCTCCAATCCCCCTCCCCATGACATACACCTACACGTCTCCAATCCTCCTTTACATACATGCACATGTCTGCAATCCCCCTCCCCATGACATACACCTGCACGTCTCCAATCCCCTCCCCATGACATACATCCACACGTCTCAAATCCCCCTCCCCATGACATACATCTCGAATCCCCCTCCCCATAACATACACCTGCACGTCTCCAATCCCCCTCCCCATGACATACATCCACACATCTCCAATCCCCCTCCCCATGACATACATCCACACATCTCCAATCCCCTCCCCATGACATACATCCACACATCTCGAATCCCCCTCCCCATAACATACACCTGCACGTCTCCAATTCCCCTCCCCATGACAGACATCCACACATCTCCAATCCCCTCCCCATGACATACATCCACACATCTCCAATCCCCCTCCCCATGACATACATCCACACATCTCCAATCCCCTCCCCATGACATACATCCACACATCTCCAATCCCCCTCCCCATGACATACATCCACACATCTCCAATCCCCCTCCCCATGACATACATCCACACGTCTCCAATCCCCCTCCCCATGACATACACCTACACGTCTCCAATCCTCCTTTACATACATCCACATGTCTCCAATCCCCCTCCCCATGACATACACCTGCACGTCTCCAATCCCCCTCCCCATGACATACATCCACACGTCTCAAATCCCCTCCCCATGACATACATCTCGAATCCCCCTCCCCATAACATACACCTGCACGTCTCCAATCCCCCTCCCCATGACATACATCCACACATCTCCAATCCCCTCCCCATGACATACATCCACACATCTCCAATCCCCCTCCCCATGACATACATCCACACATCTCGAATCCCCCTCCCCATAACATACACCTGCACGTCTCCAATTCCCCTCCCCATGACAGACATCCACACATCTCCAATCCCCCTCCCCATGACATACATCCACACATCTCCAATCCCCCTCCCCATGACATACATCCACACATCTCCAATCCCCCTCCCCATGACATACATCCACACATCTCCAATCCCCTCCCCATGACATACATCCACACATCTCCAATCCCCTCCCCATGACATACATCCACACATCTCCAATCCCCTCCCCATGACATACATCCACACATCTCCAATCCCCTCCCCATGACATACATCCACACATCTCCAATCCCCTCCCCATGACATACATCCACACATCTCCAATCCCCCTCCCCATGACATACATCCACACATCTCCAATCACCCTCCCCATGACATACATCCACACATCTCCAATCACCCTCCCCATGACATACATCCACACATCTCCAATCACCCTCCCCATGACATACATCCACACATCTCCAATCCCTCTCCCCATGACATACATCCACACATCTCCAATCCCCCTCCCCATGACATACATCCACACATCTCCAATCACCCTCCCCATGACATACATCCACACATCTCCAATCCCCTCCCCATGACATACATCCACACATCTCCAATCCCCTCCCCATGACATACATCCACACATCTCCAATCCCTCTCCCCATGACATACATCCACACGGCTCCAGTCCCCCTCCCCATGACATACATTCACACGTCTCCAATCCCCCTCCCCATGATATACATTCACACATCTCGAATCCCCCTCCCCACGACATACACCTGCACGTCTCCAATCCCCCTCCCCATGACATACATCCACACGTCTCCAATCCCCCTCCCCATGTCATACACCTGCACGTCTCCAATCCCCTCCCCATGACATACATCCACACGTCTCCAATCCCCTCCCCATGTCATACATCCATATATCTCAAATCCCCCTCCCCATTATATACCTTCACCTCACTCCACCCCCCTCTCCCTCACCTCCTTCCCCATCACAGAAATCAACCACTCCCAGTGACGTCACCTCACTCCCCCCCCCACTCCTCCCATTCATCAATAACCTCCCGCTCCCATGAAATCCACCGACTTCAATAACATATGTCCCCCCTTCCCCAACGTCGCTCCCCTAAACCCCCAACCGAGCCCCCTGACGACCCCTCACCTGAAGGAGGACAGAGACACCAAACGCACCCAGAGAGCTATCCCATGGAAGGAACAGTCCACCGTCGGTGCACCTCCCGCCGGCGCTCGTCCACAGGCACAGAATGAGAGAACAGTTACAAATGAAGGCAGAAGAAGCGAATGGAGAAAAAAAAAACCCACACAAAACACTGAGGCACGAAATCACAAACACAGTGCGAAAGGGACTCCGACGGCGATGGGACTTTACTCCGATTTTTATCAACGTTTCCTACTCAGTCGGGCTCGGTGAACCGCGGGAAGAAGCGCCACAAACAACCGGATAACGAGGCGACGCCCGCAACATCCGCAGGCTCAACACCGAAATGGCGGCCGAACCTCGTGACGTCACAACGCCGGAAACGTGCTGCAAACACCATCCCCTCTGAGTTTAAACCCCGCCCACTGTCTTCCCCGTTTAAACCCCGCCCACTGTTTTCCCCGTTTAAACCCCGCCCACTGCCTTCCCCATTTAAACCCCGCCCACTGTAGTCCCCGTTTAAACCCCGCCCACTGTTTTCCCAGTTTAAACCCCGCCCACTGTTTTCCCCGTTTAAACCCCGCCCACTCCTCTTGTCCCTTTAAAGCTTTTGTTTTCACGGAGGTTTTAAAGGTTCAGGAACCTCCGTGTGTAAAGAGCATGGGAGAATGAATATATTGAAGTGGTGAATGAAGAACGAAGAGTAGGTGAACGACTTGAGGTGAATGAATGAAGGGAGAGGATTCTGTCACGATGTACATTGCCATGGCTCTTATATACTGCATCAATAAAGAAGTGTTATTCCAAAGCACACACTAAATCGATCCAAGAGATCTATTTTCGTGGGAACTCCGGTAATATAGAGTAACTGGTACTATATGTCTACACAATGGGAATACAATGTCCTTGCAACAGAAAAAAATACACACAATAAACATACATCATCAATGACAGCTCGAATCCCATGAAATTTAATGAAAACCCATTTAAATGAAGTGAAATTTCATTATTTGGGCATTTTAATGTTTTGAAACTGAGTTGCAATGAAAAGTTTTGAAGGAAGAGAAAAAGAAAAGTCTGATGACGACATTCATTGTTTTATCGCTTGCCACAAAAAAAAAATACAAAAAAAAAGATGAAGGAACAGTTTTTACATTGTGAGATAAACTGTGGGTAAGAGTTTGGAATTTATTTGTTGTTTTTATCTTGTGTACTCAAACCATGGCGATTGAGGACAGAAACTGAATCAGGGAATTTTTCACCTGATGACATCATCAATCATCATCATCATCTTCATCATCATCATCTTCATCATCATCATCTTCATCATCATCAGCATCATCATCATCATCATGTTGTGTCCTGTAGTTCCAGGCACTTAATATGGAATAGGCAAAGCCTCGAAGCGAACGTAGAATTCTTCTTACATTCGATGCTGCAATTTCCGGTTACTTCGGCCTGGATTCGGGATCAGCGATCAAATAAAGTAAATCAGGATTAAAAATTATGTTTTGTTGATGTGGGAGATATCTTTATTAAAATCAGTGGAGGAAATAAACACCATGTCTGATATTATTTGGATCTTTCATGTCTCCGACGATGCCTTTATCTCCCAGCATGCATCATTCCCCATGACAAAAACCGGAAGCAAAAGGGTCATAGCCGACAACACGGACTCCAAATTGCCATGGTATTGTGTTGTTGTTGTTTCCTATTCTCTCATGTGCACGCGTTAAGTATGAAGCTCACTACGTTCGCTATTTCCACCTCTGTCATGATATGTATTCGTCCCATGTCTGTCTGTCCGTCTGTGAGCATGACATCTCAAAACGTCATAAACGGATTCGGATGAAACTTGGTGGATGAGCTGGTTCGGTGACAAGAACAAGCCGATTCGATGTTGGTTCAGGTCGGAATCCAGATCCGGCCCATCAGTGGGACCTAAAGTGGAAACTGTTCAACCTGGCGGAGGTACGTGCTCCTCCGAGTGCCCGTCCTAGTTTACCTGGAGAGTTCAGAGAACACCTCACCCCGCACAGTCTGGAGAAACAAGGACATGGGCGGAGTCTGCAAGTGGCAGCTTTGATTGGTCCAGATGATGTAAAATGTTGTCATATTTTGTCCAAGTACTGCAAAACTGAAGGTTTTTGAAAGTGCCAAAAAGAGGATTTGTCTTCTCGTGTTCAAGTACAGCTTTGGCGTCCAAAAAAATTTAAAAATATATAAAAATAAAAAATGAATACTGGTATACCAAAAAGAACATTGAATCGTTTTATTGTTATTCGAGATACAGTACTGACATAAATTGGATGCCTGGTGTTGTCTTAATGGCGAGAATGATGGATTTGGGATCTGAGGATCCTGAGTTCAAATCCAAGTGTTAGGGTTAGGGTTTAGTTAGGTTAGTTAGGTTAGGTTAGGGTTAGTGCTAACCCTAACAAATCCAACAAATCCACATGACAGGGGGAGAGAGAGAGTGACAACCCACTCGGCTGTTGAATTAATACTAGGTGGGGTTGACTCTGCCTGTCATCCTTCTGCGGTCGGCATAAAATGAGTGCCAGCTTGCTGGTATCCTGCGTCGGAGTGGTGACCCATCCAGGATTGTGTCCAATAGTCAAGGAGACTGCTGAGGCAGCACCAAGGCTCTGTGCAGAGGATGGTCCTGATGGATGGATGGATGGATTAGACTTGTAAGATTTCGTTTGTTGTGAATATTGATTGTTATTACCTTCACCACCGAAGTAGGAAGGAGGTTCTGTTTTCACCCCTGTCTGTCTGTCTGTTTGTTTGCTTGTTACTTGCAAAAATCAATTTTTTTTCAAGTAAACGAGACGACCCGTGAACCTGTTGGGTTCCCGTTGTGACAGCAAGGTTGATAAATCGACAAGAAATCGGCATGAATTTTCATTACGTGCTGCTAACAACAGTGTTCTTGCGACTTTTGGAGAGAGTCTCCATCAGCTTCGTTTGGGTTTACGTTACTCCTTTCTGTGGGTGTTTATTATTGCCAGCACTGCACACTGTATCCTGGGTGTGGATTTTTTTTACTCATTTCAATGTCCTCGTCGACGTCAAACATCACCGTTTATCAGATTCCTCAACACAGATTCTTGTTCTCGGAAAAGCATCCACCGTTTCGTTGTTGAATATCACGTCTTCCATCCACACCCCACGTACCCTTTTCAGAAAGTACTTTATGATTTCCTGTCCATAACGAACCCATCAGTGATACGCCAGCTCATCAAACACCAGATCACACATCACATCAAGATCATGGGACCCCCCCCCCCACACCCTTCCCCCTAGTTTTCACACGTGCTCGCTGACTAGCACCAAATAAATTATGTATCACCTGCTAGGAATTTGACTATATTGTTACGGTTGTGTGGAGTAGATGAAGGAATTTCACAGCAAAGTTAAGATTGTATAGAGTTGCTTGGTCCGTGGACGTGTAGGGGATATGTCGATGTAAATTAAGTAGGAAACTGTAACCTTAAGTGTTACTTGTCACCACACGGGGGGGTGGTGCTGTGTTAATTAGACAGGGATTAAGGCCAGTTTCCCCAGTATGTAATTGACCCCATGATCTTTTCCTACGTTTTTGCATTTACAAGCCAGCCATGAAAATATTATGTTTTTATAGCAACAACAACCGTAATAACATGCCGCACATCCAAGCAGGCGAGAAGCCCCACCTTCCCGGCTTTGTACCAGCAAGTCACACCCCTGAGACTTATGATTGGTGAGTGTGACATGAGGGAGGGAGGGGGGCATGATCGAAGAGCAGACCGGAGTAGTGAGAGGACACGGTTGGTGAGAAACGTGGCTGGGACAAAGGGTCTCGCTTTGCTCTCCTCTCGGCACGACAAAATGACTGCGTGATTCTCGTGTCATGCTGTAAATTTGCCCGCGTGCTGGGCAACATGACAGTCATCGACGGTTCGGCTGAACCGTGAAGTGGGTACGTTTCTGAGGGGGTAAGAAGAGGGTCCCTCGTGGCCTTATCATGTGGCCTCAGAGATCGTCTCGTCATGTGGTCAAGGAGGAAGGTGGACGATCATTGTGAGGAAACCTGTTGCAAGTGAAGAACATTCAGCATATTCTTTCATGAGAAGAAGCCGCACGGCAGTTGGTGAGCCCTGGTGTTGAATACCGCCTCACGAATTCCCTCACGTACGTTTCCCAGCCAGAGAGTGGCTCGGCACCATTTTGGGTGCATCTTCCCCCGCAGGACGAAGCGGCTCGATCACAAAATTCAATCGAGACCATCGCTGGACAAAGCTAAGTGCCAGAATAAAGGGAGGATTTGCTTTTATTTTTGTTTCCCCCTTGTCTGTATTAAAGTCCATGTGTCGAGGTGCCTCGACTTTAGGCTTTAATTGACCTCACGTTTTATTATAACAGTTTGAATTATTACCCTTGTAAATATTTCATCTATTTCCATTAAATCCCCGTGTTTATTTTAAGTTGCTGGTGTCTGTGTATTTGTCATGGGTTCGAGTATAAACCCCTTGTGCTGTGCATGCATCTGCTCCGTCTGTGCCGCAATTCCCCTCCCGCGCACGCCAGAATCTCTGAGGATCACGTGCTTGCCTCTCAGGAAAACCGCTCGGTGATCCGGCCTGGTTGGTGTTCACCACCCATCCACCACAATTGGGTCGGGGGGATTAACCTAACCGGCCATGACCACAATATGCTACAATGGGGAATTATCAGACCATCGACCAGCAGTTGGTCTTCACCGCTGCACAAGGTACCTTAAAAAATGTAACTGTTCCGTTACCCCATTCCACATATTCAGGATTTTACCGCGACATTCCATGGCACAACAATCTTCTCCAAGGTCGACTTCGTCCATGCACACCATCAAATTCCCGTGGATCCAGATGACATCCCAGAGACCCCAGTCACCACACCTTTCAGCCTGTTGGAGCCCCTTCCAATGCCGTTCGGACTCCGCAATGCCGCACAAACCTTTCAACGTTTTATTGATCAGGTACTCCGGGGATTACACTTGTGCTATGGGTATACACAGCAGATGATATTCTAATTGCCAGCGCAACCGCAGAAGAACATCTTCTCCTTTTACACCCGTTTGCAGGATTTCGGCAACGTCATCAATCCCACAAAGTGCATATTCATTGTCCCATAGTTGAATTTCCTTGGCCATTGTGTTAACCGCTCGGGCATCCTTCACTCAAGGAGAAGGTGCAGATTATTTGGGATTTTCCGTTGCTTTCATCTCAACGCAAACTGTGAGAGTTAATGGCCCTCATCAACCACAACACTGCAGCTGTTGAATGAGTAACAGCTAATAGGCACCCTGAAATGCTCTGATGGGCAGAGCCCACCTTGACAGCCTTCCACACCACCAAAGACATATTGGGCAACACCTCCATCTTGATTCATCCAAAGCCAGAGGCGCCAACATGCCTGATGGTAGACACATCTGAGGTTGCAGTGGGCATGGCCCTTCACCAGTTCATTGATGCTGACTGGTGTCCATTGGCCTTTTTCTCGAAAGCGCTGAAGTCAGCACAGCGCAAGTACTGTGCCTTTGACTGGGAATTACTTGATGCTTTCCTCGCTCTCAAGCGTTTCCAGATTCGACGTCAAACATGATCGTAGGAAACGACCCTTCTTTGAGGCCAGATGACAATTCTCTGTCCTCACTGACCACAAATCCTTAACATTTGCTCTGCCCACTCATTCGGACTCTCACTTTCCTGGCACACTTCACTAACTCAGTTATATCTCGCAATTCACCACCAACATCTGGCACATCAAAGGAATCGTGAACACTGCGCATGATTGTCTCTCATGGATTGCGTTTTTGGTGTTGTCTTCGATGAGAACACTGGCCACTGATATTAAAACACTGGCAGCAGCAGAACAGGAGGACATGGAGCTCCACCATCTGCAGTCTGCAGCAGGTTTGCTGACATTTCGCTAGGTATCAATTCCAGGGAGAGACACTGCCCTCGTACGTGATACTTCAATGGGACAATCCCGCTCTTTCATACTTGCGGCATTCCGTCATACATTCTTCGACACTCTAAACTCACTCGTGCAGCCAGGCTTTTGAGCAACCCAGCAACTCATCACCACATGCTGCATCTAACAACGCATCAGCGCTGACGTGCATCGTTGGGCTAAGTAATGTCTTCAATGTCAACACTCCAAGATCCAATGTCGAACTGTCGCACCACTTGGTAGTTTTTCAACACCAGATAAGCGTTTCGACAGGTTCCATGTGGATATTGTCAGGACCCTACCACCATCAAATGGGCACCGCTATTTGCCGACTTGTACTGACCATTTCACCCATTGGCCGGAGGCTACACCAATAGCTGACATCATTGAATCTACCATCGCCAGGGCTTGTGTCCACAGCTGGATCACATATTTTGGTGTTCCATCAACCATCACTATGAATCGTGGTAGCCATTTTGAATCGGCTCTATTTCACAAGCTGACTCATCTCCTGGGTACCAGCCATGTGCGAACCACAGCATACTATGCAGCAGCAAATGGTATGGTGAAGCGTTTCCACTGCCAACTCAAATCTTCCCTGAAAGCGAATGACAACTCCACACACTGGACGGACATCATACCTATGGTCTTTCTGGGTATGCGAGCTGCTCTGCAAGATGACATTGGATGCTCCATTGCAGAGATGGTGGACGGTGCAACGCTTCATCTCCCAGAATAATTCTTCTCAGCATCCAATGACACCTTTCCCAAAGCCAGCAACTATGTGAACCAACTTCGTCCGGTCATGCTGGGCCTCCAGGGGACACCAACACGTACGCCTTTGGCATACCCAGTTTTTATGACCCTGGAGTTTTCTATGTGCACCCACATATTCGTGTGGCATGAGGCTATCCAGAGACCCTTTCAGCAACCATATGACGGACCTTACAAGCTTCTACAATGCTCCAAGAAGACCTTTCTCCTCAACATTAACGATGGTCGAGAGACGGTCTCCATAGATCGCTTGAAGCCAGCTTTTGACGCAGCATCAGTCGACCTCCCCCCCCCCCCCCCGACCAGTGGTCCAACGCCTATGACAACGTTATACCGCCGTATACACCTCGCCTTGGGCGCCATGTACACGTTCCGACACAATATTTATGAGTACAATCTGTTGTCAACCATTTCTTATCGTGGACGTGACTTTTATTGTGCATTCTATATGGACAAGCAACACCTATTCTTTTGTTTGTTCCTTTAGTTCGAGTAATGCATTAAGAGGGGGAGTACTGTAGCGGCATAATTTTGCCTTTCTTGTGGAACTAGATGGTATTCATAGAATACTTAGCATGTGCAGTCTTGAGAAGAACTTCTTAAAAGCCAACTCTTCTGTGGTTTTTTTTTCTCTTTGATCCAATGTGGTGCCAGACCAGTGACCGATGATGTCACTTTTATCAAATTATATTTCCCATGGGTAGTTGATCAATTAATTAAGTTTTGCATTGATCGGTTAGCGGTTTCAACAATTGCAGAGAATTTTTTTCATACTGACCGAATCGAGCGTTGCACTTGTCGAATTATGATGTCATAATGAAGGCACCGATGATATCATTAACATCTTATTCTCCATGGGGAGTACATTACAATGAGCCATGTTTCAATTTTTTCCATGAAGCAGTTTCGGAGATATGGAGGGGCAATTTTTTTTTGTTTTTTTCCCAAGATGGCGCCTGCATCGAGTGACCTATGATGTCATTATGATAACAAAATTCTACAGGATGCGCACCTACTTTGAAAATTTTATGTCGATCAGACTAATGTACACAGCTAAGCACCCTTATACCTACTTGGAAACGAAAGGAACAAACATGGTCCATGCTGCACCATGGCCAAGTACGTATCAAGCATTGCACATCTCGAATTATATCAAAATGTAGAAAGCGATGACATCATCATTAACACATCTTAATCCCCATGGGTGTACTTGACAATGAGCCATGTAGAATTTTTTTCCATGGAGTGGTTTCGGAGATTTCGAGGTGCAAAGTTTTTGGGTTTTTCCAAGATGGTGCCTGTATCATGTGACCTATGACCTCATAATTGTGACAAAAAAAATTATTCAGGAGGTGGCGCACCTACTTGGAAAATTTCGTGTCAGACTAGCAGTTGCTGAGAAAATGAATTTTAGAAATGCAGACACATACGCACACACGTACGTATGCCACACGTATGTGACCGATCACTTAACCCCGCTTTTCACTTCATGAGTGCAGGGTAAATATTGTCGCGGATCCGGCGTCACCACAAGGGATTCTTTCTTCTCCGGACTCACCGGGAATCGCGGGCTGTCGCACATGAATACCTTTGTGTTGCGGCGGGTCACTAATCGACCAAGAACGCCAATAACTTGACCACATGACTTAGGGTCCTCTGTCTAACAACCATTTACCTAAGGACGCGTGATCTCCTTATCGGGGAAATCGAATACTCAGTAAGTGCTTGCGTTATTTATTTTACCAACCGGATCAGGCACAGCCGAGCGGAGCTGCCAAGTACATACCGGCTATTTAACAGATTCTTGAGGAATAACATCCCAGCTAAGCTGGGGTGCAGGCCATGCTTGACCAATGGAGAAAAAGAGAAAAACGAGCTGGGAACATATCTAACAAACACATATTTAAACTAGAGGGGGAGTACTCGGTAGAGTGCAAAACCTCCGCCGCCAATACTGCTAGGTCACTCAAGTGAACCTGATATCCTATACATTCAATTTGACGTCAACAGTGCTCACAGAGTTATAGTTTGCAACTTTCCCTTTTAACTTTTACATACTCAATTCATTTGTCATAACTAGATTCCTTGAGACAGAAATTGATTTTACATGGGTATATCCACCTGAAGTTCCAAAATCAGCCGCAATTATAATTTTGGCATGTTTTTATTGTTGGAAATCACTTATAACATGTAGAAATGCAAAAAAAAAAAATCGAAATTTTGTTGAAAAAAATTTGCAATTTTTTTTTTGGGGTGGGGGGGGGGGGTTGGAAATCACTTAAAACTTGGAGAAATGCAAAAAAAAAAATCGAAATTTTGTTGAAAAAAAAGTTGCAAAAATTTTTTTCTCTAACAATTTTTTTTTTTGGGGGGGGGGGGGTTGGAAATCACTTAAAACATGTAGAAATGCAAAAAAAAAAAAATTCAATATTTTTTCAAATTGGCCGCCATAGCGGCCATATTGGATTTTGGACCAAGTCCAAAATCCAATGGCATGATCCTTGGACCAGACCTAATCCCCCCCACCAAGTTTCGTCAAAATCCGTGGAGGAGCTTTTCCATAATACTGTTCACAAACAAACAAACAAACAAACAAACAAACAAAGGGGTGAAAACAGAAACCTCCATCCATCTTCGATGGCGGAGGTTATATTAACCAGGAGCGAGGAAAGTTATGTGGCACGGTAATGGGATTTATTGCAAATGTACAGCAGGGAAAGCAAGGAACTCATGGGGTGTGGCAAAGGCAAACAATATTTACAAAAGAAGAAGACAGTGCAGAGTTATCCCAAATATTCTTTCTTATCCAGTCTTAACTTATGCTACGACAGGCGCCATCACGCATACACACAAAAACCCGAGGAAAATTAGAGATAGTCCAGAGAGAACGAAACAGTTGAGGATTAACGATCTCTCAATACTTGGCGTGGCCGGCAGACCTGCGCAGCCCAGAATGCTTAGGAAAGCGGAGGAGGGAGAAATCCTGAGGGTGTCAAGGCTGCTTCATTGAGAAGTGCAAGTGAATGCGATGTGGGGTGCAGCGTAGTGTAAGAGGTGAAGGTCAATTTGGTTAGTTGGGTTTTTCTCTGAAAAGAACAGTTGGTCAGGCTTGCTCACATTGGTTTCTCTTTTGTGTCCACAGTAGACGAGAGGTAGAGGGTAGAAGAAAGATGTGTGAGAGAAAAGATACTCTCGTATCGCCACCTATGAGGAAGAGAGAGTTGGGATGAGTGGTTAAAAGTTGGTCCATGTCAGAGAGAGAGAGGGAGAGGGAAAGGGAGAGGGAGGGGGAGAGGGAGAGGGAGAGGGAGAGGGAGAGGGAGAGGGAGAGGGAGAGGGAGAGGGAGAGGGAGAGGGAGAGGGAGAGGGAGAGGGAGAGGGAGAGGGAGAGGTAGAGGGAGAGGGGGAGAGAGCACTAGATGTGGATGGAGTCATCACTGTTCGGAGGGAGGTACAACACACAGACAAACGTGCGGTGGGAGCGGTGGGGAAGTCACAGTCAGAGGTACTCCTGGTGTTTGGGAGGTGGAAGGGCAGTACACAGAGTGAGAAATGGGCTTCTTGATGCACATTGTGACTCCACCACCAGGACAGGGTTCAGGTTGATCAAACCGGAGGATGCAATAGCCAGGGAGAGACACGAAGGAGTCAGGGACACCTTGTGGGAGGAAGGACTCTTGTTAAACAGATGATGTCTGTTTGTTAAACAGGCAGTGGCCTGCCTGTTTGTTAAACTTGTTAAACTTGTTAAACTTGTTAAACTCTTGTTAAACAGGCAGTGGCCTGGATTGAGGGATCTGTCGTGTTGGAGAGGAGGCCTCAGATATTTGAGGTCCACAGTTAGTGACAAGGGGGGGGGGGGGAGGAACTGCTGATAGGGCATATCATATTATAGGGCATGAATGTGGAAAGAAGCAAGGAGAGGGTGAGGGGCTGGGGATGCCAGGAGAGTGATGGAAGGAGGCAAAGCCAGGAGGGGGGGGAGCATAAATCGACGTGTGGAGGATGAAACCCAAAGGGTGAGGAGTGGTGGGGTTAGTGAAGCAGAGAGCCGGCAGGATGAGGGGAAGCTGAGAAGGCGCAGGACGAGGGGGAAGCAGATGGGGGCGGGAGGGGGGGGGTAGAGGACCGACACAGAGGTGTTTAACATTATGAATGGATGTGAAGGAGAAATTATTGTCGTGTGCACACAACCTCTGCAAAGTGGATGTTTCAGAATTCTCAAACTGAATAACCTGCGACAGACTTCATGGGTGGGGTGGTGAAAATGTTTTTGGTTGAAGGCATGGAGGAAAATTCGGCTGTCGATGAAAGAGGAGGCTCAATGAAACTAAGCGTTTGGGAGTGAGGAGCTTTTTGGGAAATAACCCTTGTGAAAAAGAATAGGAAGATCTTTTTTTCATGTAAAGAAGAGAATGAACGGGTTGTTCCTGATGAAGTAAATAAGCAGAGTAAAGCATTTCAAAAAACACTTTTGAAACTTTTTTTATGTGATGAAGAGTTTTTAAAGGAATAAAAGTTTTATTCAGTGAAGATATTGAAGCCAGCTCGCCATCGTGTACAGTCTGTGGCTGCTGCTTGCATCATTTTTTCTGGGAGCACAGCTGCACCACTGATGCAGTGCCCTCTATTACCAGTACACTGGTACTCATTTTGCCAACCTCAGAAGGATGACAGCTTGAGTCAACCCCACCTGGTGTTAATTCAACAGCCAACAGGGACTCAAACTCAGGACCCTAAATCTTAAACCAACCACGTTAACCGCTGAGCCAACACCCAGTGATGGGGATATTGAAAAGAAGGGATAGGCCAAGCATAAGGGTGGCATTGGGCCTTTCCTGTTATGCAACCGCAGTGGCTGGCAGTGGCTGTCATCTGACAGGTACCCTGCTGGAATCTGGCAGACAATGAAATACAAAAGAAAGATCGGAGAGGTCATTTGGCCCATCATACTTGCACCGTATCCACCTGAGCCCAACACTCCAATGCTCGAGCAGACTGTGCTAACTGCACAGCAAACAAGGAAGGAACTTGGCTCGAGGTTTCGGCTGTTCTTTTGAACACCTACCGTGGGATCATAGTCCATGACGGTGGCGTCACACACTGGGCAAGAGACTCAAAGCCACACCTGGCGGATCAGTACAACAGGTTACACGACACGTTGTGCTATGGAAAGCCCCCTCATGTGAACCCTCTATCTTATGATCCAGACTTTGCCCAAGAGGTTTGTTAATTCAGGTGCACCGGTTGTAAAGATGACTTTACAATTTGAAACTTTCCTTCATATCCCTCGTCAAGTAAAGAGTACTTTGTCCAAGATTCAATAACTCACGTTATATTAAAATTCTGATGCACAAAAGGTACAAAACTAACCAATGAATGGAGACCTTCAAAATGGCACAGGTTGCAGCATTTCAAGTCTCGGTTAATTTAAGTTTCCTATGGAGGGGTCCACCCCCCACCCCCACCCTCCACAGACCCCTCAAGCAAGATGCTTTGCTTTGCTTCTTGAGCTCCCACCTCAGTCTCTTTGGAAGAGAAAAGACTTGAGAGGTCTGGATATTCAACGTCCACAAACTGAGACCATTGTCCATGTCCAAGTGTACAAAGTACACCTGGGACAAGCATGACGCAAGTGGACCATCTCGTGCTGAGACCTGTTGTGCATCAAGTGAACATCCGCATGATCGAGACACACACACACACACACACACACACACACACACACACACACACACACACACACACACACACACACACACACACACACACACACGCTTCATGTTTAGTTAGCCATTGTGGAAGACGTCACCAACACCTTCAACATCATCAACGTCCTCGAGCATCTTGTCCTTGGTGGTCCATCGTTACTTTGTACACTCATGCTCCCCTCTCCTGGTTTCATTCCTCACTTGCTCTATTGGCACACAACCCGAACACCATCATTCGTAGCCATTTGTGCAGTAAGAGGAAACATTCCAAAACCAAGTCATGTCTTATGGGACTGCAAAGGGGTTGGAGTTCCATTGGATTTTATTTTTCATGCACGCAAAGCAATTAGTGCGATGATATGAATCAACAGACTGTAAACAGTGGAGAGAGGGAGAGCGAACATGTAAACAAAGGGACATGACCATCACATCGACCATGGTGTTCCATCAGAATCTCACAAGCAGGAATCTCGAATCAGGTACCTTCGAGAACCTCCAGGAATCATGCACGATGTGTGAGCACGGTGGATACTGCAACAATTCCACCCAGGACTTGTTTTGTGTTGACAAAAATTTTTTTTTTCAGTCAAATTGTCAATTGTGGGAAATGGGAGAGTTCCTTAAAGATGGTTATCGTGGAACACAGAATGCTCGAGCTCACCCGCACACAGCCAACACGTCTGGTGTACCGGAGAGAAGCGTTTCAACCAGCCGAGGTGTCCTCTGCACACATGCTTCTCAGTGCTGCACTGCAGGTGGATGCACAACACATAGGGATTGGCAAAACCAGTCTGCCAGTCCTCCTCTGTGCCGGTCCTCAAGCCCTGATACCAATCATACAGCCCTCAACCCCATCAGGCCCTGCTCATTGTCATGAAATCAGGGAGATGTGTTACAGCGGTTGTCCTCTGCTGAGGTTGTGGTTCTTGGTGTTGTTGTTTGTGCAGCCTGTAGCTGCTTGGCTGCATCATTTTTTTTTAGGGGCACGGCTGTGCCGCTGATGCAGTGACCATGCCAAGACAGGAGCGACCAAGAGATCCCTAACATCAAAAATGTTATGCCCTTGCCCTCCTGAAGCCAGGTCTGCGCAGTCTTCCATAATGGCAGTGGTTGCAGGTGTCATCAGTGGTGTCATGGAGTCTATGTTTGTGGAGTAAAAGCTGTGGGTAATGTCCACAGCTGAGACGTGAAAGGTGAACATGATCAGACCTGAGGAGTAATTTCTCTTCAAGGTTGTGTAACTGGAATCGAGCGAGCATCTGTGGTGATGCCACAGCGGCCTGGATACACAAGTAGGCCATGAGCCAGACCCGGTAATTTTTGGCCACCGGTACCATTTGAGAGGAATAATGCTCATCATAATTTTTGGTAGGGTATACATCTGTACAGTTAGAAACTATGTGATAGCATTGCATTGATGATAGCCTTTTGTGTGTTATCAGCCGTTTTGTAACCCCATCCCAAAATAAACTTTTCTGAAACCGGCGTTAGGCAGAAGAAGACATTCTATTTAAAACTAATGGTTCTCTATTATTATAAGCAATATCTTCTTGAAAATTGCTCGGCATGTAGCTCATGTTATTTGCCTGCAATTGTAAAAGTGTTCACAACCAAAATGTGTGCGTTTGTCAAACGGACTGAAATGCACCGATATGTGCAGACTGCCAGACTGTGAGAACCAGGCATCCATCTTTGAGTCAGACGATGAGGAAAGTTGAGATGAGGATATTGAAGAACTGGATAATGATTATGATTTTTAAGTTCATCTTGAACATTTTATATCACTTACAATCAGTGCATATGATCATAGATGTCTTAGAAACTATAAAGGACCTGTCTTTGGTTCAGAAGACAATATGTTTATCAGCAACACATTGGGCTGAGGTAATGGCCTTGTTAGTGTGGAACACCACATTTGTGTTTCTATTCTGTAATTTTATGCCCTACAACAGAAGATTGTGTTTCATTTTCACCTTTGACTCATTCATCAAATTGCACATGATTAACCATCTTGCTACTGGCTTATTGGTTTATATTGTGTAATACAGGTATTTAATACCTTCATGTGTGCATTATTGAGTATCTAAATCCCTGAAATTCTATATTTTTTGAGAAATTACAGGGAAAAAAACATTAATCTTGTTCATGAACATGCTATCATTTACCTTTGTTTGACTCTTGGAAGGTATCCTTCAATAACAACAGGGAAAATATCATGACATTTACATCCATCCAAATTAGGCATTTTTTCATTTGAGGGGTGCGGTAACATTGTCTGCTCTACTGATCTTAATATACAACATGCAAAAACGAAATTTCGATTTTTGGATTTCTTCATAAATTTGCTAAACACCCATGTAATTATATTGTTCCAGAACTTTTATTTAATTTCCACAGTAAATGACAGACAAATACTTTTCTAAAGGTGGTATGATTTATCACACAGGAAATAGACACTGATATGTAAGTGTCACCAACGACATATCTTTCAACCTCGGAATGTTTAGCACTTTTTGTTGAGAAGCAAATGATCCTAGCAAAAGGTGAGACAAATTCAATGTTAATGTTTGACTGATAAAAGAAATGTTGTTAAGTTGAAGTAGGATGTTTTACCTTGTACTGGCCATTTTGCACAAAAGCTTATTTAAAGGTAGGCATATAAACAGGGTGCTAACACACAAAAAGCTACCACCGATGCAATACTATCACATATTTTCTAACTCTGTATACCTTGCCAAAACCTTGTATACCTTGCCAAAACTCATGATGAGAATTATTCCCCCAGAAGGTACCGACCAACCCGACTGGCTCATCGACTAGGTGTTGACAAATCATGAATGCACTTCCTCATTTAACCCTCATAGTTCCTCTGAACATCGTCCCATAAACAATATTCTCACACTTTTTGTTCTATTCCTGTCTCTGGCAATGACATGTGCCACCTTCAAAGCGATGAATAGACCCAATTAAAGTACCCAAATTAATTCACCCCACACTTGAGGTTCATTCATTCCTGAATCACTCACACAGAGGAATATTACATATATATATATATATATATATATATATATATGTATGTATATATATATATATATGTATATATATATATGTATATATGTATATATATGTATATATATATACATATATATATATATATATATGTATATATATATATATATATATATATATATATATATATATATATATATATATATATATATATATATATATATATATATATGTATATATATATATATATGTATATATATATATATATATATATATATATATATATATATATATATATATATATATATATATATATATATATATATATATATATATATATATGTATATATATATGTATATATATATGTATATATATATATATATATATATATATATATATATATATATATATATATGTATATATATATATATATATATATATATATATATATATATATATATATATATATATATGTATATGTATATATATATATATATATATATATATGTATATATATATATATATATATGTATATATATATATATATATATATATATATATATATATATATATATATGTATATATATATATATATGTATATATATATGTATATATATATATATATATATGTATATATATATATATATATATATGTATATATATATATATATATATATGTATATATATATATATATATATATATATGTATATATATATATATATATATATATATATATGTATATATATATATATATATATATGTATATATATATGTATATATATATATATATATATATATATATATTGGTTCACGAGTCAGTAAGTGACCACTATATTCGTTATGGGTGTGTGTCTGTCTGTCTGTCACGAGCATAGCTCCGTGGGTTTTGATCCGATCCTGATAAAATTTGGGTGGGAGGTTTATATCATGATCTAATTGTGTTTTCTGGAGAATGGGCGTGCTGTGCCCATTATGGGTGGAGCCACGCCCAAAAAACATGTGTTTTTAGGGGGTAGCCGGTTTCAAGTTACATCTTCTCCGAGGGGGTTTGTCAAATCTGGCAGGGGTTTCCGTATTTGGTTAGCCCAATGGCACCTGCATAGCCCCACGGAGCTCGATTTTTCATTTTTGTCCCAAGGTCAAGGTCAAAAGGTCACGAACTTAGAAAATGTCAAAAACATCAATATATTGGGCATTGAGCTCGAAGGGTTTTCAACTGTTTCGAATGAAAGTTGGTATGCAAGTAGTGCTCTTCGAGTACTACAACTTTCATCATTTGTTTTTCCCGATTCCTGCCAAAATTTTTTTTTAAAAGCGAACTACGTTTAGGATTTCGACATTCGTGGTCGATTTGTAGTACTCGAAGAGCACAACAACTTTTGGTTCACGAGTCAGAAAGTGACCACGATATTCGTTATGGGTGTGTGTGTGTCTGTCTGTCTGTCCCGAGCATAGCTCCGTGGGTTTTGATCCGATCCTGATAAAATTTGGGTGGGAGGTTTATATCATGATCTAGTTGTGTTTTCCTGAGAATGGGCATGGTGCGCCCATTATGGGCGGAGCTACGCCCAAAAAACGTGTTTTTAGGGGGTAGCCGATTTCAAGTTACATCTTCTCCGAGGGGGGTTGTCGAATCTGGTATGGGTTTCGGTATTGGGTTAGCCCAATGGCACCTGCATAGCCCCACGGAGCTCGATTTTTCATTTTCGTGTCAAGGTCAAAAGGTCACGAACTTAGAAAATGTCAAAAACATCAATATATTGGGCATTGAGCTCCAAGGGTTTTCAACTGTTTCGAATGAAAGTTGGTATGCAAGTAGTGCTCTTCGAGTACTACAACTTTCATCATTTGTTTTTCCCGATTCCTGCCATAAAAAAATTTAAAAAGCGAACTACGTTTAGGATTTCGACATTCGTGGTCGATTTGTAGTACTCGAAGAGCACAACAACTTTTGGTTCACGAGTCAGTAAGTGACCACTATATTCGTTATGGGTGTGTGTCTGTCTGTCTGTCTGTCCCGAGCATAGCTCAGTGGGTTTTGATCCGATCCTGATAAAATTTGGGTGGGAGGTTTATATCATGATCTAGTTGCGTTTTCCTGAGAATGGGCATGGTGCGCCCATTATGGGCGGAGCTACGCCCAAAAAACGTTTTTAGGGGGTAGCCGATTTCAAGTTACATCTTCTCCGAGGGGGGTTGTCGAATCTGGCATGGGTTTCGGTATTGGGTTAGCCCAATGGCACCTGCATAGCCCCACGGAGCTCGATTCTTCATTTTCGTCCCAAGGTCAAGGTCACAAGGTCACGAACTTAGAAAATTGCGAATTTTGACATAAAAATCATACGACCGCCCAAACTTTGAGAGCTCGGATGACAATATTTTTTTATGCATAATCTTGAGGTCATTCCCCACCTAAAGTCTTGAAACCATTTTGCTCTATCTTGAACACCTTGCCCGTGGCGCCCCCTTCAAGTTTGTTTTTACGCCGATTTCATCAAAGTATGGATAATCCGAGGAGTGCGAAATGCCATATAGCCTATATGACGTAATATTGTTCCTGAAATTTTCCAGAGGAAGTTTTGCACCAAAGGTCATAATCTTTGACCTTTGACCTTTAAAGTTCACAAAGGTCAAATTTTCAAAGTTGTGGGAATCAAACCGGGTTTTCCACCTTCTTCGACGAACTAACTCCTATAAGCTATAGCACGTATCCTGTTTCCTTATTTTAATGTCCACAACATTGTTTTGTGACCTTTAAAGGTTATGCAAAGGTCAAATTTTGAAAGTTGTTGAATGAAACCGGGTTTTCAACATTTTGAAGCTAATAACGTGTCACTCGTACCACATCATGTTGATCATTTTTATAACTTGGTAAAAAATTATCACATTGTCTCATCCTTGACTTCTGAAACAATCTACATCGTCAAATACTGCTCGTGAACCATTGCATTTCCAGACGTGTGTGTGTGTGTGTGTGTGTGTGTGTGTGTGTGTGTGTGTGTGTGTGTATGTGTGTGTGTGTGTGTGTGTGTGTGTGTGTGTGTGTGTGTGTGTGTATGAGTGTGTGTGTTTGTATATATATATATATATATATATATATATATATATATATATATATATATATATATATATATATATATATATATATATATATTACTTCTTCAAGATTGATATGAGGCTCATGGAATCGTTTGTACAAAAATCACAAGCAGGAAAAAGACAGGAGCAAACATCGGTTGTCCATTGTGAATTACAAGGGCATCCGTGGAAAATGGACAAACATCTGGTACTTTGCTTTTGAACATGGGTTCACTGCATCATGATTCATTGGTTAAGATGGCAACGCCAAACAGACCCACCGGTCCTCAGCGATGTTGAGATCACCATCAGAGATCTCTGTTTAATACGAGTGGACATGTTACAGTGTTGAGTGGTGCGATTTCACGATTTGCAGGCAAAGTGTACAATTATGGAGGAAATCACACGGTACGAGTTACTCGCGTATGTGGGGACATTCCTGGGTTAAGTAGTTTCCACGGGGGAATGAAACATAATTGCTGCTGCGGTTTGATATTCATTATTTAGGCTCGTTCCTGTAGTTAGGTTGTCCCTTTCCCTTTGTCTTTTGTGTACATTGCTATGCCAAGTATGAGGGAGAAAAGTTGGCGGTTATGACATGGACGACCGTCCATCACTTTGGACAAATGTGATGGAAACTTCATGGCTGCAGACTTTTAATATCGGAGTTATGAAAAATCCGATCCGAGTGAAACATGACGAGCATACAGACAATCAGATCTGGTGGTTTCATTGAAAGAGAATGCACATCGCAAGTGCAGCGCAATGTATACCTTCTCTCCTCTTGCAGTTAGTTCAGACAAGGTTCGTGGTTAAAATACAGTCGTTACAAGAAGCAAGCAAGCACACAGCTGATTACGCTGCATCCTGGAATGGCTTGTGCTGGTAAAGTTGGCATTGTAGAGAGGATATATTGTTACGAATTTGAAAGCCTTGTGCACACAGACAGCCAGCCATCCCCGTAGCTTAGTTATTTCGATAAGTATGTGTTTCTAGTTAGAATCCATCCCCTATGTCTAATGGGAATCAAGTGTGCATGCGCTGCGAAGTTATTTTATGGATAGGATTTTTACACTGACTACAACTACAACAACAACTTTCAACGACGACATCTGCCTTCGCTTCCTTCCACCATCCTCCACCGGCACCATTGCACACGTGAGTGTCAGCACGTACGTGGGCGGAGTTCACGAGGGTCTGACGTCTCTCTCGCCCAATCCAGGGAATGCGAGCGAGGTTGCCGACGGTCGGCCAATAAGTGAAGCCCACGCAGGACCATATTACTCTCCTTGTTTGAGGGGCGGTCTGTCACGACGGCCATCATGCCCCCCCCCCCACGCCCGGTCCAATCAGCGGACTTGGCGCCACTTTCAGCCATTCATGGGGGCGACGAGCGAATCGCGCGACGGAACCGTCCAATGAGGAGGCGAGTGGCGAGGAAAAGAGGCTCCTCCCGCCTGAGAAGAAAGAGTGGTAGTCTGGACCAGCGAGTGGAGAGACGGTGTCCTCGTAGCAGGAGCATTGGCCAGTTTGCGGGATCGTGGCGTTTTGCCAAGCAACAAGGATCGTGTGTGAGACGTTCCTGGTGGGAGAGGACATTCTCAGTCCAGGCATTTTCCAACCTGGCATCCAAAGACAGTGAGTGGTTGTCGACGAGGGCCCTGCAGACGGTCGTGGTCGTGGACTTCAGGTCATGGGTTCGAGTCTCACCGTGGTGATTTGAGTCAGTGTGACTGCATGAGGCGGGGCAGGTACCCCGGGCCGGCTCTACCAACAAAAGACCCATTGGGTCCATTTTCTTTCTGGGTGTGTGTGTCTGTGTGTGGGCCTGTCTATAAGTAGGAATTGTTAAGTGCTCTTCGCTTGTACATGATTGTATTGCTTAGTCGGTTTAACTCTGCCCCTACATGCTTCCCTCATTCCCCCGATTATCATGAATAAATACTCCTATTGTTGAATGTTTCAGCTAGTCTTTGTCCTTTCCTTTATTGGTTTATCATGGTGCGTATTGTGAATTCGTAAGGCTGCTGCTGCTGCTGTAGTTGTACATTTGGACCGACGGACCTCGGTAACCGTTCGCTCGGGTTACGCACGGTTCGAGAACGCTCACGGCTCGTTCTGCTCGAGCTCCTCCGAGGGTGAATTTCCCCGGTAGTTTGGACGACGTGGGTATTTAAGTAAATTGAAATTGGCAATCGACCCTATCCCACGCGGTCGACCTATTGGCGATCTTCAGTCCGATAAGGGACCTGTCGTCTCTGGAGTTATCCGGGGTGACGACGACATAAATTCCAGGTGTTCGGTGGAGCCAACTCTACTGCTCCATCTAGTGGTCGTGCTCGTCGCCGATACCTGGCCCCACAATAATATCATCTACGTATACGTGCTGATGATACAGAAGCCAGATTGACGCACTGAACTGAAAATCTAGACTATAATGGAGCCAAGTGTTTGTTATCTCCTCCAAGACGAAGTGTCAACAGTCCACGAAACTCAGCTATATTGTACCCAGTATACATGACTCTGGAATGCGATACTTTTTAGCTCACGATCACGAGCGAATGAGCAAAAATTAGTGAGGTTAAAAAGTGAAGATGAGGCCGCTGAGTATTAACTATGCAGTCCGAGGTACATCACCGAACATGATTGGTCCAGTGCTATCACGTCCCAACCACAGAACAGAGCACCACCACCACTTCTGCTACCAGTCCATGGGACGGGTAATCTACTCGTAAATCGAATGTTCGTAACCCGACAAGTGCAGGTCCAGGCTTTCTAACTCTGGGATTGTATACCTTGCCAAAAATCACGATGAGAATTATTCCCCCAAGACGGTACTGACCAACCCTCTTCCTGTCCAGGCTTGAGTTCCTCAAGGTAGTGTTCTGGGCCCTGTTCTTTTACTCGTTTTCATCAATGATCTCTCTGACTCTCTGGAAAATTCTCTTTATCTCTTTGCTGATGACTTCACCCTCTGCCATACCATCCGTCATCCCTCAGATCGGCAAGCAGCAGCCTCTTCGTTCTCTGCAGATCTGGATAAAATCACAAGCTGGTCCAACACGTGGAACATGTCTTTCAATCCTGACAAATCTCACATCCTCACGATGTCTCTCCGAAAGGACCGTCTGGAACTTCCCCCCCACTCCAACTTTCTCAACAATCCTCTTGAAGAGGTTCTTTCATTCAAGCTTCTGGGTCTCACTATCTGCCATGATCTTTCCTGGGAAAGCCACATTTCCAAACCATCCTCCAAAGCCAGTCGCTGACTGGGAAACCTCGGTCGTGCAAATTCTTCCTCAGCCCACCTGAGATCCTGACCACATACAAAGCTTTCATCCACAGCTTAATGGAGTACTGCTCTCAAGAACTACCAAAATCAAGAATCACTGCTCACCTTCACTCTTTCATTCCTATTTTTTCCTACCTTTGGAACAAGCTCCCACACTCTTCAATCCCACTCTTCCCTCCAGGTCTTCAAAACAGCTGTTCACCACTACCTCTTATCTTTCTCCATCCAAAACCACGATCTTTTCTTCCCCCATTAACCGACATCCTTCAAATTCCCTGCTTTCCTTCTTGAAAGTTCAGGTCGGGTAAGGACCTGAAAGTCGCTGTCGTGTCCATCTTGTTTACCCCGTGTACCCCACCCCATCCCTCTCCCTTCCATCGATGTCATGTCTGTCTCCCACTGGTTTTTTTCCTTCTCTCTCACCCCTCTTGTCTTCTGCTTCCGTTGTGCATTAGCTCTCACACGAGGCTCGACAGTGTATACAAAAACAAAATAAAACAAGAGCGCAAGTGAGCACAATATTACGCCTGAAAAAGCCTCTGTGACACACACACACACACACACACACACACACACACACACACACACACACACACACACACACACACACACACACACACACACAATTATATTTAAACACGTCAATTTATGAAGAACAAGAAGGTATATACAGAATTGTGCTACTGCATGGAAAACAGCATCCTGATTGCCATGAAAACCACTTTAGATGACGAACGTATGTCACGACACACCGACTCCACAGTCTGTACCTACTGTATGTACCAAATATGAAACGTGAAAGTTGAAAACTTTGGGAGTTAGAGTGCGGACAGGAACGGACGGACGACCGGTATCACATAATACGCCCCGATATATATATATATATATATATATATATATATATATATATATATATATATATATATATATATATATATATATATATATATATATATATATATATATATATATATATATATATATATATATATATATATATATATATATATATATATATATATTGTGGTTGACGAAATTCGCAAACCACCATTCAGGTCCCTTAGGTGAGATATCTCTGTAAGTATATGTGTAGTTAGGCCCAAACCCGTTGTTTCGAGGGAATAAATGTCATTCATTCGGGCTGCGACCCTTTTAGATAGCCGTTTTTCTTTTACTATCTTTATTTTGGACCAGCCACCATTACTACCACCACAACCACCACCAACCACGTCTCAACAGCCATCACACAACAACCACCAACCGCAACACCGCTTCACACCAACAGCCACGACCCTTGCCGTCACATCTCGCTCTCGCAACCATCGCATCACCGCCATTCCCGCGCCGCTTGTGGGCACCGATTCTGGACTCGTACAGGGCGTGCACCGAGCAGCGGGTGCAAAAACACCAGCCTTTCCGAGAAATCGGATCAAAAACGATTCACGCCCACTTCTGTTCCGTCCTATCAGCGAGCGTGGGGCGATTTGGCCCCGCCTCCAGGTGCGTCGGAGTATAATCGCTATATGCAGATTCGCGGATCAAAAATCATGCACGCCCACTTTTCCTCTGTCCAATGGGGAGCCAGCCAGAGGTGAAGGGTCGAAGGTGAAGGAGCGAAGCCCCGGGGGCTATAAAGGGCCGCGTTCGCTCGCCGAAAAGGAGTAGTTGAGTTGGAAAGAGTTGAGAGTTTCTGAGAAGAGGAAAGCAGTTGGACGCAGTTGGACGGAGTTGAGAAGAGTGGAGAGTTGGCGGCAAAGGCAGTCGAGAGGGCGCTCGTGTCAGAGTCGGGGAGCTGCGGAGAGGGGAGGCCGGTAACGCGACCGAGGTCGCGGTGGAGTCGCTCGTCGCGGGACCCAAGCCAGCGAGATATCCTCATTCCCCCGAGCATCAACAACCCCCTCCTGTTTCCCCCCGCGCTGAGATAGTGTGAGAAGGGGGCCCCGTTCCCACCCCATTCCAGGCAGTGCCAGCGAGGCCCGCGGAGTCGGGGCGCCGCGGCCATCTTGCGGCTCATCACCAGACGGGTAGGCTTGACGCGGTCTCGGCCCCAGGCCCGTCTGCCCCCCTCATCGTTGAGGGTGGTCCCTTTTTCTTTTGCTTTGAGTATATGTGTTGTCGGCGCCGTCTGTGAAGTAAAACTGTATAAGTGTTGCCGTGTGCTCGGTAGTCGGTTGTAGATCTGCATTGTGTTTCTCTTTTAAATTTGCTTTTTGTGCAGAATTGTCGTGTCACTTTTACATTTGCTTTTTGTGCAGAATTGTCGTGTCACTTTTACATTTGCTTTTTGTGCAGAATTGTTGTGTCACTGTTACATTTGCTTTTGGTGTATAATTGTATACGTGTGCTTTCCGTTTGCCGCGGAATAAATGTGCTTTATGTTGAACTGTTTCTCCCGTTTCGCTTCGTCTTTTCTTTTATTGAATCTCCATCTTACTTCACGTAAAGGGTTGGTCGTGGGCTAAATACGCCCGATAATTAATCGAACCGTCCAGGTTGACGATAACACCGCTCGGTTATCCCGATAGTACGGAACGGGTCGCTTAAAGTGGCCCGTGTCCGAAGTCGACCTGCGGCGAGGTGCGATCGCCCGGTCTACCCTCCGTGTGGGTACTTAGGTAGGTCGAATTTGGCGAGCAACCCTATCCCACGCGGGGGGCCGATTGGCACGATCGTGGTGAGGCCAAAAGGCCCACCCGACTAGTTCCCGGCGTTAGTCCAAGAGGGTCACGACGGGATTGTCCGTCCGGTGGGCGACGTGCCGCGATTCGAGTTACGTGGCCGCTCGCACGCCGGCGGGCGCGAATCCGCAACACTGGTGTCAGGTCGTGAGATACAAACTCATCCCCCTCCTCGCGACACTGGTGTCGGAGAACGGGACAACGGGCTCTCCTGTCTCCAGCTAAATTCACGGGAATCGGTCCAGGGGTGAGAGGAGCGACCCCCGATTCCCTCCAAATTACGAGCGATTCAAATTAACCTTTTACGAGAAATAAGATGGCGTCTCAAGGCGAGCGGGAGCCGGGGGTATTAGAAATGTATATGTGTAGTAATGTAGAATCCATGGTCCAGGATGAAAACCCCGTGCAGGAAATGTTGGTTGTGCAGGAACACGAACTCCCCCAACTGAACCCAGAGCCCGAAATAGGTGCGGCGGCGGCTGCGGTGTATGACACCTCCCCTCCCCCTCTCCGCCAAAACCCCCCGATCCTTGCCGAATCCGCTCAGCTGAGTGCACCCGACATGGCCCAGCTATGCGCCATCATGGCGGCAATGACAGCGAGGATGGATACAAACACAAATGAAATGAAAAACGAAATAAAAGGCATGAACAAGCAAATGAAAGAAATGAAAACGAATATGGAAACGAATGCGCAAGGAATGAAGGAAGAAATGAAAGAACTGCGGGGTGAGATGCAGCAAATCGGCCGAAGCCTGCAGGCGGGCATGAAGGCAATGGCAGCAGAGCTCAAAATGGCGACGCCACGTGTGGGAGCGAACGAGCTGGGAGGGAGTGCAACGGCTGTCGGGCCCACGGTGGAGGCTGGTAAGGAGAAAATAATTCGGGAGACGTGTTGGGCGAGGGTCGTGACGGAAAAAGTGACGGTGACTGAGAGGGAAAAACTAATTGGGGTGACGGAGACGTGCACGAGGGAGATAAGAGACGAGGTGAAAGGAATTGCGAGGGAGAGAAAGGAACAATTAAGACGGAAAGCAAGGATGAGGTACGCGGAGATCGTGAAAGAGCAAGGAGTGAAAAACAGGGAAGGACGGGAGCGACTTAAGGAGAAAGCAAGGTTGACCTACATAAAGATAAGGGAAAGACGCCAGAAAGAAGCAGAGACCAATAGACACGAGGAGACAACAGAAACTTATAAATGTATCGAGACATGGGAGACAGAAAAAATAGAGGAGAAACTGCATGATAATGACAAGGCTAGAGACGTACACACACACACGGAGGTAGTGGAGGATAGTGAGGGTGAGCTCGCGGAGCATGTAGGGACCTAGTGCGAGCAGCTGGATGGCCTCCTCCAGGAACGAGGGGAGGGAGTATGCCCCCTTGAGGCGAGTCACGACCAGGTGAGTTCGGTCGTGCTTTGCGAGTTCGAGGGGAGGAGTGCTGTGGACGGGTGCACGCCGAGCTTGGGGGGTATAGAGGCCCCGGAGACCCTTGTGGGGACACAAATCCCCAGTGTGGTTGTCCCGGTGTGTGTGGTGTCGAGGTGTGTGTTCACGAGTGTGGCGAAATGCGTGCTGCAACGCACGCATAGCGCGGGTCCAAGGGCGTGTGTGAGAGCGACCGGGTGGGTGACAAAGACCCCGTGTGTGGAAGCAACCCCGGGTGTGAGTGGTGTGGTGGCGACTGTGCCGGAGTACGTGCTTCCCAGCACGCCGTGTGTAAAAGGGGCACCGCAAGTGGAAGAGGCCGTGCGTGTGAGTGAAACGGCCAGTATGAATGGAGCACCACGAGTGAGTGGAGCCACGTGTGCGAGGGAGGTAGCATGCGTGAGTGAACGGCCGAGTGCAAGGGAGACCGTGTGTGTGAGAGAGACAGCGTGTGCAAGGTCGCTGTGTGTAAGGGAGATGTCGGTCGGCATGTGTGAACATGCAGCCGCGTCTCCCGGTGTGAGTTTAATGGTGAGGTGTGTTAGCGTCGTAACACGCAGGTGTGCGTGGGTCGAATGGAGACGACAACGACAATTGAGAGACAAAAGCCGGGTAGCGGCTGTAGCTGTTTCGGGGACCGTGCCGGGTTCACCCAGCAGCGAGCGCGAAGTCCGTGCTGTGCAACGCACGAGACCCCCACGTGCTCGCTTGCGAGAGTGAAGCCCGGTCCGGAAACGCACGCGGTGGATTTGCCGATCCCGCGGACGGACAAAGTTTAGGCAGGATTACGGATTTGGACCGGACGGGTTCTCCACGCGATCGTGTGTGTTAAGCTCCAACGGGCAAAGCACATGTGTTCGCGTGGGGAACCCCTCGAGACGTGGGGCTTGTGTTTTTTTTATGCGCACGGTGACGTCATGGCTGCACGTGGGGTTGGAATCCGGCAGGAGGGGTATCCCTGCCGGATGGTACCGTCCAAGGAGGGACGAGGTACACGTGCAGCTGCATGACGTCACGGGCAGGTGCAAAGTGCGCGAGCTGTGAGTTGCCGCGCTGGTGCTGCGCATGTGAAAAAAAAAAAAAGAAGGAAACGCAAGCCTCACTTTCGGGTGCACAGGATTCCCGGGCAAGGGGTGGAAGACCCCCTTACCAGGGCACAGGATGGAAACTAGTTAGGGGGAAGGGTTAGCTGAGTTAGACCGACTTCATGGGGCAGAGGTAAGTCCTCATGGAGTCCGTGGAATGGATTAGTTAGAGGGATTTAGTCAGATTTAGGTTGGGAAAGTTATTTTAGAGATTTGGAGACAGTGACAGCCTTTGGATGTGTAGAGTTGATGTAGTTTAGCTACGTAGTGTTAAAAGGAACGTGCTACTATTTTAAGGGACGACGTGGGAGCACGAGTTAGTTAGGGGATGTAGTTAGAAGGATGGCAGAGTTCAGTGGTGTGTGTGTTGAAGAGTTGTGAGGTGAGTACATGATGAGTGAGTGAGGCCAGCGGGTCTGTGTGAGTGGAGCGAATGGGGAATGCATGGTGCGATGAGTGATTGGGGGGAGGAGTGACTCCCGCTCAAGGGACCCCGGGGTCAGTGTAGACCGAGTTAGGGGGTTAGTCAAATTGAAAAATGGAGGTTGTTTTGTTGTTGGTGGGAAAGTAGGCTCGAAACCCATTTGGAGGGGTGCAGGAGCCCTGTTGACGGGCTGGGAGCGTGGCTGCGAAAAGTGAGTATCGCTGAGTGGGTACCCCGGGCACCAGGCTAGTCGGCCGTGGTAGGCCAAGGGCCCATGGGGGGCCGGGATAGCGTAGTGGGCACGGGTGCGCCTGCTTGGTGCGGGGGCCCGGGGCGCCATTAGCCGCGTGGGCAGTGTTGTGGGCATGGGTGACCCTCGGAAAGGGGCCCGGGAAGCCAGCCTGCCACGTGTGCATTTCAGGGGAGGTGCCATGGGGGGCACTCCCCGGTGTTTAGGGAGCTGGTAGGCTCGGAGGCAGTGTAGTGCCCGGGGGTGCCATAGCGGGAGATTCGGCAGAGGGTCGTGCCTGCCAAAGGGAGCCACGTGTCCCAGCCATGAGACCGTGTGAGGGCACGGGAAGAAAATTGGGGGGCGAGGCCCGAAATTGTGAGGACACCAACACAGGCGACGGGAATCTGGGTTGTTAGAACCAATAGTTTAAGCGAGAGGCGCTTGTTGGAAGCCCCGGGGTAGTTTAACAGGTTACTGGTTAGGGTAGATTAGGAAGTGTACCCCTCCGCACCATCCATCCCCTCGCTCTCGTTGTGGGCCGCTGGACCCACTTTGTTATAGATCGCTGAAGTCTGGGGAGGCCATTCTGAGGCTTGAGTTGGGCCTCGGCACAGGACGCTAGCTCTCCCTTATTCCCCTCCGGGAAGGGAACGTAGGGGTTGGGAGTAGGCTAGGTGACAGGATAGGTTAGCCGAACAAGGACAGTACAGGGGGTTAGGGGACGATTTATAGTGGGGAAGTTAAAAAAAAAAAAAGTTGGGGCTAAATTGGGGTTTGACAAATTAAGGGAGTGGGTATAGACAGTGACAGGCAAAGGCGACAGGTTGGGAGGGAGACCATAGGGTAGGTCCGAGCCCGCCTTCCGAGTGGCCAGCACCACCGCACTCCCTCCACCAGCCTCCACTGAATGGCAAAGGCTGGCCAGCTTCATCTGCTGGCTGCGTTGCTGCAAGGCAAAGGCCGGCCCACTTCATCGGCAGCTGTTGTTTTGCTGCAAGGCCTGTGCCGGCTGGATCGTCTGCAGCTGCTGTGCTGCAAGGCCTGTGCCGGTCGGATTGTCTGCAGCTGCTGTGCTGCAAGGCCTGTGCCGGTCGGATTGTCTGCAGCTGCTGTGCTGCAAGGCCTGTGCCGGTCGGATTGTCTGCAGCTGCTGTGCTTCAAGGCCTGTGCCGGCCAGTTCATCTGCCGGCTGTGTTTGCCTGCAGCGGCCTTGTTCTGCAGGCTGCGTTTGCCTGATCACCTTTGCCATGCCATGCCCACCGCCCCTGTTCACCAGCCCCGTTCAATTTTTGCTTTGCCCCCCCCCCCCTGTTCATTGCCATGTGCGCCAGGATCAAGGCAACAGTTTGCAAGCTGCGAGAACTGCCCTGTTGGCAGCTACAACACGGGCCTGCAGTGGCGGCCCGTGCGCCGTGTTTACGTCCATCCATTCATCCATCCATTCGTTGTGTTCATTGCGTGTGCCACTTGAGCTGGCACGGAGACTGCGTTTGTGCGGCCCATGCACTGTTGTGGTTCACTGGGTTCATTTTCAAAAGGGAAGGCCTTGGACTGCGAGTGAGCAGCCGGCCACGTTCCCTGTCACCTGCATTGTTTGAGCCAGAGACTGCATGCGAGCAGCCTGGCTCCCTGCTAACTGCTTTCTTTTTGCAGAGTTCATTGATCCTGGGCCATGGTTTCGTGTAAAATTTGTAAGTTAAGGTTAAGATGTACTGTATATATGAGTGCGCCCCCGGCATGTCTGTCCTAGCGCCGGCAATTTTATTTAAGTCGTCCGTGTGAGTGGGTTTGTTTCGGTAGTTACTCAGCCCTCAGGTTACTTATTTTGGGGACACGAATACCATGAATGTCACACTCAGGGATCCGTAAGTAAAATGTACTAGGGGAAAACTACACATGATGGCACACGAAAATTTGACGACTCGGGACGAGTCTGTAAAAAGGGGAGGGGGTAGTGTTGTGGTTGACGAAATTCGCAAACCACCATTCAGGTCCCTTAGGTGAGATATCTCTGTAAGTATATGTGTAGTTAGGCCCAAACCCGTTGTTTCGAGGGAATAAATGTCATTCATTCGGGCTGCGACCCTTTTAGATAGCCGTTTTTCTTTTACTATCTTTATTTTGGACCAGCCGCCATTACTACCACCACAACCACCACCAACCACGTCTCAACAGCCATCACACAACAACCACCAACCGCAACGCCGCTTCACACCAACAGCCACGACCCTTGCCGTCACATCTCGCTCTCGCAACCATCGCATCACCGCCATTCCCGCGCCGCTTGTGGGCACCGATTCTGGACTCGTACAGGGCGCGCACCGAGCAGCGGGTGCAAAAACACCAGCCTTTCCGAGAAATCGGATCAAAAACGATTCACGCCCACTTCTGTTCCGTCCTATCAGCGAGCGTGGGGCGATTTGGCCCCGCCTCCAGGTGCGTCGGAGTATAATCGCTATATGCAGATTCGCGGATCAAAAATCATTCACGCCCACTTTTCCTCTGTCCAATGGGGAGCCAGCCAGAGGTGAAGGGTCGAAGGTGAAGGAGCGAAGCCCCGGGGGCTATAAAGGGCCGCGTTCGCTCGCCGAAAAGGAGTAGTTGAGTTGGAAAGAGTTGAGAGTTTCTGAGAAGAGGAAAGCAGTTGGACACAGTTGGACGGAGTTGAGAAGAGTGGAGAGTTGGAGAGTTGTGGCGGCGGCAAAGGCAGTCGAGAGGGCGCTCGTGTCAGAGTCGGGGAGCTGCGGAGAGGGGAGGCCGGTAACGCGACCGAGGTCGCGGTGGAGTCGCTCGTCGCGGGACCCAAGCCAGCGAGATATCCTCATTCCCCCGAGCATCAACAACCCCCTCCTGTTTCCCCCCGCGCTGAGATAGTGTGAGAAGGGGGCCCCGTTCCCACCCCATTCCAGGCAGTGCCAGCGAGGCCCGCGGAGTCGGGGCGCCGCCGCCATCTTGCGGCTCATCACCAGACGGGTAGGCTCGACGCGGTCTCGGCCCCAGGCCCGTCTGCCCCCCTCATCGTTGAGGGTGGTCCCTTTTTCTTTTGCTTTGAGTATATGTGTTGTCGGCGCCGTCTGTGAAGTAAAACTGTATAAGTGTTGCCGTGTGCTCGGTAGTCGGTAGTAGATCTGCATTGTGTTTCTCTTTTAAATTTGCTTTTTGTGCAGAATTGTCGTGTCACTTTTACATTTGCTTTTTGTGCAGAATTGTCGTGTCACTTTTACATTTGCTTTTTGTGCAGAATTGTCATGTCACTGTTACATTTGCTTTTGGTGTATAATTGTATATGTGTGCTTTCCGTTTGCCGCGGAATAAATGTGCTTTATGTTGAACTGTTTCTCCCGTTTCGCTTCGTCTTGTCTTTTATTGAATCTCCATCTTACTTCACGTAAAGGGTTGGTCGTGGGCTAAATACGCCCGATAATTAATCGAACCGTCGAGGTTGATGATAACACCGCTCGGTTATCCCGATAGTACGGAACAGGTCGCTTAAAGTGGCCCGTGTCCGAAGTCGACCTGCGGCGAGGTGCGATCGCCCGGTCTACCCTCCGTGTGGGTACTTAGGAAGGTCGAATTTGGCGAGCAACCCTATCCCACGCGGGGGGCCGATTGGCACGATCGTGGTGAGCCCGAAAGGCCCACCGGTGACTAGTTCCCGGCGTTAGTCCGAGAGGGTCACGACGGGATTGTCCGTCCGGTGGGCGACGTGCCGCGATTCGAGTTACGTGGCCGCTCGCACGCCGGCGGGCGTGAATCCGCAACAATATATATATATATATATATATATATATATATATATATATATATATATATATATATATATATATATATATATATATATATATATATATATATATATATATATATATATATATATATATATATATATATATATATATATATATATATATATATATACATATATATATATATATATATATATATATATATATATATATATATATATATATATATATATTGTTACGGCTGTGGAAATTCGCAGAACACCATAAAGGTCCGTAGTTCAGTTAGATTGATAAGTCTGTGTTCAGTTAGATTTCCCCACCATTGTTTAATGGGAATTTATTCGTATCACAGGGCTGTGATCCTTTGAGATGGCAGTTTTTCTTTTACTATCGTTATTTTGGACCAACAACCACGATCGCCTCAAACCACAACAACCACAATCGCCTCAAACCACAGCAACCACGATCGCCTCAAACCACAGCAACCACGATCGCCTCAAACCACAGCAACCACGATCGCCTCAAACCACAGCAACCACGATCGCCTCAAACCACAGCAACCACGATCGCCTCAAACCACAGCAACCACGATCGCCTCAAACCACAGCAACCACGATCGCCTCAAACCACAGCAACCACGATCGCCTCAAACCACAGCAACCACGATCGCCTCAAACCACAGCAACCACGATCGCCTCAAACCACAGCAACCACGATCGCCTCAAACCACAACAACCACGATCTCCTCAAACCACAACTCTCTATCAGTGGCGCGCGGATTTTCCCGCCTTGTTATTCCCGCACTTTGGTGCGGGGGAGAGGCAATGCGGGTCAAAGGTCAGAGGTCATGTAAAGGAGGGGCTTGATTTTGGGGGAATTAATCTCCCTGGACCTGTGCCAAGAAAGATTCTCTCGGCCCCCGCGAGGCGCACAGGGAGGGGGGCGAGAGGGCACGCCCCTTTTCTGGAAGCTTCCTGCAGGAGCTGGAAGGTTGACGGGGCGATAAAAGCGGAGGGGCGAGGCGTTGGAACGGGGGGGATATAAGGGCGCGCAGAACGCCAGGTCTTCGGTGGGGTGTGGTGGTTTTCGGTGGTGCGTGGGCTTCTTCTTCTTCGTCGTCTTGGTCTTCGAAGAGTCTTGGGTTCGGTGGTTCGGGTCGAGTTGTCGGAGGTCGCAGTCGGTGGGGAGTCTGGGCGTGGGACCAGGGACGCGAACGGGAGGCGCCGCTTTGCCAGCTCTGTCGCACAAGCCTGCGCATCCATGTGGAGAGCGCCGGAGAGAGCTCGCCGGCTCTGTGGAAGGCCGAGCTCAGCCGCGGCTGTCCGAGCTGCCGTGGGGGACAGATGTCGCGACTCGCCCACCATCACACCACGAGGGTGCAGGTAACCTGCAACGGTCTCGTGGGATTCGTTCGGTCTGCAAAGTCCCACGTTATAAAGGTCTACGGACCCTGTCTGTGGGGGTAGTCTTTTATTTTCCTTGGGTTTTGCTTTCGAATGAATGTTGGTGGCGCCGTGTACTATAAGTAAAAACTGTTAAGTGACTAGATAATTGCTTAGTCGGTTTTAGTGCTTTTTCCTTGCTTGTGTCTTGCCCCCGTCCCGTGCATGATTGTTTGCCTGTACACGTGTTTTTGAATACCTGCATTGATTGCATGGCTGTATATGTGTGCTGTGTAAAATAAATGTGCTGGTCTAAATGTAACCCGTTCGTCGTGTCTTTTCTCCCATTGGAACGCCATATTGCATCTCGGAATATTAGTTGGGTTTTAAATACCCGTTAAATAGAATCGGATCCGGCGAGGTCGGGCGATAATACCCGCTCGGTTATCACTGCAGAACGGAATGGACCGCTTGAGCGGTTCGTGTCCAAGCCGACCTGCGTCGAGGTACGGTCTCCCGGTTGGTGACCCGCGCAGGTACTTAGGTGTATCGATATTCGACGATTGACCCTATTTTGCGCGGGTAGAAAATTGGCTAGGCCGTGTTGGGGTTGAAGACCCACCCGTGACAGGGTTCCGGCATTGTTCCGGAAGGTCACGACTGAATTGTCCGTCCGGTGGGCGAGCGGCTACTATTAGTGAAAAGCGGTCGTTCGCACGCCAGTGGGCGCAAATTCGTAACAATATATATATATATATATATATATATATATATATATATATATATATATATATATATATATATATATATATATATATATATATATATATATATATATATATATATATATATATATATATTAGATTCTCGTGGAGGATCTCCATGTCTTACCCACGTTGTTGTTCTTGTGGACTTTTTTGTTTCACAGTCGAGAGTTTTCATCGAAACTTCCTGAAACCTGGCGTATGTATGTAAAAATACCCTGCGCAGACAGTAACGATCTCCGATTTTGAAAATTCCTCTGAGAAAAAAGTTATGATGTCAAAATATCTCCGCTAATGGAAATCGCCTAAAAAATTATCTCCGAAACTCCGCAAGCTTTTTGAATTCTGCTTGCGGGAATCGAACAGGGCATTAGCAGAGATGAATTACCGCACATATGATACATCACTATGACGTCATATCAATTTTTATGATGCCATTACTATTTTTTGACATTTTTTGTTTCACAACCCAGAGTTTTCATCGGATTTTCGTGAAACTTGCTATGTTTATGCAAAAAGCCCTTGCGCAGGCAGTAACCATCTCCGATTTTGGAAATTCTTCCAAGAAAAAAAAAGTGAACGTCATAATATCGCCGCTAATGGAAATCGCCTATACCATTATCTCCGAAACTAGGCAAGCTGTTTGAATTTTGTTTGCGGGAATCAAGCCGGGCATTAGCACAGATTATAATTTATCGCAAAGCTGTTACATCACAATGACATCATATTCATTTTTATGACGTCATCATTAACAGGACGAGGATCTTTGTTCATTCGAGCTTGTTTTTTTAATCAGTCTTAAAAGCGATCAATGCTGAATTTCAATTTTATTCCAAATGAACACTATTTTTTAGCAATCGGAACTGCTGTTAAGCTAAATTCCTCTATTTAAATTTGAAAATTGGTTCAGGTTAAGAGTTTGTACAGCATTTTATTAACTGTGTGCAGAAATTAAATGAAGCGACACCCAGAGACACGAGGAGTTTGGGTGCGTGCAGTCTATAGAGCCTCACGGCTCTGAAAACACCATTACATGTAAAAGAACACCTTGTCTCATCAAAATAATTCACAAGATGTCGAGTCTAATAATAGAGCACCCACCTCAAATAAGCTTGCGCGCAAACTTGCGTGCTTCCGACAACAGGCTGGGGGCAGTCACGTGTCCCTCAAGGAGGGCCGCTTTGTGCTGCACGAAGACAACCATCATAGTGAAGGGGGAGGGCAATGTGACGATCAACACTACTGGTCATGAAAAAGACCGAATTCACCGTCATGCTCACCTGCACCGCAGACAGTGGCAAGCTTCGTTCGTATGCCGTGTTCAAGAGGAAAACACTGCCCAAAGACTAGTTTCCAGCCGGCATCATTGTTCGTGCACAGCAGAAGGGGTGGATGGATGAGGGACTGGTCCAGGACTGGGTGTGGACTATCTGTCGTAATAGGCCAGATGGCAGTCTCTCCCACCGACAGAGAATGCGAGCCCTGGATGCGTTCAGTTGTCACAAGACCAACAATACTAAAGCGCTGCTCCATTGGACCAACACTGATCTTGTCATCATCCTAGGCAGGATGATATCACTCCTGCATCTCCTCAATGTGTCCATCAACAAGCCGTTCAAGGACGGACTCCATCGCTGCTGGTCCGACTGGCTAATGAGTGGGGAGAAGACCTACACCAACAGCGGGAGGATGAGAAAGGTCGACCATTGATGATCTGCAGCAGGATCGTCAAGGTGTGGGAGGAGATACCGTCAGACATCATCAAGCGAGCATTTATGAAATGCTGCATCTTCAACAACATGGACGGCACAGAAGACGACATCAGTTGGGAGGAGGAGGCTGCAAATGACAGTGACAGTGACATGGACGACGACGAGGACTTGCTCTCCCCCAATTTGGCCAAGGAGTTACGTGCCGTCTTCGATGAGGAAAATATTGACAAGGATTTCCTCGGGTTGAGCTGAAAAGCTTCATCAAACCCAAACGGCCCTTTTCAGGGCCACAAATCCACAAGAAATATGTATACCAGTATGAATCTCTTTTCTTCCTTTTTCTAGCATAAAAAAATCTTAATAATATTAAAACACAGGGGCACTACCCCTGGGTGGTCATCTGGTAGCAGCTGCATAAAATAACCAGGAAACAACTGGTAGGCATGGATGACCCACAAAATATGTAATGGAGAAGAAAGTAAATACCTCTAGATTTTTTTTTAATGTCATGAACAAACTTTAGTACATTACGGGTGATGAAGGTCGCAATAAAGTTTCATTGCAATTGTGTGTGTGTAGTTGCGGAGAGAAAAAAAGCAAATACATATTTTGGGGGGAACCTTCTCATGGACCTCTTTCGACTTGGAATTTTTTTAATGGCATGAACAAACTTTGGAATATCATGGGTGACGAAGGTTGTGGTTAAGTTTCATCAAAATGGAGTGTATTTTCAGAGAAGAAAGCAAATATCTCTTTGGGGGGCAACCCCCTTGTAAACTCCTCCCGTAGACCCTTCAGAACCCCATTTTAAAAAAATGCCGTGAACGAACTTTGGTACGTCATGAGTAATGAAGGTTGCGGTCAAGTTTCATCAGAATGGCATGTGTAGTTTCTGAGAAGAAAGCAAATATCCATTTTGGGGGGCAACCTCCGTAGACCCCGATGAATTTTTTTTTCTTCTAATGCCACGAACAAACTTTGGTACACAGATGGTGATGAACTTTGTGGTAAAGTTTCCTTGAAATCCTATGTGTAGTTTCAGAGAAGTTGAAAGTATTTATTTGTGGATGGACGGACGGACGGACGACGTGCCATCCTATAAGCTCTCCAGAACTACATTCTAGGTGAGCAAAAAAATAAAAACTTATTGGTATCCTCTTCAACTTCTTGAAAATGAGAATAAGACTGTTAAACGAAATTAATCGGACATGGGAGCAAGCGTGTTGATACCTTCGTCACTTTGTTCCATACAAAGTTAATGTACAAACGTATTTAGATCTTGATCAGAAGATATGATCAATATATTAATTTATTTTAAGGGTGAAAAACGGGTGCGGTTAATACACGGCCTTGGTTTATATACCGGAAAATACAGGAGTTGAATTTGCGATTAAAATCCGAAATCCTCTTCTTCAGATTGGCCGTGACCTCGCACCTGGAAGTTGACCACCACATCTGTACTGCATACGGGTTACATTGTGGTACAATTTAACTAAAACGGCGAATAATTTTCGATTTTCCACAAATATGGGAGTCTGGGTCCTTGGTGCTTGTGCAGCAATACAAACCGAGATGGTTTCATGCTAAACCAATGGCCAAAAGACCCTAGGTTTGGCAGAAATTTGACAAGGTTTGTACAAAATACCCGAGTGTGGATCGGACCTACAAAATGCTCGCTTTTGCGCTCAGAACTTGTTACAGAACATCGTTATGCAATAACAGAGGGCAATATCTTGTGATTATCCACCACGATTGAGAGAAGATGCCATCCCCACGATGAAGCGGAAGAAACAGCCATCGCTCAAAACCAACACCCTCTCCACCCAGCTATCAAAACATGTACACGGACTATTTGAGCGATGAATCAAACATTGGTTATCATTGTCCAGCATTTACCACAAGAACACCTGAAAATAATTATCTATTATCAACATAAATTTCAACAAAACAAATGAACCACCATCTACTTATAGTGGAGAGAAAGTATGCACAGTAGGTATCATCTACTCTATCCGAGACCATTTGACCTTGGACGCTAAAATTTCCAGGGTTCCCCACTTTCACCATCCCCCCCACCTCCAAAATCCCTAATTCACTGGGGAGGGACATAAACACCTCACGGACATTACGGTGGGATATGGCACGGACACGACGATGGGTCACGGCACGGACACAAATGGCGTCCGGGAAAAGTATGAAACAGTTTCAACATTCTGAGAACCATCATTGTTGCTAATGACGGTGGAATCAGTATTCAAATCAGAGCTCGACGCACTTTTTCTCAATTAGCTGTCCAGATCAAGATGGCTTCAAAGTGCGACGTCACTGGCAAAATTGAAAAATCGACCCTTTAGGGCTTTGACATTTTGAGATTGGCAAAATAATTCAATATATATATATATATATTTTAACCTTCAAATTAGACCAATTAATGATTCTCAATCGTTTTCAGAAAAAAAGATAAATCAATAAATAGATTGTGTATGGGTTCCCATTTAAGGAAATAAATCTTTTCTATAAAAGTGAACGACTAGACCAAATCAAACCAAATTTTGCATGTTGCCAAAGGGTACTTCAAGTATGGTTTCTGTCTGAGTAGCATATCTGGGGGAGGGGGTTCTTGGTGGGGGGAAGACCCAAATTCTCCTTATGTAAATACGTACCGTATAGCACCACCCTGTGGTAGCCGATATTTCAAATCATCTTGTATTGTAAAGAAAGTTTAAAAATTTGATAACATACATTATGCTGATGCTGAAATCTGAGTGACAATACAGTCATGCGCCGCTTAACGACGTTCCGGGCAACGACGGATCACATATACGACGGATCTGCCAGCTCTGAAAAAAAAAGGCACTGAAAATTCCTATCGCCGAGTGATGTAGCCTCGTATAAAAACAGCACATACAATTATGTACGCTGTGCAGTACATAATACCTCATAATGATAATAAACGACAGTGTGGCCCTGTTATAATGCGATCGTTGAGGTCCATAAAATGTCATCGCGAAAAAAACATGATCGTGCTCAATCGGGATTCAAGGAAATCGGCTTTCAAACTGAACCAATGTTTGCACGTTTACCTTCTCGCAAGTAAATTACCTTTGAATTGAAGAATTCCGCGAATAAATCGTTGTTACAGTCGACATTAAAACACATTTATTTTTAGTGAAGCTTTTTATGTTGTTAAAACAATCGCACTGTTCCGAAAATATGTCACAATTGACAGGTGCTCGTTTCTTCATTTGTAAATTATGGCCGTCATGAACTGCACAAATGTAAAACAAACGTGTCTTCCGTCTCTCTTGGATGTGTGTTACAATTGCCGACAATATTCAGTACAGTAACATGCTGTACAGGTTTGTATCCGAGGAGCAATAAGCTACACTATATAGCCTCGGTGTCTCGGTTTGTGGAAGTACGATGTTTGAAAACGAAAAAAAAAAATGATGTTCGCACAACGACGACGTCGCTTCACGACGCGTTTCTCAGAACGTAACCCCGTCGTTAAGTGGCGCATGACTGTAATTCGAAATCTTCAAAATGTTTAATTTCACTCATTTTAAGCTGACATTCAAACAAAAGCATCCAACACTGAGCTGCGCAACAAAGTGGAAGTGATCGTTTGCTCAAGTCATATAAAAACAGCAAGGTTGGCTCACGAAGGCAATGTTTGCTGACTTCCAAGCAGATGGAAGATGAGCTCGGGCAAATGATAGGGTGAATGGAGCAGAATGATTGTGAAGTACATCATGTTGTCTCTTGATTAAATCCGTCAGCAAAGAGACGGGCAAAAATTCCGAGTATGACATATTTGGTGATGAGGATTTAAAGACAGAAATATTATATACTAGCGAATACCACCCGTCACTTCGCTGATAGGAATAAGGAGAGACAGACAGAGACAGAGATTGATATGACGGGGCAAGGAAGAGGGTGGGGGAGAGCGACGCCTCACCACACATTGCTATACACTTTGGGAGGGAGGGCGTGAGGAAGGGGGGGGGAGTGTGCGAGAGGGAGGAGGGGGCAGAAAAAGAGAGAGGAAAGTGAGGGGGGGGCGAGAGGAGTTGGCAAAGGAATGTTATGTCATATTTTACGACACACAAACACACACTGCATAGCCCAATATCTATAATTGTATGTGTTAGATGGCTCGCAGATGGTATTTTATTTTGTCGTTTCGTTTTTTAAACTCTTGCACACTTGTCCACTTAAATAGTGCTAAACGTTGGCCGAGGTCTCTCGGGGTATCCCAGGACATGTGATCAGGTGTTCGCATGAAAACGCTCTATGGGTTGTTTTCAAATGACCTCTTTGAGCCAGATGACTGAATGGTGGGCCTATTGTAATGGTGACTAGAGGTAGAGCATAGCGAGAGTGGATTTAATAAGTGCTGACGAGAGATTCAGACATATCGAGCTATGAGCCGGTGAGGTAGTCATGGAAGCACTGTCGAGTTTGAGATTTCGAGGAAGGGTGAGAGGGATTACGAGGTTGAGTTTGGGTGATGAAATATTGCTGGGGTCTCAGCAGCATGGCGCTTGGGTACCCACTGCGGAACTCCATCATCAGGGCCCGTGTCTACAGTTCATCACACATTTCCTCGCATTCCACTAAAATCAGGTCAGATCCTTCTTCCCCGATTAATTCCATCTCCCAATGTCTCTATCTTACTTCTCTTAATTATTTACTCTCCACTGTTGATCCATGGTGATACTTATCACTGCTTCATCTGTTCTTTAGTTCCGGGTCTCTTATGCTTATTAATAAAAAAATAATTTATCAATGTGGTGCAATTTTGGAGTGAAATGGAGGCTAAAAATCAAGAAGGTGCAGCCAAGCTCTCCATGATTGGAGCCACACTCTTAGGGGATCACAAACTGCTGTTCATAGGTGAGAGATAATACCCAGAGGCTTGCGGCAGTAGGCGGAGGTGCTGACTTGTGTTTTTCAAGCTTATATCTTACTTTTCATCGCCATTTTTGGGGGAGCAGCTTTTCTGGGATGCAGTACTTCCTGTTGAGCCTGCACCAGTCCAGAAATGATTGCCGTGAATAAGAAGAGAAAAGGCAAAGTCGAACAACAATGATCTTGGTGCTGGTCTTACTTTTTTTATCTGGGAAATGATAATGTGTGTTGAGTATACTGTCAAATGAGAGGCGGAGCAGCTCCACTTATTACTCCACAATAATACAACGTATGTATATGGACCAATGGTCGACACAGATTACAATAAGTCACAAAAGCCCATTTGTAATCCTGCTTTTATTGGAGTGACAGCCACCTTTGGGACGAGGGTCATTGCATCTCTTGATGCCCAAAAGCTAACAGCCATTTGTGCCACCAAAGGCGAAACTGCTTAGAAATTACAATATATTACCATTTTTCCCAAATTCATTGTTTTCATTTAATCTCAAAATGTAAATGCTGCTTACTTTATTGTGGAGCATGTTTTTCAATCAGTGGGCAGCAGTTTGCTTCCTTTTTTTTTTTTTTACGAGTTTCTCCCCAACTATTGCTGGGTACGTGGCTTTCTATCCACATCCTTAAGAGAGACTCATACCCTTATTTGTGTAGAAAGCAGAGTGTGAGCAATGTTGGCAGATCATCAAGAAGTGTGCAGTCACTACCTGGTCGTGAACCACCTTCCAAATGATCCACAATGTGTGAATCAAATGCTGAATCTCTTTAAATTTCTCAAAATGGTCAACAAGGAACACGATGGGTCTTCGTTTACTTTGAACAGTTTCGATGAAAAGGTGCTGCCATTAAGTGGTCACAATCGGAAGTCAAGTCCACTCGGCGTCTCCCATTTGTAGGTTGTAACCCTCGGGCATCGATGCAAGCCAGGCCCCTTGCCATGCTGAGTAAGCTGTTGCAGCAAAGGGCCAAATGTTTTACTTAATCTGCAACAAAAAGAAGGTGAAAGTAAAACTTCCAAAGGATGTGCGAAAGGTGCAGTGACTGAAAAGCAGCTCTGACAGCACAAATGATCAGGCCAGACATACGTTAACAGATGCTTACCAGTGGAAGGGTATAATATAATCACCTGCATGGTGGGGTAGGTGGACCTTTTTGGTGATCTAACACTCATGGAGGAGTTTGCCATCATCACATGAAGCACAAAGACACAAGTAGACATCAGTGTGCTTTTAAATAAATTGGAACATTAGTGGCCACAGGATGCAGGATTTGAATCGGGGTTCACTCACACCATGAGCCAGGGGTTCAGAAGGCAACTCCAACAAGCCAACAGGTATTAAAGACAAATCAATGGGTTGAACGTTTTGAAGAGGGGGACCAAGCTCTGATCGATCATTATGCCTACCTGAATGAATGGCCTGCAATTACAAAGGGTATTGGTGCCACTGGTGTCAGACAAATGGCTCATTTCAAGGAACGATGGCATACTTGGGTATGTCAGACAGAAATCAAAAACCTACCCACTATTACACACAGTCTCATGGATTACACTTTCAATCCAAACATATTAAAAGGTCTCCCTTTCATTTTACCTTTCTTATCCCTTCCTTCGTTGTCAACGGCTTTGGGATTGTGCTTTTGAACGGAAAGCACGAGATAAGAAATAGTGTTCAATTCTTGTGATGGATTTTTCTTCTTCTTCTTAATTCCAAAATACCACCAGGCTGGTGGACAGGGAATACTTCCAAAGTTTTGCAGCAGCTCGTCGAAGTCTCGAATCCACCAAGCTCCGAGCCCCCCTCCCCCACACCCTTAAGATTCAATCACACCTGACTAAAGATAGAAACATCGATTTGGTCCGTTAGTCTGTTCGGTTATGTCACAAATCTGACTGGCGTGAAAATTTCAGATAGATTTTTGCAAATGTAGTTTATTTTATTGTTCTGAACCTATAATTAAAAAAAAAAAACCTGTTTGACAATTTTTCCTCGGCCATCTTCATGGTATGGCAGCCGTCTTAAAATTGGACCAAAATTAGCGTGAAATTTTACCGATATAATAAATTTATCAATTTAGAACTGGATTGAAAATTTTTCTTAGGAAATTTCAGATTGGATAAAGTTTATCTTCGTATGTTTATCTGATAAATACATAGGAAGGATCGATTTTATGAATTTAGACTGGCCTTTTTATGATAAAATGGGCATAAAAAACCTACAAACAACCTATTGGTAGGTATATTGTGCTGTCGTATTGGTATTTTATATTATATATTGTACTGTAGTATATATTTTATTATACATTGTTGTATTCCATGTTGAACAGGTTATTTAATTTTGTATTTGTATCAGTGTTTTATGTACCTGCATGTAATTTCTCATTTCACCATACTAAACCCAGAGAACACGTTTTTTTGTTTTTTTTCTTCTAGATCATGCATGCTGAGAAAGCAGATATACGCACCAAACGAGCTACACGGGAAACGGACTATTCACGCTGTATCACCTGCCAGGGTGTGAGCCTTGAGAATGTGATTACCAAGCCCAAGGATGATAACATAAATAAACTGCTAAATGTTGTTAACGAAAGAGCAGGATATGGCGAGAATGAGTTTGCCGTCATCAACGATTGGCTTCAGGGCCCCTCTCGAACAGACCTGAAGGATAATAACATTTTGTGGCACAAAGCATGTTACGCTGACTGTACAAGTGCATTACATATCAAACGATCAGTAGAGCGTCATATCAGGGCTCTCACCAATGAAGATACTGGTCTGCTTCGGAAAAGGAAAGGACGGCCAGCAAAGTCACGGCATGGGTCGCCTGCTGAAACAATTTCTGCAGAGGAGCCATTCACCAGATCTCGGAAATCACCATTTAAGAGAACTGAATGCTTTTTTTTTTTTAAACCAGGGATCAAGATTTGTCAAGGATCAACTTCATGTCTGCCGAAGTCATAATGTTGGCAAAACAATTGCTCACATTGTAGAGACCTCTGGAAATGATCAGTGGCGTGTCAACTCTGCTGAACTGATGGCTCCTTCAGATGCTCTGTCAGCGTGGCAGAAAGATCCCATCATTATGATTTCAGCGAGTCGAAATTGGATCGACAAGAAAGGAATATTCATCGCCTCAAAGATGTCATCATCCGAAATAATCCCTTTGATGGCGATCTGTTGGAGAATAAAATGAGAGATAAACTGATCAACATTACAAACAATATGGTAATTCCTCAGGACATCTCTGAGAATATCCTGAATGCAGAAGCTAGAGGGAAGGAAGCAGATGAAAAGTTTGTTAATGACAGAATAAAAGAACATGGAAATCTATGGGACAAGATGAAGAAGGTCAAAGTACAAACGTGGACATCAGCTGGAAAGGAGGTAAGATCAAAACATGGAAAACAAGAAATTGTGATGAAGGAATCTGCATCGATGTTGGCTCGCCTTCTCGTCATATCACGATCTTCCCGTGATGTTTACCTGAAAGAGGTAGTTGGTGTGTATGAACTTTCTACAACAAACAATGTACTCATGCAAGCTGGAGGTCTACTACATCCATGCACAGATTAGTCACAACTGGATCATGGGCTCATTCATCAGATGGACGCAGATAGTGACTCAGAAATGGTTGATCCATTGCCTTCAAATGTGCCAGATCAAACTGCTCTAGTTGATAGTATGGCTGTCGTCAATGAGCAGATACTATTCAAAGATGCCGTAAAGAACGGTAACGACTTGGCATCTTACTTTGTTCAAGCCATTGACCGCAAAGGATTGACCTATGAATCCGTGTGCGTGTTTTTTGACGATTACTCTGTCAAAAATTCATTCAAAGCAACAACACAAAGTCGTAGGACAGGTGGCAAATCGTCTCATATCATGGACTACAAAGTTGATGATTGCACAGCCAGAGATATGCAGGCATTCCTCAGCAGTACCGAAACCAAAGATCAATTGACAATATACCTGGCAAACAAAGTCATCACCATGTCTGAATACACCAATGTGATCACTGTCACACGTGAGGGTAAAGATAGCAGAGGTGCAAATGATTTAGACATCATGGAACACTCACACGAAGAGGCAGACACTCTCATGATATTTGCAGCTGCGAAACTGCACAGAGTTGGGACGAAGGTTCACGAATACTCCCCAGATACTGATGTCTTGGTCTTGGCATTATCAATGCCACCAAATCTTGGCTATGATACGAAGCTAATCATGAATATGGATGGGGAACAAAAAAGTATGCAGCCCTTCAACCAACAAATCATGCTTTTGATGCCAGATGAATAGCAGCTCTGAGGGGTTTCCACGCCATTAGCGGCTGTGACACCACTGGAAGGATGCATGGCAAGAGCAAAGCGGCATGGTGGAAAGTTTTCACAAAGGCGTCTGATGAAATGCTGAGAGCTCTTGCAGGTCTCGGCATTGGAGTATGACCAACAAAACAGGTGAGAACAGGTGGTGAGAAGCTGATCTGTTCACGATTCAGCTCGAAGACTGAACAGATCACAGAGATGGATATTCGCTGAAATTGTTTTAGAAGTCTGAAGTCAAAGCAATGAGTTGAAAGGTTACCACCAACTTTGGGTGCAGTAGCAGAGCACATTAAATGAGCTCATCTGCAGTGCCATATGTGGAGTCAGTCATTGACATCAAACCCGGTTCGGTTAGATCCATCAACATTGGGCTGGTCAAAACATGAAGTACTTGGATGGGTCCCAGTCCTGACAGCATACAATTTGGCCCCTTATTCTGTGATGCAACTGGTTAGGTATAACTGTCGAAGTAGTACGTGTGCCAGAAGGTGTTTATGCAAAGACAATGACATCACCTGCACTGAACTCTGTTCTTGTGAGGGGGATGGTGATAAGTGTTGCAACAAACCTGACACGGCTACTGACGAGTCTGACAGTTTGGATGAGGATTAGTGTAATTGTGTATGTGGACCACTGTGTTCAAAGCAGTGTTTTGTTGTGCGATAATGATTTTGGACAATTTAAGGAATATATTGAACTAGAAAACATTAATAGTAACTCAATACATATTATCCAAATTAATTTGTGTGGTTCCTGCATAAATAAATGGAATAAACACTGAAAATAACTAGAGAGGGAGAACTCGGGAGAGTGCAAAACCTCCGCCGCCAATACTGCTGGGTCACTCAAGTGAACCTTATATCTTATTCATTAAATATGATGTCAACAGTGCTGACAGAGTTATAGTTCTTTTCTCCAACTTTTTTTTTTGGGGGGGGGGGGGTTGGAAATCACTTAAAACATGTAGAATGCAAAAAAAAAAAAAAATTTTCTCCAACAAATTTTTTTTGGGGGGGGGGGGGACCAAGTCCAAAATTGAATGGCATGATCCTTGGACCATGCCTAACCCCCCCCCCACACCAAGTTTCGTCGAAATCCGGCGAGGAGTTTTTCCATAATACTGTTCACAAACAAACAAACAAACAAACAAGCAGTCATAGACTGGTACTTACGAAATCGTCAACTTGACCTCTGACCTTGTCTAATAAAAGCATGAATCAGTCAGAAGCCCAAGGGGAGCTTGAATTCTGAATTCATTGTGGTCTACGATTTTACACTGTGGTTTGCAGATAATGAATCCCAGACAAAAACTAGATTTCTTATAAAAATTCCATTTTTTTGTTTTTATTTTTAAAAAAGTGATTCAGTACCAGCAGGATATGCCAGATAATAGGTGTATTACTTTTCAGAAGAATCTGATAAAAGACTTATTATTTATTATATATATCAGTTATTCATTGCTGTTCCAGAATTTCGACAACCGAGTTTTAAGCGTCCTAAGCGATCGCAAAAACCGAAGACGAAATTAAAATTGAAGTTAAAACGAACTCGTAACGTCGAGCGAAGCAAAAATACTCCATTTTGCCACATGAATTTACGGAATTATGTTTGACCTCACTGTGACCTTGACCTTTGACCGATTTTGACCAAAATCTAATCAGCACTAGCCATCACCCTCCTGAATCACGTGGTGTAATTTGACATTGGTAGCGTCTTCCGCTCTTGAGTTATCGTGCCTACAAACAAACAAACAAACAAATAAACAGAAACGGAAATTATCAATATACTTCCGAAATCTTTAGATTTCGTAAGTAACAAACAAACAAACATACAAACAATCATACAAACAAACAAACAAACATACAAACACTCATACAAACAAACAAACAAACAAACAAACAAACAAGCAGTCAGAAACTGGTACTTACGAAATCGTCAACTTGACGTTCTGACTTTGTTGAATAAAAGCTGTCTCTGGAGAAGGTAGCGACGCAAACCAGAAGTTTCTACGATGATTCTGTACCAAACCATCAAAAATTGAATGTTTTGGATGTTTGACCTCACTGTGACCTTGACCTTTGACCGATTTTGACCAAAATCGAATCAGCACTAGCCATCAGCCTCCTGAATCACGTGGTGTAATTTGACATTGGTAGCTTCTTCTGTTCTCGAGTTATCTGTACCAAACCATCAAAAATTGAATATTTGATCTCACCGTGACCTTGACCTTTGACCGATTTTGACCAAAATCTAATCAGCACTAGCCATCACCCTCCTGAATCACATGGTGTAATTTGACATTGGCAGCTTCTTCCGTTCTCGAGTTATCGTGCCTACAAACAAACAAACAAACAAACAGAAACGGAAGTCATCAATATACTTACGAAATCTTTAGATTTCGTAAGTAACAAACAAACAGAAACGGAAGTCATCAATATACTTACGAAATCTTTAGATTTTGTAAGTAACAAACAGAAAGGAGTGAAAACAGTAACCTCCATCCATCTTCGAAGATGGCGGAGGTTAACAAACTGATGGCCATTTTGGATTTATTAATCATGAAAATTACCCCAAAAAAGGTTTAATTCGCATTGAAAGACTTTTTCAACAAATTTCTATCTCATGGGACTATCATCTCTTTATCATTACAGGAATAATAAAATAAAATGTGAAATAACTAATTGATGTGTGGTGAGTTTCTAATGAAATCCAAGATTGCCACCATACTATGAAGACAACATTGAAAAAAAAAAATGTCAAACATGATTTTCATGAAATGACACAACCGAACAGACTACATTTGGTTCGGTGATAAATATCAAAGGTCTCGGATGTGAGCAGAGACTGATAATGTAACAGGGATACATTTTAGAGGGGGGGGGGTTATTTTCATGAAGCAAACCATATTTTCAAACAAACATGGTAAAACACCGAGAACAGCTTTCGGCCGACTTCTCAAGCTAAAAGCACCTCCATCGTTCAATCGCAATAACTTTTCTTCCCGATTCCTCAAAAACAAAAACACTCACCCAAACTTCCACACTCTGAACACTAAATGTCAAGACGCACCTCGGTGACGACACCAGCAGCAACGGTCAAGCCCCCATAGCGGAGCATGAAGCGGCCGAGCTCACGGAAATCCTTGTAGAGTTCAATGCAAATGGGACGCTGAGTCTGCAACTCCACGATGGCGTTCTGCCCTTTCAGCAAGCACCTGCAACGCATATTTGCACGTTTCACTACAATGCGCGAAGAGTCGTCAAGGTTTGAGTCAATCGGGGTCCACTATCAAACGGAGGTCCGAGTCACAGACCGGACTTGCACCGCGCAGCACTTCAAGACCTTCTGCAGGGTACGTTTCCCCAAAAACAAAACTCACTTGGGTTTGCGTTTCACGATCTCTCCGTTACTTTTGTTCACTATCCCAACGAGGTGCTTTATCATGGCCGGCTCGCTGACAGTCTGGTAATGCAACAGTAACTATAGGTATGGGTGGGTGGTGGTGAGGGAGGCACAAGGAAGAAACACCTCAATCACAGTGCACAATCAAATAAAAAAAAAAAACCAGAAATAAAACAAAACAAAGAAAGCATTTAACAAGGTTTCAAACCGATAGTCTCACACAGACACTTACTGGAAAACCCTTCGTGACGGGCACATCGATGTTGAACAAGAGGATCCTCGCAAGCAACCTTGTGCAAACTTTCACAGGGCTATTCATGGCGCACAACACACTGCCCGTACTGGTAATAAAAACACAGCATTTGTGAGAAACGTTCCGTGAACGATGAAAAAAAGAGACATCGTCATTCTGAAACCGATCTGTTCACGAAGTGGTCCATGTCAATCTGAAAGGCTGTGCTCACACTGTGTGTATCTACTAAACAATACGTGCACGATAAATATCAAGTCGTTGCATTTGAGCGTTTTCCATTTTCGAGTCAACAATTGGTGAAAGGAGGACCACACTACAGAAATGGACTAAGACGCATACCTAACCCTCTCCATTGATGCACCCGCTGGGGATCACAGAAGAACCAACAGTAAAACTTCAGCGAATCGACCCAATCATCAGAAAGCACCCGCCATTCTTACGTCACTTTGGTGATGTCCATTCCGGTGACAGTCAGTGTCACGTGGTCTCCAGCTGCAGCCCAATCTTGCGCCTCGTCATGTAACGAGATGACTAATGCAAAGAAAAAGGGCAAAAGACAGGTTTCAGTGCTGTACTGTTCAACAGGAAAAATGTTTCTTTCCACAAGAGGTACAACAACAGATCAGGTTGAATCTAAAACTACCAACACAGAGCTCACACATCTTACTACATGAACATTAAGAGCATCATTATTATAGAGTTGCTTCCTCAAGGGTCAGATGTTAACGGGAATGCTCGTCCAACATTCCTGGGGAAACTGTGAACTGTTGTTCTGGTTTGCTCATGACAAACGATGAAGCACTAGGTCCAGTCAACATGTTTTACCACACGTGCTGTAGTACACAGCTATCAAGGTAAAACTAAATACCAATGACGTTTTGTAGAGACTGTAGGGCTGGGGTAGAACCGAAGATAATGCAAATGTTAAAGGAACATTCCCTCACCTTTCACGACACAAATCTCATTGGCCGGCATGACCAGGAGGCGGTCTCCAAGCTGCATGTACCCGGCTTCAATTTTTCCAGATACACAGAACCCTGAGCCCTGTTCTGAACAGGTGGAACAATTTGCAAAACACCGTTTCACATGCTCACACAAAAACCATTCTGATTAGTCGGTAAACACATCTGAAAAAAAGATGCAAACTTTAACAGTCAAAGCAATAACGGTCATACCGTGGCTGGAGACAACAGTCAACTCTCACCTTTAAAGACGTCAGACACGCACAACCGATAGGGTTTGTCGATAGAGCGATTTGGAGATTTGAATACATCTGAAAGACAAAAAATAAGAATCGTATGAAAATTTGGCAATTCTCTATCTGTACGTATGTCTGAGCCTTGGAGACTCAAACACTGCTTGGGCAATTTTCTCAACTTTTACATACCTGCTCAGGTTACCCAGGGTCGGGTCATGGGAACAAAATGAATCCCTCCCACCCCCACCACCAAGATGGGAGAGAAGACTGAAAAGATTTTACCCACACATGTGGCACAGCACAAGCCATTCACCAATACCACATTTAGCTCCCAGAGGGAGCGGGTATTACGAGTTACAATAAACCGCTGCAATTCCAGCACAAGCCAGACAATGGTTCGAATATGGGCTGAACTAGCGACCGACCGTCACAAAACCCAAAGTTCTTTTATGGACCAACGTCCAACTGGCAGGTGGGTAGACTCCAAACTTGTGTGAATTTAAGGGATAAAACACAAGCAATAAACATATGCCTGGTGTTGACTCGATGGTTATGGGGGTGGGCTTGAATCCTCGGTTCAAATCCCACTTGGCAGTTGAATTAATGCCAGGTGGGGTTGCCTGCCTGTCATCCTTCCAGGGTCGGCAAAAACTGAATGCCAGCTTGCTGGTATCCTGTGTTGGAGTGGCGACCTCGGAAGGATTGTGCCCAATAGCCAAGGAGATTGCTGAGGCAGCACCAACACTCTGCACAGAGTATGGTCCCAATGGATGGATGGACAAACAGTGGCACCAGCACTGTACACAGCAGAGCAACTGATGACTGCCTTTGCTTTACCGTCTACTCTCACTCTGATTTACCATTTATTTACTCAGTCCAAGAACACTTGAGAAAGCCCCTTCCTCTACAAGCTAATAGTAATAACCAGAAGTTGCGAGAAATTGCTCGTTCATGCTCGATGGTCCAATATCAGGAAGTAACCAGAAATCTCCCAAATGCTCATGATCTTTCCATTTGGATGAAAGTCTAATTGCAATATTATGAGCAAGTTGCCCGTGCCCGCACAGAATTCTAAACGGGGTAGGGATGGAGGTGGCAAATATTCAAATAGCCTCTTCTGTCAATGAGACAGCAAGCTGGGAGCAACAATTCACATTTATTGCCACAACTGATGCAATTTAAATGCTCTTATTGCGGTGAGGTGCTCTATTTGCTCGATATACAGAGCTTTTTGATGCCTGTGGTCCAAAATAAAAATTTGTATTTGTGTCAAAGCCAGTGACCAAATATGAGGATAACTGGCCATCTTTTTACTCAACAACTTTTAGAATAAACACTCTCACCTCAACAAGTAACTTCATCAAATACAATAAACAATTTGTTCCATCATTGAATCAGAAGTATAAAAGCAGGAACAATGAATTGTCTATATATATATATATATATATATATATATATATTTCACACTGACTAATCAGGCCGATGAGAGCTCTGAATACTTGAGAGCAAACTTGATCGGTTCATGCAGATAGAAGTTGTTGGGTTCTGTGCAGCATTTCTCCTTTCCTTCTTTTGTTGATCGTAGGTTTCCAGAGGCTGTTGTTCTGCCAGGGCAGCAACATTCCTCAGGGCTGCATTTCCAAGCATTCCAATTTTGTGCATTGAGCTCCGATTCTTGATGCAAGTTGTTAAAACCAGCAAGATCGGTCTTTGTATTACCCTTCTATCTGAGCTTGGCTCTGCTGACAGGGGTGAGAGTGACCTTTTAGCTGACCAAAGAGAATGGACGTTGGGATTCTGGAGTCTACCATCCGAAGGACGTGGTACACCTATCAGAGTCTGCGATACTGTACAACGGTGGAGATAGTGTACATTTTAGTACGCTGCAGGATCTGGGTACTTGAAACTTTATTATTCCAGGCGATACTAATAATTATTCTGAGGCAGAGGAGGTGGAAGGTATCGAGACACTTTTTTTATTTTGCACATGTTGTTCAGTATTCACAGCCAGAGAGCAAAGTACTTTGTACACAGGCTGGGTTTACAGTTATCTTTGGTGGCAATGCCAAGTGTTTATTCCTCAGTCACCCAAAGGTTGTGGCTGCATTTCCAATCCTGCTGTCAATTTTAGGAGAGGGACTCATCGTGGGACATATTTGAGCCCAGGTAGCGAAAATAGTTCACTGTGTCAAGCAGATGATTGTTCATGTAGATCTGTGGTTGTGACGTGTTTGCAGTCTTCTTGATGATAATAAATGACAGCATAGTCCTCGCAAGCATCAGAGAATTTGGTACACAGCTGTTGAAGATCATATGCAGAATGGAGAACTATGACTTTGGCTCTAAAGAGAGATAAGTTTGTGAGGCCACCATTAGTTTGGGATTCAATCAGTGCACCAGAGGGATTGTTGCCAAGGCATGGTGTAAGAGCACAAACAAAATGCCACAGTGGGGGCACACAGCCTTTCTTAAGACTTGTTCTAATCGGAAAACTTGTTGACGATTCTCCACCAAGCTGAACTGATGCTTCCATATCATGGAATCTTTGAATGAGTTGAAGAATAGTGGGAGGACTGCCAATCTTAGAAAGTAGCTGGAAAATTCCACTTCTGTATTACCGTATCAAATTCCTTTTGCACATCGATGAAGGCAACATGAACATGACATTTTTTGTTCTCTGGATTTTTCCTGTAGTCGTCTCAATGCAAAAACCACGTCCAAGGCAGAGCATCCAATATTAAAACCACACTGATTCTCAGGGTAGAAATGCTCGGCAAGAGTGACAAGACTGAAGGAGAACATGAGCTAGAACCTTCACAGCAACACTAAGCAGAGATATTTTGACGATTTCAGGTGTAATTTGGTCTGAGCCAGTGGCATTCCCAAACTACATTTTTAATTGTGGAGATGGTGTCCTACAACTATGGTTCCTCATAGAGTTGAAGTAGTGGAAGTTGGTTGGGGTAGGTGAGATAGAGCTTTGGTGCAGATGGTAGCATCCTCCGTGAAATGTTATTGACAGAACAGTGCCCAGCAGTCAGGTTGGTCTTTATATTCTGTGAGAAGAGCACCATCTTTTACTTTCAGTGGGGCTGTCTTGATTACTGATAGGCCAAGAGCTTCACGAATGCCTCTTTACATACCACGTAGACTTTCAGTCAACTGCTGTGTGCATTCACTGAGACTTCACCAGTATTGATTTTTGCAACTTCTTGAACAGCTTGTCACACCTTTCTATTCCAAGCTTTGTTGGTTTCATTGAGAGTTTTGATCAGTCTTGATCTGGCATTTCACTTGGCTTTGATTTGTGGTTCATGCTTGTCTGTATGTGTTGCAAACCAATCAGGAGACTCTTTCAGACTGAAGGCATCTATGGAGACAAACAAAGTGGATGTTTTTTTGTTTTTTTAAGCTTGTTCCAAGCAACATTCAGATCATCAGCACCTGAGATTGTTGAGTCTGCTGATCATTCCTGCAATAGCTGCTGGAAGTGTGACTGATCAGATCTAAATCACTCATGTGTGATCATATTTGCCTGAGGTAGACATTTAGGCTTGGAATAAAGAAGTGTTTGGGAGTGAAAGTGCAGTTTGGTTCCAACAAGGGTGCGATCTATGTCACAGTCAGCCCTATCCATTGAGCTGACATGAATAACATCTTGCAGGTCTCTTTTTGTGGAGCAGGATCAGGTTTAGTTGATGCCAGTTTCCCAGGTTATCGTGCTACAATGTTTCCCAGCAAAATATATTGTTGCTAATTCGCACCCGCTGGCGTGCGGACGGCCACGTCACTCGAATCGCGACCGCATCGCCCACCGAACGGACAATTCAGTCGTGACCCCCCAGAACTATCGCCCGGAGCCAGTCATGGGTGGGCCTTTCGACCTCACCACAATCGTGCCAATCGGCCACCCGCGTAGGATAGGGTTGTTCGCCAAACTCGACCTACCTAAGTACCCACGCGGATGGGAAAACGGGCGATCGTACCTCGCCGCAGGTCGACTCCGGACACGAGCCGCTTGGGCGGCCCATTCCGTACTATCGGGATAACCGAGCGGTGTTATCGTCGACCTCGACGGTTCAGATTATTTACCGGGGCGTTTTGCACCCATTACGAACCCTTTACGTGAAGCAGGATGGAGGGTTAATAAAGAAAAGACGAAGCGAAACGGAAAACAGTTCACACAATGTACATATAGCAACCAAAACAAAAGCAACAATGACGCAGAGTTACTACCGACTACGCGCTCACACGGCAACACTTATACAGTTCTACTTTACAGACGGCGCCAACACACATTTACTCAAAAGCAAAGGAAAGAAGCCACCCTCATAGACAAGGGGGCAGACAAGCCTGTAGGCCAATTGTGCGCATGACCTGGAGGAGCGGCCAGGTCCGCGAGACCGGGGGGGGGGTGGGGGTCCTACCCGCGTCCTCGTGACGCGTTGGCGGGCGAGCCGCAGATGTGGCCGCGTGGCTGTGCCCCGACTCCATGCTCCTTGGCGGGTTTCGTTGGCACGACGTTTGGAGTGGGGTGGGAACAGGGCCCCCTTTTTGCACTATCTCAGCGCGGGGGAAAGGGGGAATTGTTGATGCCCTGGGGGAGGAGAATGGCTGGCTGGCTTGGGTCCCGCGACGAGCGATCCCACACCGCGACCTCGTCGCCGACTGCCATCCTTCTCGCCTTGGACCCAAGCTCCTTTGCCTCTTCCCGCAACTCTTCTCAGCCGACTCCAGAACCCAACTCGATGACACACCGATGACTTCGCCACCCGACTCGACTGACTTCATTCGCCTTGCGCTCGCCTTCTTATAGGTTGGCAGGAGCAGCTAATATGCAAATATCTGGATCAGGATGACCTCGGGGGTGGAGCCACGCTCGCCCATTGGTCGGAGGAAAGGGGCGTGAACTTCGCCTGATCCGAGAATTTGCATATATCGATTTCACACAGACGCGCCTGGAGGCGGGGCCAAGCCGCCCCGCGCTTGCTAATTGGACGGAGGAAAAGTGGGCGTGTAGCGTTCTTGATCCGGTTTTTCCCTCGGAAAGGCCGCTATTTGCGCTCGCGGCTCAGTGCGTTCGGCACCAATCGCCGAACGGGCCCGAGACAGCCCGGCGCTCAGTGTTCACAGGTGGTGCGGGAATGGCCGTAGGAGAGAGGTGAAGGTGGTGGAGGGTTTTCGGTGGTGATTGATGGTTATGGTGCCGTTGTGAATGGCAGTGATGCGATGTTTGCGGGATATGAGTTGTGAAGGTAAAGGTCGTGGCTGTTGGTGTTGTTGTTGTTGTAGTTGGTGACGATGGCTGGCGTGGTGGTTAAGGTGGTTGTTGTGTGATGGCGGTTGAGACGTGGTTGGTTCAAAATAAAGATAGAACAGAAAAACGGCTATCTCAAAGCGTCGCAGCCCGGATGAATCACATAAATTCCCTCTATACAACGGGTTTGGGCTAACTACACATGTACTTAGAGATATCTCACCTACGGGCCCTTCATGGTGTAATGCAAATTTCCACAGCCGTAACAATACGTACCAGCAACACACATAGTATTGATCAGCCACTCTTCATGAAGGACACCATGGGGATCTTCAACATCCACCAAATAATGTCGGTAGACTGGACACCCAATTTAAAATCCATCTGAGAGACGATGAACACATCGACTATTAATCCAGTCTGTGAAACACCGGCATGACAGTTTATAGCTGGGCTGAGGTTTGAACACAGGCTGGACAACTTAAAAGCAAATGCACGTACCTCAAGGCCATCCTATCTACTCAGGTTGTCTCAACGCACTGTTAAACAAACTGCGATTCATGATGTATTTATGCGTTTAAATGTATCTCGTTCGGTATAATGCTCTTCTTCCAGTTGAATGTTGAGCTTTGCCTGCGTGTGGAGCTTTTCAAACGCAGTCCAGGAAGCGGCCGCCAGAAACGGGAGACAACCAATCATGCGAACACACAAACACACGGACAGACAACATAGTTCGCATGATAATATAGATTTCAGTAATAAAGATGAATCAGGGCAGTTTTTGTAGTGATCGTTTTCATGTCCAATGTCGTCATTTGTTGTGATCATATATTTTTGGTTTTAGTTTTGTAGAGTGGAGTAAGGCTTTTTATCCCACATTTTCTTGGGCATTCCCCTGATTGGAGGAAGCAGACCATCTCTAAATAGGGTTGCTTGGTCACTTTCATAGCTGCCAGACTTATATTAAGCTCGATGCCACAGAAAACGACCATCACACGAAAGTATTCAGTGTGTATGCCGAGGCACAGGATAAGGAGCAATTCAACTACTCTCAATTATTCAAGCCACCCCTCAGCCCTACCTGTGGTAGAACCAAAGGCAAGACAGAGTCAGGACATTTGGATACAGGTCAGCTGCAGTGGATGCCAAACATATTATTGACGGTAAGGATGCTCACCTATCGCATTCAATATAGCGGGTTTAGTTATAATGACCTTCTACAAGATAGGTTGCCTTCATCAAGGCTTAAGATTATCATCTAACTAGGGTGCTGTGTACTCTGAGTAAGGAAGTTTGAAGGGTTACCATCCAAGGCTAGTGATCCCCTCCTACCCAGAGTATTGTGGTTTTTGAGGTGCCAGAGACTCGCCTTTCACATATCCGCTATCAGTCTGAAACGAGGTCGGCACGTGAAGCCAAGCAGTCGAAGTTTGGTTAGGAGAGGCGACAACCACGTGGGACTTTTCGTCGGAGAATCGGGCTCATTTTCCATCACAATCCCTTACCCTGAAAGCAGGAGGAGAATATTCCTAACCCATTTGACCCAAACACCGTTATCAGGCCAGGCCAGATCAGATCTGCGACTTGCCACAGGTACCATGTAAACCTGTACTAACCCGTTTCATGGTCAGGTTGTCGGTGAATAAACAGTCTCCCCCACCAGGTTTCCTGGTGAGGAGGGTGTATGGAGATGGACACTCAGCAGGATTAAAAACAAAACTTGACAAAGGGTGGAGGAGCTCCTTGTGAGCCAATGGCCAATCATATCTGGTGCCCAACTGTGTCTGAGGATGTCCTCCTGCAGTTGGGTTACATTTTCCGAGGAGATTGGGGGCAGGACTTGCCATCCTGCCACCATAAACACATCATTCCATAAAACCCAGAAACGCAAAGAAAACTGAAAACGAAAACCCACTCCGTGTGAGTACCTCATGTGCTGCTGCCCTTCTCAGAGAAGCTCACCGGATGATGGGATTGTAACAAAGCCTCCAGGACCCCCATCCCTTGATAGGAGAAAAAGCACAATAAACTTCCTGGGTCAGATTGCGGTGGTGTGTTGCAGGGTGGTGCTGAGGTATCGTCCACCAGACGGCGGTCTCATTGGGTTAACCTGAGGAGGTCCCTTTGGGTGGGTGCCTGCAATGTCCTATCCCTAAGAGAGGATGATCACCTGTCTGTTATCATCTGAGCTCAAGCGTTTGAACATCAGTATTGCAGCACTCTCTGAGGTTCAGAGACCAGATAGTGGTGAGATCATGGTGGGTGGTTACACCTACTACTGGTCTGGTCACTGATGGTTACCATACCCAAGGAGTTGCTGCAGCTGTATCCAATAAGCTGACTCCAATGATAATTGAGGTAACACTGGTCAACGAGCATATTATGAGACTAAGAATTCGTCATTGGTTAGGTGTAATTTCCCTGGTCTCTGTTTATGCTCCTAATGAGGAGAGTGATCTCACCGTGAAGGACGCCTTCTTTGCCACGCTTGAGTCTGTTGTTGATCAGTGCCCCAGGCAACATACTCTTCTCATCTTGGGAGATTTCATTACATCAACTGGCACTGAAAGGGATAGTTATGAGACATGTGTTGGTCCCCATAGGTCTTGGTTTTGCAAGACGTCATGGAATTATGGTGGCTGGTTCATGGTTTCAGCACCTAAAGGATCATCGCTGGACTTGGTATTCAACGATGGTGTTGCGGCAAAGGAGAGTGACCATGTGCTCGTTGATAGTTGGTGGAGGACGATTCAGAACTGCAGAGTCTACCAGAGTGCTTAGTTCCTTGATACCGACCACAGACTTGTAGCAACTCTGAAGTTTCAGCTTCAATCTGGGAGAATGGTACCATTCCAGCCTTGGCTGGATGATGGCAATCTCAAGGATGAGAGGGTGGTTGAGTTTTCAAACAGGCTGGGTGGGGATTTGGGGGAGGGGGGGGAGTCTGGCTGCTTTAGGGAATCCTGAAGAGTTGTGGCATGCCTTCAAGCCTACCATCCTTGATGTTGCCAGTGGATGTCTTGGAACTTACCATAGGGCGAAGAGGAACTGTCTCTCAAGGGACACTGGATACCATTGCCCAGAATCACAGGGCCAGGCTAAATGGCCAAGCTGTGTTGCTCAGGGAGTCGAGTTGTAAAACTGTAAGTGTGCTGAGTGCAGACAGAGGCCAAAGTGCGAGGAATCTGATGGGGTAGAGCATCATCTGTGGTCCTGCTTTCTGGGTAATTTGTGCATTGCGTTCCTCCAAGTCCGTCCTTCGGTGTACTTCAGTTAGAGTGGAGGGATGGTGGACTCTTGACAGAAAAGTCCAAATTGAAGGCCCACTGGGCCAGTTACTTTGAGCAGCTGGACCAGGCTGACCCAGCAGCTGTTGAGTTAGATGTCACAGGTGTTACTATTCCTAGTGCTGACCCTCCAATCAACTGTGATCCACCTTCGTTTGTGGAAACACAGGCTGCAGTGAAGCGTTTTAAATGGGGTAAAGCTCCTGGGATCTGTGGCATCCATGCTGAACTTCTCAAGGCTTGCGGATATGCTGAACTCGTGTCGTTGCACACAGTTCTGTGCTCTGGATGGAATAGGCATAATCCCAACTGACTGGAAAAGGGGCGTTGTTGTCCCTCTCTGGAAAGGAAAGAGTGACTGCCAGGACTGCAACAGCTACCGAGGGGTGACGAAGCTCTCAGTGTCGGGCAAGATCTTTGCTCAGATAATACTTGAGAGGGTTCGCCAGCATCTGCTTGAGCACCAGTGCCCAGAGACGTCATGCTTTACACCAAAAAGAGGTCAACAATTGACTATCTTTGCTCTTCGGGTCCTCACCGAATGCAGACAAGTTTCCGCAGGGGTTGCTTGCAGCCTCTATTGATCTCCACAAAGCATTTGATTCAGTGAATTGGGATGCCCTCTGGAGGATTCTTGGTCTTCGTGGGGTGCCACCAAAACTGATCAACCTGATGTCTGAACTGTACTCTGGTACTGAGAGTGCTGTGCGGTGTGGTGCTTCCATCACTGACGTATTTCCAGTTGTGACTGGAGTTTGCTGAAAAGTATGGGGTCCGGTACACAACCCTGACACTTATTTGGACTGGATTTTGAGGAGGATGTCAGAGAGATCAAGATGCAGTGCATCATTTGGCCATGTGAAGATCTCTGACCTTGATTTCACAGACAATGCAGTCATCTTTGCGGAGATGCTGGATATCCTTTTGGGGCCCTTGAGGAGCTGAATGACGAGGAGCCACTGGGATTACAGGTTTCATGTGTCAAAACTAAGATCTAGGCTTTCAATGACATCTTGGATGCTGATATGCTGTCTGTACCTGTTTGTTGTGAGGATGTTGAGGTCAAGGAGGGATTCACTTACCTTGACAGTGATATTCACATCTCCACTAGCTCTGAGCCACATGATAATAGACGTCTGGGTCGGGCCTGGGGAGTCATGGATTTACTGGACCATGGAGAGTGGCACCGTCAGTATCTATGCCGGACGACGAAAGTCCGAGTCTTCAGGTCCTTGGTGCTTCCAGTCTTGCTCTACAGATTTGAGACTTGGACTCTAACCAAGGATCTGAGACAGACTTAAAGGTCCCCTGACATGCAAAATAAAGTTGTTATTTATAAATTAACTTGATCTTCCTTGTGAAGAAATCACCCATGTTTTTTTTTTTTAATCAAAAATGGGATAATTATAGCAATATTTCGATCATTTCTGGAGCTAGACACAACTTGCTATGCCCCGCCCCTTAAAAAATGGAATTCAGCGAATCTCTGCGTGACGTCACATACAGTAGCTCGCACAGAGTGGATTGACTCGAGTCGAGATGTCACGTGCCTTATACAGTACCTACAAATGCATTTTGCATATGTTAGTGCAATCTCTGTGATCGTCTTAATTCCAGCGATTGTTTTGCAAAAGTTTTAAAGAGTTTTAACCGTACTTTCGAAAATGCCTGCAAGATGTATCGCAGCAGGATGCAGCAATACAAGCAAAGACGGTGTAAGCCTTCATGTATTCCCGAAAGATGATAATCGTCGGAGAATATGGACATCTAAAGTGAAGGTACTGCTTCCATTGGCATGCTATTCATTAACATTTAGCCAAAATGCTAGCCTGGTGTTGGCTCAGTGGTTAAGGTGGCGGCTTGGGATCCTAGGGTCCTGAGTTCAAGCCCCGTCGGCCGCTGAATTAATACACCAGGGGGTTGACTCAGCCTGTCATCCTTCCGAGGTCGGCGAAATGAGTACCAGTTCCAGTGTGTGTACTGGTAGAGGGGCACTGCATCAGCGACACAGTCGCGCTTCAAGAAATGATAGCTTCCCCGGCAGCTAAGCTGCCATACGACCACCACCACAAGCCAAAATGCTGCAATAAAAGAAAAGGGAAAAAAATGTTTGCACAACTATGAAAGACAAATGTATCTGTCCTATTACACGGCCTCATATCCTCGGGACTCTTACGCATCGAATTATACATTGTGTGGATGCTAATACAAGTTACTTGTCAACACGAGATCTCAGAGTCTAGACTAGTCCGATAAATCCGTCGTCCGTCCGACTCAGCTGATAAATCTGACGTGCTGTAGCTTTATTTTATTATTCTCTTTTCTTCATTGTTTTCTACAGGTGCTACATGACGATAGTAGGAATAAAATAAATAAAAAATGCAACAGAACGTCAGATTTATCGGACTACTCGAGACAATTGTGTCGCAAGGTGTGTTCTGCACACAAGTTTTCATCGTATCCGGACAGCGAGGTTGCTTCGTTTTATGCACGGAGAGACACGGCTGATGACATGGGCTGGCCTTGTTTGTGATTAATTCGCCACAGAGAAACATGTCCGCTGCGCTGCGCTGTTCACGTCACCTCACTAAAATATTTCTGATATCGAGCAGTATGCAAGTCGAATTTACATTTTTGAATTACGAATAGGATTTAGTCTAACCAGTAGTTATTTCCGAGTCTTCCTTCGATGCCCTCCCGATCGTAATTAACTCTGGGAATTTCATCGCCATTTTCCTCTGCTTGTCCTGCTTCGGGCTCGAACTACTAAGGCCGTACTTCATTTCCAGCTGCCTGAACTTCACCTCCCGCGACTACGCTATCCGACAATTCTCTATGTGATTCAGACCAAAATCCTTCATTTCTCTCACACTCACTGTCGTTACCAGACAAATGAAAGTCCATGCCATCCATTATTCAAAACCAAATGTTCGATTTTTTTAAAGCAGAAATGAACGAAGCGATTGAGTCGACCAATCGAATGTGGAAACACACAGAAAGCCAATAGAATCACGTAGTCCACCAACCTGAGTAATTAACGTGCAGCCTTTGTCATCCTGTATATGACGTCATGTGTGTTACGCCCCTTTCAGGAGAATTTTTAGGGGCGTTCCCGAAGACGTTTGTTTTTTTAATTTTACATTTTACAGAATGAGTATTGTGAAAAAAAACATTGTCAGATCTGAAATCATGATGAAAAACTCCTCAAGGACATATATAAATGAAATTTATGTACTTTGGCATGTCAGGGGACCTTTAACTCCTTCCATACCAAAAGCAAGATTGTGGGATAAAAAGGGTGGTGTACTGTACTGAATTGGGAGATGCTTAGCAGGCAGACACGAAGCGGAGGAACAGTCGAGCCGGGCTGTGTTGCACGAGTGCGAGCCAGGGCGTACTGTGCCCGCGGCTCTCCTTTATTCCGTACGCGGTACACTCACGAGCCGGCCGACTCCAGTATTACTACGACGCCTCAGACGGCGTGCACACCTCATATCCCTCGCCGACCCCCACGGCCACTCCTCCAACCATCACGCCCATCATGCATCATCATCATGCCCCTCCCCGCGGGCATGACTACACCACACTCCTCCCTCCTAAAAGTATGATTATTAAATGATCAGTATTATAAGAAGCATGCAGAACACGAAGGATTTCGTATAATAATCATGGAAATAAAATGAAAATAACAAAGTATAATAGCACATCACATCATATAATGCGTGGAAGCGAGCTACTGGAGAAGCACAGCAGCACGACTCAGCAAACCCGCCCCCAGGCAGACCTGAAACAGATAAACCTTTCGAGGCCGGACCCCCGCTGTCTGGAACCCGCGGCGCCACCGCCAGACCCAACCGACTTTGTGGGGGCGCTGAACAGCACCCCTTTGCCGGAAGCAACAAACACTCCCCAACCTTCATGCACCATAATCAGTTAAGATTCCACCGCATGGCCAAAACGGCCTTGAGCGCACCCAGAGAGCCACGCACCAGGCGCCAGGCACGTCTGACCTCGCTGAAAGCAGAGGTGGGGGTAACGCCGACCAGCGCACGAGTCCCGGCCCCGAGTCGATCTCCGAGACCCACACGGCAGTTAGACAGTAGTAATTCCATTTAAACCCCACTTCAACCATAAGCTCGTTATAAATCAATAGGAATAACATTCAAAGCATCGTAAATTCATTTTTCCGTACAGCGCGCTTTTTTGATAAAATCCCAGCACATGACAAAGCAATTACCTGCGGCCTGGAGCAACTGGAGGCTAACAAACCTTCTTTATTCGCCCCCACATCACATTGACCATAATCCAACTCCCATTGACTGATCTCCGCCACATCCACTTTTATATGAGAACTGCTGGCATTTATTTCAACAACGTTAAACTGCATCACTAGAGCAAGGAAAAACACATATGCCATGAACAACAACCCACAACCCACATCACGAGTCCGCTTCTTGGTTGTCGACTTGATGCTGCGACTCGCGACTCCCTTTAACGCCACGGGCCCACCGCCACCTGTTGAAGCTGCCTGAACCACACCGATGCGCCTTGCCTCACGAACCCTGCCGAAGCGCGGGAACTCATCGCGAACGAAGCGCGGGAACTCATCGCGAAAGCTGATATGGCTCTCGCCGCTCCTGGAGCGCACATCATCGCCGCAGGCAGCAACGAACGGTGGCTCCCGCTGCATCGACGCGGCCCCCGCCGCCAGCGCCTCGCCCTCGGTATTCGACGAAGGTCTCGAAGAGAGCACTGGCACATCTGGAGGCACGAACCGGAACCCGTTCCGACCCAAAAGGGTCCGGCTCGCCGAGCCCGGCTCCTGCTTCGGCTCGCCGGCATCATCATGCCCCGGCTGCAGGCTGATCTCCAGGTCACTGGGGTCCTGCTGCGGTGCCCCTTCGCTCCCGGTGCGATCGTGCTGCGGTGCCCCTTCGCTCCCGGTGCGATCGTGCTGCGGTGCCCCTTCGCTCCCGGTGCGACCGTGCTGCGGTGCCCCTTCGCTCCCGGTGCGACCGTGCTGCGGTGCGCGCTCTCGTCCCGCACCGCAAGGCGTGCGAGCACCCTGCGGCACTTGAGCCATCGCGCGGACTTGCGCGGTCACCGGTGTCTGCTCGATAGATGAAACAGTCACGATCGCCGAGTCGAATGTGATGTCGGTCAATGGCTGCTCGCAGACAATGTCAATGGCTGCTCGCAGACCAGAAATAAAATGATCTCTGAACCGTGCCGGATGCTCCTCTGCCGTGAATTTGCACGGCACAGCCGAATGCGATGCGCGGCCAGCACGAGTGGACTCAACTCGACACCCGGTCCGTGCCTCGCTCACTTCCCCCCCCCCCCTGCCACTGATCTTGTCATTTCCGGATCAATCGCAAGCAGGGTTCGACGCGGGACGGAAGGATCGCCTCGCACACCGCCATCTATGACCGTAACAATGGGCGATGACCCTCGGCCCACACACCGTAGACGACCTCGAGAGCCCAGACCGCCGTCCGAGTGATTGCATTGCCACGCTCGCCCACGACCCGCGCCGCAGACCGTGCGCATGGCCGTGCGTGCCTGGCCCATCGCGATGACCCCTAGACCATCTGCTGTGTCCCGACCATCGAGACCTCGGATATTCTCCAGAGCTTGTGCGACGTCCAACGCCGCGTTCGAGCCGAAATGCGTATCCTCGACAAAACGAACAAGAAAATGAACCAAATGAACGAACGTTGCCCACTCGACGTGGCCGAAGTCGATTCCGACGAAGGCGGGCACGCGTACGTTTGCCATGCACCGACCCTCTGCCATGTTCGCGCCGGCGAGACCTTTGGCTCCGTAGCCTGGAACCGCACGGGTCATTTGCCGCCCTTACACACGTCGATTCGAAGGTCCTCGTCGCCAACTGTACTGTACTGAATTGGGAGATGCTTAGCAGGCAGACACGAAGCGGAGGAACAGTCGAGCCGGGCTGTGTTGCACGAGTGCGAGCCAGGGCGTACTGTGCCCGCGGCTCTCCTTTATTCCGTACGCGGTACACTCACGAGCCGGCCGACTCCAGTATTACTACGACGCCTCAGACGGCGTGCACACCTCATATCCCTCGCCGACCCCCACGGCCACTCCTCCAACCATCACGCCCATCATGCATCATCATCATGCCCCTCCCCGCGGGCATGACTACACCACAGGTGGAACAGAAGAAGAGAATTCCAATCAAATTGCTGAACTGAAGGAAACCATCAGATGTGTCAGAATTTACACATGATTGGCCACACAGCGAGGTGATGATCGATTGTCAAAGAAACATGCACTTGACCAGTACAAATCATTTAAATAATGGACGTCCAAGTGTGCAGAATAAACCATGTGGTGACGTCTGAACGCATCAATCAATGCAACCTAATTTTGACTGAACGTGACCAAAGAACGTTCATCACATCACTTCAAGAGTGAACATTAGTGTTGGTAGTGTTGACCCAATCATGCAGGAAGTGTCATTAATGAAAAGTTGATGTCAAATTGGAACCACCCTCAAAAAAAGTATAAAGGCATACACTTTGCAAGAACCAGCACAGATCCATCATACCGATCTGCTCGAGTAGACATGGACCATTGTACCAGGCCGTGAGCTGTCCCTCTGTGCTGCTCGTTATGAGGTTTTCTCCTGACAAACCACTCGTCGGTATGTAGGCAACTTCAGAGTCCTGTACAAGCAAAAAAAACAAACATGCAGTATGGCATGTCAAGCATTGCATAGTCCCATTGTGGCTGCAAGTAAAAAAAATATACCATCAGAGATGGGGAATCCCCCCGCCATTGAATGAAAAAGGTCATACATATTCCAGATAATGAGGGAGGTGAATTGGAAACAAGACACCATTTGGTCATCATCTTGAAAAAGTTCCCCAGGGGTGAGAAACGTAGAAACCAAAAATAATTGAAATCAGATAAGCAGTTTTCCATTTATTACAAAAAACATTTTCAAGATGGCCGCCCCAGTCGGCCATCTTGGATCCGGCCACGCCCAAAATCAATAGGGTTCTTCCTTTTCAGGTGGTACATGTGTGACTCAAATTTCAAATCGATACGGCGAAAAAACATTTTTTTGAAGATGGCCGCCCCAGTTGGCCATCTTGGATCCGGCCACGCCCAAAATCAATAGGGTTCTTCCTTTTCAGGTGGTACATGTGTGACCCAAATTTCAAATCGATATGGCGAACAGTTTGAGTGATCGCACCCACAGCTATAAATGTTGACGCCCGGACGGACGGACAGCCGGACGACCTGGGTGACAATATCCCCCTTCCGCCACACGGCGGGGGATAATTAGAGCAGAGTACCAATGGTTTAGCCTGTGTACCACACTCTACCATATCAGCTGTTTACAAAGAGCTGGACCACAGGATTGAACTGGGTGATCGCGGTGAAAAAACACCCACAACATGACATTCGCTGTGCATGAGTGAACCCGATGGCATTGCTATACGCAGATCAATTTGGAATGTACCTGCATCATTTCGATTTTTGTTAAAGGTCAACAAAAACAATGCAAGAAATAAACCTCGAAGGTGAACGATTTTGCATGGCGTTGTAAGAGGAGAATTCACCCTGGCATATTCGAGGATGACCATCCCCCCAAAAATAAATAAATAAACGACTCAAAAAATCAACCATCTATTTTAATGTGGAGTCAATTGTCAGCACTGGTGGAGTATTTAATCTTATTGAGTATTACATAAACAAACAATGTTTTTTTTTGAAAACCGAAACTGAAGTTCACAAACTTGGGATCCATGGTTAGTACAATTGGAGCGGGAGATGTACTGCAATGGATTCAAAAGGTAAGGGAGTACATATTCATGACACGGGGCAATTTGGAAATCCAAGAACGACAACAAAACCAAACTGAGGATTTGACAGCAAAGTTGAAGTTGGTCAGACTCTTTGGATGTGAATCTTGAAAAATCATGCAGGTAATAGCAAACAAACTGGAGTCCTTCATTTATGGCAACGAGAAGAAAACCCTGAGAAAATTCTCGCCAGTCATGGCCTGAAAGGAGGAGGTGGAAAGACTACCAAGGAGAAAATACATCATGGAGGAGATCAAAATTAGGAGTTGGAGATGTATTGGGCATGTGTTACACTTGTAAAATGAAAAAAAATACTGAAAAGGGCAATGTACTGGACACCTGACAGGAAGAGAAAGGTTGGTCAGCCAGAGAGACCTTGGACAAAATAACTTAAGAAGAAAATGAATGAGCTGAAGGTCATGTGGTGAGAAAATGGAGGGTGGGCCCAAGACTGACTAAAGTGGTGAGAGTTAATTGGAAGCTCCATTTGCCATATAATATGGCATGATTGGATAATAAGAAAGAAACTTCATTGTGAATCATCAAAGTTGAGATTTTCTACAAAATGGGATGATTGGGATTACATCAGTCGAGTGATTATGCAAAATGGAGAAAGCTCACCTTGACCAGGCCCAAAGGAGCAGTGCCGACACCGAACGTGTAACGCCAACCAATCAACTCACTACTTCGGATTTCTTCAAAATAACAGGATTTTAAAAATTGCATCATTAAAAAAACCAAAACATCAAGTACTTAATTACAAAATGCAAGATGCCAACACAGTCTTCTCCAACAGTGAATGGAATTTCAGGATGGAGAACAATCCAATGGCATGTTTGATCCGCAGTGATTAGACAATTCGTTTTAAACCTCTCATTTGAAGTTTAATATTTTTACACTTGCTTTTTCTTCATCTCTACTCTTGTTCGTGCCAAACTCCATTCCGAATCCCCACACTCTGCTCCCAATCACCCCACTCCATTACCAATATTCATTCCGAGCAATTGTCGTTAGACAGGTTTATATCTATACTCCGACAATCTCGAGATGCAAATACGCAATTCTTTCGATCAGTAATAACCGCTCTTTGGGAACAGGATGATTTATTTACAGAAAAGGCATAGTTTCCCACCATCAATGCACCCTCTCTCCAGCAGGGGTCAGTACACTACTTGCACAGGTAAAAATCGAAAGTAATCTCCCCACCCTCGCATGGTGGAGTGGCCGGGGAGGGGGGGGTATTTTGTGCCATGAGCTGACCCCTGGGCACCCTGAATATGTATGCAAAATTTGGTGGAGATTGATGCAGATGTTTTTGATGCTATAATTATCAGACACACATAGAGAATTGCCATATTTTAATTAGAGTTGTAAGATTATTGCATAAGAGTCTGGTTTTATGGCCCTCGAGGACGGGTAAGCCCTCGCCAGGATTTTCATGAGTTATGGGCAGATATGGTCAGGCCACCAGGGGATAGCAAGAGGGACCTATGTCATGTGCTTGGTGCAGGTAGTCATGCTCAATGACCCCACTCTCATCAGGCGATGCTGTACGATACACATTTACTATCATGGCCAAAAATATTGGCACCCTTGCACTTTTTTCAACTCACTCACAATTTTCTCAAAAAGAAGTTGAAATTGACAAAAGTATTTTGTGTCCACAATTCTTTAATTCAGTTAATATTACAGAACGTTTGTTTATGATTCAGTACTTGCATACACAGCCTTTGGACAAAATAACTGCATTAAAGTGCTTCCTATAACCATGAATGAGCTTCCTTCACCTCTCTCCTGGCAATTTGACCCACTCTTCTTGTGTAAACTGCTCCAGTTCTCCCAGATTTGAACGGTGCCTTCTCCCTACTGCTGTTTTCAGATCTCCGTACAGGTGGTCAATGGGATTTAGATCTGGACTCATTGCTGGCCACTTCAGAACAGTCCAGTGTTTCATCTTGAACCATTCATGGGTGCTTTTTGAATTGTATTTGGGGTCATTGTCCTGCTCCAAGACCATGATTTTTTTATGGAGACCCAGCTTTCTGACGCTGGGTTGAACATTGCACTCCAAAATGCCTAGGTAATCTCCTGATTTCATGATGTCATGCACACATTCAAGGCACCCAGTGCCAGAGGCACCACAGCAACCCCAAAACATCGCTGAACCTCCTCCATGTTTGAATGTAGGGAAGGTGTTCTTTTCTTTGAAGGCTTCATTTTGTTTTCTGTAAACATTGGGATGGTGCACTTCACCAAAAGGCTCTAATTTGGTCTCATCTGTCCACAGGATATTCTCCCAGAAGGATTTTGGCTTGTTCAGGTATGTTTTAGCAAACTCCAGTCAGGCTTTCTTCTGTCCTCTCTCTCAGCAGTGGGGTCCTCCTGGGTCTCCTACCCTAGAACTCCCTTTCATTGAGTTGGCAATGGATGGTGCAAGTTGAAATTGTTGTGCCTTGTGTCTGAAGGTCAGCTTGAATTTGTTTGGCAGTTCATCAAGGTGCTTTCTCCATCATTTGAACAATCCTTCGCTACAATCTTCGATCAAGTTTTCTGTTGCGGCCACGTCCAGGGACGTTGGCTACAGTGCCATGGGCTTTAAACTTCCTGATAACATTGCGTACGGTGGACACAGGAACATCAAGGTCTCTGGAGATCGACTTGTAGCCTTGAGATTGTCCATGCTTGGCTACAATCTTGTGTCTGACCACCTCAGACAATTCTCTGGTTTTCTTTCTTTTCTCCATGCTCATTGCGGTCCACACAGTGACACAAAATAACAGAATGACTACTTTTATCTATTCAAACTGGTTGAATGAGTGATTTTTATATTTCAGGTACCTGCAACTCACCACAGGTGAGTTCAATTCCAAAGTAAAGGAGAATCACCTGTTTGAAATATAATTATTTCTTACATCCAAAAGGTGCCAATAATATTTTCCAGACCATTTTAGGATTTGTGTGTGGGATAAGCTAAGATTTAGTAATTGTTTCAGCTTTTTTATTTTTTTGTTCCACTGCAAACCAAAGAAATACATATGTGGATCCATCCATTGGAACCATACTCTGTGCAGAGCGTCGGTGCTGCCGAAGCAGTCTCCTGGGCTATTGTGCACAATACTGGACAGGTCACCACTCCGACACAGGATACTCAAATGGCTCAATCACCCCAGCAAGCTGGTTCTCGTTTTGCCGACCTTGGAAGGATGACAGACCGAGTCAACCCATGATATGAATTTAATGGATGAGCAGGATTTGAACTCCCTCTCTATGGAGTGCAGCCTGTGGCTGCTGGTTGCATCATTGGTTGGGACACGGCTATGCCGCTGATGCAGTGTCCCCCTTACCAGTACACTGGTGCTCATTTTGCCGACCTCGGAAGGATGACAGGCTGAGTCAACCTCCTGGTGTATTTTTTTAATTCAGCGGCCAACGGGACTTGAACTCAGGACCCTACGATCCCAAGCCACCACCCTAACCACAAAGCCAACACCAGGCTTAGGATTTGAACTCAGGAACCGAATATCCCAAGCCCACCATGCATACTGCAAGTGGATACCAAAATATATATATTTTTAATTTCAACAATTTTCTGTAAAAAATGGTGCATTATTTGAAAAAAGAAGTGCCAGGGTGCCAATACTTAACAGTAAATAGAGAGAATTGTGGTCCTCCCACCACCCTGAATCCCAAGGATATAATTTTTTTTTTAACCACCAAAAACCTTCCTGTGCACATCCCAAGTACAACCACAAGTTTCAACTCATCTAGTCCAGTGGTTCAGGAGTGCAGAGAAGTCAAACAAACACAAATATACCCATCAGAGATGGGGAATCCCCCGCCATTGAATGAAAAAGGTCATACATATTCCAGATAATGAGGGAGGTGAATTGGAAACAAGACACCACTTGGTCATCATCTCGAAAAAGTTCACCAGGGGTGACGAACGTAGTAACCAAAAATTATTGAAATCAGATAAGCGGTTTTCCATTTATTACAAAAAACATTTTTTTCAAGATGGCCGCCCCAGTCAGCCATCTTGGATCCGGCCACGCCCAAAATCAATAGGGTTCTTCCTTTTCAGGTGGTACATGTGACCCAAATTTCAAATCGATATGGTGAACAGTTTATGAGTTATCGCACTCACAGCTATAAATGTTGACGCCCAGTCAGCCTGACGGACGGCCGGACGGACGGACAGACGACCCGAGTGACAACAATATCCCCCTTCCGCCACGCGGCGGGGATAAAAACCCACAAACATGTAGTTGCCAATTCCAGCCAAAACCAATTGTCTCTATTGGCAGCACAAGAGAATAAAAACAAGAATAAAATGCTTGGAGTGATCCACAATGAAGGGCCACAAGGTGCTGAGATTTTGGCCTTTACCATTCATCAGAGTGAAATCAGCACATTGTAAACAGACAAGAACACACACAGACAGATGTATAGACAAACAGGGATTATTGGAGCCACTCAGGGCTTCAGCGGATTCCCAAAACACCAACAGGTCACACAATGCAAAATGAAGAACATTAAAACGGAGTACTGAGACAGGTACCTTGAAACCAGCCTGCTTCAAAAACTGTCCAATCTTGGCAGCGATTGAGTCAAACCTGTCCTGTGACCAGTCCACCTGGAGAGAGGGCAGCAATAAAAAGCACAAGCATCAAAATGCCTGTTTATCCACACAAGGGATGTATGCTGTGACGTTTCTGTACAAAACAAAGCAAATAAATTAACTTCAACGTACCGACACACAATTGCGAGGAGCTCATCAAACCATCAAAAAAGTTTTAAAAATACCTCGATACAGTTACGTATCACTTTGGAAAAACAGTAAACGTGTGCACTGGTGAGCCATTCGAGCAATATGAAAGCATCAGAAGCCTCAGTGATGAACAGAGCTCAAAAGAAAAAAAAATAATAATAAAAAAAAAAAAAAAAAAAGGAAATAAAAAAACAACAAATTAAAGATTAAGATAAAGAAAGTACATTTTTCTCTCCCTAATAGTGCATGTGTGTCAAAAATGATATAATGTATGATATTGCACAGATAAATGTGAATCATCTGTTGACCGCTGAGCACCCGACTTCCCAGAACGGAGCGCAAGTAATCGTTCTGTAAAGATGGCTGCCACACTACGATGGGGCAGGAACATCAACATCGAAAGAGACCATTTGGCCCATCAAACCTGTGCAATGGGTGCCAACCTATGAGTTTTGTTTTTTTGTAGACAGTCAAGGCTCACGGAAGAGCTAGAACACTGAATGGATCAGGAAACAACAACAGAGAGGGTGGGGGTACACCAACACCAGAGTCTCGGGACAAAATAGAGGGAGACTTGGACAAACAATGAAGTGGGAAACATTGGGGAGGACAGGATGGATACAGAAGGAACTCTTTCTCTCTCTCTATTTCCCTTCACGTATGTATATATGTATATATATATATATATATATATATATATATATATATATATATATATATATATATATACATACATATATATACATATATATATATATATATACATATATACACACATACGTATATATAGTGTTGTGGGGCTTCTCCAGGTCCACAAATCCCAATGCCATCTCACCTTGCACCGCCAACCTCTTTTCCATCAGCTGTCTCAGCATGAACATCCCACTTGTCATCCCCCTCCCCTTTCTAAATCCCTGCTGCTCTTCTTCGATCTAGATCTCCACACTTATCTTCCCGTCCAAAATCTTCTCCAGTACCTTCATGACATGACTAAGCAGCATAATGCTCCTGTACTTCCCTGGATCTTGAACATCTCCATTCCCCTTCCATAATGGGCACAATTAACCCTGTTCTCCAACCCTCCAGAATTGAGCCCTCTCTCGCACATACATTCAAGCTTCTTTGTCCAACTGACTGACTTCTCCCACTGCAATCATCTCTGTACACACCTCATCAATGCCTGTCACTCTTCCCTTCTTCATCCTCTTCAATGCCATCCGCACTTCCTTCTCTGCGATCTCCATCAAATCCACTTTCCTCTCGACATAACAGTAGCTCCAGCTCTGTGTTGCTTCCTTTCTGGTTCAACAGCTCTTTGAAATAGCCTTCCCACACCTTTAACAATGCTTCCCTCTCAGTCACTAGCCTCCCAACACCATCCTCATCTTTATCACGAGCCACCTTGTATATCTTCCTCCCACCATCCTCTTCCAAATCATTCCGAGTCTTCTCCACAGCTCTCCTTGCTGCTTTCTTCTTCTGTCCATGCAGGTGCATACTTCTTCCACTTCATTGTGAAGTTGATCATACCTGGCCCTCATGCTCTCCTTTTACTCTACGACGACATTTCTCCTACGCTTCCCCCACTCCACAAACACCACAGGCTTATGCTGGGTGACAACATGCTCTCCCACCACTGCCTTACAATCCTTGTCCCTCTACAACTGTCACTTCCTTACGACCACCAAATCCAGTTCTGTTCTATGTTGTCCACTCCTATAGGTAATCTTGTGGCTTTCCCACTTTTGAAAGAATGAACCAGCTTTAGCCATCCCATTCCTAGCCACCAGCTGGACATTCTCTATTCCTCATTCCCTGACCAAATTTACCAAAACATTCCTCTTCACCCAGCTCCGCTACTCCCACATGCAAATTGTAGTCTCCCGCAATGCACAGCATCACCTCCAGCTCAACCATTCCCATCATCCTCTCCAGTGCGTCCCTGAATTCTGCTTCTCCGCTCTATTCCTTCCTGTTTGTGGCCCATATACCGACAACACAAACCATTTGCCTCTGTACCACCAAACATGCCATAACTATCTGTCCCTCCCATCTTTCCACTCTGACCACCTGCTTGCTGATCTCTGCTGATACTATCATTTCCACACCATGACTCCTTCCAACCCCACCCAGTGGAACAGCCTGTGTCCTCCTTCCAACCTCCTCACCCTGTCACCTTTCCATCTGATCTCCTGCACACACAACACTTCCATCCTCCTTCTCTACATCATCTCCACCACTTCGATTCCTCTCCCCCCCTATTGATCCCACATTCAAACTACCTAGCCTGACCTCGCTTATTAACCGTTGCCTACCTGGCAGACCACGTACCATCTTGATCAGTTTGGGATAATCAGATCATCAATCAGCAATGCTGCCCTGGCTGACCTGATGGACCTACTCCCCCAGCCTGTTATCAATCTCGTGTGTGCGCACACACACCACTCTTTCTCCACTCACTCCCCCCTCCCCACCCCTCTCCCTCCATACTCAACTCCTTTCCTCCACCCTCCAGGCATTCCTTCCGACTCTCATCACACTCACTCCCTCTTCTCTTCCTCCCCACCACCCTCCGCCTCCCTTTCTTCTGTCTCACCTCCCGGCTTTCCTCAAAACATTAAATTTGTGCTTATTTAGCTTACAAGTAAATGCTTTTCACCAAAAAAAAGAGCAGAGTTCAAAAATCACTCGGTTCAATCCTCATCACGTTCACGCAAATATGCTCCTCCACTCCCATGCTCAGACATCCTCAGCTCCCACGCTCAGACCTTGACTCCCACAGGCATAAAGATCAATCGCCTCGAGAACAGCCAATCTACTTGATTATTACAATTATGACTTGATAATGTAATTTTATTGCACACATTCACTATTAGGGAGAGGAAAAAAAATCATTATATTTATTATCTTAACCTCACACAAAACAAGTATCTATTAACCAAAATAAATCCCTTTAAAACCATCCACAGCACAACAATCCAGAACAACTTAACCACAAGGCAGAACACTTGCCCGAGTACAACATTGTAAGAACAAAAATGTCCTCACTGTGTCCATTTTGTTCATGGCGACCGCAAGCTGAGTAACTCCGAGAGACCTGACGAGCAAAGCATGCTCGCGGGTCTGACCACCAGCCTCAAAACCCGCTTCAAACTCGCCCGTTGTCACATTCACCACCAGCACAGCCACGTCCGCCTGCACCATGTGGGATTAAGGGGTGGGGGGAGGGGGGGGCGATTTGAGCGGTTTTGCTCTAAATTCACAAACACCGCGGGATCGACTTCTTCCTGCACCGACAATACATCACCTTCCGAATGCCGTGTGCAGGTCTACCCACAATTGGATGTGTAAAAAACAGAACAAGAAGTATTTTGTCATCATGGTGCTCAGTGATTTGCAACATGCAGGAAAATGTCCAAGTTGAAAAGAGGCGGTACGATGAAGAAAAAAAAACGCGTCCAAGGAAAGGTACCTGTGCTGCTCCTGTGATCATGTTTGGAATAAAATCCTTATGACCAGGAGCATCCATGAGCGAAACCACTTTCGTTTGGGTTTCAAACTTGGTCATCCCGACATCTATTGTCACCCCTCTTGAACAGGAGAGAGAAAACAACAACAAAAAACCGCACACTTTAGTGGCTTTACAAAGGTTAATGCAAAGGCAAAGCTAACTGTCATTCTCTGCACTGAGAGCAAGATAATGTGGAGGGGGGGGGGGGAGGAACGGGAAAAGTGGAATCTACTACAAATGTGTGCGACAACAACTTTTTCGCACTTCACAAAAGGACCATTAACATGAGTGCTCTAACCCACCCTGATGAACCCAAGTTACTTTAAGCCATAAACCTACGACTCTGTTACCCTGTAGTACAACGAGGTCCATTAATAATACATATACAATATACAGATTAAAAAGTTAGGTGACGTGGAGAGAATCACCTTTCCCTCTCCTCGCCCGTCTCGTCCAGCACCCATGCATATGCAAACGACGCCTTCCCTGCCTTTTTTGATTCCTGCTCGTACCTGTGCATCACACGCTTGTTAACATTGCCCAGCAGGAAGAGCAAATGTCCCATCAGCGTGCTCTTACCCGCATCCACATGACCTGTACACAGGACACGCAGCACAAAGGGACACATACACAGCACTTTTAGAGGGACGTCACAGCTTCGATCTTCGATTATTTTTACTTTCAAAAATTTGTCAAAGAAGAAACAATTGAAATTGAATCTCTTTTTTAATTTATTCCTGAGCTTTGACCTGACATTCCGGTTTTGAATTATTTGAAGAAAAGGTAGACACGGCTGGTTAAGCAGAACAAAGTTTGCATTTACATGGGTGCAAGTTGGTGGGGACGTAGGTGCGTCAAAGGGTGAGGACATGGCTGCGGCAATGGTTGTAAAGATTTGGTCGAGTTGAATACCACAAAATGTAGAAGTTCTCGAGTTGGCGTCGGAGAGGAGGTGTTTATTGAGAGGATGAGGAAGAGAAAAAAAAAATGGGTTGGTCACATTTTGAGAAGAGATGGATTTCTGGAAGAGGTGATTGAAGGAAGAATGGAAAGAAAGCAGAGGGAAAGAAAGAATGATGCTGCTAAATTGGATGCAAGAGCAAGGCAGAAATAACGAGAGCGAAGTCGATGGTGCGCCATCGCAAATCCCCACCGAAAGCAAAGTTAAAAAAAATCAAAAAAAGATGAAAAAAACTTCCACCAGGAATGACCCAATATCAAATTTTGATTAGAACAAACAAGAGAACAAACAAAAACAAAAAACCCAATGGGTGGGGCCAAAAATGGTACTGCTCTTGCACTTTCGTGTCATGTGGTGATCAGAACTACCAAGTGTGGTGAATTTCTGCCCAACTGTTTAGGAGGAGATAGCGTGAGACAGACAGAGACAAAGCAAATTAGTGTAATTTTTTTTTTCCACGCCTCGTTTTTTTTTTTTTTTTCAAAAGGTGTGGGGATAACAAGGCACAGATTAAAACGCAGCTCATGGGATTGAAGTCACAATCAAAGCTCTGTGAGACAGATGCAATGAGCATGACAAGACTGTACTTGAACCTGAAATCAAGGAACTTTGGCTACAAAATACCAGGCCTTTTGTTGCTCGCAAAAGATTAAAGTGCAAGTATAAAATGTGCTTTGGTCTGTTTAATCATCCCATCTGATAGCTGAGCTCGTTCTGCTGAGATTTCAGGTTCCAATCCCATATGGTATGACAATTTGTCAATAGTCTTTGCATGTCCAACACCAATTATGCTAATTTGTCCAATTTTTCATTTCCAGTCGTATGCCAATCAAATACCCTTGGTATTCATGTTGAGGTGCACTGATGTCTCTTAATGTCCTTGGCAGCTTCTCTATGGCCCTTAGATCGCTGTTTGGAAAAACAAATTCCATCCCTAAAAGTGTGAAAAACAGAAATGAACAGGTTACCAGTTGCTTACCTATCACCACCAGATTAATCAGCTGCTTGCCTCCTTGCCTCTTCTCCAGCTCAGCTTTTATATCGAGTGTTTGACGGCCTTTACCAGAAGGCTTGCTGGGAGTAGTGTTTGCACGAACAACCATCTCTTCGCTCGTTTCAGGGGAAGACTGCTTTGATACCGTGTGCGTGGAATCAGCCTCTTTGGCTGGAATATTCAAATCCTCAACATGGTTGCTCTTCTGGGATGAGCTGGCGACTTCATTTTTAACGTCATTGCTTTTACTGCAGGGAAATTCAGGGGTGGGGGGAGGGAAGAAAGGATGGGGGTTTGAGGAGAGGAGATGTAAAAAAAAAAAAAAAAAAAAAAAAAAATGCAACCACTGTTTGTGCATATGGCTCCAAACTATGGTGTACACTAGAAGTACCAAAACGATCGAGATGGTTCAGAAACAACATCCTTGGATTACGAACTTCCACTTGGCAACACTGGTGCCAGACATGATTGAATTGCTAAACAGTAGACAAGATAAGCGAGGTGGGAAAAAAGTGTGGGGTGGGGGAAGGGGGATAGACCGTTGAAACAACTACGGAGTGAAACTTGCCTCGGAGTTTCAAATCCCAGTGTTTGCTTTCCCGACACCGTCATTTTGGCAATTTTGGGCACGAGACTCGCTCTGAAGTCGGCATCCATTTCTAGTCTTTTTTCTGCAACTACAAACAGACGGTCGGATGGCAGCAGCTTCGAGCTTTCAAAATTAGCGTACAAAAGCGTGTTGCACTCGGCACCGCGCCGCTCGACGCATTCCCAAATGGGACGTCAATGCAATGGGTGGGGGCTTCAGGATGACATTCCAACATGAGGACAGACAGGAAAAGCACACCAGGTTCAGCTCATTTACCTTTATTTCATTCCTGCAATCCCTCAAAAGTGCACAATACTGGGCAATAAAACAAGAGCCATTCAACAGTCGTTTCCAATTATTCCATGGTGGCAAAAAAAAAGAAAAGAAAAGAGAAATGTTCCAAATTACAATGTACAAAGTTAGTTCACTCTCAGCAATGGACAATGGGCAAAATAATCATTCACACGTGATCTACCACCTGAGTCCTTGTTTAATCCTCGAGAGCATTTGAAAGCACAGTGATATTACAGCGGCTGCGACACCATTGGCTGATGACACAGCCGTGCCACTGATGCAATGCCTTCTGCTGATTACGACAATAATTTGTCGTTTGCTCATGGTGCCTGCTCTTCATGGACACCATGGGATCTTTAATGACCACCAAATGCTGGCAGACGGGACACCCAGTTTAATGTCCATCCGAGGGACGGCACACACATTGATGAATCACCCTGCCTGTGAAACATCAGGATGACAGGTCAGGATTCAAACCCAGACAAGGCAGCTTAGAGACAAGTGCGAGGACCTCAAGGTCACCCAATCAACCCTACCAGTCGTTAAAGGAGATGAAACGATGCGAGACAAAGCGTTCTTCCAGGGTCGTCACCGACGGCAACTCTTCAGAACGATGGCGTGTGAAGCACGGTGAGGAAGAAAGAACGGAACGCCACAAAAAGGTGATGTGTGCAGGTGCACGTCACACCAACTAAATGCACAGAACAAAGCAATCCAGTGAAAGCGATGTTTTTAACAGTAATACTGTATCGGTAAAGGGTTCGGCGAAGGTTTGGTAATCATTGCAGGTTCGAACCAACACTGTTACGATTGCATGGTGAGAAATAAATCGCAAAAGGGCCATGCTCAATGCAAATTTTCCTTACAAGGCCCTCAAGCTCGCTTTAGGTGGTTTCCTCAATATCTGGACTCAACTCATCGGACCAGTTTCCAATGTTTCTTTAACTTTTACAACAGATATACAAATGCGAAAAATGTTTAAACATAAAAAAAAAAAATTGCATTTGTGGGGGGAACTTATTAGAATTGGACTTAGACAGTCATTCTGAGAAAAGGGCCAAAAAACGATACTTTCGATGATATCTCCAAAGGTTGTGGACGGATGACCAAATTTGGTGGAAAAGTTGGTTAGGTGCCGATTATATTTTGGTTCAGGTCCGGATCCAGATCCGGCCTAGCAGTGGGATACAAAACGTAAACCGTTCAGCCTGATGAAGGTATGCGCTCCATCGAGTGCCGTTTTATTGGAGCTGTGGTTCATCAGAGTTATTGTATTCTGGGAGGATTACTCTCGGATCACATAGTTTCAACTTGAGATTTGATTGACTGTGCTTCTAAAGAAGAGGGAGTGGGTTTGGTTTTCCTCGATATTGAAAAAGCAAACTGCACACTATTTACACGACAGTGGTATGTAAGAGAGTCCTTATGCAGCTTAGGTGCCCCTTCTCACGGTCAATCTGTGAAGTTGTCTGATTCGAGTTCATTGGTTTTTAAAATGTGAGCTGTATTTTGCTTCCTCTTCATTTTACTGGTTTTTAATTTTAGTTGTGTTCTATTTTTCAGACAGAACACAGCTGTAGTCGTATGGAATGTTTTCCTCCAGTAAAGAGGAATGAAATAGTGTGTGTGTGCGTATGTTTTCGGTAATTGTTTCTCTCTTGGTTTTAACTTCGCTCTGGTAGATTTGCTCATCAGCAAGCTCCCACACGAGTCGATCATGTCAGTAGACAGCCCTGCTGCCTCCTGTGTCCAACAGCAGCCTCATTCCACACTTAGCTGGTTCCCATGTATGTGTATTGTTTTGATGTCATAAGTGGGGGCAGAGTGTGGGTGGGGAGGGCAGGGGGAAGCGGTTAAGGCTGCATGCATGAAGGTCCTTGCCATTCCTTCCCACAGAAACCATTTTGATTTAATCGAGTATATTTGGAGGGGTTGGGCTTGGGACCCTAGGGTCCCGAGTTCAAATCCCGCTTGGCCGTTGAATTACTTCCAGGTGGGGTCGACTCCACCTGTTATTCTTCCGAGGTCAGCAAAAAGAGTGCCAGCTTTGTTCTCCTGTGTCGGAGTGGTGACCCGTCCAGGATTGTGCCCAATAGCCCAGAAGACTGCTTCAGCAGCACCAATGCTCTGCACAGAGTATGGTCCCAATGGATGGATGAATGGAGGGGTGGTAAAAAAAAAGAGCTAACTACCAGAGTGGACATGCTCATTAAAACGCAGAGCACCTACAACTGCTCAAGGTGCTTCATGCAAGATTTAGTCTTAAGCTGGCCATCTTTGAGGTGAATTAACTCAGCGTGTAAGAGTCCCACCCAGCATCGCTTGCGGCTGCGTGACCTGGGGCCATATATGCGAGAATATCAATCGAAGGAGATTAAAAAAAAAAAATTGTAACTGCTTTTTTTTCTCTCATTCTTGTTGTGAGCAGCAAAGGAAATGTTTTTTTTTTTGTTTTTTTTTTAAGCACTCAAAGCTAGGGCCTGAAGAATGTTCTATTCTCTCAATCTTTATACACCCAGGAACAAATGCAATCCACCATCGTTCAGTGCATTTCAATCAGGTAGTTGTAAGAGTCAACACTCGGCGCATTTCAAACAAATGGTTATCTGATCGGTTCGCTCAGCACTCATTTCGCACAGCTCGTACCTTGCAACATGTAAAAGCAGAATGTTTTAATTAATACACCACGGGCACAAAGCGAAAAGTGGGGTTCAGCAATTGGTTCACTTTATCTATCATCTATCTATCTGTCTATCTGTCTGCCTGACTCCAGGTGTCAGTTTATGATCGAGGAACTATTTACTTTAAATTGAATGTGATATTTTGAACAAGAATCAGAACATGAATCGGAAAGCAAGCCTGTAATTTGGACTTCAGACTTTAGTCTGGAGTATTTTGGCTCTGAATTTGTCCCGGTCATGCATGCGCAGAGAAATATATATATATATATATATATATATATATATATATATATATATATATATATATATATATATATATATTTTAAACTCTGCCTGTCTGTCAAACAAAATTGAAAATCATTCCAAACACGAAACTTACTGTTTTTAAGGACGTTATCGAGGACACAAAGAACAGGCATGAAGAACGAATGGAACGCGTTTAATAAGGTGGTGTTAAAGACGCTGCTTCAATGGCGGTAAACTTCCGGATTTTTATTTTTTCCGACGACCTTCAAAATCTTTATTTTATTTCAATTCAATAATATACTGCAGTTGAACAGTGCAGAACACAAAATGCCTTTTTGGCACTTTCAAAACCTTTTCGTTTGGCAGGACTTGGCCAAAATATTACGGAATTTTATATCTCCTCAACCAATCAAATTCGCTACTCGTACACCCTGCCGATATTCTAATTTCTCAAGACTGTGCGGGGCAGATTGTTCCATGAACTTCGATTCAAAAAGTTTAACCATAGCACTCCTTGAATGATAAAACAATCAGCAAGCTCCAAAACAATTTTACTTCCAAAAACCAAAGTGCTCGCTTGCACATGTATCATTACTCCCTCTTAAAAACATTAGCTGCACACTGGTATAAAATCATAAATATGAACAAGAAACCACAAGTAGGTGGCATCGTAATGTTCCTCATTGATTAAAGGTGTTAAAAAAGCCTTCACGAGATTTGTTAAAAGCGATCTTGGTCCATCAAGACTATTTACAGGTTTAAGAATTGGAAAATGACACGCTCTAAAGTAGCAAAATAACCTAGGTATAAACCCAGTTGAATAATCCAGTTATGCACTAGTTTTAAAACCCTGATGCACCAGGTATTCTCCAGGTACAAAACCCCAAAGCAGCAGGTATTCTCCAGGTACAAAACCCATAAACAGCAGGTATTGTCTGGGTACAAAACCTCAATGCATCATGTATTCTCTGGATGCAAAACCCCAAAGCAGCAGGCATTCCCCAGAGAGAGGGAGAAAAAAAAATCCCAATGTACCTAGTACTCACCAGGTACAACACCCCAATACACATAGTTATTCTCTGGGTAAAAAAACCCAAATTGTGTACCTCTGGGTACACAACCCCAACACACCCATGATTTAAAAAATCAAATCAAAGATAAATTGGGGTCCCTCCGATGAGAAAATGCTCTCTTCTGCTTTTCCTTTACGATGTCATCAGGCGATGGTGTGCAGAAATCAAAATGCGGAATTTCCATTAAAGGAGCCTCCACTTTTGGCTTAACCGCCATCATTTGCCTGTGGTACTCGAACACTGCGTACACCACTGCATGTTTCGTTTGTTTTTGAATCACTGCAGAATGACGGAAGCAAAGTGCCGCAGCGAACGGCGACGGTTTGGCAAGGAGACCTTTCTTCCAAAGATTCTTCTTCTTCCACAAACCGGGCTTTATGGGTGCAAGGGGATTGCTCAAGTTTCCCGTGTCTTTAGGCCAAAACATCTCGGCGATGTTTGTTCCTGACATAGTGTGTAGGACGCGTCTCGTTTTCCCGGCGCTTTTACGAGAAACTAATGCATTCTCCTTTCTCAATTTCCTTTTGAAATCCAAGATTGAAGAGCAGCTGTTTGGCTGTTCCAGACAGATGGCATCATTCTCCAAAGAAAGATTTTCAACATGCTTAGTTGCCAAGTCAAACAAAGATGGGCGAGGACAGCTGATCGTGTCCGTTGCTTGCAACACTGTGGAATGGCCGATTTCCTGCATTTTTCTCTCGTGACGTGTTGCCAGTTCACCCAAAAGCAAGCCCATGGAACTTGCCTCGGTCTCCCGATCAAACCTTGACGTGTTCAGAAGTAAATCTGAATCGGTTAACCAATTTCGTAAAACATCGTTTGCAAGTGCTCGTGCGTCGTCACCATCTGAAACAGCAAATTTGCTTTTAACAGCAGAAGAACGACCTGAAGTCGAATTGGACATTGGCCGGTCCAACGATGCCCTGTCACACGTCATGGCCGCCGAGTGCATCAAATCCAAAGAATCACTCGTCTGTCCAATTAACATAAAGTCTGAGCCACATTGGTCCAAAGAATCACTCAAACTGCCAATGGGCTCGATATTTAGCGCTTGCAATGAGGAGTGACTTTCGACCACTCCGCAGGCTCGTTCAGCATTCTTAACGGGAAAATCGCAACAATTTCTCAAATTAGTCTGACCGTATACCATTTGAGACCCTGGAAATAGTCCCTCAGAGGAAAGCCTCATCCTTGGTCCAACAATCGGCCGCCCAAAATTTTCATACTGTTTAACGTCACGAGGAAGTGGATTTGCACCCATCGTGACGACGCGAGTGCACATTTTGTCGGCAGGTTCTGCTAACAATTGGCTGAGATCAAACGTCTCAGAGGTGTCTTCACCCTTGGTACACAATGATAACTGGGCCTCGCTGTACGACAGTGCATACGATTGTGAGAAACAAGTTTCTTCTTACCTTACGTGAGCCATCGATGCCGTGGCAAACAGGAGGAGAAACCATAGCAAAGAAAGAAAACAACAGAGAGGGGAAAAGAGGGGAGAAAAGGCAGTGGATTACTAATAAAGCAGCAATTTCTCCTTTTCATCTTCAGTCAAAATACAAATGGTGAATCGAAGGTGTGCGTACAAATTCACGATGTTAAACATTTGTGGGGAAAAAATAAAAATAAAATAATTGATGGCCCCTTACTCCGTTGACTGAATGTTCTTGAAATCTATAACATCAAGGGTAAATAGTCCGTTTACTTCTCCAGGTTTTATCCGATCTTAAGAAAATTTGGCATGTGTGTTCAGAGAGGAGAGTGAGCAGGGAGGGAGGGTGGGGTGGGAGTGGGGGGAGGGTGGGAGTGTTCCAAAGTCAGGTGCATCATGATCCCCAAGTTAGGGATCTTAAAATGGAAGTAATGTTGTTGTAATGTGCAGTTGAAGAAACTGTTTATGAGTGAAACAGGTCATTAAACACCAAAAAGATAAAAAGGTGCTGATAGAGTGTGGAAAGACTGTAATCTAGCAATCCGGACAAAGCACAAAGCTGCGACAAAGCACCCCCACTCCCATCTGCAACCACTACCCATCTAGCAATCCCGTCAAAGCACCACTAATGCCACCTGCACCCACGTCAGCCGCAAATCCACCTCACAAGTACGACTAAACCCCTTCAAAAAAAACCCACTAAAGTTGCTATCCCTTTCTTCACCACATCAATCAGTCAGTCAATCCTTAGGCATGCCACCTTAACACATGTCCCACAGGGAAGAGCCCACAAACCTCCCCTCGCCAACATCACTGACACTGCCCACATAAAATACCCATCACACTGTTTATAATCACTCATAAATTTATGCACGGACTTCAATGTCATCTGCTTGGCCACATCCTCTTCTTCTTCTTCAAACTCATCAGGCTTGTTCTTCTTGGTGCCACTATCAGTAGATATTATTTTTCTTGTATATATACACACAAGAAGATTGGCAGTGATATGCAAAAACCCTTCAAATTCTCTTCGGTCAAAAAAATGTGAAAATTCGGTCAAAATCTCACTCCGAATACGAGAACTTCATAATCAAGAAATTTTTCTCAACATGAAATCGATATCTTAAAATTGTGTGATCTGTCGGTCATGTCTGTCACATCCGGTGCTCGACTCGGCCTCTTCTGACATGCACGTCATCCCAGGATCCAGCACTCAATCCGTATAGTCACTTCGCCGATGGCAGTTGAACAACATAACCCATGTATCTGACTATCTGATGCTCGTAGGTGACGAGCTGAATTCCAGATGCTCGAATTGGGATGATGGATTAAGTAAGATGGCGGTGTAACAAGACGTCGTCACGTCTGGAATGTGATTGTGGCGTTATGTATTGCGCTACATTTAGCCTTCGAGGTGGTGTATTATTCCTGACTCGATGAGAATTGCATTTTGGAACTTGGAAAAAAAAAAAAAAAAACACCAAAAAGAATGCCACAACGTCTGATCCCTGGGAACATAAAACCAATTCATAATATCTATATATATTTTTTGCGAATAAGTGTGAGGATGAGGGTTTAAATTGATGCTGGGCTGTGAGCAGTAAACAAAATGTTTCTGGAATTAAAAAAAAAAAAAAAAAATTTAAAAAGAAGTAAATATTGACAGGCTGAACTGTAACATGTACAAGTCATGTTGTTCAACTGCAATCAGTGATGCGACGGTTTCAATGATAATCTCTGTCAAAACCTCTCTCTTGCCAACGTGAAGACCCATTTAAAACGTATCTTTTCCGCAATATGAAACCACCAAAATCATTCCTGCTAACGTGGAAACCCAGTAAAACGCTATCGCCTGGTAATTCAGCCTTGCAGTTCTCTTTCCTTGCAGAGCTTGCTTTGGTATCAATCTTGTCCACCCCATGCATCCTAACCTACCCCTCATTCTTCCCCATAATCCCATATTTGTCCAAGTCTCCCTCTTTTTGTCCCTCAACCCTGCTGCCGTTGTTTTCCCTTCTTTCTGCTATTCCTTTTCTTCTGTTGTATCCCGATCTGTTATGTGTTCTCGCTCTTCCACAAACCTCGACTTTGTATAAAACATTAAAAATTAACAAAAAAATAAAATAAAATAAAAAAAACAGGGAGTGCGACCGAGGAGGCAAACACATTCCATTGGCAGGCAACACAGGTTTCATACCTTTCATTCTGGATGGTATTGATGCAGGATTCTTGGGCGAAGATGTTTCGTTTTGCAGAAATAGAAAATTCAAGGCTTTTTCCAGATCATAGTTGTTGTTGATAACAGCTTGAACCATAACAGGTTCAGAAAACGAGTCACCAGCAACGTTTCTCATTTCGTCCAAACACGAATTTAGTCGAGCTAAGAACACACAGCGGTTGATGAAAAAAAAAATATATATTATATATATATATATATATATATATATATATAAAAGTGAAAACATCAAATAATTCCCGAGAAGCCAAAAATTGATTTGCCAAATCAGATATATTATATAATTATCAGTACAAGCAGTAAACGGTATTATATAATTATCGGTATAAGCGGTAAACCGCTTCAACCAAAATGAGAGCTCTGAGAGTCGGCTCAACTGCTCGGCTTGAGAGAACCTGTTTTGCCTCATCCATCCCATGTCATGTGAGCAATACATCATGCCAGCAACAAGCATCTTGCATAGATTTATTTCACATAAAAGCATGAGGTTATCAAAGCTGTCAATGTGGTGAAGCAAAGTGCCTGGGGGTAATTGTAATGCAGACAAAAGGTCTCACTTGACTACCGTATTTTCACGCAAATAACACGCCACCTGGGGCAATAAAAGTGCTCTCAGGAAATATGAGGCACGTATAACCCATAAGCCAGCTTTCCTCTCCACATGACCGGGAGATAAGCGATCAACATATTGTTGTGGGGCCGGGTATCGGCTGCGAGCACGACCGCCAGATGGAGCTGTAGAGTCGGCTCGACCGATCGCCCGGAATTGAAATCGTACCTTTTCGGAAAACTCCGAAAAAGTACGGGTCCCTGCCCGGACCGTGAAGCATCAATATTTCTGCCACGTGGTACAGGGTTATTCGCCAATTTTCAAAATACCTAGATAACCACGTGGCGATTTACCGAGTCTCCACACCCTCGACGGCACCCGTACGGAACGAGCCGCTTAGCGTACTCGAACCGCGTGCGACCCGAGCAGTTTATTGCCGAGATCCTTCGGTCCAAATGTCCCGTTACAGCAGCAACAGCCTGGCTAATTTCCCCAACACGCAGCACACTAAGCCAATGGAGGAAAGAACACAAACGAGCGGATACATTTCACAAATGGGGATGTTTATTTAACAATAATAATTGGGGAACGAGGGAAGCACGCAAGAGCAGAGTTAAACCGATTAGAAGAAATGCACGTATGTACAGCAAAGCACTTAACAATTCACTACTTACGGACTGGCGCTACAAACACACACGCACATACCCAAAAGAAACAGACCAAAGTGGTCTTTATTCGGACCTCCAGCCCGGAAGACAGTCGAGCTGGAGGCGAGTCTGTTCGACATTTCCGCCTTGTGCGGTCTTCAAGAACCAGGTCCTCGGGACAGAACTGGACCCCCAGCACGATCCAGATGCCCTCACGACCGGGCTCCAGGCGAACGAAATCGGCAGGGCGAAGGCTGGCAGGAGAAGACCCTCCGTTGCATCGACCACTCCGTGCACAGACGTTTTCGCTCTCAACCACCTTGCGCGCAGATGCTCACTTCTTGCCAGAACCCCCACGCGTGCAGACCGTGCCCATAATTATACCCTCTCTTCAAGGGGGGGGCATCTCCTCGCGACCCTCCCTCTCTCACTGGCTGGTTTCAGCGCGCAAATCGCTTGTTGTCTCTCCCACTGGCCAGCTTTGGCGTGCAAATCGCTCGTCTCTCTCACTGGCCAAAACGGGCGGCAAGCTCCTTGATTGGCCCGGGGCGTGGTGACATCACGCGGAGCCCTTTCCTCCTGTCGTGGGATCTGATTGGCCGGGCGATGGTCACCTCACTCGTTGCACGCTGATTGGTCGAGGGCTGCCACGCGGCTCCTCCTTGAACTCCGCCCAACATGACATTGGCCAGAGCGACGTGACGGAAGCGAAGTGAAGGTGAGGGTGATGCGGTGTTGTCGGCGTTGATGTTGGTGGTGTAAAAATAAAAGAAAAACCCGAACAATCAAAATAACTCCACAGCGCATGAACATTTAATTACCCATTAGACAAGAGACGGGAAGCTAACTGGCAACATGTACTTACCGATAAAACTGATCTATAGGACCTGTATGTTGAGTGCAGTAAACTTCCAAATTCGTAACAATATTTCCGACAGCTGACACGGCTTTGTTGTCAAGGGCCGACGAACAGCCGTTTTCAAATACGACTGCGGTAAATAACCAATCGACAATAAAATGAATGTCTCGCGAAAGGGTTATTGCAATAATTAAAGTTTACTGAACCAATGTGCGTAAAATCAGCATGGTTTCCAGTACCGATGCTGCTCATCCATTGGAGATGCAAAAACACCTTGCATGCTGTTGAATTTTATATCATTCCACAAAATCGTCAACATCATTAACAAGTCCCTGCTGTACAATGCCAGGGGTGCGTTAAGTTACCAAGTTTTTTTGAAGAGCGCTTTAGCCAAGTGGCTTAAGCACTCAGGTAAGCAGTTGATAGGGAATGGCCGGCTTGGCAAGCACGAGTGAGCTGCTTGGTAAATGAACACAACCCTGCTGTCAGTACAAATAAGAAAACGTAAAAGTTTCATGGCCGGATTCACACTGAGAGTTGATGAAAAAGAAGACCGATTTCTAGAGAAGAGGATGAGAGTGATGACTATATTGATTGTAATTCCCACCAGACTCCCCAATGTAGGCCGTCGCACACGGATAATTCAGTGATGCGGAGGGTCGCTTAACCGACCATGGACGCCAATAACTCAACCGCGTGACCTTGGGTCCATCGGGTTACCTAATTAATCACGTGGTTTAATTACCGGGGAAACGCCCTCGGTAAGCCTTGTCCGAACAGGATCACGCTACCGGATCGGATGCAGCCGAGCGATACAGCCAAGGACGTACCGGCTAAAAGGAACGGATCGTTGGGAATAAAATCCTGGCTAAACTTGGATTCGGACCATGCTGGATCAATGAAAGAAACCACAAAGACGAGCTGGGAACATTCCTAATGATAATAATATATTTACAAGCAGGCGAGGAAAGCTATGTGGCACAGTGAAGATTTATTGGGGTGTAATGCAGGGATAGAAAGAATAGTGCATTATGATATGTAATTTCATAGGATTTTTGTGCCAAAATTGATTTTTTTGCAGTTTTGTCAACTATAGGGGGTAAATAAACAGAAAAATTTGGGGTTGAATTTTTTCGTGAACTTTTCGGGTATTTGGGGCGGCCATTTAGTGGGGTGACCCCCCAAATATTGCTTGGCCTATATCTTCGCTCCTAGACATGCTAGCTTCATAATCTTGGCGTCTAGGATAGGGTTTATGGGGGCTCTGAGTTCATTTATGATGGTTATGAGGTGATCTGAGGTCAAGGTCATAGGTCCCAGGTCACCACAGGGTCATAAATGGCCTCAAACGGTCAATTAGCCAAAATAATTGAACTATATCATGTAGTACCACTTTATATGGGTTTTTGTGGGTGTGTAATTCAATGGTGACGTTCTTTTTTTATTGGAGGTCATGATCAGGGTATAAAGGTCATGGCCAAGGTCATTTGGGTGGGCAATTGTAATGTATTTCAAGGAATATATATGAAACTCTCTGGGTATACCCATAATTATAATGATAAGTTTCATATCATAAATCAAGTATGATAAGGTACTTACAGATCATATTTGTTTATGGAAATAAATTCCAATTAACAGAGCCAAATTGTCATTTCCCCCTAAAAATGCAGTATCGAATTACATTTCCATTAAAACTTCCTTTCGGATAAATTTCTGTTCATCAAACATCACATTTAACTTTACCATTATAAACTTTCAAATCAAATGATTAAGTATCTACATAATGTGTTGATCAATAAAAAGTCATTATACATGTATCTTGATGTGTTATGTCCCTAATGGGACACCATGTATTTCTGGGGATTTCCCCATTGAACCATGCTGGTGCCAAATCCATAATGCCATGTTTTGGAAAATAACTGGAGAAAAGTGGCTCTCTTGAGAGGTATGTATGCTGAAACTTCCACCTATATTATAATGTAACACCATCGTCTCTAAATTATTACGTTATTTGGTCAAATATTCTATTTAATTTTAAACTTTCATTTTATTAACTAGTTTGTGTCTGGTGGCCTAAAAGTGCCATACATTTCTGACTAAAATTATAGCATTAAAACAGAATGATACATATATTCAAGTCCAATGAAAATAACATTCTATGTAAAAAATGTAATATTAAGGTAGACCTATGATTATATGATATCAAATAATTTTTTAAAAAGCAAAAGGCATTCTTAGTTAAAAATTATCAAATCTGTGTTGGCAGAATAACTGAATCTGAACCTAGTGGTCTGTACATCTTGTCCATTATTTTCTTCTTTATTTTCAGGTGTTTCCCTGTATCACTGTGAACGTGCCCATGGAGTCAAGCTCTGAACACTTTAACCTACCTGAAAAAAATGTCTCAACAAAAACCTGCAGAAGTGAGGACTTGCATCATTTGCAAGGAAGGAGACTCTGTCAATAAGAAACTTGTTGAAAAACATGATATATCACTCGTGAAAGATCTAAAAGAAAAGGTGGTGGAGCGGGCGAATCTAGGTGATGTGAACCTCAAATCACTGGCAGATCATTTCATTAGCTCCCCCAACTTCGCTGGGAGCTCTTCAGGTCGAAAAAACATGGAGTCTGAGATGCTGCCCCCCCACCTGAGCAACACTGCTGCCTCATATTCAACGGGCAAAACTTGTATGCATGGTGAACAAAGCTTATGTCATGACACATCCCCAACTTCCTAGTTTGGAAGACAACGGTTGGGTCCTCGAGGATGGTGCAATCTTCCGTCTACGGTGTCTTGCACTACCTGCTCCACAAGCAGTTCTCGAGCTGATCAAATGCGGCTGTAAATCCTCTGCCTGTGCACGCAACCGTTCTTGTGCAAAAAACAACCTCCCCTGCACGCCGCTTTGCAAATGTCATGACCACGAATGTCAAAATGTCAGGCATGACGATATTGAGGGTGAAGATGTATAATGTACAGGTTTCTGGTTTTATAAATTTACAGGTTTATAGTTTTGGTTATGAGATCAAGAATGTGATGCATTATAGTATGCAATTGCTCTGGATTTTTTTTTGCCAAAATTAAGGTTTTATACTTGCACGTTATATCACGAGATGTGCCATATTTGTTTTCAGCATATTTTTACCTACCCAAATGACCTTGACCATGACCTTTATAACCTGATCATGACCTCCAATAAAAAAAAGAATGTCACCATTGAATTCCTCACCCACAAAAAAACCATATAAAGTGGTATTACCCAATATAGTTCAATTATTTTGGCCAATTGACCTTTTGAGGCCATTTATGACCCTGTGGTGACCTTGGACCCACGACCTTGACCTCAGATCACCTCATAACCATCATAATTGAACTCAGAGCCCCCATAAACCCTATCCTCGACACCAAGATTATGAAGCTGGCATGTCTAGGAGCGAAGATATAGGCAGAGCAATATTTGGGGGGTCACCCCCCAAAAGGCCCCCCCAAAA
>NC_140961.1:132178520-132291020 GCF_056783735.1 Eptatretus burgeri
ATTATCGGGAGTATTAAGCCCACTACCAACCCTTTACGTGAAGCAAGATGGAGATTCAAACGAAGGAAAGGACGCAGCGAAACGGGGAACAATTCAACATGCAAGCACTTTATTCCGCGGCACACGGAGAGCACACATATAGTCAAACAGAATGCACATATATCAAACGCTACAAAAGAAACAATGACGCAGAGATACTACCGACGACGCGAGCACACAGCAACACTTAAACAGTTTTACTTTATAGACGGCGCCAACAACACATTTACTCAAAAGCAAAAGAAAAGGCCACCCTCAAAGACAAGGGGGCAGACGGGGCCTGTGGGTCAATATTTGCGCGGGACCTGAAGGAGCGGTCAGGTCCGCGAGACCGGGTGGGTCATACCCGCGTCTTTGTGATGAGCCGCAAATGTGGCAGCGCGGCGGTGCCACGACTTCGTGCTCCTTCGTGGGTTTCGTTGGCACTGCTTGGAGTGGGGTGGGAACGGGGCCCCCTTTTCGCACTATCTCAGCGCGGGGGAAAAAGGGAGGGGGGGAATTGTTGATGCTCTGGGGAAAGAGCTGGCTTGCTTGGGTCCCGTGACGAGCGATTCCACCGCGACCTCGTCGCCGACTTCCTTGCCTCGGACCCGAGCTCCTCAGACTCTTCCCCAAATTTTCCTCAGCCGACTGCCGAAAACCACCGGGACGCCCTCGCTTCCCGACTCCACTCCGCTCTTCCAAACTGACTGTGCCCAGATTTGCCTTGCGCTCGGCGCTTTAATCGGCCGGCAGGAGAACCCATATGCAAATTTCCGGATCCGGATGAGCTCGGGGGCGGAGTCACGCTCGCCAATTGGACGGAGAAAAAGGGGCGTGAATCTCCCCTGATCCTAGAATTTGCATATCTCGATTCCACACACATGCCTGGAGGCGGGGCCAAACCGATCCGCGCTTGCTGATTGGATGGATCAGAAGTGGGCGTGTAGCATTCCTGATCCGAATTCTCCTCGGAAAGGCCGCATTTTGCACTCGCGGCTCGGCGCGTCTTGCACGAGCCGAGGACAGCCCGACGTTCGGTGCTCACAGGTGGTGCGGGAATGGCCGCAGAAGGAGAGAGGTGAAGGTGGTGCAGGGTTTATGGTGGTGGTTTATGGCCATGGTGCCGTTTGGAATGGCGGTGATGCGATGTTTGCGGGAGCGAGTTGTGAAGGTAAAGATCGTGGCTGTTGGCGTTGTTGTTGTTGTTGTGTGATGGTTGGAGCGTTGTTGGTTCAAAATAAAGATAGAACAGAAAAACGGCTATCTCAAAGCGTCGCAGCCCGAATGAATCACATTTATTCCCTCTAAACAACGGGTTTGGGGCCAACTACACATGTACTTACAGAGATATCTCACCTACGGGACCTGAATGGTGGTTTGCGAATTTCCACAACCACAACAATATATATATATATATATATATATATATATATATATATATATATATATATATATATATATATATATATATATATTGTTGCGAATTCGCGCCCGCCGGTGTGCGAGCGGCCACGTAACTCGAATCGCGGCACGTCGCCCACCGGACAGACAATTCCGTAGTGACCCTCTCGGACTAACGCCGGGAACTAGTCACGGGTGGGCCTTTCGGCCTCACCACGATCGTGCCAATCGGCCCCCCGCGTGGGATAGGGTTGTTCGCCAAATTCGACCTACCTAAGTACCCACACGGAGGGTAGACCGGGCGATTGCACCTCGCCGCAGGTCGACTTTGGACACGGGCCACTTTAAGCGACCCGTTCCGTACTATCGGGATAACCGAGCGGTGTTATCGTCAACCTCGACTGTTCAGATTAATTATTGGGCATATTTCGCCCACGACCAACCCTTTACGTGAAGTAAGATGGAGATTCAATTAAAGAAAAGACGAAGCGAAACGGGAAAAACAGTTCAACATAATTCACATTTATTCCGCGGCAAACGGGGAAAGCACACATATACAATTACAAAAATTATGCACCAAAAGCAAATGTAAAAGAAAAACAACAATTATGCACCAAAAGCAATTGCAACAAAAGAAACACAATGCAGATCTACTACCGACTACGCGAGCACACGGCAACACTTACACAGTTTTACTTTACAGACGGCACCGACAACACATATACTCCAAAGCAAAAGAAAAAGGGCCACCCTCTACGACCAGGGGGCAGACGAGCCTGGGGCCGAAACCGCGTGGAGCCTACCCGTCTTGTGATGAGCCGCAAAATGGCGGCGGTGCCCCGACTCCGCGCTCCTCCGCGGGTTTCGTTGGCACTGCTTGGAATGGGGTGGGAACGGGGACCCCCTTTTCGCACTATCTCAGCGCGGGGGTTACAGGGGGGGGTTGTTGATGCTCTGGGGAAAGAGGATAGCTGGCTTGCTTGGGTCCCGCGACGAGCGACTCCACTGCACCCTCGACCGCGTTCCCGGCTTCTCCTCTCTGCAGCTCCCCGACAGACCGACTCTCCTCCAGACCCGTCTTGACTGCTGCTGCCACTCTTCGCCGCCGCCACAACTCGCCCGAGCCCGAAACAGAAACTCTTTCCAACTCGAGCCCGAAACCGAAACTCTTACTCTCACTCGAGCCCGAAACAGAAACGCTGCCGCTGCCACAACTCACCAACTCGCCCGAGCCCGAAACAGAAACACCTCCCTCTCGACCGAAACAGAAACTCTTCTCTCACTCGAGCCCGAAACAGAAACTCTTCACTCATTCGATTCGCCCCGCGCTCGGCGCTTTATAGTCAGCAGGAGAAACCATATGCAGATTTTCGGATCAGGATCGGCTCGGGGGCGGAGCCACGCTCGCCCATTGGACGGAGGAAAAGTGGGCGTGAATCATTCCTGATCCTCGAATTTGCATATATCGATTCTACTCCGACACGCCTGGAGGCGGGGCCAAATCGCCCCGCGCTCGCTGATAGGACGGAACAGAAGTGGGCGTGAATCATTCCTGATCCGACTTCCCCAGAAAGGCCGCTTTTTGCACCCGCTGCTCGGCGCGCGCCCTGTACGAGTCCAGGATCGGTGCCCACAAGCGGTGCGGGAATGGCGGCGGAAGGAGGAGAGGTGAAGGTGGTGGAGGGTTTATTGTGGTGGTCCCTGGCCACGGTGACGCTTGGAATGGCGGTGATGCGATGATTGCGAGAGCGAGTTGTGACGGTAAAGGTCGTGGCTGTTGGCGTTGTTGTTGTTGTGAAGCGGTGTTGCGGTTGGTGGTTGTTGTGTGATGGCGGTTGAGACGTGGTTGGCTCAAAATAAAGATAGAACAGAAAAACGGCTATCTTAAAGGGTCGCAGCCCGAATGAATGACATTTATTCCCTCTAAACAACGGGTTTGGGGCTAACTACACATATACTTAGAGATATCTCACCTACGGGACCTGAATGGTGGTTTGCGAATTTCCTCAACCACAACAATATATATATATATATATATATATATATATATATATATATATATATATATATATATACATATATATACATATACATATATATACATACATATACATACATATTCATGCGAAAGAACTGTAATTAAAGATATTACAATTAAACTTGCAAAAGAAAACAAACAAACAAAAGCTGCCTCTTTTTATATCTCATTGATCATTTCACTTGGTCCCCTGTGGTTATGTCATGTGCTGTATGGTTCCCATCATGTGCTGCCTTTTTGGCTGCTGGTTGCATCATTGGTTCGGGACGCGGCTATGCTGCTGATGTAGTGCCCCTATTATCAGTATACTGGTGCTCATTTCGCCGACCTCGGAAGGATGACAGGCTGGGTCAACCCCCTGGTATTAATTCAGTGGCTAAGGGGACTCGAACTCAGGACCTTAAGATCCCAAGCCACCGCCCTAACCGCTAACCGAACACCAGGCTCTCTGCTGTATGGTGAAATGCCGTATAATCCGCACATGGGTATACGCCGCAGTTGGAAGATTTGGAACCAGTTTAACATATAGCCCATGGGTTATTTGCATGAAAATACGTAAATGGGAAATGCATTCCCAGTTCCAAAGTGGACAAGTCTCCCCGAGTGCTGTACGCACTGAGTTTGAGTGAACTTAACATCAACATATAAACATAAAATGCTGTATGACAATGACTAAAAACAAATAAATAAATAAATAAATAAATAAACAAACAAACAAATAAACAAATTCATGAAATCCGCTTTTAAAAATAAATAAATAAATAAATAAATTTTCCTTTACCATAATCCAAGTTGTTCAGTGCAAGCTCTTGTGCTGCACCACCATCCTCAAACGGATAGCACTCTTCCACTTCATGTTCCTCTTTCAGAGGCTCGTCAACATAATGGGATAATTGGCAATTCCCTCTTTGGAAGGTGAACTGGGCAACTACAGCACACAAAGCACAGTACAATCAATCACACACACACAAAAAAACAAAAAACCTGCCTATTAATCTCTCAACAATGCAAGTAAAATGAGGTTTGAACCTGATGAAGACCACAGACACCTTTCACCCACACAGCCAACAGGTACTCTTCCTGTTCGTCCAACTTACAAGATGCTCATACGAGGAAACAGGTGAACCAGCTAAAGAATCGCATCGATCGAACACACACACAGCTAAAAGGAAGATTCTGGGAAGTAAAAACTTTGGTTTGCCTTGATAGGACATTTACCATGAGATATCAAATTAATTAATTTATTTATTTTTGTTGAAAATCTATGAACGAGGCTCGTGGAACAGCGAGAGTAAAATAGAAGGGGGGGGGGAACAACAGCAGAGTAGAACTGAGAGGGAGAGCGAGATGAAGGGGAGGGGGAGGACACATATGAGTGAACAAGCTGCACACAAGCTGGATGAAACACAGCAAGAAGAGTAAGGGAAAAGTGGGGATGAAACAGAAAAGGAACAAAGCAACCAACAAATAACAATCAAAAAGAGGTGAGAGAGTGGGGGGAGGGGAGGGATCACAACATGGAAAAAGGGAATGCTTGAGAATGGGGTCATTTGGGGTCGACGAGATCATGAGCAGGGATGGGGATGACCTGACGTGGTGGTGAACAGCTTTCTTGAAGTCCTGGAGGGAAGAATGCGACTGAACAGACTGGGGAAGTTGGAAGCTGGGAGAGAAGAGGAACAAATGAGTGGAGGTGGGCGAGTGAGTCTGGATTTTGGGAATTTAACAAGAGAAGGGTGAGGGGCAGACCCATATGTGCCCTGCAGAAAACTGGGAGGGACAGAGCCAAGAGAGGGCAAAGGGCACAAGACCGAAAATAAAGTTCTATAAAACAGGTCATTGCAAGCACCTGATAATACTGGCCTCGTGTTTATCCTGCTTAACCGGAAACTATCAAAGGAGAAAGGTAATTTGAAAACAGGAAGGAAAACGCAGCATCATCACCATCATTTCTGGTGAGCATCATGAAACTGCTGATGTCAAGTCTTTCCTGGTTTCAAACAGCCCGATCTCTGACCATCAGTTTGGATTCTGTCCTGGTCACAACTCTGAAAATTATGCTGCTGCCCTCCCTCTCAGCAATGGTTGGAGGCCCTAAACCTCAATCAAAAGGCCAGGACCGTCTTGCTGGACGTGTCTCGGGCCATTTGACAGTCTGGAGTCCTGCTTCGCTTGCCATGCACTCTGCCCGTGGCATACAAGGCCACCTTCATTCCTGAAGTTCTGACCTACTCGATGCCACACACCGGGTGGGGAATAAGGAAATGACACAATTGGGGGGGAGAGGAGAAGGGGAGTCAACAGACAGGGGGGAGAAGCAATGTCAATTCGTACCTGTCGCCGGAGAAACTCCAAAGTCATCTTCAACAGAATGACCGTATATGTCACAATCTTCAAGATCTGAAGGACATCAGATCGAGTGCAGCATTAGAGCCAAAAATATGTGCACAACCTCAGTCTGAAAATGACATTTGACAACGCATCGCGATTTCACAAAATCAATGACACAAAGTAACCGCTATCTTCTGAGAGCAAAACATACAGCGGTCTTCTACCATCTCCTCCACGTCGGCCGTATCACCTAACTCTGCACCGAACACGTAGTTACTCCTGAGAAGCATCTGCTCCAGGACATAACAATGACATTCAAGAAAACGAAAAATTACGCAAGAGTGAAAGAAACCCAATAACGTGGAAGGGAAGAGGTGAGCTTGGAGATAGTTAATAAGGGTAGAAAAGGTAATGAGTATGGATGTGGGGGGGGGGGGGAGACCTAATGTGACAGTGAATAGCCTTCTTAAAGCCCTGGAGGGAGTGGCATTGAACTGAGGAAGTTGGAACAGTCCCAGGCTCGTGCCGCCGTAAAAAGGCCCATTTCCAATCATCCCAAGGGGTTTTATTGAGTAAATAGAAAGCAATTTGCACCATCATATAATTTGAGCAATTTCCCAGGTCATGCCCGTGTCTTTCCCGATGATTAACTCGCAGGTCTCCATGAAATTACCTCTCACATGACATGTCATGGTTGGTGCAGGTCTCAGCTGGGAGTGCTGCTCTCCCCTGAGCCCTATCTCACACATTGCTCAGATCGACACCGTGGAACCCAAAGCCTTCAAGATCATTGGAATCTCCCGAATCCCTGCTCACCTCCACTCATGCATTCATTCCTCTTTTTCTTCCCTGCAAAATAAACTTCCACATTCTCTTCAATCTCATTCATCCCTCCAGATCTTCAAGACAGCTGTTCACTCTCATCTCAGATCACCGCCCATTCAAATCCATGATCTTTTCTACCCTCATTAACCCTACCAAAGCCAACCTCTATCCAAATTTCTAGTCTTTCCATCCACTTCTGCGATTGAGAGTTTGCCGCCGTCTCAATGTTGTCCACTCCACGTCCTCTCCTGGCCCTCGTTCTTCCCCAAATCCCATATTTGTCAATGTCTCCCTCGATTTTAGCCCTCAACCCTGCTGCTGGTGTGTTTTGCTCCCTCTTCTTGTTGTTACGTTGCGTCCTGAACCTATGATCCCATTACTCCACGAGCCCCAACATTGCATACAAAAACAGAAGTTGTATTACCTGTTGGCATGGGTCTTAGTCCTTAGCCATTTTTAGTTTGTCTGGAATTTACATTCCAGATAAGGTATCGTCATCACACACCGTCTGTCCATCTGTCTGTCAGTCCGTCCATCAGTCTCCTTTTTAGACTTGTCCGGCCAAACCGCTGGGCCGATCCGGCTGAAATTCGGCAGCAACGTTCCTCTCCTGACTGGTCACGTGAGTAAGTAGGTCAAAATGGCTGAAATGGAAAATTACTTCAGAAATCTTCTGCAGACCCACCTGTCAGAATACTACCAAATGTGGGTTACAACATTCGGACAGGGTCTTGATGTTAAATTGAGGAGGCCAGGCCGATCACATGACCGGAAGTGTTTCAAAATGGTGGTCCCACCAATTCCTTCCAAAATCTTCTTCTCCTGATCCACCAGTCAGAATGCTACCAAATTCGGATTACAACTTTAGGCGAGGGCCCAGATAAGCTTCAGGTCCAATGCTCCGATTTTACCTCCGCTACCAAAGGTGGACGGAGGTTATGTTTTTCACCTCTATTTGTCTGTCTGTGAGCAGGATATCTCAACAAGTTGTGGACGGATTCAGATGAAACTTGGTGGACAGGTTGGGGGGGTTTAACAAGGACGAATTGATTCGATTTTGGTGAAGATCCGGATACTAGAATTTTTAAAGTGATTCTTCACCATTGAGAGATGTGGCGAAAAACGATAAAGAACATGATATCTCAAGAAGTTGTGAACGGATTCGGACAAAAATAAATAAATAAATAAATAAATAAAAAACAGTGGATGAGTTTGGTAGGTGACAAGTACAAGCTGATTATATTTTGAAATCCAGATCCGGCCCATCAGTGGGATACAAAACATAAACTGGTCAGCTTGTCGGGAGGCAATGCGCTCTACTGAGTGTCATTGTACTTTCGAAAGGGTCTAAAGACGGAATAAAATAAACTATTGTTCGAGTGATCAATCACTTTTGATGGTGATGAAACTCAGAGAAACCACCGTCATACACACTTGGTTTAAAAAACAAAACAAACAAAACTGGAGAAATTCGACTGCGTGCAGTCGACGGGTATGCCTCCGCTCTCCCGCACAAACACTTGAGTATTGACATATTTGACCCTTGACCTTTATCATATCTGGCCCAAAATCTAATCAGTCAATTTGCCTGTCTAACTTTACCTTTGCACCAAGTTTGATGAAATTCTGTCCAATATTTGAGTTAGGGCATAAACAGTAAAATTAAAAAGTTTGACCTTGACCTTTATCATATCTGGTCCAAAATCTAATCACTTAATTGCCCTGTCTAACTTTACCTTTTTACCAAGTTGGATGAAATTCTACAATTTGCTTCTTGAGTCATCGTGGAAACGAAAATCTGGACGGACAACCCGGAAACATAATGCCTTTGGCACCCTTGGTGCGGAGGCATAACTAGAGTAACTTGACTGCGTGCAGTCGACGGGTATGCCTCTGCCCTCCGCACAAACACTTGAGTATTGACATATTTGACCCTTGACCTTTATCATATCTGGCCCAAATTCTAAACAGTTAATTGCCCTGTCTAACTTTACCTTTGCACCAAATTTGATGAAATTTTGACCAATATTTGAGTTAGGGTGTAAACAGTAAAATTTCAGTTTGACCTCGACCTTTATCACTTCTGGACCAAAATCTAATCAGTTAATTGCCCCGTCCCACTTTACCTTTGTACCAAGTTTGATGAAATTTTGACCAATATTTCTCGTTAGTGCGTAAACAGTAAAATTTCAGAGTTTGACCTTGACCTTTATCACTTCTGGACCAAAATCTAATCAGTTAATTGCCCCGTCCCACTTTACCTTTGTACCAAGTTTGATGAAATTTTGACCAATATTTCTCGTTAGTGCGTAAACAGTAAAATTTCAGAGTTTGACCTTGACCTTTATCACTTCTGGACCAAAATCTAATCAGTTAATTGCCCCGTCCCACTTTACCTTTGTACCAAGTTTGATGAAATTTTGACCAATATTTCTTGTTAGGGCGTAAACAGTAAAATTTCAGAGTTTGACCTTGACCTTTATCACATCGGGACCAAAATCTAATCAGTTAATTGCCCCGTCCTACTTTACCTTTGTACCAAGTTTGATGAAATTTTGACCAATATTTCTCGTTAGTGCGTAAACAGTAAAATTTCAGAGTTTGACCTTGACCTTTATCACTTCTGGACCAAAATCTAATCAGTTAATTGCCCCGTCCCACTTTACCTTTGTACCAAGTTTGATGAAATTTTGACCAATATTTATTGTTAGGGCGTAAACAGTAAAATTTCAGAGTTTGACCTTGACCTTTATCACATCGGGACCAAAATCTAATCAGTCAATTGCCCCGTCCCACTTTACCTTTGTACCAAGTTTGATGAAATTTTGACCAATATTTCTTGTTAGGGCGTAAACAGTAAAATTTCAGAGTTTAACCTTGACCTTTATTTCTCGTTAGTGCGTAAACAGTAAAATTTCAGAGTTTGACCTTGACCTTTATCACTTCTGGACCAAAATCTAATCAGTTAATTGCCCCGTCCCACTTTACCTTTGTACCAAGTTTGATGAAATTTTGACCAATATTTCTTGTTAGGGCGTAAACAGTAAAATTTCAGAGTTTGACCTTGACCTTTATCACATCGGGACCAAAATCTAATCAGTCAATTGCCCCGTCCCACTTTACCTTTGTACCAAGTTTGATGAAATTTTGACCAATATTTCTCGTTAGGGCGTAAACAGTAAAATTTCAGAGTTTGACCTTGACCTTTATCACATCGGGACCAAAATCTAATCAGTTAATTGCCCCGTCCTACTTTACCTTTGTACCAAGTTTGATGAAATTTTGACCAATATTTCTCGTTAGTGTGTAAACAGTAAAATTTCAGAGTTTGACCTTGACCTTTATCACTTCTGGACCAAAATCTAATCAGTTAATTGCCCCGTCCCACTTTACCTTTGTACCAAGTTTGATGAAATTTTGACCAATATTTCTTGTTAGGGCGTAAACAGTAAAATTTCAGAGTTTGACCTTGACCTTTATCACATCGGGACCAAAATCTAATCAGTCAATTGCCCCGTCCCACTTTACCTTTGTACCAAGTTTGATGAAATTTTGACCAATATTTCTTGTTAGGGCGTAAACAGTAAAATTTCAGAGTTTAACCTTGACCTTTATTTCTCGTTAGTGCGTAAACAGTAAAATTTCAGAGTTTGACCTTGACCTTTATCACTTCTGGACCAAAATCTAATCAGTTAATTGCCCCGTCCCACTTTACCTTTGTACCAAGTTTGATGAAATTTTGACCAATATTTCTTGTTAGGGCGTAAACAGTAAAATTTCAGAGTTTGACCTTGACCTTTATCACATCGGGACCAAAATCTAATCAGTCAATTGCCCCGTCCCACTTTACCTTTGTACCAAGTTTGATGAAATTTTGACCAATATTTCTCGTTAGGGCGTAAACAGTAAAATTTCAGAGTTTGACCTTGACCTTTATCACATCGGGACCAAAATCTAATCAGTTAATTGCCCCGTCCTACTTTACCTTTGTACCAAGTTTGATGAAATTTTGACCAATATTTCTCGTTAGTGTGTAAACAGTAAAATTTCAGAGTTTGACCTTGACCTTTATCACTTCTGGACCAAAATCTAATCAGTTAATTGCCCCGTCCCACTTTACCTTTGTACCAAGTTTGATGAAATTTTGACCAATATTTCTTGTTAGGGCGTAAACAGTAAAATTTCAGAGTTTGACCTTGACCTTTATCACATCGGGACCAAAATCTAATCAGTTAATTGCCCCGTCCTACTTTACCTTTGTACCAAGTTTGATGAAATATTGACCAATATTTCTTGTTAGTGCGTAAACAGAAAAAATTTCAGAGTTTGACCTTGACCTTTATCACATCGGGACCAAAATCTAATCACTTAATTGCCCTGTCTTACTTTACCTTTATACCAAGTTTGATGAAATTCTACAATTTGCTTCTTGAGTCATCGTGGAAACGAAAATCCGGACGGACGGACGACCCAGAAACATTCGGTTGACACTTGAGGCCGAGCTGAAAGTTCACAAACAGCTCAAGCCTCCAAAGCCTGTGGTTGTCATGGAGACTCGGAACCGTTTCAAACCAATCCCCGTGACACAGAGACCCGTCCATCAATATCGGTGAAGGGACCTGTTGGAGAGCGCCGCGGTTACCAGAGCCGGCTCACTCTTTACCTCCCACGTCCTGAAGTGCGAACGAGTCTTAATACCTGCAACCCGCTCCCAACAAGGAACTCCCCGTGTACAGGATGAAAATACAACCCGATGATACATTATAGAGGGAACCGAGACGGCAGGGATCGCCACAAGGACGAGGAAAGATTCCTTTGCTCAGAAACTTGAAAAGGCCTGAACTCACTGGGCCCCGGTAATAACGGAGCTCTTGTGGGACAAAAGGCGGAAACGAAAAGCTCACCGTCATCGTATTGGTAAGCACGAATGGTTCGATGCCTCGCCATGACGACGTGCTTCCGTCGTGCCGTCCGTGCTTCCCGCCCTACAACAACCGCCGCTCGTTGCTGCTCAAACTGAATCCCACGGTGGCCGCCATTGTGAGGAAAAGAGCCAATCCGCCCCCACCCTCGATCTTCTTCCTCTTCTTCTTCTTCTTCTTCTTCTTCTTCTTCTTCTTCATTTGTACGTTTTGTTTGGTGAGGTGAACACACCACCACACTCACGATCAATTTTGGCGCGACAGGAGGTCGTTTTGAATAGCCGTTCGGCCCATCGTGCCTGTGCTGCACCGTACCCAATTTCCATCACCCATGGAAACACGAGCGACCTGCGATGTGCAGTTACCACAGCCCTCGATCTCCGATGGATATCCAAGTTCAATTTTAAGCACCAATTATTTTATTTTTTTTTCGAGAAAAACCGATTACATTTCACGTATTGATAAAATTGATTACAAAGAAAGATAAACGTGCCGTTCGAGCTAACGTTTTGTACTATACACCTCAAGCCACCTCGCTTCGGACCGGCGAACAAGCTGCAAACTAATATCAATAACACAAAAGGTAAAGATGATAAAAAAAATGAAAAGGCTAATTAACGAAACTTTCGTTGACAAGCTTTGATTAAATGTTTATTTGTTAAATTAAGAAAAAAAATTGCTGTTTTTGCTCCATCCGAGAGAAATTGGCGATTTTTATAAACGGTTTTTTCCCACGCCCACGTATAAATACCTCAAAAGTGAATATTTATTTATAAACGAACTCGGCGTCCGATTTCGTCAAAGTTTAATCATTCGTTCATTCATTCGCTCATTCATTCGTTCATTCATTCAGTAGTTCAAAAAACTTCAAGTCGTTTTTTCGAAGTTATTCCAACATTTTCAAGTTGATCTTTTAAATCGGCGCTTAATTTAAATAACCACATGGATCGTAATGTCCGCTCTTTTTCCCTTTAATTTTACTAATGAAAGAAACGAAAATAATCAATCATCCATCCAATCCACCCACCCAATCCATCCAATCCACCGAGGAATCCACCGACCGACTGACCAATCAAATCGACCGATCGTTGGCCGGGCAGGTCCGGGCAGGCTCGCGCTCGTCCGCCGTTGGGGACCAGTTTGCGCGTCTGTGTCGGTTTGAAATGGTGGACGAGACCGCATCGGGTGAGGTACGCACACTCGCTTCGAACCTGTCTGGCCTGGGTTGGAATCACAACCCCAACAGCTGTAAAACGACCATCCGGGTGATTGATTGATTCATAGATCGATGGGTGTGTCGGTGTCGTCCCACGTTAGAGACCCGACGGTGTCCTTCCTGAAGAGTGTGCGTGTTATCGCCGGCGCTCTCAACAAATTATTAAATTCCTTCCCTGATTACGGGCCACCATGATCCTCATCCTGACACCTTCATCCCAATGCTGACCCTTGTCCACGACCTCCTTGGGCAGCACTGACGCTCTGTCAGACATATATATATATATATATATATATATATATATATATATATATATATATATATATATATATGTGATCATGTTAATGCCATGAAACCAGCACGTCACACCCACATCTTGTCCTAGTAGAGGTACACACACACACACACACACACACACACACACACACACACACACACACACACACACACACACACACACGTTGTGTGGAAGGAATTTAGTTTTCAACTTGATGATTTGTAACACTGCCCAACACCGGGTGGTGCTTCACGATACACACATTTACATGGAGAGAGAGAATTGGGGTCTCCCCCAGCCTGAACCCCCTACCATGTGGGTTTGAAAATGTTTTCCTCCATTTCTATTTGCTAAGAGGATTCCAACGGTATGTAATGTGATGGGGTTACTACCCGTGGGGCCGATTTTATCGATGGGTAGACAGACAGACAGACAGACAAGCCGGTAGGTGGCGATGGGTCGCCGAGCATGGAAACTTTCAGATATAGAGCAAAATGGATGTCATATAGCGGATAGGGAATCACCTTAAGATGATGCATATCAAATCCCATCCAGTTCCATCTACTGATAACTACTGGGTATCAATTTGAATGAAAAGTACCGAAAATGCGGTTTGAAATCGGAAATCCCCAAAGTTCGACGGGGTGCTGTGGGTGAACAAAGATCGAAATCGAAAATCTGGCTCGATCGTTTGTGCACAATGTATTCCAGATGATTAGTGTGAATTTTCATGACCATCCGACCACAACCCGAGGAGTCAGAAGAGTAGCATTTGGCGCGAAGGCACCTCCAGCTCTCGCATATTATCGATTTTTGCACTAATTGACCTTTGACCCCTGACCTAAGCGAAATCGGTCAATATGTCCTGAGGCAAAGTTGTAGTACTCATTGAGTACCATGAACCTGCAAAGTTTCATTCGTATCGATGCATTCACCTGGTCATTAGGGGGCCTTCAATTTTCGCACATACCCTAATTGTAGGGGGCGCTGTGGGTAAAGTATTCCATATATCACAAAAACCGGAATGTACTTGATAGAGCATCACCTGTAGATCATTCGTGCCAAATTTCATAACCCTACGTGGGATAATGGCTTTCGGAATTGATTTCGCGTAAACGGTACCGATTTTGAAGGTTTTTCGGTTGTTGCTCGGGAACCAAAGCATCCCGAGCAACCATCACAATTTCCAAAGCATCAGGTCATAAGATGTACCTACCACCCTAGTTTGGTCAAAATCCGCCCACGTTTACTACCAATTATGCTGATGACAAACGAACTAACATCCAAACAAACAGACAGAATTACTGACATTAACGGTCACCTATTTCGGCGACCCAACAATAAGGGTCACCTATTTTGGCGACCCAATATACACACATTTTTTGTATAATATATATATATATATATATAGTTGTGGTTTCCACCCGTTCGGCGTGCGGGCGACCGCTTTTAGCTAATTGCGGCCGCGCGCCCACCGGATGGGCAATCCAGTCGTAGCTTTCCGGACCAATGCCAAAATCCAGCTACGGGTGTGTTTTTAACCACACCGTAAATCAGCCAACTCTTCTGTCCACGCGCGATAGGGTTGATCGCCGAATTGTTGATTTACCTAAGTATTCGCGCAGACAGAAATGCCGGGGATTTACACCTCGACGGGACCCGTACGGACACGAGCCGCTTTAAGCAGCTCACGCCATTTGCGATTGCCGAGCGGTTTATTATCGCCAAGCCCCGTCGGACTCCATTATCTTCTCAGCTATTAAAAAACCAGCTATTATTCCGAACGCAACCACGGCAGCTCAATGGAGGAAGGGACGCAACGAGCAGGTGAATATTCAAACCATGACATGTATTCATACACGTATGCAATCAATGAAGCAATGGAGGTAAGGGACAAGACACGAGCAAAAAGACCTACAGCCGTTGTCTATTTACTAATGTACAGGCACTTAACAGTTCTACTTATAGGACAAGGCGCCACAGACTTCCATGCAAAAACCCCAGGAAAGAAAAGAGAACAGGGCCCGTAGACCTTTAATGTTCCGCGGAGCCGTGAAGACCGCAGGAGCTTCGTGAGACCGCGCAGGTTACCTGCCACCCTCGTGGTGACTCGCTGGGCCCTGGTTCGGCGACCCTCGGTGTGTCCGCCCGCACCTGACTGGACTCCACCAGCTCCCGACTCCACTCTCGACTCCCACGGCACCTCCGACAATGCTGCCTTCAACGTCCAAGGAGACCGATGTCCTCCCAATTCTTTCCCTCTCCTCATTAGTCCGTCTTTCCGAGCAAACGCGGGGTTTTTTTTATCGCCCGCGCATCTTGCCCCGCCCTTCCTGGCATGCGGGGGGGGGGGGACTTCTCTCCGTTCTGAGGGACACGCCCCAACCGTCATTTCTGTTTACCGTGGATATCGGGGCGGGAGTTGAGATGAGTTGCTGTTTTCCAACCGTCATTCCTGTTTACCGTGGATATCGGGGTGGGAGTTGAGTTGAGTTGCTGTTTTCCAACCGTCATTCCTGTTTACTGTGGATATCGGGGCGGGAGTTGAGTTGCTGTTGTTTATCGAGGCGGGTCGCGTGGTTGCAGTGGGGTTGGCGCTGTGGTGATGCTGGCGTGGCTGCCGAGATACGATTTTGGTGGTGAAGATGGCATGGTTGTTGAGATGCTGTTGTTTGAAATAAATGATAGAACAGAATAACGGCTACCTCAAAGATGCACAGCCCGGCACATGAATAATTCCCTTTAGACAAAGGTGGGGAAATCTAACCGAGAACACACACACACACACACACACACACTTACCGACATTCCTGACCTCTGGGGAACCTGTATGGTGTTCTGTGAATTTCCACAACCGTAACAATATATATATATATATATATATATATATATATATATATATATATATATATATATATATATATATATATATATATATATATACACAGGTATACAAGCTAACTACCATTAGTGACCCATGCAGGTATGCTCAGCCATCATGTACCATGAGTGACCCATGCAGGTATGCTCAACCAAGTACCATGAGTGACCCATGCAGGTATGCTCAGCCAAGTACCATGAGTGACCCATGCAGGTATGCTCAGACAAATACCATTAGTGACCCATGCAGGTATGCTCAGCCAAGTACCGTGAGTGACCCATGCAGGTATGCTCAGACAAATACCATTAGTGACCTGTGCAGGTATGCTCAGCCAAATACCATTAGTTACCCATGCAGGTATGCTCAGCCAAGTACCATAAGTGACCCATGCAGGTATGCACAGCCAAGTATCATGAGTGACCCGTGCAGGTATGCACAGCCAAGTACCATGAGTGACCCGTGCAGGTATGCACAGCCAAGTACCATGAGTGACCCGTGCAGGTATGCACAGCCAAGTACCATGAGTGACCCGTGCAGGTATGCACAGCCAAGTACCATGAGTGACCTGTGCAGGTATACAAGCTGAATATTACGAATGAACTGTGCAAGTACAGTATGTTCAACCGAATACCACCAGTGGCCTGTGCAGGTATACAAACCAAATATTATGGTTGCATGATTCCTACCAGGTTACATGTAATTTCTGGGTGAATTCGTTGTTTGTTTGTTTTCCGAAGAATTCCAAAATCGTGATCCAAGCATTGTAATGACTTTTGCCCTTCACATTGACTTACTGTACTTGATATGCAATTTTCTTGTGGGATTCCCAAGGCATCAGGACCCTTTGGAGCGAGGTGGCTGAATGCAGAAAAATCGAAGGATTGCCACTCGCCGGCCAAAAGTGTAATTCTGTGCATGATGGTTGACTGGAGTTCTGAGAGTAAGAAAATCTGTGGCTGCAAGCTCAATTCTTGATTTGATGGAATTTATTCAATTTTTACCTCCTCCACCGAAGGTGAAGGACGCGATGTTTTTCACCCATTTTGGGTTGCCGAAATAGGTGACCCTTATTGTCAGAAATTCTGTCTGTTTGGATGTTCGTTTGTCATCAGCATAATTGGTAGTAAACGTGGGCGGATTTTGACCAAACTCGGGTGGTAGGTACATCTTATGACCTGGTGCTTTGGAAATTGTGATGGTTGCTCGGGACGCTTTGGTTCCCGAGCAACAACCGAAAAACCTTCAAAATCGGTACCGTTCACGCGAAATCAATTCCGAAAGCCATTATCCCACGTAGGGTTATGAAATTTGGCACGAATGATCTACAGGTGATGCTCTATCAAATATATTCCGGTTTTTGTGATATATGGAATACTTTACCCGCAGCGCCCCCTACAATTAGGGTATGTGCGGAAATTGGCGAAAATTTAAGGCCCCCTAGCGACCAGGTGAATGCATCGATACGAATGAAACTTTGCAGGTTCATGGTACTCAATGAGTAATACAACTTTGCCTGAGGACATATTGACCGATTTCGCTTAGGTCAGGGGTCAAAGGTCAATTAGTGCAAAAATCGATAATATGCGAGAGCTGGAGGTGCCTTCGCGCCAAATGCTACTCCTCCTTGGGTTATGGTCGGATGGTCATGAAAATTCACACTAATCGTCTGGAATACATTGTGCACAAACGATCGAGCCGGATTTTCGATTTAGATCCGAGGTCGGCAACCTGCGGCCTGTGGGCCAAATGCGGCCCGCAAGCTCCTCCCATGCGGCCCGTGGCGCCTTGTCCGGATTTCCATTAGGTGCGACCCGCGAAACATTTTTCTGAACCGAGGGCAAATTTAACATATGTGGACATATGATTCTTCCACATATATCACAGTCTCTGTACGTCACAATAAATTATTTTTGCTTCCAGTCCACTTAACTTGGTCTTAAATATTTTTTTCGTTGTTGTTTCAGATGGCTGAAGGTCTTAAGGTTCAATTTACAATTACATTTATTATCATTGATTTTAGGTGTGTTTGTTATTTTTTCGGGTTGGGAGGGGGGTGCGGCCCGCGAGGTGGCCCGAACGTGGCTCAGTGGCCCGCGGCCTGGTTTAGGTTGCCGGCGCCTGATTTAGATCATTGTTCACCCACAGCACCCCCTCGAACTTTGGGGATTTCAGACTTCAAATCGCATTTTCGGTACTTTTTATTCAAATGGATACCGAGTAGTTATCAGTAGATGGAACTGGATGAGATTTGATATGCATAATCTTAAGGTGATTCCCTATCCGCTATATGACATCCATTTTGCTCTATATCTTATAGTTTCCATGCTCGGCGACCCATCGCCACCTACCAGCTTGTCTCTCTGTTTGTCTGTTTGTGTACAGGTTATCTCAAAAAGTTTTGCATGGATTCAGATGAAACTTGGTGGGCAGGTTGGGCTTGTGACAAGGAAGAATAGATTTGATTTTTGGTGAAGATCCGAATCCGGATCTGGATACAAGAATTATTTAATTTTAAGTGATTCTTCAACATTGAGAGAGAGGGCCAAAAACGATGTAGTTCTGTATTGCATGATATTTCCAAAATGTATCGGGCCCGATATGTTCTCGTGGATCAGGCATTACGTGGAGGAGGTATGTGCTCCACCGAGTGCCCTTCTAGTTTCTGATTGGGGGGGGGGGACTAACTTGGGTGGCAAGCTGGGGTATGTGACGAGGACGAACTGATCACACTGGTCTTGTCATTCAGGAGCACTGTAAACCTTTCCAACATGAGGAAATAAGGCGAAGAGGAAGTGATCGTCTCAAAGAGGTTCTCGGCAATGTGCAAGAAGGCTTGCGTCACCTCTGGATAAGAGCTGCAAGTTGACCACACAGCTCGTCCGATGATCATCTGAATCCATTGATTCTTTCCATCTCTTTGCCCTTGCATGTCCCAGCATTGAATTATTTAACTTTTGATTTATGCCAGAAAATGTCGTTCAGCCACCTAGCCACAATATTTATGCCACGCTGCACCATTTTCCAGGAGTATTTGTGCAGTAACATTCCCAATGCTGACACCGATGGTTGCTCAATCAAGAGCTCGGAATTCTTCAACGTTCTGCAAAAAAAATTGTGTACACGTCTACGCGATTCTTCATCGGACAACGCCGCTCTTCAGAAGTCTTTGTCTCACATGATGCATCAAAGCCAATCAGTATTGGAAGCCGTGTTTAGTTATACCTGAAAGCAAATGGTTGCGTTTGATCAGCGAGAAACATGTACATGTGATAATCATTCGGTAATTATCATGATTACAGTGATTCCGTAACAACCTCACAGTAGTTAAGCATTTAATTTGAGCAGCAAAAACAAAACTGGTTCAGTTGTTGGGAGTAATCTTGAAGGTTTTCAGCTTTTTATACATGAATCTGTGAATACAAAGTCAAGATGATGTCGTTATGACGTCATTGTGACGGTTTACATACATTTTCTGAAAGTATAATCCAGTGGGAGTTTCCTAGTGATCAAATGGCACATTTCTCATCGAGACTGTATCATGATATTTGAGCTAAACTGCACGCTTTATTAAATGCATTCATGAAAATGATGTCATTATGTCATATTGACGTCATACTTTAATTATTTTGGGGGTTTTTTTGCAGCCTTAGATTTTCTGACAGTATGGTTCCGTGCGATGCTTCAATGGAAAAATGACACTTTTGGCCGACATGTAACGATCATTTCACGGGGCTACCTAACTATTGGCCCGCAGAAGTTCCCCAAAGTTGAGTGAAAATATAACTATTAGTTTTAGCATCACGGGTGATGAAGGTTGTGGTTGCGTTTCATCAAAATTGTGTTTGTAGTTTCAGAAAAGAAAGCGTATACATAATTTGGGGGGGGGGGGGTCAAGACCCCCATTAGAAGTAAATATATTTTAAGCTGTGGATAATTCATCAGCCCTATCTACAACAGGGGTCAGTAAACCATTTGCACTGTGGCAACGTGTACAGATGAAAATCGTATTTCCCTTCCCATCCTCTCAGTGGGGTGGTGGGAGCAAGACTTGACGCTGTGTACTACCAACACATATGCAATTTATTTTATAATGCTTTAACAGTAACACAAACGACATGGATGAACGCTGTTTATTTATTCCGTCATTAAAGGTGCCATTCGTTACTGGGCATGGATACACTTGCTCCGTTATAAATAGATGTGTGCCACGAGGCAGAGGGTGGACGGGTGACAATAATAAAGGCCCTGTCACACATTGACGTTTTAGCCAGCGTATGGCAACGTATCAAAATGTATGTAAAACGTTGGCGTACGCTGAACTATTGATGTTTTTTTTCAGTTTTGGGCGTATAATAACGAGTTGGACGTCTGCATAACGTATTAGTAACGTACACAGAACGTTTCGATAACTTATAGATAACTTATACCAACGAATGCTTAGCGTGTTGTCGGCGTTCACAACTTATGCCCAACGATAGTCTAACTTATGCATAGCGCGGCAGCGTATCGCCGACGATCACGTGGCATAGCTGTTTAAAAGGCTGCCGCTCGACGATTCAAATCATACCCGCACTCGACATCGAAGTGTCTACTCACCATGGAGTCTGAAACACTGACGGGTCCCTCCTGTGTGAACCCCATTTTTATATACCAATTCCCCTAAACGCTGCCAATACACCATTATACGGTAGCTGGAAGTTAGAAACACGTTTAGTAAGTTCTGTGGTCGTCCGGAAGACGTCAAATACGTCTACATACGACAATATGCATTGGAGATACGTTACACATAGGTTAAAAGCACGTTACTCATAGGTTAGAAATAAGTTTCGGGAACGCTAAATATTACCTCGACGTGTTTCGACTTATGAGTAACTTACAAGTAACGTGTGTCAACGATCGCGTAACGTGCCTATAACTTATGGCCAGCGTATGCGGAACGTGTGAGTCATACGCTGGCATACGTCGAAAAATTTTGAGCATGCTTAAAATTTGTCGATGAGCTCGGCGTACTACGACGTATGCCAGCATGCTTCAGCGTGCTCTTAACGTATACAAAACTTAACCATAATGTATTCGACGTGTGCCAGCGTATTTGCCAAATTTTTCATATGTCGGCATACGCTGGCTAAACCGTCAAGGTGTGACAGGGCCTTCATAAGTGTATCATTTCCTTTTGTACTTTTGTTTAGTTTGTATCAAGAACCAGGATGTTTAGTTATGTCACAATCATTTTTATATCTGCAGTAAAAACTGTCAGAACTAGAAGGGTACTCGGTAGAGCCTCCGCCACACAATGCCTGATCCAGTCGAACATATCGGGCCCAATAATTTTTGAATTATCATGCGACACAACCTTCATGGCCCCATCTCTCAATGGTGAAGAATCACTTTAATAATTAAAAAACTCTCACATCCAGATCTGGATTTGGATCTTCAGCAAAATCGAATCAATTTGGCCTCGTCGCACACCCAACGTTTCCACCAAGTATTGTCTGAATCCATTTACAACTTTTTGAGATATCCTGCACACTAACAGACAGCGGTGAAAACATACAGTCGTGGCAAAAGCTATTGGCACCCTTGTTGCATGTTGCACTTTTTTTTCAAAGAACTCACAATTTTCTCTAAAAATAAGTTGAAATTGACAAAAGTATTTTGTCTCCACAATTCTTTATTTCACTGTTCATATTACAGAACCTTTGTTTTTGATTCAGAACTTAATATATCCTTTTAAATAAGAAAATAAAAATAAATGGCATTGCCAAAATTTTTGACACCCTCGACTTAATATTTGGTATCAAAGTCTTTGGATAAAAATACCTGCAGCAAGCACTTCCTATAACCATGAATGAGCTTCCTTCACCTCTCTCCTGGCAGTTTGGCCCATTCTTCGTGTGTAAACTGCTCCAGTTCTCCCAGATTTGAACGGTGCCTTCTCCCAACTGCTGTTTTCAGATCCCCCTACAGGTGGCCAATGGGATTTACATCTGGATTCATTGATGCCCACTTCAGAAAAGTCCAGTGTTTTGTCTTGAACCATTCATGGGTGCTTTTTGAAGTGCGTTTGTGGTCATTGTCCTGCTGCAAGACCCATGACCTTCGATGGAGACCCAGATTTCTGCCACTGGGTTGAACATTGCACTCCAAAATGCCTTAGTAATCTCCTGATTTCATGATGTCATGCACACATTCAAGGCACCCAGTACCAGAGGCACCACAGCACCCCCAAAGCATCGCTGAACCTCCTCCTTGTTTGACTGTAGGGAAGGTGTTCTTTTCTGTGAAAGCTTAATTTTGTTTTCTGTAAACATTGGGATGATTCACTTCACCAAAAGGCTCTAATTTGGTCTCATCTGTCCACAGGATATTCTCCCAGAAGGATTTTGGCTTCTTCAGGTGTGTTGTGGCAAATCCAGTCGGGCTTTCTTTTGACTCTCTCTGCAGTGGGGTCCTCCTGGGTCTCCTACCAGGGAACCCTCTTTCATTGAGTTGGTGATGGATGGTCGAGTTGAAACTGTCAGGTCAGCTTGAATCTGTTTAGCAGTTCATCAAGGTGCTTTCTCCACCAGTCGAACAATCCTTCGCCGCAATCTTCGATCAAGTTTTCTGTTGCGGCCACGTCCAGGGACGTTGGCTACAGTGCCATGGGCTTTAAACTTCCTGATAACATTGCGTACGGTGGACACAGGAACATCAAGGTCTCTGGAGATCGACTTGTAGCCTTGAGATTGTCCATGCTTGGATACGATGTTGTGTCTGACCACCTCAGACAATGCTCTGGTTTTCTTTCTTTTCTCCATGCTCATTGCGGTCCACACAGTGACACAAAACAGCAGAATGATTCCTTATCTCCATTGAAACTGCTTGAATGAGTGTTTTTTTTTTTAATATTTCAGGCACCTGCAACTCACCACAGGTGAGTTCAATTCCAAAGTAAAGGAGAATCACCTGCTAGAAATGTAATTATTTCCAACAACTTCTAAAAGGTGGCAATAATATTTTCCAGACCATTTTAGGATTTGTGTGTGGAATAAGCTAAGATTTTGTAATTGTTTCAGCTTTTGTTTTTTTGTTTTGTTCCACTGCAAACCAAAGAAATACATAGGTGGAGACCAAAAGATTTTTTTTAATTTCAACAATTTTCTGGAAGAAATGGTGCATTACCTGAAAAAAAGTGCAAGGATGCCAATATTTTTGGCCACGACTGTATCCTCCTTCCACCTTCTGTGGCAGAGGTAAAAATATATATCTAGAATGGCAATCAGTGGGGCGCATACCCCACCAGGCTGAACAGTTTACATTTTGTATTGCACTGATAGGACGGATCTGGATATGGACCTGAACCAAAATTGAATCGGCTTGTTCTTGTCACCGAACCAACTCATCCAAATAGGTTGTCATAACTCATCCACAACGTTTTGGAACGTTATGCTACATATCGTTTTTGGTGCCATCTCTCAATGGTCATGAATCACTTAGAAAATTCAAAAAAAGTTCTCGTATCCGGATCCGGATGTTCTCAAAATCTAAACGATTCTTCCTTGTCACACACCCGATCTGTCCATCAAGTTTCGCATAAATCCATTCCGAACTTTTGGAGCTATCATGTCATGTATGGTTTTTCACTCCATCGCTACTCAAAGGTGAAGAATCACTTAAAATTTCGAGTATCTGGATCTTCACCAAAATCGAATCGATTCATCCTTGTCACACACCCAACCTCTCCAGCAAACTTTGTCCGAATCCATCCACAACGTTTTGAGATATTGTGTTGTATTTCATTTTTGGCCCTTTCTCTCAATGGTGAAGAATCACTTGCGAAATTACAAAAAATAAATTCTCGTATCCGGATCCGGATGTTCACCAAAATCTCATCAACTCTTCCTCGTCACACACCCAACCTGTCCACCAAGTTTTGTCCGAATCCGTTCATAACTTTTTTTGAGATATCCTGCTCGCAGACAGGCGGAGATATAAACACTCAAACATGGGTGAATACATAACCTACATCTACCTTGACAGAGGTAATGATTCATTACATTACCTGTCTGCATGTGTGTGATTTTAATTGCAATCACATCACTTTGCATATATCCTGTCTGCAGGAAGTTTAATAATTGCTGTTAGGTCCCCCAACTAGGAAACTCCCCCCACCTGGTTTTGGTGCTTATGGTTTGGCCAGTATGCAACATGTTTCATGTTACTCAATATGGCAGTGTCATGGTAAGCTCGACCTAACTCTGTGTGTGCAGTCTATCTGAGCAGCGGAGTGTTGACATAGATTTTGATATAAAGGTTTGATCTTTGTGAAATGGGGTGTCTGCAGCCGCGTATGTGCATGCATCGTTGGACAATACGCTGAGGACCGGATGACCTGTCTTGGCTGCAGCAATGAAAGAAAGCAGGCACACGCAGGTTAGTCATATATCTCGACTGAATTACATCACAACTAAACAAACTTACCTGTGGCAAACAATATCCATGACACCTTGCTCTCCAGCATTTTCTTCTTCATTCTCACGACAATCAGGGACATCGGGTACAGGGAAATGCATTGTGTGTGTTTCGCAGGTTCGAAACCCTCCCTTTGGAATTCTTCCCTTTCTAAATTCCCTCTTTTCTTCGATCCTTTCTAATCTCTCTCTCCCCATCCCTCATACCCCTCTCCTTCTGCACACCTTCCTCCAGACAACCATGCACGCAAAGCACCATGCGTAACAAAACACATATATACGACATCACAAAGCATTGCGTTGCATTACAAACGAGAAGGGCACTCGGTAGAGCACATACCTCCGCCACGTAATGCCTGATCCACGAGGACATATTGGGCCCAATACATTTTGAAATATCATGCTATACACCACTATATTGTTTTTGGCCCTATCAAAGGTGAAGAATCACTTTTAAAAATTAAATAATTCCCGTATCCAGATCCGGATACGGACCTTCACCAAAATCGAATCGATTCGTCCTTGCGACGCACCCAACCTGTCCACCAAGTTTCATCCGAATGCGTGCACAACTTTTTGAGATATCGTGCTCCATATCGTTTTTGGCCCTATCTCTCAATGGTGAAGAATTATTCAAAAATTTCTCAGAGTCTGATCCTGATCCAGATCCGGATCTTCACCAAAACGGAATCAATTCTTCCTTGTCGCACACCAAAAATGTCCACAACTTTTTGAGATATCGTGCTATATATCGGTTCAGCACTATCTCTCAATGGTGAAGAATCATTCAAAAATTTCTCGGAGTCTGATCCGGATCCGGATCCGGATCTTCACCAAAATGGAATCAATTCTTCCTTGTCACACACCAAAAATGCCCACAACTTTTTGAGATATCGTGCTCAATATCGTTTTTGGCCCTATCTCTCAATAGTGAAGAATCATTCAAAAATTTCTCGGAGTCTGATCCTGATCCGGATCCGGATCTTCACCAAAATGGAATCGATTCTTCCTTGTCACACACCAAAAATGCCCATAACTTTTTGAGATATCGTGCTATATATCGGTTCAGCACTATCTCTCAATGGTGAAGAATCATTCAAAAATTTCTCGGAGTCTGATCCTGATCCGGATCCGGATCTTCACCAAAATGGAAACAATTCTTCCTTGTCGCACACCAAAAATGTCCACAACTTTTTGAGATATCGTGCTATATATCGGTTCAGCACTATCTCTCAATGGTGAAGAATCATTCAAAAATTTCTCGGAGTCTGATCCGGATCCGGATCCGGATCTTCACCAAAATGGAATCAATTCTTCCTTGTCACACACCAAAAATGCCCACAACTTTTTGAGATATCGTGCTCCATATCGTTTTTGGCCTATCTCTCAATGGTGAAGAATCATTCAAAAATTTCTCGGAGTCTGATCAAAGGGCGGAGGAGCTCCTTGTGTGCCAACGGCCATCCATATCTAGTGCCCAACTGTGTCTGCGGACGTCCTCCTGCAGTTGGGTTACTTCTTATTAGGAGGTTGGTGGCAGGATTTGCACTCCAGCCACCGTAAAACGCTTCATTCCGCAAAACGCAAAAACGCAAAAAAATCTGAAAACCCACTCCGTGGGAGTACCTCCTGTGCAGCTTCCCTTCGCAGGGCAGCTCACCGGATGATGGGATTGGGGCAAAGCCTTCGGGACCCCCAATCTTTGATAGGAGGGAAACCACGGGGTAACATCCCTGGGTCAGATTGCGGGAGAGTGTGTCGGAGTGGTGCTGAGGTGTCGTCCACCAGACGGCGGTCTCCTTGGGGTAACCTGAGGCGGTCCCTTCAGGTGGGTGCCTGGAATGTCCTATTCCTAAGAGAGGATGATCACCTGTCTCTGTTATCATCTGAGCTCAAGCGTTTGGACATCGGGATTGCAGCTCTCTCTGAGGTTCGGAGACCGGATTGCGGCGAGATAATGGTGGGTGGTTACACCTACTATTGGTCTGGTCGCTCTGATGGTTACCATACCCAAGGAGTTGCTGTAGCTGTGTCCAATAAGCTGACCCCAATGATAATTGAGGTAACACCGGTCAACGAGCGTATTATGAGATTAAGGATTCGTCACTCCTTAGGTGTCATTTCCCTGGTCTCTATTTATGCTCCGACTGAGGCGAGTGATCTTACCGTGAAGGATGCATTCTACGCCACACTCGAGTCTGTGGTTGATCAGTGCCCCAGGACGAGATACACTTCTAGTCTTGGGGGATTTCAATGCATCGACTGGAACTGATAGGGATGGTTATGAGGTGTGTGTTGGTCCCCATGGGTCAGGAACTATGAACCAGAATAGCACTAAGTTCCTTGACTTTGCAAGAAGTCATGGACTTAGGGTGGCTGGTTCATGGTTTCAGCGCCCGCAAGCTCATCGCTGGACTTGGTATTCCAACGCTGGCGGTGTGGCAAAGGAGATTGACCATGTCCTCATTGACGGTCGTTGGAGGATGATCCAGAACTGCAGGGTCCACCGGAGTGCTCAGTTCCTCAATACTGACCACAGGCTTGTTGTAGCAACTCTAAAGCTGCACCTTAAATCCTGGAGAATGGTACCATCCCAGCCTAGGCTGGATGTTGCCAAGCTCAGGGATGACAGAGTAGCTGAGGAGTTTGCGAACAGGCTGAGTGGACACTTGGGGGGTCTGGGTGCTTTGGGGGGTCCTGAAGAGTTGTGGAGCACCTTCAAGACCACCGTCCTTGATGTTGCCGGTGGATGCCTTGGAGTTCACCGCAGGGCAAAGAAGAATTTTGTCTCTCAAGGGACACTGGATACCATTGACCAGAGTCGCAGGGCCAGGCTGAATGGCAGAGCTGAGCTGTTCAGGGAGCTGAGGCGTAAAACTGTACGTGCACTGAGGGTGGACAAGGAGGCCTATGTGCGAGGAATCTGTGAGGGGGTAGAGCATCACCTGTGGACAGGTGATTCTCGTCCCGCTTACAGGGGAATTCGCGCATTACGTTCATCCAAGCCCATCCCACGGTGTACTGCAGTTCGAGCAGAGAGTGGTAGGCTCTTGACAGAGGAGTCTGAAGTGAAGGCCCGCTGGGCCGGTTACTTTGAGCGGTTGTACCAGGCTGTTCCCCCAGCTGTCGAGTTGGACGTCAAGGGTGTTACAATCCCTGTTGCTGACCCTCGAATCAACTGTGGTCCACCATCGCTTGTGGAAACACGGGCTGCGGTGAACCAGTTGAAATGGGGCAAAGCTCCAGGGATCTGTGGCATCCATGCTGAACTTCTTAAGGCTGGTGGAAATGCTGCACTCGCGTCGTTGCATGCAGTTTTGTGCTCTGCCTGGAACACAGGCATCATCCCAACTGACTGGAAGAGGGGCCTTGTTGTCCCTCTCTGGAAAGGGAAGGGTGATCGCCAAGACTGCAACAACTACCGAGGGGTGACGCTGCTCTCAGTGCCGGGCAAGGTCTTTGCTCGGATAATTCTTGATAGGGTTCGCCACCATCTGCTTGAGCACCAGCGTCCAGAGCAGTCAGGCTTTACACCAAAGAGGTCAACGATTGACCGTATCCTTGCTCTTCGTGTCCTCACTGAACGCAGACGAGAGTTTCGGCAGGGGCTGCTTGCAGCCTATGTTGATCTCTGTAAAGCGTTCGATTCAGTGAATCGGGATGTCCTCTGGAGGATTCTTGGTCTTCGTGGGGTGCCACCGAAACTGATCGATCTGATGTCTGAACTCTACTCTGGTACTGAGAGTGCTGTGAAGTGTGGTGGTACCGCCTCTGACTTATTTCCAGTTGTTACTGGAGTTTGTCAGGGATGTGTACTTGCCCCCACACTTTTCAGCACTTGTATGGACTGGATTTTTGGGAGGATGTCGGAGAGATCAAGTTGCGGTGCATCGTTTGGCAATGTCAAGATCTCGGACCTTGATTTTGCAGATGATGCAGTCATCTTTGCGGAGACTTTAGACATCCTCTTGGGGGCCCTCGAGGTGCTGAATGAGGAGTCGGAGCCGTTGGGATTACGGATTTCTTGGGTCAAAACAAAGATCCAGGCTTTCGGTGACATCTTGGATGCTGCTGTCCTGTCTGTGCCTGTTTGTGGTGAGGATGTTGAGGTCGTGGATAGATTCACTTACCTTGGCAGTGATATTCATGTCTCCGCAGGTTGTGAGCCGGAGGTCAATAGACGTCTGGGTCGGGCCTGGGAGTCATGGATTCACTGGATCATGGGGTGTGGCGCTGCCGGTACCTGTGCGGGAGGACGAAAGTCCGAGTCTTCAGGTCCTTGGTACTTCCAGTCTTGCTCTATGGGTGCGAGACTTGGACTTTGACCAAGGATCTGAGACGGAGACTTAATTCCTTTGGTACCAGGTCTCTTCGGAGAATCCTTGGCTATCGCTGGTTGGATTTTGTGTCCAACGAGCGGTTGCTGAGAGAGACTCAGATGAGATTTGTTACCTGCATAGTCCGTGAGCGTCAGCTGCGGCTGTATGGACATGTGGCTCGTTTTCCTGACGCTGATCCTGCTCACCAGATTCTCTCAGCGAGGGAGTCTCATGAGTGGAGGAGGCCAGTGGGCCGACCACGTGCCTCATGGTTGCAGCAGGTTGACCATCATCTCAAGGAGATGGGGATGGGCCTGGCATCTGCCTGGGGGATGGCCAGACGGAGGCCCCTGGAGTACCGGCGGAAAGTGGACGCAGCGACGCGCTGTTCTGGCACATGCTCCCATACCTGACCTGACCTGACCTGATCCTGATCCGGATCCGGATCTTCACCAAAATGGAATCGATTCTTCCTTGTCACACACCAAAAATGCCCACAACTTTTTGAGATATCGTGCTATATATCGGTTCAGCACTATCTCTCAATGGTGAAGAATCATTCAAAAATTTCTCGGAGTCTGATCCTGATCCGGATCTTCACCAAAATGGAATCAATTCTTCCTTGTCACACACCAAAAATGCCCACAACTTTTTGAGATATCGTGCTCCATATCGTTTTTGGCCCTATCTCTCAATGGTGAAGAATCATTTAAAAATTTCTCGGAGTCTGATCCTGATCCGGATCCGGATCTTCACCAAAATGGAATCGATTCTTCCTTGTCACACACCAAAAATGCCCACAACTTTTTGAGATATCGTGCTATATATCGGTTCAGCACTATCTCTCAATGGTGAAGAATCATTCAAAAATTTCTCGGAGTCTGATCCTGATCCGGATCCGGATCTTCACCAAAATGGAATCGATTCTTCCTTGTCACACACCAAAAATGCCCACAACTTTTTGAGATATCGTGCTATATATCGGTTCAGCACTATCTCTCAATGGTGAAGATTCATTCAAAAATTTCTCGGAGTCTGATCCTGATCCGGATCTTCACCAAAATGGAATCAATTCTTCCTTGTCACACACCAAAAATGCCCACAACTTTTTGAGATATCGTGCTCCATATCGTTTTTGGCCCTATCTCTCAATGGTGAAGAATCATTTAAAAATTTCTCGGAGTCTGATCCTGATCCGGATCCGGATCTTCACCAAAATGGAATCGATTCTTCCTTGTCACACACCAAAAATGCCCACAACTTTTTGAGATATCGTGCTATATATCGGTTCAGCACTATCTCTCAATGGTGAAGAATCATTCAAAAATTTCTCGGAGTCTGATCCTGATCAGAATCCGGATCTTCACCAAAATGGAATCAAATTCTTCCTTGTCACACACCAAAAATGCCCACAACTTTTTGAGATATCGTGCTCCATATCGTTTTTGGCCCTATCTCTCAATGGTGAAGAATCATTCAAAAATTTCTCGGAGTCTGATCCTGATCCGCATCCGGATCTTCACCAAAATGGAATCAATTCTTCCTTGTCGCACACCAAAAATGTCCACAACTTTTTGAGATATCGTGCTATATATCGGTTCAGCACTATCTCTCAATGGTGAAGATTCATTCAAAAATTTATCCGAGTCTGATCCTGATCCGGATCTTCACCAAAATGGAATCAATTCTTCCTTGTCACACACCAAAAATGCCCACAGCTTTTTGAGATATCGTGCTCCATATCGTTTTTGGCCCTATCTCTCAATGGTGAAGAATCATTTAAAAATTTCTCGGAGTCTGATCCTGATCCGGATCCGGATCTTCACCAAAATGGAATCGATTCTTCCTTGTCACACACCAAAAATGCCCACAACTTTTTGAGATATCGTGCTATATATCGGTTCAGCACTATCTCTCAATGGTGAAGAATCATTCAAAAATTTCTCGGAGTCTGATCCTGATCCGGATCTTCACCAAAATGGAATCAATTCTTCCTTGTCACACACCAAAAATGCCCACAACTTTTTGAGATATCGTGCTCCATATCGTTTTTGGCCCTATCTCTCAATGGTGAAGAATCATTTAAAAATTTCTCGGAGTCTGATCCTGATCCGGATCCGGATCTTCACCAAAATGGAATCGATTCTTCCTTGTCACACACCAAAAATGCCCACAACTTTTTGAGATATCGTGCTATATATCGGTTCAGCACTATCTCTCAATGGTGAAGAATCATTCAAAAATTTCTCGGAGTCTGATCCTGATCAGAATCCGGATCTTCACCAAAATGGAATCAAATTCTTCCTTGTCACACACCAAAAATGCCCACAACTTTTTGAGATATCGTGCTCCATATCGTTTTTGGCCCTATCTCTCAATGGTGAAGAATCATTCAAAAATTTCTCGGAGTCTGATCCTGATCCGCATCCGGATCTTCACCAAAATGGAATCAATTCTTCCTTGTCGCACACCAAAAATGTCCACAACTTTTTGAGATATCGTGCTATATATCGGTTCAGCACTATCTCTCAATGGTGAAGAATCATTCAAAAATTTCTCCGAGTCTGATCCTGATCCGAATCCGGATCTTCACCAAAATGGAATCAATTCTTCCTTGTCACACACCAAAAATGCCCACAACTTTTTGAGATATCGTGCTATATATCGGTTCAGCACTATCTCTCAATGGTGAAGAATCATTCAAAAATTTCTCGGAGTCTGATCCTGATCAGAATCCGGATCTTCACCAAAATGGAATCAATTCTTCCTTGTCACACACCAAAAATGCCCACAACTTTTTGAGATATCGTGCTCCATATCGTTTTTGGCCCTATCTCTCAATGGTGAAGAATCATTTAAAAATTTCTCGGAGTCTGATCCTGATCCGGATCCGGATCTTCACCAAAATGGAATCGATTCTTCCTTGTCACACACCAAAAATGCCCACAACTTTTTGAGATATCGTGCTATATATCGGTTCAGCACTATCTCTCAATGGTGAAGAATCATTCAAAAATTTCTCGGAGTCTGATCCTGATCCGGATCTTCACCAAAATGGAATCAATTCTTCCTTGTCACACACCAAAAATGCCCACAACTTTTTGAGATATCGTGCTCCATATCGTTTTTGGCCCTATCTCTCAATGGTGAAGAATCATTCAAAAATTTCTCGGAGTCTGATCCTGATCCGGATCCGGATCTTCACCAAAATGGAATCGATTCTTCCTTGTCACACACCAAAAATGCCCACAACTTTTTGAGATATCGTGCTATATATCGGTTCAGCACTATCTCTCAATGGTGAAGAATCATTCAAAAATTTCTCCGAGTCTGATCCTGATCCGAATCCGGATCTTCACCAAAATGGAATCAATTCTTCCTTGTCACACACCAAAAATGCCCACAACTTTTTGAGATATCGTGCTCCATATCGTTTTTGGCCCTATCTCTCAATGGTGAAGAATCATTCAAAAATTTCTCGGAGTCTGATCCTGATCCGGATCCGGATCTTCACCAAAATGGAATCGATTCTTCCTTGTCACACACCAAAAATGCCCACAACTTTTTGAGATATCGTGCTATATATCGGTTCAGCACTATCTCTCAATGGTGAAGAATCATTCAAAAATTTCTCCGAGTCTGATCCTGATCCGAATCCGGATCTTCACCAAAATGGAATCAATTCTTCCTTGTCACACACCAAAAACGCCCACAACTTTTTGAGATATCGTGCTACATATCGGTTCAGCACTATCTCTCAATGGTGAAGAATCATTCAAAAATTTCTCGGAGTCTGATCCTGATCAGAATCCGGATCTTCACCAAAATGGAATCAATTCTTCCTTGTCACACACCAAAAATGCCCACAACTTTTGGAGATATCGTGCTTCATATCGTTTTTGGCCCTATCTCTCAATGGTGAAGAATCAGTTTTAAAATTCTAGTAGTCGGATCCGGATTCGGATCTTCATGAAAAAAAAATCTAATCGGTTCGTCCTTGTCACACACCGAACTTGTCCACAACTTTTTGAGATATCCTGCACACAAACAGACAGAAAGGGGTGAAAACATAACCTCCTTCACCTAAGGTGGCAGAGGTAATCAAAGCTATTCAAACCTGAGCACAATCAATGAGGGCTAAAGATCAATTCAAGCCCGAGTCATGCCTCACCTAAGTGCCATAAAAGCCCAAGGATTCCAGGCATTGGTGCTGCTCCGCGTCTGGCGAATGACACATGACGAGCTTTGCCATGAGAATGAGCCTCTGTGAAGGACGAACCTTTGCGCAGACGACCAGGCTCGTGCTACAAGGCAGAGGGTCGACGGACGGCAGAGGTTCCCTGCATGCGGCGGACAAACACACCGACTCGCACTATTTTTTTTTTTTTTATCTCCGATCACTACTTCTAATTTGTTTACTTGAAACGCACAAAGAGCTTCAACGATCAAGTCTTTAAGAGCATGAAGTCCCTCAAATTGTTGATCACCTTGATTCACGACGATCCGAAGCCCATGGTAAAAAAATAACACGACATAAAAAGGCAGTAGTACTGTACTGTACTTTTATTCTTGTGCTGGTAGAAAGAGCTTAAGCGTGGGAGGTTATATGTTTTTTAACAGCAAAGAAATGTTTTGTTTTTTTTGAGATTGATCAAGGCAGCATTGTTGTGTTGCCTATATACCACCCAGGTAAAACAATTTTGTCCTATTGAAAAAATATAATTTTCCTGCAGCTTTGGAATCGAATTGATTTGAAGCAACTTTTTCTTAACAATTATTTTTCTCTCTTTGGAGCGTTACCAAGTTTCAAGGTGATGCAAGGTCTCTCCAAATGTCTCCAAGGCATCCACCAAGCTCGTCTGGAGTGCGTGGAGCGGAACACATCGTTGGTCCGAAATGAAACCATCTTAAAAGCAAGAACAGTTTTGAACCTTCAGTGGAATCCACCGAACTCGTGATTTAAAATGAACTTGCACAAAGGTGATCGGCGCATATTCTCCATTGTCAGCAGAGAACTTAATTCCGCCGAAGCACAATGCCGCAGGCCATTCTGTCATCGACGTAAGAAAGAGGAAAAGATTGAATTGGAGGATCGAGATCCATACAGAGAGACTGAAACCGTTGATTCGAAAGCTGAGTACATTTGGCTTCCAAGAACATCTTTCAGGTTTGTGTGACATCATCTCGACGTAAACCCTCACATGGTTCTCATGACTGAACTCATCGTCCACTTCACTTACCTTGGCATTCAGGAAGTCAAGACATCTTCCAGGAAACCCCTTCAGCATAAGCTCGAGGCTGAATTTCAAGGGGTGTTGCATCTCTTTCTTGATGACAAACGGAAGCTTCTCGATGACCCACTTCACCTGTCATTGCAACAACTTTGTCAAAGAGAACCAACAACTTAAGTCCGAGTTGAAAAAACAAAACCCGAGGTTCCATACAGAGGCCAAGGCAGTTCTTGTGAAAGTTCTTGTAAAAACTGTAGGTATAGGACAACTACTACAGGACATAACAGCTGGAGGCATGATCGTCATGACCACCACACAGTGGTGCACAAAAACCAACACCATGGTCACCACATCCAACTGAAATGTTCTCAGATTCGATGAAGCTACCCAGCTCAGTTACTCGGTTTCTCCACACCTCTTCACTGGAGAGGAAGACCAGTTGCCAGGCATCTGACGGGGTTCACCGACTTTAGACCGAAGCTATGGTGTGACACGAGGAAAACAGAAGCCACCAAAACACATCCTTTTTTCCAATAGCTATTAACCTATCATTCAGCAATGTTGAGTTAATTCGGACGCTGAATTGCTCAGGCCATGACGTCTTCATAACTTGCACATTGACAAAATTGAGACTGCACCTTGTCTCAAGCAACACCGACTCTTGAGAAGGCATTCGGCGGTGAAGGGACAATGGGATGGCGGTGAAGGGACAATGGGATGGCTGTTCAGGCAAAAGTATTTTGACTGCTGTGGCTGTTCACCTTGGTGATGTTGATTAAGGGAAACGAAAATTCGATCGAGAAACAAAATTGAAGAATTTACTGCACTACAATAGGCCCGAAATGCGGAGAAGAGAAAAAAAAATGGATTGTGTTGAGCGAGGCCTTCTTCTTGCACCAGACTGAACGGGCTTGTCAAATCGAGTCGAGATGAGTTCCAACAAACAAATGCACAGCCCTGTTCGAATTCAAAACCATAAATGTATCATGAAGATGTATGTACGAGATATTGTTGCGATGAACATGTTAGTGGTTGTGATGTTGTTGCCATCATCTTCTTAGAGCCTTCAAGTCATTTCTACAGTGAGAAATGAAGCTGAGGATCAGGAAAAAGCGAATCCATTCAAAGGTTTGATTTGCTCGTGTCGTCTTTTCCTCTGTTTCCCCCCCTCCCCCATTTGTGGAAGTGCCCCATTCCCACTGTGTCCTTCCACTCCTCCCACTATCTGATCGTACGTTCCCTTGCCTTTCCTTCAATCCCAGTGTGTTCTTCCACTGACAAAACTTTCAATCTCTAATCATTCATCTGTTTGTTGTTCCTGCAATCCCACTCTCTCCCCCTTCCTTCCTCTCAATCTCTAATCATACGTCCACTTGTTCCTTCAATCCCACTCTCCCCCTTCCTTCCTCTCAATCTATGACCGTTCGTCCCTTAGCTGTTACTCCACTACCACTGTGTCTTGCAACCACTACTCTCATTCTCTGATTGTACATCCGCTCGCTATTCTTTCAATCCTGCCGTGTCCTTCCACTCCTCTCACTTACTGTTCGTACCTCCCCTTGCTGTTCCTTCAAACCCCTTCTGCTCCATTTGTTGTGTGTCAAGCTATTTGGTAAGCCTCAAACCGTAAACTAAAATGAATGAACATTATATTTTGGTTTTTCCATATTGAAAATGAAAGGAAATTTAAACGTAAGCATTTGGTTAATTCATCTTTTATTCACCTTGTGCGATTGTCCCATTTAATGGCTCTCTTTGAGTAGGGGCAGATATAATGAATTGTCCTTTATCAAAACGCAAGCAAATGTATTGTTACGCTTTCATTCCCACAGATGTTGTTGCTTTTGTTGAAGTGTGGTGCTCCAGAAAAAAAGAAAATTACTCCAGGTCATTTGACGCGCACCTGATACAGTTAGGAGCAAAGGTAAGATCTTCAATGAACACATTATCATAACCAATACCACATGTAGCACAGGTAAGAGAGTTTATTAACACATTATCATCATCATCATCATCATCATCATCATCATCATCATCATCATCACTACACTTGGCACAGGTAAGATCTTCGAATAACACATTATCATCATCATCACTACACTTAACACAGGTAAGAGAGTTTATTAACACATTATCCTCACCATCACGACACTTGGCACAGTTAAGATCTTATATTAACACATTACCATCATCATCACTACACTTAGCACAGGTAAGAGCGTTTATTAACACATTATCATCACCATCACGACACTTGGCACAGGTAAGAGAGTTTATTAACACATTATCATCACCATCACGACACTTGGCACAGGTAAGATCTTCTATTAACACATTATCATCATCATCACTACACTTAGCACAGGTAAGAGAGTTTATTAACACATTATCATCACCATCACGACACTTGGCACAGGTAAGAGAGTTTATTAACACATTATCATCACCATCACGACACTTGGCACAGGTAAGATCTTCTATTAACACATTATCATCATCATCACTACACTTAGCACAGGTAAGAGAGTTTATTAACACATTGTCATCACCATCACGACACTTGGCACAGGTAAGATCTTCTATTAACACATTATCATCATCATCACTACACTTAGCACAGGTAAGATCTTCTATTAACACATTATCATCACCATCACTCCACTTATCACAGGTAAGAGAGTTTATTAACACATTATCATCACCATCACTACACTACCCTCTCACCATCCCACCCACGTTTCTGTGCATTTTGCTCTTGCTTGTGCTGCAGGTTTCAAAAACCTTCAACAAAAATGTCACGCATGTAGTCTTCAAGGACGGTTACCGGAGCACATGGAAAAAGGCGGAAAACAAGCAAGTGAAGCTTGTGTCGGTTCTTTGGGTGGACAGGTACATCCTACTGCAGTCTCTTTTTTTTTTTTTCTCGAGTGTGTTTTTTTTTTCATTACCTGTCTGCAACGAAGGAGTTTTTGTATTCTCAACTCAAATATTCTGAATGCAAGACTTGCTTCCTGAACCGAGCAAATGGTGAATACAAAGGTTATTATCCCTTGCGCATGAAGTGAAAAGTGGGGTTAAGCAATTGATCCACTGTCTATCATGTCTACAAATGTCAGTTTATGATTGAGGAACAACTTAATTTGCATTGAATGTTATATTTGGAACGCAACTCGGAATAGGAATCGGAAAACAAACCTGCAGTCAGCAGTACTTTGGCTCTGAATTTGTTCCGATGGCGCATGCAGAGAGGAGGGAAATAATCTTTTTGACTCTGCCTTCCTGTCTGCCGGTCAAACAGAATTAAAATCATTCTTTCCAGGAGACTTTCTGTTTTGAGGACGTCATAAAGGGCACAAAGAAGAAGCACGAATAGCTTATGTAACGTGTTCAAGAAGAGTGTGTAAATGACGCTGCATTGACAGCGGTAAACTTCGGAAAATTGTTTTTTTTTTCATCAACCTTCAAAATCTTTATTTTTATTTCAATTTAATTATACACTTGAACACAAATCACCCTATCGGCACTTTCAAAAACCTTCCGCTGAGCAGTACTTCGACAAAATATTGCAGCATTTTACATCGTCTTGACCAATCAAATTTATTGCTCGCAGAACCGACACATGTCGTTTTTTTTCTTTTCCTTAAATCCGTATGGGGTCAGGTGTTCTTTGAGCCCTCGAGTTTCAGATAAAACGCGACAATTTTCGTTTATTAAACGTTGATTAAAAACCTTTATTAAAAATTTTACGTTAAAAAAAAGTTTAAGATTTTATACGTTTATTAAAAACGAACTATTAATGGCAAGCAGACAACCGGTGCCACTAGATACAGAGGAAAGTCTAAAGTGAGCGACCATTCCGATGAAGAACAGCACATATCGATGCTCATGTAAAGTATTTTGGCTAAAACCACGCGTGTGATACCAGAGCGCTCTTTTCAGCTCATCACTAGTCCCGGGAGATATCTTGTAGACTTCCTCCTTGAGCAACATGCACGAGGATGTATCGGATGCGTTGAGGCCTTGGCTCGTTGACGGTCGGGGGAGGCCTTTATCAAAGCGTACAGGGAAACGGTTTGAGATTACCTTGGCACTGAGTTAGGAATGGGGATAATCCGAGACGCTATCCTTGGTGTGCAGGTGTGCCCCCCATCCTGTTGAATCTATTGTCTCAGTCTTTCCTGTTGATGCACTTCTTGAAAATGTTCCAACTTGTTGTTTCGAAGACACCTGTCTGCAATGATTACTATCAGGATAAATACATGTTTTGTTTTTTTTTGCAGTTCATTTACAGTTTAAGTTGTCTCACTGCTCCATGTTCATAGCTTACCTTGTTAAGAGTTAGAACGAGTGCGAGCCCGTTTCATTCACAGCTGTGTCAAGGCAGGGAAGTTCTTGGATGAGGCTCTCTTCCCTGCTTCCTTTGACGATGACATGACACTCCCATCGAGACGCCGGGTAACTCTCACTTTTATTTTGCTTTTGTTCTGTTTCTTTCTGGATTTATCATCTCTTTCCCATAACCGATAGTTTTCTTTCCTAAATTCACTTCATTATTACGTAACTTTGGTGTTTTGTTTAATTTGCATTTCCTCCCCTTGTCACGTCTTCCTTTGAGTGAAACTGCTGATTAAATTGGAGTTATCCAGTCGTGTTACTCCCTTTCGAATGGCCGTGCGCCAAACCAAATCGACCAATTATCTGTAGTTTAGATTTGAAACGCTTTGACGTTGCTCTCAGCTTTGCTGCTTTTCCGTGTAGTGAAGCATGGCCGACCATCAGCGCTTTAGCACTGGTACATGTGCTATGTCAATGACTCTGAAGGCCTATGGGGGTGATTTATAGCAAGTATATGTGCCATTGAAATGACTGATGGCCGGTGAGATAGGGGTTACTCCTGGCACCTTTGGCTTTATGAATGACTGTGAAATAAGTTGATTGTATTTCAATGAAGGAGCACTCATTTGGCCTCACCACATTAGGAAATGGCCTGGACTGATTCTGAATACAAGCTTATTGTTTTACTGTTGGACAAAATGAGTGCGTGTACAAGCCTATCTCTCAAGCAGATATATGAACGGGCACTGAATGATTACGTAATACCAACAGGCATGAATGAGGATGAGATGGAGATGTAAAAGGTTCTGGATGTGAAAGGACAGCTTGGCCAAAGTGTCAAATTGCAACTTTGATTGCTTTTGATTGGTTGTATATATATAGGGTAATCATTGTTCATGGCTTTGTGCATCAGACTGGATACTCATTTGTATCATTCAGAAGCCCCTTTTGATTGAATGTTTTCTTAGCGCCCAGTCCCAGAACCATTAAAAATGGATGAATGGCTCATAGCGAACGAAAGGCGCTTCCAGCGGGAACTAGAGCGAAGGTTGAAAAAGCTGGAATTACAAAAAGTTGGTAAGATTTGTTTGTTCCTTCGTTAGTTTTCGTTCTTTACTGGTCATATGGTGTATGTTTTTTTTTAAAACCTTAACAGGTCAATCTTTAAAGAGAGGGTCAAATAGCCTCGAGCATGCATCTCGATACATTCTTACAAAATTTACGGATGATGAGCTCCATAACAGGCATGTGTTGGATTTGTACCAAATATCAATCGTACACTTTTTGCCTTCAAACAGGTCTTTTACAAATTGCCTTAAGTTTTAAATTTGTCTTAAAATTGGCCTTCACAAATTACAGAGGTAAATTATTGAAAAGTTAATGCTATTATACGTGGGCCCTTTTACAGTTACACGAGCCAATTATGCACGGGCCCTTTTACTATCTCGCGAGCCAATTGTGCACGGGTGCTTTTATGCTCTTTTAAGCGATTTGCACGTGAGCTCTTTGATGCTCTCCGAGGCCAATTGCATAAAGGCCCTTTTACGTTCAAGCGAGAAAATTGCGTGCAGGCCATTTTACGCTCTGGTGAGCCAATTGCATATGGGCACCTTTCTGCTCAATTAAGCAAATTGCACGCAGGACCGTTATGCTCTCGCAGGCCAATTGCACACAACCCCATTTTACATTCTAGCGAGAAAATTAGGCACAGGCCCTTTTATGCTCTTGGAATCCAAGTATGTGCTTGCCCCTTTTCACTCTCATGGGCGAATTGCACATCGGTTGTTTTATGCTCTATCAAGGGAATTGGGCGCCGGTCCTTTTATGTTCTGGCAAGCCAATCATGTTTGGGTCCTTTTTACAATCTCGCAAGCCAATTGCACGTAGGCCCTTTGGTGCTATAGCGAGTGAATTGTGGGCGGGCCTTTTGCAGTCTCGCGTGCCAAATGCACGTGGGCTCTTTCACGCTCTAGGGTGTTAATTCCAATTGTAGGTGGCCAATTTGACGCTCTCACCTTCCTGATTTGTGGAGTTTTCATTTCAGTTGGCATTTTTAAGATATTCTGATTCTTTAAACTTGTTGGTTTATTTTTCGATATGCACACATGTATGATACATTTATTGAACACCTTTTTTAATTTTACAGAGATTGAGGTTCATGAACGATCTGAAATCAGTTAATTTCCATTGTCGTCCAGGAGCCCAGAAGGCTTATTCAAGTGAAAAGCGCCGGAATTTTTGACCTCATGGGCTGATGGGGTCATCCACCAACATCACAAAAATGCATTGCTGCCGGGTCTGATCCATGGCTTTCCCCCCGAAATCACTCAATTAGTGACGCCATTACCGAAAAGCCTAATTTCCTCAATATCCAGCAAACTATGCATGAGAATATCACGAATAAGGTGTCCATACCTCTGTTTTCATGGTCAATCATTACCCTAATGCTATGCATATTGCTAGAAAATGTATAGTTTACCACGTAAATGCATGGTTCATCCACTAAATTTGCGACGCCATTACCGAAACCTCACTATCTGAAAAACTGTGCGTGATAATATCACAAATAAGGTGTCTATACCAATATTTTTATGGTCAGTCATTACCCTGACACCTGTGTTATTACTGGGAATTGTGTAGTTTCCCATGTAAATGTGCAGTTCACACAATTAACTTGATGTCTTCTTGGCATTACAAGTCTTCTCGATCACTTTCGTCACTCTCATCACTGTCCTCACTCCAAGCATTATCTGACTCTTCCTCATCTCCTGAATTATCTTCCACGCCATCCCCATCATCCTCATGTGGGCCTGTGAGGGACTCTGGAACTGAACGTCCTGGATACCAGTCTGGTTCAAAGCAGTTTTGAGACAACTTCCATCCATAGTCTGTCGCACTCGTCCCACCAGTTGGATCTGTCCCACGCCATCCCCATCATCCTCATGTGGGCCTGCGAGGGACTCTGGAACTGAACGTCCTGGATACCAGTCTGGTTCAAAGCAGTTTTGAGACAACTTCCATCCATAGTCTGTCGCACTCGTCCCACCAGCTGGATCTGTCCCACGCCATCCCCATCATCCTCATGTGGGCCTGCGAGGGACTCTGGAACTGAACGTCCTGGATACCAGTCTGGTTCAAAGCAGTTTTGAGACAACTTCCATCCATAGTCTGTCGCACTCGTCCCACCAGTTGGATCTGTCCCACGCCATCCCCATCATCCTCATGTGGGCCTGCGAGGGACTCTGGAACTGAACGTCCTGGATACCAGTCTGGTTCAAAGCAGTTTTGAGACGACTTCCATCCATCGTCTGTCGCACTCGTCCCACCAGTTGGATCTGTCTGATCAGCTCTCTTCCAGATTCTTGCCACATAGTGCATCCTTTTCATATGATTACCAAGTGTCTTGGCACACGGGGGAAGAGAGGCACAGTTTATCTTCTTTATTCTGGCAAGGGACTCCTTTTCGTCACCACCACCCATTCGCATGAACGCCTTGTATCTGGCTTCATTAATGTCAGAGGTTTTGAAGCCATACAACACACAAACAAAGGATGTAACAGCTTGGACGTTCTACCTCCTCAGCTGTTAGAGATCGCAATGCCATCACATGGGCTGCATCTGACTCCATCTGCAGGAAGGGCTTCACTTTGCCCTTTCTGTAGAAACACGATGTGAAATCACAACCAGTCAAGGCATGAAGGCCAATTTTCTGCTTCCGTGATACCAGTCTGTTTCTTCTCAAGAATGTCAGCGAGTTTAGTGACATTAATGTACCTTCGGTGGTTGCCAGATCCATAGTCCATGATGATGTTGATCCCTTCCGACCTTCCAGAAAGCCCAAGCAGAATGATGAAGACGTCCGTATCAGTGGACCTTACGAGAATGTTACCAGTGGAAATGTTGTTTGTGTGAAAGGCAATGAGTGTGTCAGCTTCTTCATGTCGACATTGGAGGTGATTCGGTTCCTCTATTTGCAGCACATCATCTTCATTGTTCTTCATCTCCATACACACACCACCATGTGAAACATAGTGTTTTTCTTCCAAGAATTGAACCATATTGGAGCTTCTTCCATTCCTCCATTACAAACCAGGCAAACTCTTCCTTGAATGATCCACTTTTGAGTAACTCTGTGCCACTCTGTCCCCGAGCCTGGTCAGGTCCAGTAATGATGAATGATTGAGTAGTTGAACGACGCAGGTTTCGCTCGGTATCTTTGATTGATGGTGACTGGTACTGGTCGAGCACTAAATGGATTTGCTCCCTACGATACAAACATACTTTTGCCAAAAGATCCTTTGCCATGGTTGCATATGTGGACTTGCTGTGCTGCTGCACGGTATCATGGAGGATAATACCGCCATCAATCACTGCGGCTGTTATTGGGGGAAGACTGTTGTCATCGAGAAACACTTCCTGTCTGCTTTCAAGTTTCTTTGTGAGAGATGCCTTGTCCATATTCAGGGCACGTTTCATTTCTCCTCTTTCTTTGCAAATTATACAAACGGGGGCGTCATTTGCCATGATCTGTAAATAACAAAAAGGGACAGAGACCAATGCATTATTTGCCACATTGTAACAAAAGACAGAGATGGTACGACTCCAGTAGGCAACTTTCAGGGTGAACTCAACATTTTCAAGCACTAGAGTTGGCATTGTAATATTTCACCATAAAAACATGGGTATGGACACCTTATTTGTGATATCATCATGCAGTGTTTTTCAGATATTAATGAAAATGGGTTTTTTCACAGTGGCGTTGCTAACTGAGTGGGTGAACTAAACATTTACACGGTAAACTACACATTTTCTACCAATAATGCGGGTGTCAGTGTAATGATTGACCATGAAAACATAGGTGTAGACACCTTATTCGTTATATTATCATGCATATTTTTCCAGATATTGAGCAAAATCGGTTTATCGGTAATGGCGTCACTAATTGAGTGATTTCGGGGGGAAAGCCACGGGTCAGACCCGGCAGCAATGCATTTTTGTGATGTCGGCGGATGACCCCATCAGCCCATGAGGTCAAACGTTCCGGCACTTTTCACTTGAATAAACTTTCTGGGCTCCTGGACTATTGGCATATCTTATTAGAAGAAAACAACTGATTAGTGCTACATGGTCAGCAGCGAAGGATGTGACACATGCATGATGGTCCAAAATACATTTTGTGTATTTTGAGCCTTGCCTTGTGTGTAATACATATTTTCGCTCCTCTTTAATTCTTACACACAAAAAACCAAAACAAACAAAAATAGCTTATTTACCAAGATGTTAAGTCGTATCACACATTCTGGGAAAATGGTTTACAAATGAGATATTTTTTTCTGGACAGGCGAGGCTTCGCGCATTTTGGGCTATGGCGATGATGGTTACCCAATCTACAGACCAAGATTAATGAGCTCCCCCGCACCGAAAATGGCCAATTCCCTGGCCAGTTGTTTGCAGAAGATAACAGAGAGACATGCCTTCGTGTCACCCAGTGGTATGAGCAAAACCATGTGTGGGATTGTATGTGTGCACGTCATATGGTCAGAGTATGGAACTCTCACATGGAAGGTTTCCCCACATGTGCCACGTGTCCCTCTCCAAGGTCGTATGCCAGTGTGTTTAATGTCACACATTCAAACATGAGTAAGTGTGCAGTGTGATCCATTGTAAAATGTTTTTATTGTTTGCTAGTGTTTTTTACAACAATAATGCAGGCCCTTAATATTGACAGAGCTTTGCAAGGCTGGACTCCATCCTTGGCAGATCTTCACTCTGTTATAGCATACTGACCTGAAAATGGCTGGAATTTGTAATTTGCCGGCAAGCAGAATGCCCAGTTTAATGTCCATCCGACGGACGACACACGCGTTGACGAGTCGCCTTTTGTGTGAAACACCAGGATGATGGTTTATATCTGGGTTAGGATTCAAAGCTTGGCTTGACGAGGCGAGACAGCTCAGAGCGGAGTGTGCATACCTCTCACCTATCTTGCGAACTGTTATTTTTCAAATACAAGTCAAGATAAGTTGAGGAGAACAATGAAGAGCATAAAGGGCTTTTTTGTTGCAAGAACGAGGGTTATGGAAGAGCACGTATAATTGACAGTGGGGGTAGTGAGGCAACAACTGGGCACAACCAGAAGCTACAAAAAACAGGAAAGGAAGAGAAAAGGAGAAGGGGACAAAACACTGAATCAAGCAAATAAGGGGGTTGGGTCAGGAAGGGTTAATGGGGGGTAATACAGATCATTGGTCAGGATGGAGGATGACATGAGCAGCAATAACAGATTCCTGGACTTTGCTTGTAATTGGAAGCAAACTCACTTGCCTATATTGGTAAGGTCTGCTTTGCATTGTTCTTCTGAATGGGAGTGATGTTTGCTGACTTCCATGCAGAAGGGATGTGGTAAAAGGAGAATAACAGACTGAACAGGGCAGATCGAGGAGGAGAAAGAATTGCAGAGTAGGATTTGAGAACAAGGTTACTAATGCCATCTGGAACAGGAGAGACAATAGAAAGTTACTTATTACTAGATCCCGGAGGGATGATGTACCTAAGGTCGAAATCTGGGTTGGGAAATTTACAGATTGGGTCAAACCCACAGAGAGGCAGAAGGTTTTGCTGATTGTTACAGAGCTAACATGCAGACAGTTGGCATGTTGATGGTTGAAATCGCTGCAAATGAGAAACAGAGGTTTGGGATGGATGATTAGGATTTTTTTTTTTGTTGTCCATAAAGTCGAAGCTCGTGGAAAAGCTAGAATGTGGAATGTATCAGGATGTAACAGAACAAAACGAACAGCAGAAAGAGAGGTGGGGGGGGAAACAGAGGTGGGGGAGCAACACAGCCATCCATCGACTGTAATGCGACAATTTTGCAAAGAACTTCGAACCGTAGGCGAACGGGCAAGGTGAACTTGTCAATTAGTGAGAAGCCGAGGCGTTTCAGAAGGTACTCTGTACAACTAAAAGCTTACCTAGCTGAGGTTAAATGTGTCCTTGTGGAAGAGCGATCACGCGAGAACAACACAACGGGAACCATCAAAGAGGGGGAGGGGGGAGGACATATCAACAACGGGGTTGAGGGCCAAAATAGAGAGGGACTTGGAGAAACAAGTGACGTGGGGAAGAATGAGGCGGTACGCACGGTTGGGGCGCTGGTGGGCACAGTTGGGGTGGCAGCAGGCACGGTTGGGGTGGGCACGGTTGGGGCGGCCGTGGGCATGGTTGGGGCGGCGGTGGGCACAGTTAGGGCGGCGGGGCACACAGTTGCTGTGGCGGGGCACGCGGTGGTGGGCACATGGTGGCGGGCACACGGTTGCGGTGGAGGGATACATTTTTGAGGTAGATGGAAGCTTGGTGGGGACAGTGGGACACAAGTGGGGGTACAGTCATGGAAAAGTTAATGGTTGTGAGCTGGCATTCTCCAAGTGTATTTGAGATTTTAAAAATCCTTTTATTCTTGGTATTGTTTCAAACTATGAAAATTGTTTTAAAGATAACAACACTCCCACCAACCACCATGATAGAACTACTCCTTGTTTTCCCCACGTAAGATTATTGTATTTATTATTGAATCATGCTCCAATCACATAACCCTGAACCTGATTTCACCGTGTGCGTGTGCTTGTGCGTGTGCGTGTATTTTGTGCATTCCTCCTGATCAGCTGTCATCATTTTGTTTGTAATTTCCACTAGCAACTCCAACGAAAAATGCTCCAATCGATTGTTCTTTAAACGCGTCTCAAGGAAACGGTTCTTCTTCAGGAACGATTTGTATTTCTTCTGGTACGTGTTCAATTTCCTCTTTATTGTGCTTACACTGAAAATCGATTTGATTAACTTGTGGCTCCCTATTCGGTTTAAGAATGCTTGTACGGTATTTGGTACGTGCTTGCTTCATTTATTTATTTATTTATTTATTTATTTATTTTAAAACCCCTGACAACTGACTTTTCTGAAGTTATTTGTTGTATTCTGTTCAAGGAACATTCCACGTTTGTGTTGGTAATTTTTGTCTCCGCACTTTTAAGCATCACTACCTCATTGCACGTGCCTGTGCTTCACTGTTGGTTTTTAGATGGTGATCCAAAATGTGATGAGGATGGAGTCTCCACGGGGCACTTGCAAGTGGATGGAGACAACACACCATGCTGTTCAGGACTGCTCAAACCTTGTACTCCACCAGCAAATGGCACCAACAAAAAGAAAGAGTCACACAGAATAGTGGAAGCTCCTGAAGATAAAGTCTCTGGTACTCATGTAGATGATCAAGAATGTCACTGTTCCACGTGGTCTGAACTTCACAGTCTTCCATGTGCAAATGTGCAAAGCTGTAATTGTAGGGGCAGTTTGAAGTCGCTCAGCCAAAGTGACAGTGACATCACAACAATTAGTAGTTCATTATGTCTCAGTGATGTTTTGCCCACTCCGAAGGAGTTCAGGAACATGCAAAAAAGAGTTTTTGTACCTGTTGATTGTAATAACACCTCGCATACAGGAAGCAACGGTTTGACTTCTCAACAATCAAACTGCTTGAAAATTGCTCGAGTGGCACAGAAGAGACCCAACGACTTATTGCCCCCTTTAAATATTCCAGAAAACGAGTGCAATGGTTTTACGAGAAGTGATCAAACAGAAGACGTAAATGTTGCACAGCAACACAGTTTCGAGATTGCTGCGGATGTGCTTGAGTCTTCAAGGAAGATCGAGAGCCCTAGGAATGGTTCTCTTCACTTTCCCAATAAGCACATGGGCAATCGACAAGCAAGTGGCAATGTGCCTTCGTCGCCATCTGCCTCGCTCAAAAGAAGTCGCAGAGTGAAGGAAGGTCATTGTCGTGTTGAACCCAAGGTTTTAAAAGAAGGATTGTTGCAACACAAAACACCTTCAAAAAATGATGCACCAACACCATCTACCTTTGACGATTATTTTGCTGAAGAAAACCTCCACGAGCTTCCTAGTCCAGAGCAGACAAGGCAGCAGGCAATACGGAAGAAAGCTGCTGAGCTTGCATCGCCCATCTTCGCTTGCATGAACCAACATGAGATGCCATCAATCGACTGTAATGCGACAATTTTGCAAAGAACTCCGAACCGCAGGCGAACAGGCAAGGTGAACTTGTCAATTAGTGAGAAGCCGAGGCGTTTCAGAAGGTACTCTGTACAGCAAAAAGCTTACCTCGCTGAGGTCAAATGTGTCCTTGTGGAAGAGCGATCACGCGAGAACAACACAACGGAAACCATCGAAGATGCCACAGAGTCACTTTTGGAGTTGGAATGTGGTGTCAAACGAAGGACCTTTAAGCCGATGAAGAGAACACGATCGATGGCAAACTTGACCGATCCTGAAGAATGTGTTCAAGTGGATTCGCCAGCAGGTACTCATTTAGTCCACAAATAGGATGAGCAGGTACTCTTTTATATCAGTGTGCTGCTCAGGATGGTTTTAATCTGTAACAGTCAGGTCTTTCTTCATCTTTTAAACCTGTGGTACCAAGCTGGTTAATTCTTTATCACATGCTTCCACTGACGAGTAATACCCGCTCCCTTCAGGAGTGAATTCTCGATTTATATAATAATCAGCCATATGCACATACACATTTATAGGGAATTGCCTTATTTTAATTCAGCTGGAAACACCCACTGCCTCCGGGAGTGACCCTCGGGGAGGAGGTGGAATGGGGGAGGGGGGGGCGGATTATGGTGAACTAAATATATTTTGTGCCGTGGTTGGTAATCTCACCTCTCTCCAGCAGGGGTCAGTAAACCACTTGCACTGTGCCATGTTTTATGCTCTGTAAATGTAATTGTAATGCTCTGACGTGTGCTGATGCCAGTTCCCCACCAGTTTTGTGATGGCGTTGGACCGGGAGGCTGTTTGATCGTTGAGCTTACCTGTTTCCTTTGTTTGCCTTGTAATCCGTAAACGAATACAGGTCTTTGACAAAAGCCGCCAATGCTCTCTGATCCTTTTGCTGCTGATACAAATCATATTTGGTGACCAGGATAATAAGTATCTCTTCAGTAATACTTGTTAATTTTCGGTGCTGCGATGTGGGATAATTGAATGCGATATGGGACATTGTCACGAGCATCATCATCATCATCATCGTTTTTCGGCTGTTTCCATCCTTGCATCCCAAGAAGAGTTGCATCGAATCAGAAAACAGACACAGTGCTGAGGAAGGTGCTAATGTGTCTGTTGTTGGGGTGGCCTAATATTGTTGAGGAAGAATTATGTCATGTCCATTCTTCAAACGAAGGACTGGATGCATACCTTGGGGCAACCGAGTGGTGATACCCACATCTCTGAGGTCCCACCACTCTTCACATGCTTCATGATGCCCATCCAGGCATTGTCAAGATAAAGATGTTCGCTCCTAATTACATTTTTTGGCCATGCATGGATCATGACATTGAAAGAATGGTGAGGACATGTGAAGCATGTCAAGGTGCTCATCCAGTTCCAGCACCACACCTCTCCATCTCTGTGAGTATCTCTGTCAACAATGGAGTAGGATTCGCACCAACTATGCTGGTCCGTTGCACGGAAATAAATTGTTGCTGGTCATCATGATTAGTCCAGGAGCCCAGAAGGTTTATGCAAGTGAAAAGCGCCGGAACGTTTGACCTCATGGGCTGATGGGGTCATCCACCGACATCACAAAAATGCATTGCTGCCGGGTCTGACCCGTGGCTTTCCCCCCGAAATCACTCCATTCGTGACTCCATTACCAATAAACCTATTTTGCTCAATATCTGGAAAAATATGCATGATAATATAACGAATAAGGTGTCTACACCGATGTTTTCATGGTCAATCATGACACTGACACCCGCGTTATTGCTAGAAAATGTATAGTTTACCGTGTACATGTTTAGTTCACCCACAGTTTGCAACGCCATTGCGGAAAAACCCATTTTCATTAATATCTCAAAAATACTGCATGATAATGTCACAAATAAGGTGTCTATACCCATGTTTTTATGGTGAAATATTACAATGCCAACTCCAGTGCTTGAAAATTTTGAGTTCACCCTGAAAGTTTCCGATTCGAGTTGTACCATCTCTGTCTTTTGTTACAATGTGGCAAATATTGCATTGGTCTCTGTCCCTTTTTGTTATTTCAGATCATGGTAAATGACGCCCCCCATTTGTATAACTTGCAAAGAAAGAGGAGAAAAGAAACGTGCCCTGAATTGTTTCAATTCCAGCAACTGGGAAACAGCAAAAAATGCTGCTCGACGGCGATAAGAAATTCAAAGTGACAAGTTTTCGAACACCTCGGAAGAGATCAGAACAGCTGAGGGTCCAGAAGGCAAATATTACCACTCAGTTTGCCTCGGTCGATTCTGTGCTGTTAAGAGAGGCGCACCTCCAAGCACAGAACCATCTGAACCACCTCAGAAGACCACTCGTTCAAGTTCCGATCATCCTTCTACCAGCACGTGAGGTGTCCTTGGACAGGAATGTCTTTTTTGTGGACAGAAGAGGAAGAGGAAGTTGCAGAAAAATGAACCTCTCAGCCAATGTTTGACCACAGACGGGAGCAAGGCAATCCTCCTTGCTGCTAAGAAAAAGTGTGATATGAGGATCATTGGACTCGGGGAAGATCTTATTGCAAAAGGAAGCCAAATAACATAACACTTGTCGTCGTGACTGTAACGGTATGTGACGGATGAAGAGCAAACATCGATGATGTGCTGCAAATAGAAGAACCGAATCACCTCCAATGTCGACATGAAGAAGCTGACACACTCATTGCCTTTCACGCAAACAACATTTCCACTGGTAACATTCTAGTAAGGTCCACTGATACGGACGTCTTCATCATTCTGCTTGGGCTTTCTGGAAGGTCGGAAGGGATCAACATCATCATGGACTATGGATCTGGCAACCACCGAAGGTACATTAATGTCACTAAACTCGCTGACATTCTTGAGAAGAAGTGGACTGGTATCACTGAAGCACTAATCAGCCTTCATGCCTTGACTGGTTGTGATTTCACATCGTGTTTCTACAGAAAGGGCAAAGTGAAGCCCTTTCAGTGGATGGAGTCAGATGCAGCTCATGTGATGGCATTGCGATCTCAAACAGCTGAGGAGGTAGAACGTCCAAGCTGTTACATCCTTTGATTGCGTGCTATATGGCTTCAAAACCTCTGACATTAATGAAGCCAGATACAAGTCGTTCATGCGAATGGGTGGTGGTGACGAAAAGGAGCCCCTTGCCAGAATAAAGAAGATAAACTGTGCCTCTCTTCCCCTGTGCACCAAAACACTTGGTAATCATATGAAAAGGACGCACTATGTGGCAAGAATCTGGAAGAGAGCTGATCAGACAGATCCAACTGGTGGGGCGAGTCCGACAGACGATGGATGGAAGTTGTCTCAAAACTGCTTTGAACCAGACTGGTATCCAGGAAGTTCAGTTCCAGAGTGAACTGGAAGTGTGAACTGGCCTCACTGGCCTTCCAGAGTGGGTTCCAGAGTGAACTGGCCTCACAGGCCCACATGAGGATGATGGGGATGGCGTGGAAGATAATTCAGTAGATGAGGAAGAGTCAGATAATGCTTGGAGTGAGGACAGTGATGAGAGTGACGAAAGTGATAGAGAAGACTTGTAATACCAAGAGGACGTCAAGTTAATTATGTGAACTGCACATTTGCAAGTTTTCCATATATCGTTGTTCGGTAATGGTATCGCTTAATGAGCGGGTGGGTTACACATTTACATGGTAAACTACACATTTCCCAGTAATAACACAGGTGTCAGGGTAATGATTGACCATAAAAATATCAGTATAGACACCTTATTTGTGATATTATCACGCAGTTTTTCAGATAGTGAGGTTTCGGTAATGACGTCGCTAATTTAGTGGATGAACCATGCATTTACTTGGTAAACTATACATTTTCTAGCAATATGCATAGCATCAGGGTAATGATTGACCATGAAAACATCGGTATGGACACCTTATTCGTTATATTATCATGCATAGTTTGCTGGATATTGAGGAAATTAGGTTTTTCGGTAATGGCGGCACGAATTGAGTGATCTCGGTGGGAAAGCCATGGGTCAGACCCGGCAGCAATGCATTTTTGTGATGTCGGTGGATGACCCCATGAGATCAAACGTTCCGGCGCTTTTCACTTGAATAAACTTTCTGGGCTCCTGGACTAGATGTGTATTCCAAGTAGATTGATGTACATATTTCCACCATTGCACTTCGACATCGACCATTGAGAAACTGATGTCTACCTTAGCCACCTCTGGCTTACTTGATGTTGTGGTTTCTGAGAACGCTTCAAATTTCACCGGTGCTGAGTTTGAGGACTTCATGGTACAAAATGGTATTAAGCATGTCAAAGTTGGTGCCTACCACCCTGCCCCTGATGGTTTGGCAGATAAGGCAGTAAACATTGTCAAGTTGGGTCTGACTAAAATCAAGTGGTACTCTCACCATGAAACTGGCTTGTGTGTTGTTCAAGTATCAAAAATCTCCACACATGTCTACTAATGAGACTCCTGCAAAGTTACTCGGCGAACGTCAAAATGCCACGAGATCGACTTCACCCTGACCTCACTGCCCATATAGAGGGGCAAGAGATGAAACAGAATCTGCAGTATGACAGACGCACAATTCAGCGTACATTGTCAACTTGCGATCTGGTATTTACACAAAACTACCTTATCGGTGACCAATGGTTTTCTATGGTTATCGTTTCATTTAACGAATAGCATAGCCATGGTGGTTTCATGAGAAGGTATCAGGACCAGCTACGCAAACGGTTTGTTAGAGATTTGGAGGATGGGGAACATACAAGTCCATCAGATGGTGATGCACCAACTTCACTGCCCTCTCTGCATGCACAGATCCTCCAGTTTCCATCATGGAATCAACAAACAAGACAAATGCAATTTCTTCTGCTTGTTCGGGTCCTCCAGGTACTCCTCACCGGCCAACAAAAGTTAATGAGGACCACGACCATTGTGAAGGGAATCCTTAGTCGAATGTTGAGGGTACATCCAGGATGTCCAATGCTGCTGACACTCCTCCAACTCTGCGACATTCGGCTCGGGTGCACAAGCCCTGCATCATCATGGACCGTTGAATTACTTCTCATTAGTTAAACAGGCCCACACCATGTTCGAGACCAGAATAATCCCTTGGTGATGCCATTGGAACGTTGGTAGTCTACGCAATGTACCCAAGTTCGTTTTTTGGGAAACTGTTTGTGTTGTTTGGTTCATGGGACTTTGGGGGGTTTGGGGGGAGTGTAATGTATTAATGTAATTTTAATGCACTGAGTTGGGTGCTGACTTTCAGTTCCTGCCAATTTAGTTATGGCATAGGCCTGGGAGGCTGTTTGAACATTGAGCTTACCTGTTTCCTTTGTTTGCTTTGTAATCCGTAAACGAATTTGACAAAAGCCATCAATGCTCTCCCATCCTTTTGCTGCTCAGGTTGGTGTTTTATCTGATTGTGTAATGTTTGTTGAGGTGAGATGTTTATACTAGAAGTAGAATAAAGCAAAAGGGGACAAGTTATAATGTTGTAGTTACACTTTAATCTGCGCAGAAAGAGCACCAGGGTTCGAGGGGCTTCATGTTACTTCTGGATTTAGAATCACCGAGCATGGGGCTCAGCAACCCAAATAACAAGAAGAGCATTTTTTTTCAAATCTGGTCAAAAATGCAACATCTTAAAGGTCCACAGAATCAGAAATTAGTGTCTGGTTTCATAAATAGATCTGGCTTCACTTCACACTTAATCTTTTTTTTTCTTGAATTAATATCTTGAAACAAAGATTTAAATGTTTTATTGCGTCCTTGTATGCTCGATTGCCGCCCCCCACTCCCCTCCCCCCACCAAAAAAAAGATGCCGATGTGATTATGTCATATTACGTGACCCGCCACATCATCTCGAGGATACTTTTGCTTCGGGACTTATGTTTACTTGTGGCCTATATACGCTCTGAACTCTGAAAAGATGGTGTGAAGTATGCATGTTTTCCCAAAAGATCCAGCTGGTAAGGAAAATATGGACGGCCAAAGTAAAACTGACCAGAAGAAAGTGGCATGGCCCAACTGCTTCAAGCGTCATTTGTACTGCCCATTTTGATGATAATTTTTATGACACCAGCCTGTAGAGCAATCAGGCTTTATACCAAAGAGGTCAACGATTGACCGTATCCTTGCTCTTCAGGTCCTCACCGAATGCAGACGAGAGTTTCGGTAGGGACTGTTTGCAGCCTGTTTTGATCTCTGCAAAGCGTTCGATTCAGTGAATCGGGATGTCCTCTGGAGGATTCTCAGTCTTCGTGGGGTGCCACCAAAAACTGATCAATCTGATGTCTGAACTTTTCTCTGCTACTGAGAGTGCTATGAGATGTGGTTATACCATCTGACTTATTTCCAGTTGTGACTGAAGTTTGTCAGGGATGTGTACTGGCCCCCACACTTTTCAGCACTTGATGGACTGGATTCTGGGGAGGATGTCGGAGAGATCAGGCTGGGGTGCATTCTCGTGTCGTGCTGTAAATGTGCCCGCGTGCTGGGCAAGACACGAGTCATTGACTGTTCGGCTGAGCCGTGAAGTGTGTACGTTTCAGAAGCGAGGGAGAAGAGTGCTTCTCTGGAAAGAAAAGTACGGGGAAGCTGCTCGTGGCAGAAGCAAAGTGAGGTTAATCAGTCTCGCGTGGGGGAAAAGAATGAGTCGAGACGAAGGCTCGGAGAAGGACAGAAGCCAGAGAGGCAGGATCGTCGGTGGAAAGAGAAGGGCATTACGGCTGGCTTCCCCTCGACGCGGTGAAGAAGACCGCATGATTCTTGGGTTCGTGCTGAGGTGAATTGGCTCGCGTGGAGGAGAAAGATGCCGGTCATTGACTGTTGGGCTGAATCGTGTGGGACCAGCGCCAAAACCTCATGTCAAGCCATCGGGGGAAAGACACGGCGCCATTTTGCAAAGCAGCGGCGTCGGTGAATACGAACAACGCAAGAAGCTGGACGGCGTTTTCTGAGCCTTGGCGTTGAGAATCGCTGCCTGAATTAACTCCTGTACGTTTCCCACCCAGAGAGTGGCTCAGCTCCATTTTGGGGCGCATCTTCCCGTGCAGTGATGAAGCAGTTTGGTGACTTTCAAGCTACTGAAACTCACTCCTGGACCCGAAGCTAAGTGCTGAAATATAGGAGGGATTATTTGTCTTTGTTTTATTCTGTCCCCTTGTTTGTATTTGAGTCTGCGTGGAGGCACCTCAAAATTAGATTTAGGTTACCTCACGTCTTGATATATTTCCATTATAATTGTTAATTTTCTGTTTATTAAATCATTATTACTTAATTTGCTGGTGTTTGTGTATTTATTGTGGATTCAAAAGTAAAACCCGCTGTGCTGTGCTAACATCCTGGTAAAGTTAATAGTTGTTTCTTTCCTGCGCACGCCATAATCTCCGAGAATCTCGGCTGAAAGCCTCCAAGGGAGAACTGTTTGGCCATCCATCCAAGTAGGGGCAGACCCACTAGACATGACAATATTTTTAAAAGTAAAGCTGGTAGAGTATACTTTCAATAAGACCAGACAGCAGTCGAAATCCCTGTCATGACATCATTGGACGAATCGCTCGGAGTGATGTAATCGTGTCTTGATATTTTCAATTCAATTTGCAAAGGAGATCAAGTGTCTTCGGGTTGGAATAGCAATGATGGAATTCAAATATAGTGATCTGTGGGATACAAAACTTAAACTGTTCAGCCTGGTAGATGTGTGCGCTCTACTGAGTGCCGTTCTAGTTACTACAAGAATTACGGAGAAGTGTTGCATCAAAATACCACTAAACTCCACATTTACCACGTTCCATCTCCATTATTTACTGCTTACCAGTTGTTATTGGCTTATTGCCAAGTCTTTCTTCGACGTCGTCCCGAATGTTGTTTGCGCCAGGTATTTCATTCACGATGTCATCCCCAATTTCCACCTTGGATTCATATATGTACGGTATGACAACATCTTTTACATCATGCTTTTGACTATTGCCATAATCTGAGGATTCTTGATCAGAAAGTTATTTGTCATGTTCACTTTCTCATGAGTTTGAAGCAAGTTGTACGGCCATTATCCATTGTGTGCTGAGACGATCATTACGTCATGATGACGTAATTACCATGGCGGTTTTCTGGAAAGTTTAGCGGCGGTACCCGCAGGTTTGGCTTTTTTGTCTTTAACACCTCAAAAAATTATTAGAATTAAAAACCACGTTCAGTTCTTTGTTTATTATGTAAAAATCAATATCATCACTTCAAAACCAAAAAAAAATCTGATTTTGTGGCCATTTCAGAGCCACAATGGTATGCCTGTTTCAATAATATAACTTGAAAGAGCAATCAGATATTGCAGACCCTCACCAGGATTTGTTTTGCGTGGTGTATTTTGTGTGGCAAATAAATGGAAGGATTTACGAAGTGAACGGTCATTAATTGCAGATGAAAGGGCTAAATGGTCTAAAGGCCAAAGGTCTGAAAAGGTGAAGAAGTCCAAAGGTTAAAAGGTGTAAGTGTTAAAAGGCTATAATGGTCTAAAGAGTCTGAATTGTATAAAGGGGTCTAAAGTGGTCTGAAGGGTCTAAAGGGGTTTAAATGGTCTGAAAAAGTCTTAAAAGGGTCTATTGGGGCGAAAGGGTATAAATGGATCTAAAGGTCGAAAAGGTACGTTCCAATTGTACATAATTCATAGACATATTCACATCACACGAGTACATAATTAATACATTTCAATAGTCGGTAATTAAAAGACATACTCACACTTCAATAGTATGTAATTAATACATACTCACTTTTCAATAGTATGTAATTAATACATACTCACTTTTCAATAGTATGTAATTAATACATACTCACTTTTCAATCGTATGTAATTAATACATACTCACTTTTCAATAGTAGGTAATTAAAAGATATACATTTCAAAAGTACATAATTAATCGACATACTTGCATTTCGATAGGATGAAACTTTAGACATTCTCACATTTTGACAATACCTAATATACATATTCACGTTTTGATAGTACATAATTAATAGACACACTCACATTTCATTAGTATGTAATTAATAGACATACATTTCAGAAGTACGTAATTAATAGACATACTCACGTTCAAACAGTCCACACTTCATAGATGTACTCACTTTTCAATAGTACGTTATTAAAAGATATAATTACGCTCAAACAGTCTATAATAGATGCACTCACTTTCAATAGTACGTAATTAAAAGATATAATTACGCTCAAACAGTCTATAATAGAATGATGCACTCACTTTCAATATTACGTAATTAATAGATATAATCATGTTCAAACAGTCCATAATAAATGTACTCACTTTCAATAGTACGCCATTAATAGACAATACTGTACTTCTGTTTCAATGAAGCGTAATTGTAGTTTTTTTCTTGATTGCTCAAACACATTTCCTGAAACAACATCCTATGTTCCCAAAACGGTTTACACACAAATCAAGACAGTCTTGTGGTTTGCAAAACTTCAAAAATCCTTTGTAAAATGCAACAGTGCTGTGAAATCTCAAAATCAAATATTCACATCAAAATGATACATTTGTCATCAAATGAAAAGCTCGCATAATCAACCATTTTACAAAGGTGCAATAAATTCAAAATATAAACATCGAAATGTTTACCTTTTTCATTTTTTTTTTTTACTCATACTATTTCTGCCTGTTTACTCTTCTTACTAATTGGGCACGAGCAGGTGTACCCGGCATTGCCCGGTGCTGTTCTAATCCTGTTGGCATTTTAATGAAATCAATTTTTTTTTTTTTTACAGATTTTCTTTTTTGTGATGACCGAAAACATTTCCCGGTGTTTTCGGGAGCCTTTGTGAGGACCGAAAACACCTTTCATATAGCTCGCGACAAAGGCCTAAGCCTTTGTAAGTAATTAAAATAAGAAATCCTTATTATTAGTACGATAGGGCAATTTAAAAATATATATATATACATACAATCCAGCTTTTCTTTTTTTTTCAAAATTTTCCATATTATCTTTTTGCCTAAAATGACTGAATGAAAAAGGGATTTTACAGGAATTCAAGATGTAGCCTCTGATTTCTGTCAGGCCAAATGTTTTGTTTGTTTTTTTGATGCATAATCGAGGCTCATCGAAGAACTAGTACTAGTCCACCGAATGAATCAGGACGCAACAGGACAAAAGGAACAGCAGTGAAGGGAGAAAACACCAACAGCAGAGCCAAAGACCAAGCAAGAGGGGGTGGACAAACAATGAGTGTGGAGAGAATGCATGGGGTGGACAAGATGGATTCAAAAGGAAACTCTCAGGAGGAAAAAGTGGAAATTTGGAAGCATTGGGGTGGGTTTGTGGGGGGGGAGGTTGGTGAACAAGGGTAGAAAAGATCATTGTTTTGGATTGGGAACAATCATAGATGGTGGTGAACAGCTGTTTTGAAGATCTGGAGGGAAGAATGGGATTGAGGAGTAAGTGGAAGTTGGTTCCACAGGTGGGAATAAAGAGAAACAAATGAGTGGAGGTGAGCAGTGATCCTCGACTTGGGTAATTTCACCAAAAAGGGGTTGATTGTGGGTCATGTGTGCCTCGTAGAAACATGGAGGGGGGGTACAAAGCACGGAAAGGGCAGAGGGTGCAAGACCAGAAAGGAGGCGGTAGAAGACAGAGAGACCACCGACCTGTCTGTGATGGCAGGTGAAGTGATAGCCCATAGACTCAGCTTCATTGCAGAAGATCCCAATAATCTTAAAGGCCTTTGCTTCCATGGCATCAAGTTGAGCAGTATGTGAGACAGGGGAGCCAGCCCAGTGGGAAGAGCAGTACTCCATCAAGCTGCAGATGATGGCCTTGTAGGTGGATAGGAGCTCAGGTTTACCAAGGAAGGACTTTCTGCAACTGAGGATGCACAGTTGGCAGCTGTCTTTGGAGGCCAACTTTGAAATGTGGTTTGCCCAAGAAAGATCATGGCTGATAGTGAGACCCAAGAGTTTGAATGATTGAAATTCCTCAAGAGGATTGTTGAGAAAGTAGACGGGAGGGTTTCTGACGAGTCTGAAGCAAGTCCTTTCGGTCCTTTCTTTCAGTGACAGTCTTTTCAGAGAGAAATAGTGAGAGTGTGAGATTTGTCAGGATTAAAAGACGTAGTCCAAGTGTTGAACCAGCTTGTGATTCTATCAAGGTCAACAGCGAGGGAAGATGTTGCTCTTTGCACATCTGAAGGAAGAGTGATGCTTTGACAGATCAGTGAAATGATGGTGAGGGTTTTGCAGAGACTCAAAATGATTGGGTCCGAGACACTTGTGGCACTCCTGCATTGACAATGATTGAGATCCATGCCCTGACAATGAGAGTGGACGAAGCCGGCAGCCCATGATAGGTGGTGCCTTTGGATGCCGTTTGTTGAGTTCTTGTACTTGTTTGAATGAAAAGGTCATATTGTAATTGTGCTACTTGTTTCACCTTCTCACCCAGGAGAGAATTTGGCACATTATGGACCATGCTCAAGAAAACACAGGAACTCTCAAGAACTGATAACATCGGTTGAAGAGAAATCCACATGCGAGGCCAGGAACACGGTACAGGTTAGTGTTTCTGCTTTCGTTTACAAGAGCAAATGTTTGAAAATAAATTGGTGATAACTAAATATATAAGAACCCGAAGTTCATGTGGTGATGTTATGAAAGGTAGTTAAAAAAATTTTTTTGTTTCAACAACATGGATTATTTAATGCCAAATTAATAACCCAGATGTGAAAAAAACAAACAATGGAGCCTGTGATTGTTCCGTGGGCATAGAGCTGCCTGTCCAATTACGTAGGGAAGGAATGAACATGTGAATTGTTAATATTTGTGAATATTTGCCACAAGTGCATCGACTAATGCATGGCATACCTGGTTTTATGTGTAACTCAGAGGGAGAAGAAATGACACAACTCTCCAGTATGCAGTGTCCAAAATTTCTGCTGTTTCATGACCATGCAAACGCTCGGGTGATTTGTGAGATAAATCCGCACACTTGCTTTCATTTTGGGGTTCAGCAAACATGAGGAAAGCATCCAGCCGGTACGAAGGTTTAATGTATCATTCGCCCATTTTCAAAACGAATCTCTCCATTGGCTGTTTCAATCGAATTTTATCTGTGAATTTTACCAAAATGTCACGAGCCAAGGACAACAATTGGAATATACGAGTGAAAGCAATATATTAGTATTTTATATTGTTTCCTGCATTGTCAAATAAAGTTGGTTTATTAACTCGTTCACATTATTGTATCATCTGCGTTTTAATTTCCAACCATTCCTTTATTTTTGTGATTACATGGGATGTTTGGTGTCTTTTGCAATTACAAGGGAAGCGACGTTTGGTCTTTCTTACGATTAAACGCGACATTAATCCTCTTTTATAATTACTAGGAACATTCGGTCTCTTTTACAACTTGAACGTCACTCGAAGGAGCACATAGTCGCACCTTGGGTGCTCATTCTGGAAAAAAATACCATTGTTAACTGAACACGCTACTATTATGGTCCATATACCCATATCATCCATGCACCCTATTATGTTACGTACCTTGCCGTTATCCTTGGCTTTATTGATTACAGCAAATACAACCTGTCGCTTCGCTGATGGGGATATTATGGGTCGGGGGGAAAGAGGGAGGGTAGGAAGAGGGTAGAGAAAGAGGAGGGAGGGGAAGAAGAGAGGGAAAGGAAGGAGAAGAGAGAGGATGAAGGAGAGGCAAGGGAGGGGAGAGCAGGAAGGGGAAGCTCGGATGGATGGGGAAGGGGGTGCTAGGAAGAGGTGAAGAGCAAGGAACGTGGGGGGGTGGGGAGAGTGATGCCTCACCAAACGTTGCTGTATACTGTGGGAGGGATGGTTGTGAGGAAGGGCGTGTGTGAGAGAGACAGAGACAGAAGTGTGGGAGAAGACTGCTGTATTTTATTCGGTGGGGGAGGAGTAATTGGGGGGAGGAGAGAGACAGAGACAGAGACAGAGAGACACACAGAGACAGAGAGACAGACAGAAAGGAGAAAGGAAGAAGGAGGGTGGGGTTAGCAAAGAGAATAATGTTATGCTTAATGACCGAACACACACACACACACACACACACACACACACACACACACACACACACACACACACACACACACACACACACACACACACACACACACACACACACACACACACACACACACACACACACACACACACACACACACACTCTCTCCCTCTCTCTCTCTGTCTCTCTCTCGCTCTCTCTCTCTCTCTCTCTCTCTGTCTCTCTCTCGCTCTCTCTCTCTCTCTCTCTCTCTCTCTCTCTGTCTGTCTGTCTGTCTGTCTGTCTGTCTCTCTCTCTCTCTCTCTCTCTCTCTCTCTCTCTCTCTCTCTCTCTCTCTCTCTCTATCTCTCACTGAGGTTTCAGTACCCAGAAATTTTGGCCGAAACAGCACAGAAATCAAGAAAATGACCAAATACCAAGTTTCCAAAAACAAGTGAAAAGGCCCTGGAAGTTGAAGAGTTCCGAAATTGCACCAGTGATCATTGAAGCAATGGGAATGATGAAGAAGAACCTTACAGAGATCTTTTAAAACATCTCTGGGAATATTACGACAAACAAACTACAGTTGGAAGCTGTCCGGAGCTCAGTGATTATCCTCAAAAGAGCCCTCGGAACAAAACTTCAAACCTTGGTCCATGATTGGTGACCGCCCTTACCGAAACGGAGGTGGATACTTTGAGACCTGGGAGGACTCTGTTCCACCTTTTGAAACCCACATATGGAGATTCCAAATAACACACACACACACACACACACACACACACACACACACACACACACACACACACACACACACACACACACACACACACACACGTAGATACTTTAGAGATCTAGGGTGGGAGCATTTAAAACGCATTATCTATCTGGCAAAGGTCTGCTTGCATGCATGCATGCTCGAACATGCAGCGTCCTTTGCACCCCTCCGGTCTGCTCACTCCGAATCTGATTCATACATGCTGCAGTCCCCTCAACAGAGGAGGAGGGGTGGGGTAGCAAGGGGAGGGGGAGATGTGAGAGAGAGAGAAAAGGGGGGAGAGTCGCAGGGTTGGAAAGAGGGAGAATGGTGGGAGAGAGGGGGATAGGGCTGAAAGGGAAAGAGAAGGGTGGGAGAATGAGAGAGGTGAGGGGGGGGAGAGATTCCGGCAGATGAGAGGCTCAATTTAACGTCCATCCGAAGGACGGCACACACAATGATGAATCACCCTGCCTGTGAAACACCGGGATGACAGTTTATTGCTGGGTCGGGATTCGAACCCATGTTAGACACTTAGAGTGAGCATGTGTACCTCTCGGCTCTCCTGCCGTAATGTGGCGATTCATTACTTCATAACAACTGAAAACATTTTTTACTCATTGTGATCATATAGTTTATTTTGCCTTCCTACCTCTGGTATGGAACTGTGATATCGCCATTGATTGAATCTTGAAGAATGCGTGCCAAGCGGCTTTCCCTCGCAATCCACGGAACTGTTGAAGAAACTTAAAAAAATGAAACATTTAATTTTTATTTGTATTTATCTATGCTGAAGTGATGGATCATATAATGGAAGATCGCATAAAAAGAGGAAACGCCGTGTAAAATAACATTTCACATTTTCAGCGAGCCAGCCAACGGCCGGCTTGATAAGAAACGGCCGGCTTGGCATGTGATTAGCAATCACCAACCGTCATCTTAAACATACACCTCCTAGCGATGCCCAAAATGTCAAATATGTCCGAATTTGACAAATTAACACTTTTATAGGAGTTGGAACTGCTGCTAAGTTCGATTCCGGAGCTTAATTTTTGTAATTCAGCTTAGTTTAAGAGATTCCCGAGGTTATCGCATGTGCGGAAATGAAACAAAGCCATGCACACTGGCGTCTCCGGGCGTTTATAAGCATTGCAATGTACCTAGCGATTCATAGATATGATGAACACGCATTTGATCATATAAGTGAGGAAAGTGAAAAAAAAAAAAAACTTTATGCTGCAGAAATCATTGTGGCCTGTTCCAAGTCGAGGCATGATTGAGCAAGCCAAAAACTCATGACAGCTTCAGACCCCGGCAAAGAAATCTGGGATGCGCTTTCAGACCCCAGAGAGAGAGATAGTTGGCCGAGGATGGCCTGATATAAATGAATAAGGTCGTTAATTATCTTTTCATGGTTTTGTAGTTATGAAGAACACACACACACACACACACACACACACACACACACACACACACACACACACACACACACACACACACACACACACACACACACATAATGTAAGTGTGCCATTCGCTCTTTTTTACAATTAAGTGGGACATTCACTCTCTTTTACAATTAAGTGGGATATTCACTCTCTTTCACAATGAAGTGGGACATTTGCTTTCTTTTACAATTGAGTGGGACATTCACTCTCTTTTACAATTAAGTGGGACATTCGCTCTCTTTTACAATTAAGTGCGACATTCAGTCTCTTTTACAATTAAGTGGGATATTCGCTCTCTTTTACAATTAAGTGGGAGGTTCACTCTCTTTCACAATTAAGTGGGATATTCACTCTCTTTCACAATTAAGTGGGATATTCACTCTCTTTCACAATTAAGTGGGATATTCACTCTCTGTTACAATAAAATGGAACATTCTTTCTCCTTTACAATTAAGTGGGACATTCACTCTCCTTCACAATTAAGTGGGACATGGGCTCTATTTTACAATGAAATGGGATATTCACTCACTCTCTTTTACAATGAAGTGGGACATTCACTCTTTTTTTTTCAATTAAGTGCGACATTCGCTCTCTTTTAGAATTAAGTGAGATATTTGCTATCTTTTGCAAATGAGTGGGACATTTGCTCTCCTTCACAATTTAATGGAATATTTGCTCTCTTTCACAATAGTGTAGGCTCTCGGGGGGAGTTCATGGCCTTCGCAAAAGTACAAACTCACCCATGATTTTATTGTTGTACATACCAAGACGTTTCAAAAAAATTTGGGTGACAAGCCCAAATCTGTATAGATTTTGCTACAGAGGGTGCTTTTCAAAATGGCCACCATAAGTATTACTTTTGACCATATCTTGGTCTGTGAGACTCATAGAGACATGATATTGGTGCCTAAACCTCTGTTTTCAGAGTCAAGGAACTCAATAAGACCAAGAACAATTACATTGGCTCCTTCGTTTGTGGCAGCCATCTTCAATTTCAAAATGGCCCCATTCAAAATCGCAGTTGTCCATATATCAGTCATCAAAACACATAGACGCTTCATGTTGGTGGCTATACTCATGCATTTAAGCCCAAGGAATCCAATTATAAGAGTATAATAATACAGTGTTTCACTGAGACCAGCAAAAATCTTCTTGAGTGTATTCAGGTAACCTATAAATCCAACGTGACGCCCATAACTATTATCACCAAAATCATGGGTGACTTTGTACTTTTGCGATGGTCAATAACTCCCCCGAGAGCCAGGATTATATGGTGTCCATCACAAAATTGAAGATTTGCTGCTTTCTGTAATCATTACGTTTAAAGATCTTCATTTAACAAATCAACTCACTGTAATCCGCTTCTCTTTTATTTCAGATAAATTCTGAAGACAAGCACTAATACAAGACCTAATACAAGCCCTAATCCACAATCAGCAATGGAATTTGTACAGCTTTCGGGGACAGGAGTTGGTGATTTTGACTGGACAAAGTGTGTAATTTGTCAAGAGCCAACGCAGGGAAAACTGATCAGCACACCCAATGGGTGTAAATGAATACGGGAAGCTAGTGACATACGAAACGTCTCTGAAACAAAATGCATAAGTTGATGCCAGCCGAGAGTGACTTCTTCTATTATCATGTTTCCAACCAGTGCTACAAGAAGTGCACCAGTGCTACAAGAAGTGCACCAATGCGAATCTGCTCAGACGCATCCAGGAAGGAGGGAAATCACAGAAAGCATCGCTATCCTCAGAAGAATCTGGCAGTCCACATGGGGTTGCGACTCGTGCTCACTCCGCTGTACGCTCACCTTCAAATCCAACAGATGCAGATAGTGTCAACTACTCGATGAACTGCATAATTTGTAACAAGAAGTCACACAAATGGGACTTTATGAAATATCGTATATCTGAGTCGAACCGTGCTACTTCACTTTTACAAGCAGAAAACTTCTTCCAGGATGACATTTTCAGTCGAATGTGTGACCTCCAGGATGAGCATGCAGTTTTTGGCGCTGACTTGTATTATAACAAACAGTGCATGACATCATACATCCAAAAGTTTGAGAATGCTCAACGTTCAACTGGCGATACAGCAGAGCTGAACCCCAAGCAGCGTGCATGGAGTGATATCGTTTCTGAGTTAGAAGAGGGACTGAATAGTGGCAATGGCTATGAACTAAGTATAATCAGAGACCGATTGAATAGACTTGTGGAGGACGAGCATCAATTTCGCAATAGAGATGTGAAGATACATATATTTTTAGACACTTTGGTAGTAGCATTGATTTTACATATCCTGACCAGTTGTGAAAGTCTTTGATGGTTTATAGTGTGCCATGTAATAGAGCAGATGTTTTGGCAGAGCGTATTCGCTCCATTGATCCTGTACAGGTTTGTGCCAGTGTGCTACGGCAAAGTCTTGATAGTCATGATTTTAACCGAGATGATAGATTCTGTGATGCTCAAGATCTAAAACATGCATGCTCCAGTATGAGAATGCCAGAACCGATACTTCGGTTTTTAGGATATTTATACAATTTCAACCCTGAGACGTACCCCAAGGCAGCTGAAGCTGTAATGACGGAAACAGATCCTACAGCAGAGGATGTAGATGATGAAGAGTTAGATGACGATGCATGTGAAACAGAGAATAGTGACGGTCGGAATAACAGTGATTCCAAACAGACTGCTGTTGGTTGCCTCTCTGCTCAACGTTGCAGGTAGATCCAAGCTTTGTTTCAGACTATGTATTATGTACATCATTGTGGCAGAAGGAGAACGCCAATGCATATAATGAATGCTGAATGAGCTCACAGTCTCGGGCATGGAGGGAAAAATCATCACCAATATCTTGAATCGTCAAGGGCTTGCGCTAAGCTTCGGAGAACTGTGACGATATCATTATGACATTGCAACCTACACTGCACAGCAGAATAGGCAGGATGTCGCACTACCAGCTCATTTTGATCCTGGAGAATTCACATCAGCAGCCTTTGACAACAGGGATCATGAAGGTGCTCATGTGTCTGAGCATGACTTTTATGCTCTCTTTTACAATTAAGTGGGACATTCACTCTCTTTTACAATTAAGTGGGACAATCACTCTCTTTTACAATTAAGTGTGACATTCACTCTCTTCTACAATTAAGTGGGATATTTGCTCTCTTTTACAATTAAGTGTGACATTTGCTCTCTTTTTCAATTAAGTGGGACAATCACTCTCTTTTACAATTAAGTGTGACATTCGCTCTCTTTTACAATTAAGTGGGATATTTGCTCTCTTTTACAATTAAGTGTGACATTCGCTCTCTTTTTCAATTAAGTGGGATATTTGCTCTCTTTTACAATTAAGTGGGATATTTGCTCTCTTTTACAATTAAGTGGGATTATTTGCTCTCTTTTACAATTAAGTGGGATATTCCCTCTCTTTTACAATTAAGTGTGACATTCACTCTCTTCTACAATTAAGTGGGATATTTGCTCTCTTTTACAATTAAGTGTGACATTTGCTCTCTTTTTCAATTAAGTGGGACAATCACTCTCTTTTACAATTAAGTGTGACATTCGCTCTCTTTTACAATTAAGTGGGATATTTGCTCTCTTTTACAATTAAGTGTGACATTCGCTCTCTTTTTCAATTAAGTGGGATATTTGCTCTCTTTTACAATTAAGTGGGATATTTGCTCTCTTTTACAATTAAGTGGGATTATTTGCTCTCTTTTACAATTAAGTGGGATATTCCCTCTCTTTTACAATCAAGTGGGATATTCCCTCTCTTTTACAATCAAGTGGGATATTCCCTCTCTTTTACAATTAAGTGGGATATTTGCTCTCTTTTACAATTAAGTGGAATATTTGCTCTCTTTTACAATAAGTGGAATATTTGCTCTCTTTTACAATAAGTGGAATATTTGCTCTCTTTTACAATTAAGTGGGATATTTGCTCTCTTTTACAATTAAGTGGGATATTCCCTCTCTTTTACAATCAAGTGGGATATTCCCTCTCTTTCACAATTAAGTGGGATATTCGCTCTCTTTTACAATTAAGTGGTACATTCACTCTCTTTCACAATTAAGTGTGACATTCACTCTCTTTTACAATTAAGTGTGACATTCGCTCTCTTTTACAATTAAGTGGGACATTCACTCTCTTTTACAATTAAGTTGGACAATCACTCTCTTTTACAATTAAGTGTGACATTCGCTCTCTTTTTCAATTAAGTGGGATATTTGCTCTCTTTTACAATTAAGTGGAATGTTTGCTCTCTTTTACAATTAAGTGGGATATTTGCTCTCTTTTACAATGAAGTGGAATGTTTGCTCTCTTTTACAATTAAGTGGAATGTTTGCTCTCTTTTACAATTAAGTGGAATGTTTGCTCTCTTTTACAATTAAGTGGGATATTCGCTCTCTTTTACAATTAAGTGGGATATTCGCTCTCTTTTACAATTAAGTGGGATATTCGCTCTCTTTTACAATTAAGTGGGATATTCGCTCTCTTTTGCAATTAAGTGGGATATTTGCTCTCTTTTACAATAAAATGGGGGCATTTGCCCTCTCACAATTAAGTGGGACATTCACTCTCCTTTTCATTTTGGTGGGATATTTGCTGTCTTTTACAATTAAGTGGGTCGGAACATTCAATCTTTTAAACAATTACATGGGACACTCGCTGTTTCACAATTATGTGGGTCAGAAAATTCAATCTTTTAAACAATTACATGGGACATGCAGTCTCTTCTTCAATTAAATGAGACATTCGGTTTCCTTTGCAATATTAAATGGGGCATTTAGTCTCTTTCGCAATTACAAAGAACATTCGGTCTCTTTTACAATTACAAGGAACATTAACTCTCTTTTACAATCAAATGGGATGTTTTTGTCTCTTAACATTAGAAAAGAAGGAATGTTCAGTCTTTTTGTCAATTACACGGGACATTCACTTTTTTTTTTACAACGAGCAGAGTACTCGCCCTACGGGCGATCTTATACCCACCCTACGGGCGATCCAAGCATGCAACACGTTCTTCTGACGCATTCCTTGATTTGGGCTGTTTGAAGGCAACTGACAGCTCTGTGTAGGCAAAAAACATAATAGTTACCAAGGTTACATGCATGAAGCAAAAACATACCTTCTGCATTTCAAAACACCTCATTGCACTGGAAAACGTGGGGATAGGAATACTGCACTCTACATGGTGGAGACTTATAATACCCTCCCCAACCTGGAGGTGGCAGGACATGATACACATTTACAGAAAGAATTTGTGTCCTCCCCACCCCCTCACACCCCTAACCCCCCCCCATACACCACCGGAAAAGATGAAAACACCCCAATTCTTTAATTGACTTCGTGCTGATCCTCTGTAGCAAGTCTGGATGTAATTGGCCCAGAACTGTAGGAGGAGTGGCGTGACAAACAAACACACAAACACCAGTCCATAAATTATAGTAAGGATTCCATGGGATGTTTGGTCTCTTTTAAAATCACAATGGAATATTCATTCATTGTTTTTAGAAATTAAACAGGACATTCGCTCTCTTGTACAATTACATGGGATGTTTTGTGTTTTTTTTAAATGGCGAGGGAAGGGACATTTGGTCTCTTTTACTATTTCATTGGGAAGGGACATCCAGTCTCTTTACCAATGACAATTATTCGACAAGTCGCTACATTCAATGGATGCTCCAAATATTCTACTTCCTGTAATGAAGAAATTATCTGCTCCGAGTTGGTTCGTGTCATCTCTCTTCTTCTCCGCGTTCCCAGGAAAACACTGCACCATATGTGATTCACATCTTGTTTTTGTGGATGAGTTTATGAGCATATTGTTTGCGAGTGGATTGCTTCACGTGTATTATGGATTCTGTTGAAAAAGAAAAGTGCTTTGAAAAAAGGACAGGTGAAGAAAGGTTTTCGAAAAAGTTACGATACAAAATTTATGCTGATATTTATAAGAACACCTGAAATAACATACTGAAGAGCTGAGATCGGAGATCACTCGTGGTATAGCTAACTTAATATTAGTCAATTGGTAGCTCTTGCAATTTTTTTTTTGGTCTACCAAATCGAGGCTCATATCAGAGCGAATATACAGAAACATATAACAAGGCATGAGACAAGAGGGGTGGGAGAAGTAAGCACAAAATGGTGTGGAACAAAGACAATAGGATATCTGTGGAAGGGAGAGGGATGGGGTGGGGTACACGGTGTAAACAGATGATACTACAGGGACTTTCAGGAAGGAAAACGGAATTTGAAGGAGGTGGGTTTATGGTGGATTAACGGAGGTAGTAAAAATCAAGATTTTGGATGGGGGAAGATGTGAGATGGTGGTGAACAGCAGTTTTGAAGACCCGGAGGGAGGATTGGGATTGAAGAGAGTGTGGGAGTTTGTTCCAGAGGTTGGGAAAAAGAGGAATGAAAGAATGAAGGTGAGCAGTGATTCTTGATTTTGGCAATTTCACCAGAAGGAGATTTTTGGTGGACCTGGAGTGCCCTGAGGAAATATAGGGGGGACAGATCACAGACAGCGCAGTGGGGGCAAGGCCAGAGAGTAGACAGCAGAAGACAGAGAGACCACCAACCTGCCTGCGGTGAGAGAGTGAGAGACCCAAAGGCTCAGCTTCATCATGGGAGATACCAATGATCTTAAAAGCCTTGGTTTCCACAGCGTGAGGGCAGGAGCACCACTCCAGAGAGGAAAGCAGTACTCCATCAGACTGCGGATAAAAGCTTTGTCAGTGGTTCGAAGCTCAGGTGTGCCAAGGAAGGACTTTGCATGACGTAGGATGTCCAGTCTTGACTGGCTTTGGAGGTCAGCTTGGAGATGTGGCTTTCCCAGGAAGGATTATGGCAGATACTGAGACCCAAAAGCTTGAATGAAAGGACTTCTTCAAGGGGATTGTTGAGAAAGTAGATGGGGGTGGTGGGGGGGGGGGTTCAGATGGTCCTATCAGAGAGAGATGGTGAGGGGTGTGAGATTTGTCAGGATTGAAAGACATATTCCAAGTGGTTGACCAGTTTGTGATTTTATCCAGATCTGCAGAGAGTGACGAGGCTGCTGCCTGCCAATCAGAGGGATGACAGATGGTACGGCAGAGGGTGGAGTCATCAGCAAAGAGATAAAGAGAATTTTCTAGTCCCGGGTTTGAATCCTGGCCAAGCCCAATGAAAAACTTTGGGCTTGTTCTTCAAATAGCGGGACACCACAGACACCAAGACTAAACACTCAATGCCTCCCTCCAGGAGTCATAATAACGGTGCTGCTGCAAATAATGATGGTGTTAATTAAAGCGAGTCATTACGGAATGCACAAACTCGAAGAAAAACATTCTGTGGGTCCAAGCGTGGGAAGTTTCATGATATCGAGAAAAGTGTTGTTGACTTTGTGACTGAAAAACAAAATGAAGGAATACCCATTACAAGAGGAGTGATTTCAATGAAAGCACGGGAAGTTGCTTGGGAGATGCAGGAACCGGAATCAGAGTTTAAAGGCAGCCTTCGATGGTGCAAACGCATGATGTGTCCTAACAGTTTTGCCATGTGAAACTTAGCTTTGTGGAAAAAAAAGACCATAAAACTATGCAGATAATTTAATGCCTGTAGTTGTATATACAGACATCTTTTATGCATAGTCACATAAATAATATTTTGGTACCCCACCCTAAAGTGAGGGTCGTATTCTGTTCGAGTCCGGATTAAATTCTGTCTAATTCCGGAACTTCAAAGTCGCAACATATTTTAGTTAAATTCTTATTTTTGAAAAAAAACGGGAATATTGTGATCAGCTCTGTCTGTCTGTCCATCATGCTATCTCCTAAACAGTTGTGCAAAAATTCAACAAACTTGTTTTGTTCAACATTATGATCACCACATGGCACGAGGTGCAAGAACAGTATTATTTTTGGCTCCGTCCCCTGGGGGCATGGCCAAAAGGTCAAATACCAAAAAATTGGAATTTTAGGAACATTTAAAAAAAATTTTCATGAAACTTTGTATTTGCAATCGACATGAAATGGGGACGCATGAAATATGTAACAATTTTTTTTTTGTATTTGAACCCCAGTTCATGCCCTCTGGGGGTGGGTCTTTCGGGTCACAAGGGACAAAATGGGAAACAAATTTCTCGATTCGATTTATTTATTTATTTATTTTTGTATACATTGACGAGACTCATATGAGACCTAACACACGACGCACAGCAAGGGGGGGGGGCATGAGACAAGAGGGGTGAGAGAGGGAAGGACAAAACAGTGGGGAACAGAGACATTAGGAGATCTGTGGAAGGGAGAAGGATGGGGGCAATGAGGGTATCCTGTAATGATGAAATATTGCGTCATTCTTGGTGAAATTTTTGCCCTCTTTCAACTTTGCTTTCGGTGGAAAGCCTGGAGATTTGTGGTGGTGCCCCGTCGACTTCCCTCTAGTTTTTTTTTGTTTTTTTTTTAATACAATTTCTTGTCTTTCTTTGAAGTTATTTTGATTGGTAAATGACTCTCATTGCTTCTCCAGATTTGTTTTATCGATTAGTAACTTGATGTACAAATAATCGCTCATTGTGTATGCAATTGGCACATAAATGATATTGATAGCGAGGCAATTTCCCCAAAATTGATACTGTATGTCCTTTCATATCACATCATAACAAAAGTTGCTTTTCTTAAAATCCATTGCTTTATCTCCGCAACAGTTTGTTTGTGCTTGGTAATAATTTCAGCAGATATTTCTGCTCCATAGCACATTAAATAAAATAACAACTGTCATCATTGCAGGTAAAATACCAAACAAAGCTTGTGGTTCCATTTGCCAAGAGAGTTTCATAATATTGTTATGTGCATGGGAGAGGATGATAGCCCCGGGTATTGTATAAATTTTTAACGGAAAAACACCAATGCCTTCTTGCTGTGCACCTTGCCTTGGTGGGGCGGTGCTTTGTGTCTATGTTGGTGAGGAAGTGTCCCACAGAGTTGTCCCATATTAGTGTCCCACAGAGTCCCTTAACCCTGAGTTTGCTTATCTGCCCCACCCCATCTCTTTTATGATTACTACACACTCCTCCCCCACCCCACCATCACCCCTATTTTATAAACTGCTATGAAATCATGCCATTCCATTGGTCCTGGTTTCACAATTACATGATTAGCATGAAGCTGTTGTGGTGGTGCCGGAACATATGCTTTGGCGAGCGAGCTGGACTCTCCCTTCAGCTGTAATATCAAAGGGAAAATGCTGCGGGTGCATTGGAGTTGATCGATAAAAGGCAGAAGAGAGTGAAGATATTCCAAGAGTCATCAGAAGAGCTTGGACCAGCAGGGAAAATGGAGTGTTGTGTAGATTTGGAGATTATCCCTCTCCAGAGAGCGAGTTGGCATGTATCCTGGAATGACCCACATGTCCCGATTCTTGAATAAATAATGCTCCAGGCAGTTAAACCAACACTTGCAGAGGTTTAAATCACTTTTTCTTTATTTTAAAACACTCCAAGTACGACGGTAAAAAACCATGCTTTCTTCACATACAACCACACGTTCCGCCAGACAGGGAAGAGCCACTCTCGCCCCCTCACCGGCGGAGATGATACAACACATAGACAGAGCATAAATATGCATGAGGCAAGACATGGGTGGAACATAATATACATTTTCGATTCAAGCTTGGTTCCATCACAGCAGGTGCAATTGTAGTTAAAGCTGAGAACGGACTGGACACCGCAGGAATATTGAAGAGCAGAGGTTGCCATCATAATCCAGCATGAACCGGCTACACCCGAGTGGTACACTGCCGACCGTGCCTCCTTTGGCTCCTGTTTCTCACCACTTGCATCTGTGACAGCTCACCGGCCAAAAGGAGACACAATATTTTCAACACATTATCCCCATTTTATTTCTTCTGCCCCAGCTTCAAGTTTTATTGGTTGCTTTGCAAACCAACATGTATGGGCCGGGATTAACAAAAGGCTTGTGCACCCCGTGAATGCGACAATACGTATCGGCAGAACAGTCAGGTCAATCCCTGTAGAAGACTTAGGAATGATTCTAAAAAAAATACCACACAATTAATATCTGTGCTTTCCAAAGTTTCAAGTTTGCATCAAGTTCATGTCATGACGCCACTTGTTGAAATTTACTCGTATCTATGCTGCAAATAATAATCCTACGATGAATTTGCAATTGGTCACTGGCTTTGACACCAACACAATTTTTTTTATTACAGACCCTAAGCATCAAAAAGCAACATATATCGAACAAAGTTTCAAATGGAGCATCTCGCTGCCATTAGAGCATTTAAATTTCATCAGATGTGGCAATAAATGTGAATTGTTCCTCCCAGCTTGCCGGCTCGATGACGCCTCCATCCTTAGAATTCTGTGTGAGCATGGACAACTTGCTGGTAATTAATAATAAGAACTAGAACGGTACTCGGTAGAGCGCATACCTCCGCCAGGCTGAACAGTTTACGTTTTGTAACCCACTGATAGGCTGGACCTGCATCCGGACCATTCGTCCTTGTCACACACCAAAATCTAATCGGCTTGTTCTTGTCACTGACCCAACTCATCCACCAACTTTTTGTAATAATCTGTCCACAACTGTTTGAAATATCATGCTATATGCCGTTTTTGGTCCTCTCTCTCAATGGTGAAGAATCACTCAGACAATTATAGTATCCAGATCTTCACCAATATCTAATCGATTCATCTTTGTCACACACACCCAACATATTCACCAAACTTCGCTTGAATCCTTCCATAACTTTTGGAGCTATCCTGCTCACAGAAAAACAAACACACAGTGGTGAAACCGAAACTTCCGTCCACCTTCGGTGGCGAGGTAATGATCGGTACAGGCAGTGGCTTGTTGGCGAGGACACTGGACTGGCATCCCAGAGGTTGTCGGTTCAAATACGGCTGAAGGAATTACTATTGGGGAATTCATTAATTTGTAAGGTTTAGGAAGTCCAGCTAGTCTGGACCATGTCGCCATTGGATTGTCGGTAAAAACCCAGCTGGCTCATTGACAACCTTCAGGGTGGGATCATCTGCCTGCTGTCTTCGATGCTGCACATGATCCATCCATCCATCCATTGGGACCATCCTCTGTGCGGAGCGTTGGTGCTGCTTAAGCAGTCTCCTTGGCTATCGGGCACAATCCTGGACGGGTCGCCACTCCGACACAGGATACCAGCAAGCCGGCACTCATTTTTCAGATCTCGGAAGGATGACAGGCAGAGTCAACCCCACCTGGTATTAATTCAACAGCCAAGTTGAATTTGAACTCAGGATTCTAGGATCCCAAGGCCACCTCCCTAACCATGAAGCCAACACCAGGCCTGCACATGAGGTTAGCCCCATAATTACGGTTGATTCTTATTCCCTTCCCTTATTTACAGGAAGTCATTCTCAATTATTTTGCTCCTACTTCCTCCAGTACTTTCCACTTGAACAATTAACTCATGTGATAAAGACCAGTTAGGATCCTTATTGGGATACGTGATCTTACGGGTATTTATTCGGCATTGATCAACGGTGAGAATACAACAAGATTGGATGGATATGCCTTTTCGATGTTGCCATCTTAACCCCTGGCCCATGAATGGAGGGAACCAAGGTCCAAATCCCTCATGCCATCAATATTTGTCCGTCGTCCATGAATGTCTTTTTAATTCACATGAAAGTACATTGATGGTGTACCAATGTGCTTGTTGTGCGTGTAACGTACAAGTATGTACAACTTCTTCCATTAGTCAATTAGGTCGATGTAAAAACAACGAAATACATGAGATTGTCAACAGCATTCGCCTTACCTCTCGTGTTCAAAGTGAAACTCAAACTAACAGCTTCATGACCGCGTGTCTGCATTTCAACGCTCTGCGTTTTGAAAGACTCCATTTTATAACCACAATATCCGATGGTCAAATACAAGTAGTTGCCGGTGCCGATGTACAATGCCAGTGGTTGTACGTATGTAAGAATGTCCTTTGCTTTCATTGTTGGAGGCACGGCCGAGTAGGTATCCTATCTGGAACCATAACCCTAACCACCTAACTCCGCATTGTGTTCCAACGTTGCAAAGTGGAGTCATTTTGTTGCATTTCGTTTTCTCATAGAACTTGTCAATCGCCGATTTTGTTGTTCATACCAAACGTCCGATGCGAGGAACTTCTGCGAGAAATAACGTCATCCGCAAAAGGCCACAGGTGACGTCGCTTGTTTTATCTTCCTTATGCTGTTCCTTCAATGCAATGGCTCGTACCTTTTACCTTTTCTAACACTCTCCAACATCACCCTGAAGGTGAAAATTATCCTGGTGATGACAAGCATGCATTCTGAGTGAGTACTCTTATTATGTGGGGAGGGGAAAGGGAGAGGTTGTGTGTGCGTGCGCGCGTGCGTGTATGTGTCGACATGCACTTGTTTGCGTGCGTGGCTGTGCGGTCGAAAGAGGGATCTTCCTTCGTTGATACTGGCATTGGTGGAGGGGAAATTGGGCGGGGGAGACCCCCAGTGACCCTGGTGATCCTGATTATGGAAGGGGGGGGAGGGGAACAGTGCACAAGCTGATTAATTGGCTCATATCCCAATCCAATTTTTTTCCCCACCATTTTACATGTAAATTGTGAAGACAATTCATGTTTATTTTATCGAAGTGCTGTGGACAGGCAGCAAGTGCTCGTGAGGAAGATCGTGAAGCATCTGGGCCGATGCAAGATATTTGACAACGTATCCAATCGAACGACGCACGTGGTGGCTGGAGATCACCGCCGCACCCTGAATGTGTTGCGCGGCATTGCCCAAGGCTGCTGGATCTTGAGCGTCAATTGGGTAAGTGGTTCTTGAGAGGAGTTGAAGCCCAGTTGATGATGCGGGTGACCTTGGAATAACTTGTCCGATTTTGACATCATTTTGTGGTTCGTCGATACATGTTGTTGACGTGAGATTTGTAGTGATTTGTTGGAGCGTGCTGTGAAGGTGTTGGAATCTGAAGAAGCTGGGTGCTGGATCGACGAGGAGCCCTATGAGATGAAGGATTCATTTCCAGGCGCACGTGTGAGTGATGCACAATTGTCATGATGTTTCTTCGATAAATCCCCGTGTGACCCTTGGTGATGACGAAAGCAAAAGGTGATCTGTTATGAGAAACTCTCGCTCGTGTTGCCTTGACTACCGAATGGAAGAAAATCTGCAGGGGCCTTTGGTTTTCAAGGACCTTATGCCTTCCTAAAGCTCGGGTTGCTTTTCCATTGCATCGGTAGCCTAATCCCTGTGATGTAATCTGGGTAGAAACAGTCCAGAATTAGGTGTCGCCTCCACTAAATGGTCGGAGAGTGTTGACAAAAAGTCTCGTTTTGGAGATTTAAGAAGGATTGAACACCTACATCCTTGACAGTATACATGTTGTTGATCTTCTTCTTCTTGCGTATGGCAGTTTAGCTGCCGGGGTAGCAATAATTTATTGGAAGTGTGACCGTGTCGCTGATGCAGTTCCCCTCCACCAGCACACACTGGTACTCATTTTGCCGACCTCGGAAGGATTACAGGCTGAGTCAACCCCCTGGTGTATTAATTTAGCGTCCAACGGGGCTTGAACTCAGGACCCCGAGGATCCCAAGCCACCACCGTAACCACAAAGCCAACACCAGGCTCCATTTTGTTGATGCCTTCAGGGCATTGTGTTTTCAGCTCACCTTGATGGATTTTATGTCGTTAATCCTGTGATGAATGTTATTAAGCACACTCAAATTGTTCCATCTTTTGTTATCAGACCATCATTTAGCTTCAATCCCCCTTTCCTTTCATTTCCATCACATCAAGCTGTATGCTGGTCCCTCAACACCAATGTCTTGAAAGATGAAACATTTTGGAGTTTATATTTCTGTTTTGTGGGGGGAGGGGGGGTATTTTGTTATTCTAAGTGCAAGCATACTTGCCTAGTTTGGTAGAAATTCATTTTAAAGCCTTTGGTGTTGAAAGGAAGAGCAGTGGTGAGTCTGCTCCCAAAGGCTGGCGTTTCACAATTTATTACAAACACAGTTGATTACAAATACATGATCGCAGGTGATGTGAAATCCTTCCTTTTCTCCAACAACCTCATATCAGATCAACAATTTGGTTTCAGACCAGGTCACTCCACCTTGGACACGATGCTTCTACTCGCCCAACAATGGATGGAGGCCCTCAATGTCAGACATGAGATCAGGGCTGTCTCTCTGAACATATCTCGTGCTTTTGATACAGTCTGGTCTGGCATCCTGCCTTACTCTCCAAACTCTCTGCCGATGGCATCCAAGGCTACCTGCACACACGGCTTGCTGGTTTCCTCTACTCTTGCAGCCAACGTCTCAGAAACCTTGTATCTCCTCTCCCTGTCAAGACTGGAGTTCCCCAAGGCAGTGTTCTGGGCCTACTCCTCCACCAAATCTTCATGAACGATCTCTCTGACTCTAGAAAAAACCCTTATCGATTTGCTGATGACTCAACTCTGTGCCGTGACATCCCTCATCCTTCAGACAGGCAGGCTGCAGCGTCTTCCCTCTCTTCAAACCTTGACAAAATCACAAACTGGTCAAATACTTGGGATATGTCTTTCAATCCTGAAAAGTCTCACATTCTCACTATGTCTCTCCGAAGGACCATCTGGCAAACCCTCCTGTCGACTTTCCTAACAATCATCTCGAGGAAGTTCAGTTGTTCAAACTCTTGGGTCTCGATATCAGCCTTGATATTTCTTGGGCAAATCGCATGACAGAGTTGGCCTCCAAAGCCAGCCGCCGACTGGGCATCCTCTGTCGTACAAAGTCTGCTCTCTCCTCTGGACTGGCTCCCCTGCCGAACATCTTGCTCAGATTGATGCCGTGAAAACCAAGGCCTTCAGGATTTTTGGATTCTCCCACGATGAAGCTGAGTCTATGGGCTTATCACTTCGCCATTGCAGATGGGTCTGTGGTCTCTCTGTCTTCTCCCGCCTCCTTTCTGGTCATGCACCCTCTACTCTTTCCATTATTTGTCCCTCACCCATGCTTCCATGTTCAAAGAAAAGTCTATTCATTCCACAGATGTTCAGTTGAAAGACTATTCATTCCATAGATGTTTCATTGAAAGACTATTCATTCCATAGATGTTCAGTTAAAAGACTATTCATTTCCTCAATGTTTATTTAAAATGCGATTCATTCCACAGATATTTCGATAAAAGACTATTCATTCCACAGATGTTCAGTTAAAATGCTATTCATTCCACAGATGTTCAGATGAAAGACTTCATTCCACAGATGTTCAGTTAAAAGACTATTCATTCCACAGATGTTTAGATTAAAGACTATTCATTCCACAGATGTTTAGATAAAAGACTATTCATTCCATAGATGTTCAGTTAAAATGCTATTCATTCCACAGATGTTTCGATAAAAGACTATTCATTCCACAGATGTTCAGTTAAAAGACTATTTATTCCATAGATGTTCATTTAAAATGTTATTCACTCCACAGATGTTCAGTTAAAAGACTATTCATTCCACAGATGTTCAGTTAAAATGCTATTCATTCCACAGATGTTCAGATGAAAGACTTCATTCCACAGATGTTCAGTTAAAAGACTATTCATTCCACAGATGTTTAGATTAAAGACTATTCATTCCACAGATGTTTAGATAAAAGACTATTCATTCCATAGATGTTCAGTTAAAATGCTATTCATTCCACAGATGTTCAGTTAAAATGCTATTCATTCCACAGATGTTTCGATAAAAGACTATTCATTCCACAGATGTTCAGTTAAAAGACTATTTATTCCATAGATGTTCATTTAAAATGTTATTCACTCCACAGATGTTCAGTTAAAAGACTATTCATTCCACAGATGTTCAGATGAAAGACTTCATTCCCTAGATGTTCAGTTAAAAGACTATTCATTCCACAGATGTTCAGATGAAAGACTATTCATTCCACAGATGTTCAGTTAAAAGACTATTCATTCCACAGATGTTCAGATGAAAGACTATTCATTCCACAGATGTTCAGTTAAAAGACTATTCATTCCACAGATGTTCAGATGAAAGACTTCATTCCCTAGATGTTCAGTTAAAAGACTATTCACTCCACAGATGTTCAGTTAAAAGACTATTCATTCCACAGATGTTCAGATGAAAGACTTCATTCCCTAGATGTTCAGTTAAAAGACTATTCATTCCACAGATGTTCAGATGAAAGACTTCATTCCCTAGATGTTCAGTTAAAAGACTATTCATTCCACAGATGTTCAGATGAAAGACTTCATTCCCTAGATGTTCAGTTAAAAGACTATTCACTCCACAGATGTTCAGTTAAAAGACTATTCATTCCACAGATGTTCAGATGAAAGACTTCATTCCCTTGATGTTCAGTTAAAAGACTATTCATTCCACAGATGTTCAGATGAAAGACTTCATTCCATAGATGTTCAGTTAAAATACTATTCATTCCACAGGTGTTTATTTAAAATGCTATTCATTCCACAGATGTTCAGATGAAAGACTATTCATTCCACAGATGTTCAGATGAAAGACTACTCATTCCACAGATGTTCAGTTGAAAGACTATTCATTCCACAGATGTTCAGATGAAAGACTTCATTCCCTAGATGTTCAGTTAAAAGACTATTTATTCCATAGATGTTCATTTAAAATGTTATTCACTCCACAGATGTTCAGTTAAAAGACTATTCATTCCACAGATGTTCAGATGAAAGACTTCATTCCCTAGATGTTCAGATGAAAGACTTCATTCCCTAGATGTTCAGTTAAAAGACTATTCACTCCACAGATGTTCAGTTAAAAGACTATTCATTCCACAGATGTTCAGATGAAAGACTTCATTCCATAGAAGTTCAGTTAAAATACTATTCATTCCACAGGTGTTTATTTAAAATGCTATTCATTCCACAGATGTTCAGATGAAAGACTATTCATTCCACAGATGTTCAGATGAAAGACTACTCATTCCACAGATGTTCAGTTGAAAGACTATTCATTCCACAGATGTTCAGATGAAAGACTATTAATTCCACAGATGTTCAGATGAAAGACAATTCATTCCACAGATGTTCAGTTAAAATGCTATTCATTCCACAGATGTTCAGATGAAAGACTATTCATTCCACAGATGTTCAGATGAAAGACTATTCATTCCACAGATGTTCAGATGAAAGACTACTCATTCCACAGATGTTCAGTTGAAAGACTATTCATTCCACAGATGTTCAGATGAAAGACTATTAATTCCACAGATGTTCAGATGAAAGACAATTCATTCCACAGATGTTCAGTTAAAATGCTATTCATTCCACAGATGTTCAGATGAAAGACTATTCATTCCACAGATGTTCAGATGAAAGACTATTCATTCCACAGATGTTCAGTTGAAAGACTATTAATTCCACAGATGTTCAGATGAAAGACAATTCATTCCACAGATGTTCAGTTAAAATGCTATTCATTCCACAGATGTTCAGATGAAAGACTATTCATTCCACAGATGTTTAGATAAAAGACTATTCATTCCACAGATGTTCAGATGAAAGACTATTCATTCCACAGATGTTTAGATAAAAGACTATTCATTCCACAGATGTTCAGATGAAAGACTATTCATTCCACAGATGTTTAGATAAAAGACGATTCATTCCACAGATGTTCAGATGAAAGACTATTCATTCCACAGATGTTTAGATAAAAGACTATTCATTCCACAGACGTTTAGATAAAAGACTATTCATTCCACAGATGTTCAGATGAAAGACTATTCATTCCACAGATGTTTAGATAAAAGACTATTCATTCCACAGATGTTCAGATGAAAGACTATTCATTCCACAGATGTTTAGATAAAAGACTATTCATTCCACAGATGTTCAGATGAAAGACTATTCATTCCACAGAAAGTGATCAGGCTGATCAGAAGTTTGTACGAGGATACAGAGGCCTGTGGGGGATTCGGGGGAGAAAGTATAGAATGGTTTAAGGTAAAGACTGGAGTTAGGCAGGGATGCATCCTGTCTCCCAGCTGGTCCAACGTCATATTAGCCGGAGGGTGTTCAATAGTCTGAGCAGAGCTCTCGGGAGGAGAAGGGATGTGAAGCCTGCAAGCCAAGATGTAGGCGTACAATGCAGCAGTACCATCGGTGGTGCTGTATGGGTCAGGAAATTGGTTGTCGATGAAGGAGGAGAAAAGAAGACCGAATGGTTTTGATAGTAAACGCCTGAGAATAATACTTGGGATTCGCTGGATGCATGGAGTAACCAATGAGGAAGTTAGGGTAAAAACTGGACAGAGGAAGTTAAGTGATCTCGCCAAAGAGCGGTGTCCAATGTGGACTGGTCATGTGTGGAGAATGGCAGAAGATCCAATAGCCAGGAAGGCAGATATGGATGCTGGAAGGAAGGAGACCAAGAAGAAGGCCGAAGAGAAGATGGAAGGATGGGATTAAGGAAATGACTATCCAGCGAGGAATCCAACACTCAGAGATGGAGGCTAAGGATCAGAAGTTTTGGAGATGAAGGGTTAATGGAGGGGATGCAGCGCCGAACTGGCAAGGGCAATTTTGAATGAATGAATAAAGTGGCAGTTAAGATGAAAACTTTCGTTTCGTTTTCCTTGATCAAGTAACGGTGTTTGACGGTGTTGATCATAGTTTTTTTTTTTTTTCGGGATAATGGGATTTGGAGAAAAGATTGCTTCATACGTTCAAATGCTATAATACTTATAACTTGATAAAGTTATTAATAGCTTGCGTCCTCCTTTCTCCATCTGACTGGGTATCCATCCAGGATGACCTCTTCTTGGTCTGCCGTCCGCTCTTTTCCCTTGAGCCCCCTCTGGTTATGATACGACACGATATTTCTGGTATTTCAGGAGGTCCGACAGATTCAGAGTGAGCCGACCGGAGGGTTGCAAAGGACGCTGCATGTTCAAGCATGCATGCGGGCAAGCAGACCTTTGCCAGGTAGACAATGCGTTTTAAATGCTCCCACCCCAGATCCCTAAAGTATCTACGTGTGTGTGTGTGTGTGTGTGTGTGTGTGTGTGTGTGTGTGTGTGTGTGTGTGTGTGTGTGTGTGTGTGTGTGTGTGTGTGTGTGTGTGTGTGTGTTGTTTTTTTAAAATCTCCAGATGTGGGTTTCAGAAGGTGGAATGGAGTCTTCCCATGTTTCGAAGTATGAACCTCCATATTGGTAGGGGGAGGGGGTGGGGGGATCACGATTCATGGACCAAGCTGTGAAGTTTTGTTCTTCTCAAAGTTTTGTTCCGAGGACTATTTTCAGGATCGTCACTGAACCTCGGACATCTTCCAACTGCAGTTCGTTTGTATTCATATTCCTAGGGATGGTTTTTAAGACCTCTGTAAGGTTCTTCTTAATCATTCCCCTTGCTCCAATGATCACTGGTACAATTTTGACATTCTTCAGATTCAAGGATCTTTTCACTTCATTTTTGAGGTCTTGCTATTCGGTCATTTTCTTGATCTCTGCGTTGTTTGGGCCAAAATCGCTGGGAACTGATACCACGATTAGCAATGCTGTTATTTTATTATCAAATTCTTGTAATACCCAAGTACTATATCCGTTCACAATACTTTGTTTTCTATGATCATGCTCGATGGGATCATCAGTTATGTGAGCGTTACTTCCTTGTTCTCAATTATCGCTTTTGGTTCACGTTTCCATGAGTTTTCTGGGACTGGGTTGATGATGGCTTTGATTTTGTTTCTCAGGGTGAGATGTGTTTTCAGGATCAGCCTCATTCGGTGCAAGTATTCTTTGGCAATTGTTTTGTGTATTTGTTTGTGACATATTTGGTGGCCTTCTTCTACTCCGAGATATTTGTCTGATGCTTCGTTGTCTGGATCCTGCATTGTTGGATCTCGGTCGATTTTTTAATGTTGTCCATTTTTGTTGACTTACCCTGTGCGAATATGCAATTAGCACACTTATCTCGGCCAAATTCCATTTGAATGTAGTCAGAGTACCCTTTCACTAATTTCAGTTGCTCTGCCAAATTTTTAATCGTTTGGCGGAAAGAGTTTTAGATCATCTTTCCTGTCTCTTTGGAAGTTATCTTATATTGGACGTTGGGGTGTATCTATGTCCTTGCTCATTAATGAGGTTGCTCAGTAGGTCTAGAGCCAGGCAAAACAGGAGGGGCAAACGGCTATCACCCTGGAAGATCCCATGACATATCTTCACTCCTGCTATTTCAGTCTTTCCTTCCGAGTGTTGCAGTGTCAATGTGGTGTTCCATAACTCCATTTCTTTCTCAATCGGTTTGATTATTTGGGGGTTGATCTCGTACAGTCGCATGCATTGTATCATCCGTCAATGTGGAACACTATCGAAAGCTTGTTTGTGGTCTATCCAGGCTGTGGACAGTTTGGCTCTTCTGGTTTTACAGTTTTTGAGTGTGGCCTTCTTTAGTAGTAGGTGGTCGATTGTTCCATAGCATCGTCTTTTATAAACCCTTCTGTTCTGTGTCGAGGCCTCCTTCTTGCTTGAGGTGGTGGTGCATAATTCTGTGATGATTCCCGTCAGAAGTTTGTATGTTGTTGGCAGACATGTTGTTTATCCATATTTGTGATGTAATTGGGTTTCCTCTAATATTGGGATGAGGAAAGTGTTACCTCAACCCTTAACTGTGAGCCATTCATCCACTACCTCCTCCCCTTTGATAAGTTTGTTGAATGCTCGGGTATGTGTGTGAGTGTGTGTGTGCGTGTGTGTGTGAGTGTGTGTGAGTGTGTGTGTGAGTGTGTGTGTGCGCGCGTGCACATGCGCAATGGTAACAGCAGGCTCGGGTAGTAGGTTCAGCAGTGCTGCTGATTAATCCCCAGAATATCCCAAACTGATCAAAATTGAGGTGGTGGAGGTGATTTTCAGAAGGAGTTTGGAAGTGTTGTATGTTCAGAAGACCAGATGGAAAGGGGGACAGGGCAAGGAAGTTGGTAGGAGGGTACAAGCTGTTGCATGCGGGATGGGATGGAATGCGTAATGGCATTGGAATCATCGTATCGAAGAGATAATCCATAGTGATGCTCACCATAACAGCCAGAAGGTGCGTCTGATTTTTATATATATATATATATATATATATATATATATATATATATATATATATATATATATATATATATATATATATATATATATATATATATATATATATATACATATACATATACATATACATATATACATATATATATATATATATATATATATATATATATATATATATATATATACATATACATATATACATATATACATATATACATATATATATATATATATATACATATACATATACATATATACATATATACATATATACATATATATATACATATACATATATACATATATACATATATACATATATACATATATACATATATACATATATACATATATACATATATACATATATATATATATATATATATATACATATATATATATATATATATATATATATATATATATACATATATATATATATATATATATATATATACACATATATATATATATACACATATATATGTATATATACATATATACATATATATATATAGATATATATATATATATATATATATATATATATATACATACATATATATATATATATAGATATACATATACATATACATATATATATATATATACATATATATACATATATATATGCATCTATATATATATATATATATATATATATATATATATATATATATATATACATATATATATATATATATATATATATATATATATATATATATATATATATATATATATATATATATATACAGATATATATATATATATATATATATATATATATATATATATATATATATACACACACATATATATATATATATACCGGGCGTAGTGGCGTGCGCCTGTAATCCGGCTACTCGGAGGCTTGGGTTGGAGGATCGCTTGAGGACGGGTGCTCTGCGTTGGGCCACGCTATGAGAGGGTGTAGGGCAGCCCGGAATCATGGCGAAACCCAATCCTTATTCCCTGTGTCATAAGAGGCGACCAGGGTTGCGTCAGGAAGGGCATCCGGCGTAAAACCTGTGCCAAATCAGTATGTGGATCATAACGGATGATCCGCTGTGGCGACCACTAACGGGAGCAGCCGAAAGAAGAACTACATATACATATACATATTGTTGCGGTCTTCGCGCCCGCCGGCGTGCTGACGGCCACGTAACTCGAATCGCGGCACGTCGCCCACCGGACGGACAATCCAGTCGTGACCCTCTCGGACTAACGCCGGGAACCAGTCACGGGTGGACCTTTCGGTCTCACCGCGATCGAGCCAATCAGCCCCCGCGTGGGATAGGGTTGCTCGCCGACCCGACCTACCTAAGTACCCACGCGGAGGGCAGACCGGGCGATCGCACCTCGCCGCAGGTCGACTTCGGACACGGGCCACTTAAGCGACCCGCCCGTTTCACTATCAGAATAACCGAGCGGTGTTATCGTCGACACGACGGTTCATTATCGGGCGTATTCAGCCCACTACCAACCCTTTACGTGAAGCAAGATGGGGATTCAATGGAGGAAAAGACGAAGCGAAGCGGGAGAACAGTTCAACAATAAAGCACATTTATTCGCGGCACACGGGAAGCACACAAATACAATTCCACCAAAAGCACACAAAAAAAAGAAAACACAATTCCATTTACACAAAAAGCAAATATAAAAGCGAAGACACAATGCAGAGCTAATACCGACTACCGAGCACACGGCAACACTTATACAATTCTACTTCACAGACGGCGCCGACAACACATACCCAAAACCAAGGAAAGAATACCCTCAAGGATGAGGCAGGCCTGAGGCCGAGACCGGGTCGGGCCTACCCGTCTGGTGATGAGACGCGGAGCGGCGATGGCCCCGCAACCCGCGGGCCTCGTGGACGGTGTCTGGTAGGGGGTGGGAACGGGGCCCCCTTGGTCGCACTATCTCAGCGCGGGGGGAAACAGGAGGGGGTTGCTGATGCTCGGGGTATAGAGGATCTTTATTATCCCTGGTGTGCGTCTCCACCTCGGCCAGGTCGCGCTGCCGGCCTCCCTCGGGCGTGCAGCTCCTGGCACCGACGCGAGCACCCCCTCGTCCGACTCTCTTCAGCTTCTCCAGCCACTGCACTTCGCCGGGCTCCAGACTTCCACACTCGTCCCCTCCGTTCCGACTCCTTCTCGTTCTCGTTCTCGTTCTCGTTCTCGTTTTCCTTTTCGTTCTCGTTCTCCTCTTTCTGACTGACGAACACCGTCCTTTTATCCCCCCGTAACTTCGCCTTTGACCCCCTCCCTTTGACCTTTCACCTCGCTCCCCATTGGCCCGAGAAAAAATGGGCGTGAAGGCTTTTTGATCCACAAATTTGCATATATCAATCGCCCTGGGGCGACATTCGCCCTCGCTCACCGATTGGACGGCAAAAAGTGGGCGTGTGTCGTTTTTGATCCGTTTTTGAAGCACAAAATCCGTGATTTTGTACACGCTGTTCGACGCGCGTTCTGCATGAGTCCAACACCGGTACCCACAGCGGGGCAAGAACGGTGGCGATGCTACGGTTGCGAGGTGTGACGGGAAGGTCGTGGCGGTTGTGGTGAAGCGGCGTTGTGGTTGGTGGTTGATGTTGTGGTTGTGATGGTAATCATGGCGGTTGGTCCAAAATAAAGATAGTAAAAGAAAAACGGCTATCCTGAAGAGTCGCAGCACGTATAAATGACATGTATTCCCACTAGACAACGGGTTTGGGCCTAACTACACATGCACTTACCGAGATACCTCACCTAAGGGACCTGAATGGTGGTTTGCGAATCTGGTAACCACAACACTACCCCTTCCTTTTTACAGACTCGTCCCGAGTCGTCAAATTTTAGTGTGCCATCATGTGTAGTTTTCCCCTAGTACATTTTACCTCACGGATCCCTGAGTGCGACATTCATGGCATTCGTGTCCCCAAAATAAATAACCTAAGGGCTGCGTAACTATCTAAACAAACTCACTCACACGGACGACTTAAATAAAATTGCCGGCGCTAGACAGACATGCCGGGGGCGCACTCATATTTACAGTACATCTTAACCTTAACTTACAAATTTTACACTAAACCATGGCCCAGGATCATTGAACTCTGCAAAGAAAAGCAGTTAGCAGGGAGCCAGGCTGCCCCGCATGCAGTCTCTGGCTAAAACAATGCAGGTGACAGGGAACGTGGCTGGCTACTCACACGCAGTCCAAGGCCTTCCCTTTTGAACTGAACGCAGTGAACCACAACGGTGCATGGGCTGCACAAGTCTCCGTGCCAGCTCAAGTGGCACACGCAATGAGCACAACGAATGGATGCATGAATGGATGGACGCAAACACGGTGCACGGGCCGCCACTGCAGGCCCCGTGTTGTAGCTGCCAACAGGGCAGTTCTCGCAGCTTGCAAACTGTTGCCTTGCGGATCCTGGCGCACATGGAAATGAACAGGGGGGGCAAAGCAAAAATTGAACGGGGGCTGGTGAACAGGGGCAGTGGGCATGGCATGGCAAAGGCAGCAGGCAAACACAGCCCGCAGAAGAAGGCCGCTGCAGGCAAACACAGCCCGCAGAAGAAGACCGTTGCAGGCAAACACAGCTGGCAGATGAACTGGCCGGCACAGGCCTTGAAGCAAAACACGGCCAGCCGATGGCACAGGCCTTGCAGCAAAACAACAGCTGCCGATGAACTTGGCCGGCCTTCGCCTTGAAGCAAAACACGGCCACCCGATGAAGTTGGCCAGCCTTTGCCGTTCAATGGAGGTTGGTGGAGGGAGTGCGGTGGTGCTGGCCACTTGGAAGGCGGGCTCGGACCTACCTACCTGTCTCCCTCCCACCTATCGCCTTTGCCTGTCACTGTCCATACCCACTCCCTTAATTTGTGAAAAACCAATTTAGCCCCAACTTTTTTTTTTTTATGTTTACTTCCCCTCTATAAATCGTCCCCTAACCCCCTTTATCGTCCTTGTTCGGCTAACCTATACTGTCACCTAGCCTACTCCCAACCCCTACGTTCCCTTCCCAGAGGGGAACAAGGGAGAGCTAACGTCCTGTGTCGAGGCCCAACGAAGCCTCAGAATGGCCTCCCCAGAGTTCAGCGATCTATAACCAAAGTGGGTCCAGTGGCCCACAACGACAGCGAGGGGATGGATGGTGCGGAGGGGTACATCTCCTAATCTACCCTATCCATTTAACTGCTAAACTACCCCGGGGCTTTCAACAAGCGCCTCTCGCTTAAACTATTGGTTCTAACAACCCAGATTCCCGTCGCCTGTGTTGGTGTCCTCACAATTTCGGGCCTGCGCCCCCAATTTTCCCTGCGTGCTCTCACACGGTCTCCTGGGTGGGTCTCGTGACTCCCTTTGGCAGTCACGACGCTCTGCCGATTCTCCCGCTATGGCACCCCGGGCACTACACTGCCTCCGAGCCTACCAGCTCCCTAACACCGGGAGTGCCCCCATGGCACCTCCCTGAAACGCACACGTGGCAGGCCGGCCTCCCGGGCCCCTTTCCGAGGGTCACCCGTGCCCACAACACTGCCCACGCGGCCTAATGGCGCCCGGGCCCCCGCACCAAGCAGGCGCACCCGTGCCCACTGCTCTATCCCGGCCCCCCATGGGCCCATGGCCTACCGCGGCCGACTGGCCTGGTGCCCGGGGTACCCACTCAGCGATACTCACCTTTCGCAGCCACGCTCCCAAGCCCGTCAACAGGGCTCCTGCACCCCTCCAAATGGGTCTCGAGCCTACTTTCCCACCAACAGCAAAACGACCTCCATTTTTCAATTTGACTAACCCAGCTAACTCACTCTACACTGACCCCGGGGTCCCTTGGGCGGGAGTCACTCCTCCCCCCAATCACTCATCGCACCATGCATTCCCCATTCACTCCACTCACACAGACCCGCTGGCCTCACTCACTCAACATGTACACGTACTCACCTCACAACTCACCAACTCTTCAACACACTCACCGCTGAACTCTGCCATCCTTCTAACTACCTCCCCTAACTAACTCGTGCTCCCACGTCGTCCCTTAAACTACAGCACGTTCCTTTTAACACTACGTAGCTAAACTACGTCCCCGCTACACATCCAAAGTCTGTCCATGTCTCCAAATAATCCCATTAATTATTTTCCAACCTAAATCTGGCTACAATCCCTCTAACTAATCCATTCCACGGACTCCATGAGGACTTACCCCTGCCCCATGAAGTCGGTCTAACTAAGCTAACCCTTCCCCCTAACTAGTTTTCATCCTGTGCCCAGGGTAAGGGGGTCTTTCACCCCTTGCCCAGGAATCCTGTACACCCGAAAGTGAGGCTTGCTTTTTTTTTTTTTTTTCCATGCGCAGCACCTGCGCGGCAACTCAGAGCTCGCGCACTTTGCACCTGCCCGTGACGTCATGCAGCTGCACGTGTTCCTCGTCCCTCCTTGGACGGGACCATCCGGCAGAGATACCCCTCCTGCCGGATTCCAACCCCACGTGCAGCCATGACGTCACCGTGCGCATAAAAAACAAGCCCCACGTCTCGAGGGGTTCCCCACGCGAACACATGTGCTTTGCCCGCCGTTGGAGCTTAACACACACGATCGCGTGGAGAACCCGTCCGGTCCAAATCCATTTACCTGCCTAAACTTTGTCCGTCCGCGGGATCGGCAAATCCACCGCGTGCGTTCCGGACCGGGACTTCACTCTCGCAGCGAGCACGTGGTGGTCTCGTGCGTTGCACAGCACGAACCGCGTGCTCACTGCTGGGCGAACCCGGCACGGTCCTCGAAACAACCACAGCCGCTACTCGGCTTTCGTCCTGTCATGTCGCCGTCGTGCCATTCCACACATGCATACCTGCGTGTTACGACGCACACAGTCCACACCATCACATTCACACCGGGAGATGCGGCTGCGTTGCCCCGCATGCCAACCGACATCTCCTCTCATACCGCTCTCTCACACACACGGTCTCCCTGGCACACAGCGACCTTGCACACGGCCGTTCACTCACGCGTGCGGGGCACTCACCCGCGGTGCCTCACTCGCACTCCGTGCCTCATCCACACACGCGGCACCTACCCGCGGTGCCTCATCCATACACCGTCCCTCACTCACACACGCGGGGGCACTCCAACCGCGGTGCCTCATCCACACTGGCCGTTTCATCCACACACACGGCCTCACTCACACACGGTGCCTCATCCACACACGGCGTGCTGGGAAGCACGCACTCCGGCACCATCGCCACCACACCACTCACACACGGGGTCGCTTCCACACACGGGGACGCACTCACACCTTGCACCACACACACAGGGACAGCCACACTGGGGATTCATTGTCCCCACAAGGGTCTCCGGGGCCTCTATACCCCCAAGCTCTCCGTGCACTCGTTCACAGCACCCGTCCCCTCAACCTCGCAAAGCACGACCGAACTCACCTGGTCGTGACTCGCCTCAAGGGGCATACTCCCTCCCTCGATTTCTGGAGGAGGCCATCCAGGTGCTCGCACCGGGTCCCTGCACGCTCCGCGAGCTCACCTCCATTATCCTCCACTACCTCCGTGTGTGTGTGCGCGTCACTTACCCCGTCTTCCTCGTGTAGTCTTTTCCTCTATTTTTCTATCTCCCGTGTCTCTCCCAACTCTTCACCCTTTACCTCCCTTTGTCTCACCTATTATTTCCTTTGTCACGGCCTTCATGCCCGCCTGCAGGCATCGGCCCATGTTCTGCGTCTCACCCCGGAACTTTTTCATCTCTTCCCTCATTTGCTGTGTATTCGCATCCATCGTCGTTTTCACTTCATTTGTATTTGTATCCATCTTTTCGTTCATGCCTTTCATTTCGTTTTTCATTTCATTTGTATTTGTATCCATCGTCGTTTTCACTTCATTCATTTGTTTGTTCATTGCCGCCAGCATGGCATAGCTGGGCCATGTTGGATGCACTCAGCTGAGCCGTTTCGGCAAGGGTTGGGGAAGGGTCTTGGTGGAGAGGGGGGAGGTGTCTTACACGCGGCCGCTGCCGCACCCACCTCGGGCCCTGGGTTCAAGTTGGGCGAGTCCGTGTTCCTGCACAATCAACATTTCCTGCTCGGGATTCCATCCTGGACCATGGACTCTACATTGTACACATATACATTTCTAATACCCCCGGCTCCCGCTCGCCTTGAGACGCCATCTTGCTTCTCGTGAAGGGTTAATTTGCTCGCTCGTAATTTGGAGGGAATCGGGGTCGCTTCTCTCACCCCTGGACCGATTCCCGTAAATTTAGCCGGAGACAGGAGAGCCCGTTTTCCTGTTCTCCGATACCAGTGCCGCGAGGAGGCGATGAATTTGTATCCCACTCCTGACACCAGTGTTGCGGGTCTTCGCGCCCGCCGGCGTGCTGGACGGCCACGTAACCAGTAACTCGAATCGCGGCACGTCGCCCACCGGACGGACAATCCAGTCGTGACCCTCTCGGACTAACGCAGGGAACCAGTCACGGGTGGACCTTTCGGTCTCACCGCGATCGAGCCAATCAGCCCCCGCGTGGGATAGGGTTGCTCGCCGGGTCGACCTACCTAAGTACCCACGCGGAGGGTAGACCGGGCGATGCGCACCTCGCCGCAGGTCGACTTCGGACACGGGCCGCAGCGACCCGTTCCCGTACTATCAGAATAACCGAGCGGTGTTATCGTCGACCTCGACGGTTCGATTAATTATCGGGCGTATTCAGCCCACTACCAACCCTTTACGTGAAGCAAGATGGGGATTCAATGGAGGAAAAGACGGGCCGAGCGGGAGAACAGTTCAACAATAAAGCACATTTATTCGCGGCACACGGGAAGCACACAAATACAATTCCACCAAAAGCACACAAAAAAAAGAAACACAATTCCATTTACACAAAAGCAAATAAAAGCGAAGACACAATGCAGAGCTAATACCGACTACCGAGCACACGGCAACACTTATACAATTCTACTTCACAGACGGCGCCGACAACACATACCCAAAACCAAGGAAAGAATACCCTCAAGGATGAGGCAGGCCTGAGGCCGAGACCGGGTCGGGCCTACCCGTCTGGTGATGAGACGCGGAGCGGCGATGGCCCCGCAACCCGCGGGCCTCGTGGACGGTGTCTGGTAGGGGTGGGAACGGGGCCCCCTTGGTCGCACTATCTCAGCGCGGGGGGAAACAGGAGGGGGTTGCTGATGCTCGGGGTATAGAGGATCTTTATTATCCCTGGTGTGCGTCTCCACCTCGGCCAGGTCGCGCTGCCGGCCTCCCTCGGGCGTGCAGCTCCTGGCACCGACGCGAGCACCCCCTCGTCCGACTCTCTTCAGCTTCTCCAGCCACTGCAGGCTTCGGGCTCCAGACTTCCACACTCGTCCCCTCCGTTCCGACTCCTTCTCGTTCTCGTTCTCGTTCTCGTTCTCGTTTTCCTTTTCGTTCTCGTTCTCCTCTTTCTGACTGACGAACACCGTCCTTTTATCCCCCCGTAACTTCGCTGACCCCTCCCTTGACCTTTCACCTCGCTCCCCATTGGCCCGAGAGAAAAATGGGCGTGAAGGCTTTTGATCCACAAATTTGCATATATCAATCGCCCTGGGGCGGGAGCCAGTCGCCCTCGCTCACCGATTGGACGGCAAAAGTGGGCGTGTGTCGTTTTGATCCGTTTTTGAAGCACAAAATCCGTGATTTTGTACACGCTGTTCGACGCGTTCTGCATGAGTCCAACACCGGTACCCACAGCGGGGCAAGAACGGTGGCGATGCTACGGTTGCGAGGTGTGACGGAAGGTCTGGCGGTTGTGGTGAAGCGGCGTTGTGGTTGGTGGTTGATGTTGTGGTTGTGATGGTAATCATGGCGGTTGGTCCAAAATAAAGATAGTAAAAGAAAACGGCTATCCTGAAGAGTCGCAGCACGTATAAATGACATGTATTCCCACTAGACAACGGGCTTTTGGGCCTAACTACATGCACTTACCGAGATACCTCACCTAAGGGACCTGAATGGTGGTTTGCGAATCCTGGTAACCACAACAACTACCCCTTACAGACTCGTCCCGAGTCGTCAAATTTTCGTGTGCCATCATGTAGTTTTCCCCTAGTACATTTTACCTACGGATCCTGAGTGCGACATTCATGGCATTCGTGTCCCCAAAATAAATAACCTAAGGGCTGCGTAACTATCTAAACAAACTCACTCACACGGACGACTTAAATAAAATTGCCGGCGCTGACAGACATGCCGGGGCGCACTCATATTTACAGTACATCTTAACCTTAACTTACAAATTTTACACTAAACCATGGCCCAGGATCATTGAACTCTGCAAAGAAAAGCAGTTGGCAGGGAGCCAGGCTGCCCGCATGCAGTCTCTGGCTCAAACAATGCAGGTGACAGGGAACGTGGCTGGCTACTCACACGCAGTCCAAGGCCTTCCCTTTTGAACTGAACGCAGTGAACCACAACGGTGCATGGGCTGCACAAACGCAGTCTCCGTGCCAGCTCAAGTGGCACACGCAATGAGCACAACGAATGGATGCATGAATGGATGGACGCAAACACGGTGCACGGGCCGCCACTGCAGGCCCGTGTTGTTGCTGCCAACAGGGCAGTTCTCGCAGCTTGCAAACTGTTGCCTTGCGGATCCTGGCGTGCATGGAAATGAACAGGGGGGCAAAGCAAAATTTAACGGGACTGGTGAACAGGGGCAGTGGGCATGGCATGGCAAAGGCAGCAGGCAAACACAGCCCGCAGAAGAAGGCCGCTGCAGGCAAACACAGCCCGCAGAAGAAGACCGTTGCAGGCAAACACAGCTGGCAGATGAACTGGCCGGCACAGGCCTTGAAGCAAAACAACAGCTGCCGATGAACTTGGCCGGCCTTCGCCTTGAAGCAAAACACGGCCAGCCGATGAAGTTGGCCAGCCTTTGCCGTTCAATGGAGGTTGGTGGAGGGAGTGCGGTGGTGCTGGCCACTTGGAAGGCGGGCTCGGACCTACCTACCTGTCTCCCTCCCACCTATCGCCTTTGCCTGTCACTGTCCATACCCACTCCCTTAATTTGTGAAAAACCAATTTAGCCCCAACTTTTTTTTTTTTTATGTTTACTTCCCCTCTATAAATCGTCCCCTAACCCCCTTTATCGTCCTTGTTCGGCTAACCTATACTGTCACCTAGCCTACTCCCAACCCCTACGTTCCCTTCCCAGAGGGAACAAGGAGAGCTAACGTCCTGTGTCGAGGCCCAACGAAGCCTCAGAATGGCCTCCCAGAGTTCAGCGATCTATAACCAAAGTGGGTCCAGTGGCCCACAACGACAGCGAGGGATGGATGGTGCGGAGGGGTACATCTCCCTAATCTACCCTATCCATTTAACTGCCTAAACTACCCCGGGGCTTTCAACAAGCGCCTCGCTAAACTATTGGTTCTAACAACCCAGATTCCCGTCGCCTGTGTTGGTGTCCTCACAATTTCGGCCTCGCTCTCCCCATTTTCTCTCCGTGCCCTCACACGGTCTCCTGGCTGGGACACGTGGCTCCCTTTGGCAGGCACGACCTCTGCCGATTCTCCCGCTATGGCACCCCCGGGCACTACACTGCCTCCGAGCCTACCAGCTCTCTAACACCGGGAGTGCCCCCATGGCACCTCCCCTGAAACGCACACGTGGCAGGCCGGCCTCCCGGGCCCCTTTCCGAGGGTCACCCGTGCCCACAACACTGCCCACGCGGCTAATGGTGCCCCGGGCCCCCGCACCAAGCAGGCGCACCGTGCCCACTACTCATCCCGGCCCCCATGGGCCCACAGCCTACCGCGGCCGACCAGCCTGGTGCCCGGTGCCCACTCAGCGATACTCACCTTCTTCGCAGCCACGCTCCCAAGCCCGTCAACAGGGCTCCTGCACCCCTCCAAATGGGTCCTGAGCCTACTTTCCCACCAACAGCAAAACGACCTCCATTTTTCCAATTTGACTAACCCAGCTAACTCACTCTACACTGACCCGGGTCCTGCCGGAGTCACTCCTCCCCCAATCACTCATCGCACCATGCATTCCCCATTCACTCCACTCACACAGACCCGCTGGCCTCACTCACTCAACATGTACACGTACTCACCTCACAACTCACCAACTCTTCAACACACTCACCGCTGAACTCTGCCATCCTTCTAACTACCTCCCCTAACTAACTCGTGCTCCCACGTCGTCTCTTAAACTACAGCACGTTCCTTTTAACACTACGTAGCTAAACTACGTCCCCGCTACACATCCAAAGTCTGTCCATGTCTCCAAATAATCCCATTAATTATTTTCCAACCTAAATCTGGCTACAATCCCTCTAACTAATCCATTCCACGGACTCCATGAGGACTTACCCCTGCCCCATGAAGTCGGTCTAACTAAGCTAACCCTTCCCCCTAACTAGTTTTCATCCTGTGCCCAGGGCAGGGGTCTTTCACCCTTGCCCAGGAATCCTGTACACCCCGAAAGTGAGGCTTGCTTTTTTCCATGCGCAGCACCTGCGCGGCAACTCAGAGCTCGCGCACTTTGCACCTGCCCGTGACGTCATGCAGCTGCACGTGTTCCTCGTCCCTCCTTGGACGGGACCATCCGGCAGAGATACCCCTCCTGCCGGATTCCAACCCCACGTGCAGCCATGACGTCACCGTGCATAAAAAACAAGCCCCACGTCTCGAGGGGTTCCCCACGCCGAACACATGTGCTGCCCGGTTGGAGCTTAACACACACGATCGCGTGGAGAACCCGTCCGGTCCAAATCCATTTACCTGCCTAAACTTTGTCCGTCCGCGGGATCGGCAAATCCACCGCGTGCGTTTCCGGACCGGGACTTCACTCTCGCAAGCGAGCACGTGGTGGTCTCGTGCGTTGCACAGCACGAACCGCGTGCTCACTGCTGGGCGAACCCGGCACGGTCCTCGAAACAACCACAGCCGCTACTCGGCTTTCGTTCCTGTCATGTCGCCGTCGTCGCCATTCCACACATGCATACCTGCGTGTTACGACGCACACAGTCCACACCATCACATTCACACCGGGAGATGCGGCTGCGTGCTCCCGCATGCCAACCGACATCTCCCTCTCATACCGCTCTCTCACACACACGGTCTCCCTGGCACACAGCGACCTTGCACACGGCCGTTCACTCACGCGTGCGGGGGCACTCACCCGCGGTGCCTCACTCGCACTCCGTGCCTCATCCACACACGCGGGGGCACTCACCCGCGGTGCCTCATCCATACACCGTCCCTCACTCACACACGCGGGGGCACTCAACCGCGGTGCCTCATCCACACTGGCCGTTCCCATCCACACACGGCCTCACTCACACACGGTGCCTCATCCACACACGGCGTGCTGGGAAGCACGCACCCGGCACCATCGCCACCACACCACTCACACGGGGTCGCTTCCACACACGGGGACGCACTCACACCTTGCACCACACACAGGGACAACCACACTGGGGATTCGTGTCCCCACAAGGGTCTCCGGGGCCTCTATACCCCCAAGCTCTCCGTGCACTCGCTCACAGCACCCGTCCCCTCAACCTCGCAGCACGACCGAACTCACCTGGTCGTGACTCGCCTCAAGGGGGCATACTCCCTCCCCTCGTTCCTGGAGGAGGCCATCCAGGTGCTCGCACCGGGTCCCTGCACGCTCCGCGAGCTCACCTCCATTATCCTCCACCACCTCCGTGTGTGTGTGCGTCACTTACCCCGTCTTCCTCGTAGTCTTTTCCTCTATTTTTCTATCTCCCGTGTCTCTCCCAACTCTTCACCCTTTACCTCCCTTGTCTCACCTATTATTTCCTTTGTCCACGGCCTTCATGCCCGCCTGCAGGCATCGGCCCATGTTCTGCGTCTCACCCCGGAACTTTTCATCTCTTCCTCATTTGCTGTGCATGTATTCGCATCCATCGTGTTTTCACTTCATTTGTATTTGTATCCATCTTTTTCGTTCATGCCTTTCATTTCGTTTTTCATTTTATTTGTATTTGTATCCATCGCTGTTTTCACTTCATTCATTTGTTTGTTCATTGCCGCCAGCATGGCGCATAGCTGGGCCATGTTGGATGCACTCAGCTGAGCCGTTTCGGCAAGGGTTGGGGAAGGGTCTTGGTGGAGAGGGGGGAGGTGTCATACACCGCGGCCGCTGCTGCACCCACCTCGGGCCCTGGGTTCAGTTGGGCGAGTCCGTGTTCCTGCACAATCAACATTTCCTGCTCGGGGATTCCATCCTGGACCATGGACTCTACATTATTACACATATACATTTAATACCCCCGGCTCCCGCCGCCCTTGAGGCATGCCATCTTGCTTTCGGTGAAGGGTTAATTTGCTCGTCAGTAATTTGGAGGGAATCGGGGTCGCTTCTCTCACCCCTGGACCGATTCCCGTAATTTAGCCGGAGACAGGAGAGCTCCGTTTCCTGTTCTCCGATACCAGTGCCGCGAGGGCGATGAATTTGTATCCCACTCCTGACACCAGTGTTGCGGTCTTCGCGCCACGCCGGCGTGCTGGACGGCCACGTAACTCGACCGAATCGCGGCACGCCGCCCACCGGACGGACAATCCAGTCGCGGACCCTCTCGGACTAACGCCGGGAACCAGTCACGGTGGACCCTTCGGTCTCACCGCGATCGAGCCAATCAGCCCCGCGTGGGATAGGGTTGCTCGACCCGACCTACCTAAGTACCCACGCGGAGGGTAGACCGGGCGATCGCACCTCGCCGCAGGTCGATTCCTTCGGACACGGGCCACTTAGCCGACCCGTTCCGTACTATCAGAATAACCGGCGGTGTTATCGTCGACCTCGACGGCCCGATTAATTATCGGGCGTATTCAGCCCACTACCAACCCTTTACGTGAAGCAAGATGGGGATTCAATGGAGGAAAAGACGAAGCGAAGCGGGAGAACAGTTCAACAATAAAGCACATTTATTCGCGGCACACGGGAAGCACACAAATACAATTCCACCAAAAGCACACAAAAAAGAAAACACAATTCCATTTACACAAAAGCAAATATAAAAGCGAGACACAATGCAGAGCTAATACCGACTACCGAGCACACGGCAACACTTATACATTCCCTACTTCACAGACGGCGCCGACAACACATACCCAAAACCAAGGAAAGAATACCCTCAAGGATGAGGCAGGCCTGAGGCCGAGACCGGGTCGGGCCTACCCGTCTGGTGATGAGACGCGGAGCGGCGATGGCCCCGCAACCCGCGGGCCTCGTGGACGGTGTCTGGTAGGGGGTGGGAACGGGGCCCCCTTGGTCGCACTATCTCAGCGCGGGGGGAAACAGGAGGGGGTTGCTGATGCTCGGGGTATAGAGGATCTTTATTATCCCTGGTGTGCGTCTCCACCTCGGCCAGGTCGCGCTGCCGGCCTCCTCGGGCGTGCAGCTCCTGGCACCGACGCGAGCACCCCCTCGTCCGACTCTCTTCAGCTTCTCCAGCCACTGCAGGCTTCGGGCTCCAGACTTCCACACTCGTCCCTCCCGTTCCGACTCCTTCTCGTTCTCGTTCCTCGTTCTCTTTCTGACTGACGAACACCGTCCTTTATCCCCCGTAACTTCGCTTTGACCCCCCTCCCTTTGACCTTTCACCTCGCTCCCATTGGCCCGAGAAAAAAGTGGGCGTGAAGGCTTTTGATCCTGTACATATATCAATCGCCCTGGGGCGGAGCCACCGCCCTCGCTCACCGATTGGACGGCAAAAAGTGGGCGGTGTCGTTTTGATCCGTTTTTGAAGCACAAAATCCGTGATTTTGTACACGCTGTTCGACGCGCGTTCTGCATGAGTCCAACACCGGTACCCACAGCGGGGCAAGAACGGTGGCGATGCTACTGCTGCGAGGTGTGACGGGAAGGTCGTGGCGGCTTGTAGTGAAGCGGCGTGGTTGGTGGTTGATGTTGTGGTTGTGATGGTAATCATGGCGGTTGGTCCAAAATAAAGATAGTAAAAGAAAACGGCTATCCTGAAGAGTCGCAGCACGTATAAATGACATGTATTCCCACTAGACAACGGGTTTGAGCCTAACTACACATGCACTTACCGAGATACTCACCTAAGGGACCTGAATGGTGGTTTGCGAATCTGGTAACACAACAATATATATATATATATATATATATATATATATATATATATATATATATATATATATATATATATATATATATATATATATATATATATACGTATATATATATATATATATATATATACATATATATATATATATATATATATATATACATATATACATATATATATATATAGATATATATACATACATATATATATATATATATATATGTATGTATATATATCTATATATATATATATGTATATATGTATATATATATATATATATATATATATATATAATACATACATATATATATATATATATATATAATACATACATATATATATATATATATATATATATATATATATATATATATATATGTATGTATATATATGTATATATATATATATATATGTATGTATATATATATATATATATGTATGTATATATATATATATATATATATATATATATATATATATATATATATATATATATATATATATATATATATACACACTGGACGACCCATGAACCCGTTGGGTTCCCGTTGTGACAGCGGTTGATGAAAAAAAGCATGAAAAGAAAAAAACAGATAGCTCCAGCAAACTATACCGCTGAGGTTTCCATTGATCAAATTCTCCCTAAGAGTACTTAACTGAATCGGGAATTGATTTTTTAATAATTTTTTTCGTTGCCCGATTTGAACGAAACTTGAAACTGCACACCGCAGGAGAATGGTGAGTAAGGTAGCCATAACATTTTTGCACTGTCATGTACCGTTTTGGCTCCATTCGGGAAAATACATACATACATACATACATACATACATACATACATACATACATACAAGATTAGAGTTTTAGTAATATATATATATATATATATATATATATATATATATATATATATATATATATATATATATATATATATATATATATATATAGACTAGCGATACCCGTGCACATGCACGGGATAGCGATACAACATAGATGGTAGCAGACGACAGACCGTACACGGGGAATGACAAAAATACGCATTGTGCAAAATGCAAGTGGTACTATGGAACGCCAAGACTTCCCAAAAATTGTCGGCATGTCCGCTAAGTGCCACAGCAGTTTCATAGGGATCGTGTGACGGCGAGCCGAGTTTTTAGTGTGCAAGTTTGGTAATATAATTGATATATATATATATATATATATATATATATATATATATATATATATATATATATATATATTCAGAGTTAATGTTGTGTAGATGAGGGGACAAGCTTTTAAAGCAATTAAATATTTAATTTGCACGCATTGAACTGCTGCCGGTGTGCAAGTGTGTTGGGAAGCACCAGGATGTGAGTTCAGAAAGAATGTGCTATTTGTGGAAACTTTTATTCCTTTCTGAAACAATGTTAGATATCACTGCTGTTCAACAACATCGAAACTCAGTTTGATCAATCACACACTCAAAACCATGATTGAATTCGCAGGACAGAGAACGAGCCTGCATTTTGTGGTTCGTTTGTTGAAATGTTCAACCCCCTGGTGTTTTCGCACTGCATACAGCATCTGCCCTGGTATGTCAAATCAATAAAGGAACACTGTGCATGTTATAAACATAACAATCCCAAATTGTTGTTTTATCATTGTTTTCGCTCGGTCGGGTGACTCGTCACATCCCCGCTGGATGAGCGTCCGTTCCATCTGCCGCACGGCCTCCTCGTCTTCCTCGTGAGAAAGAGAGTGGCCGTATCTTCATGGTTGTGAGGCGTAGCGAGTAGCTGGAGCCCTTCCAATAGTGCCACTTGATCCCATTGAACTTGCCAACATGTTGGCCACCAGTGTAATACATGCCGTTGAGGTTGGACGGGCCACAGGCGTCGAACCACCAGCCTGTGGTAAAGACGATACAACATACCTAAACAATAGTGCTGGGTCTTGTGCGTTGTCCTTCTTATTAGACGTAGACATCAGTGTTGAGATTCAATGAAGTAAGCATTATTTTTGAACTGTATGCATGCACCCTGTACACTCACCGCCAGTGGCCATGTGTGCACATCTACACACACAGTTGTCATTGTCCGCATCCTTTGTGCTGAAACTCACCCCTGACTGGCTTAAGCTGCTGTACTTCCCAGCTGTTCCGCTGAATCCTTTGACATAAATCCTGAAAAATAAACGTGACGTCTGTCATGTTGGGGTGGAGGGGTACACGGACGTTGGCAGGACTGGTAGGTATTTTGAGTATGGATGGGTGATTGTGTACATGTACAGTGATTGTGATGTCTGTAAGAGGGGTCTCGTGTGAAGGTGAATATCATGTTTGTGTTTGTTCATTCCTCAACCAACAACAATCTTCTTCATCCCTAAAAACGAATTATCTCAAGTCAGATGTCACCTTTGTGATGTCCCTTTGCTGCCCCCCACCTTCCCCCCACCACCTCCGCCATCCTCAGCCAAGCAATAATCTCAGCTTCTGGGAATTAAATGGAGTCCAGTCTGTGCGCAGGTGTGCTGGACTTGCAGCGAGCATGCTTCGCTGCTGAGACGGCACGGTGTGTGCTTACACACTGCATCAGACGTCCTTATGTCTGGCACAGACTACTCACTGGGATTACAACAAGTGTTGCAAAAACAATTTCACCTTTGGGCCTTTTCGGGTTATTTTGCCTTCAACACCTGATCCGAGTCTCTGTACGAGGAAACCGAGTTTATAATCTTCTTCATCTTCTCTGCACCTTTGATCCCAACAGTTCGGGGTCAGCCACTGAGATTCGCATTCTCCATTCCCCTCTGTACTCTGCATCTTCTTTTCTCAATCCGACACTATTCAAATCTCTTTCCACAACTTCCCTCTGCCTTGATCTCTGTCATCCTCCTGATCTTTTCCCTCTAACTAGCTTATTCCATGCTTTCTTGATTGGTTCGTTATCCTTGTTCCTCACCACGTGTCCAAATCACCACAACCTCTCCTCTTCAACCCTCCCCCCCCATAATACAACTTGCAACTTCAGCTCCCTTACATATCTCCTCGTAACCGCTCTCTCAGTGATACTCTGAGAATTCACTGTTCAAGCATTCTCATCTCTGTCCTCTCCAACAACTCCTCTTCCATTTTACTCAAAGCCCATATTTCTGCACCACACATGATAACTGGTCTAATCACCGTCTTGTACATTTTTTCCTTAATTTCTTTCTCGATGTCCGATCTCAGACTCCACGAATCTCCTTCCATTTTGCCCATGCTACCTTCAATCTGTCCTGGATTTCCGATTCACAACATCCTTTTTCCTTTAGTGATGAACAGAGGTATTTGAATTTGTCCACTTGTGTTGTCTGTCTCTCCACCCCTTTAAATCTACAATCATGACCCCCCTCTGCACCAGTCTTACAACACACCATTACCTCTGTCTTTCTAGCATTAACATTCAATCCTTGCCTCTCTAAGCTCTGTTACCATCCCAGCACTCTTCTCTGCAGCTCTTCCTTTGACTCTTCTGTTATGACTAAGTCATTTGCAAACAGGAGGCGCCATGGTTCTCTGTCTCTGATATTGTTACTCATCACGCTCATCACTGTTACAAAAAGGAAGGGACTTCGTGCGGAACCCTGGAGTAGACCAACCTCCACTATAAAATATTGTGAGTCCCCGTTCATTATCTTGAGCAGAGCAGTGGCTCCCGCCTGCATTTCCATCACGATCCTGACAATCTTTTCTGGCACACCCTTATTCCTCAAACACCAATATACCACTTCATTTGTACAAAATCATAAACTGCATCATCAACTCCAACACCGGCAAAACACCCTCATGTGCAGCGATAACTACCACAGACAACATACCAGAGGAACAACAAGGTAACATCCTCAAAGACCACGACACGAACGCAAGTCATATCGGACCCAGAAAAGAGAAACAAGTATGACAAGAAGCAAACTCAGCCACCAACTCGACACCACCATCACGCCATTCACTCCCGCACAGACAACAAAAATAATCAAAAACTCGCAGGCTACCGGCCCTGACAACATCTCCAATTTGCATTTGAAACACCTTGGACGACACGGCATATCAGCCCGTACAAATATAAGCAACTTCTCCGATCAACACTAAAAAAATTCCCCAAATTTGGAAACGAGACAAAACCATAACCTTCCTTAAACCAAACAAAGAACCCACCAAAGCAGCCTCCTACAGACCTATCACATGACTTTGTACACCTTCCAACGTTACAGAACACCGAATACTCACAATCACAAATCCTCATATCCCTCTCTCACCCCCAACACGGATTCACACCAAACCACTCCACCACCACTCTCCTCACAAACCTCACGCCAAACACCTGTGATGGCTTCAACAGTAGAAAACTGCCAAACACACTATTCTCACCACAATAAATATCAACACAGCATTTGACGACATCCTAAAACTCTTACTCACAAACAAAATACTCAACACAAACATGCACAAAACACGAAACACTGGCTGGCCAACTCCCTATCATGTAGACAGTCGTATGTAACTTTAAACGGCAAGTTATCACACATATGATATTTTCCTAACAGAGTCCCTCAAGGCTCAGTCCTCTCCCCCCCCCCCCCCCACACTCTTTAATCTTTTGATGCACGACATTCCACAACCACCCGAGAACATACAAGTCGCCTCATATGCAGACGATGTAACCATTACATCTTCCCATAGCAACATCAACACAACCACAGCATAACTTCAACTCTGGTGCTGGCTTAACGGTTTAGGTGACTGGCTTAAGATCCGAGGGTCCTGAGTTCAAGCTCCTGTCGGGCCGTTGAATGAACACCAGGTATGGTTGACTCAGTCTGGAATCCTTCTGAGGTCGGCAAAATGAGTACCAGTGTACTGGTAACAGAGGCATTGCATCAGCAGCACAGACACGCCTCAGGCTAGTGATGCTACTCGCAGCCTTGTGTTGCACACAAAAGAGGAGGAACATACCTGCAACCCTTCCTCAGCACCCCACAAACCTGGTGCACCATAAAGAGACTAAAAGTAGCTCCCTCAAAATCAACACACACTCTTAACAAATTACACCACACAACACAGCGCTGCACCACACATCACACTGAACACCATCCATATCTCTCTCTCTCACACACACACACACACACACACACACACACACACACACACACACACACACACACACACACACACACACACACACACACACACACACACACACCACATCCATGTCATTCTTAGATCACATCGAACATTAAAAAAGAATACGCACACCCAGGCTGAACACACTTGAGGGCACTCACAGGAATCGGCTTCGGACACCACAAATAAACAGCATCATTCGTATACAAGCAGTACATTAAATCGGGCATTGACTACGCCAGCTGATCTTGGGCTTCCAGCTTATAAACACACATCTCCACATCCTACAGACTAGACAAAACGAAGCCCTTCACATCATCATAGGCTGCGCATTAACAACACCCATCGAGCACCAAAACACACATAGGCAAAAATGTTAAAATCAAACATCACTTGGACATGAGAGGTGCACAGTTCTTTGCAGCTGCAAGTGCCAACTCTAATCACCGATACCACTACATGTCCAACCACACACAGAGCCAGAGACACATTACTCCATCCATAACTTTTTGAGATATCATCATATGTATAGTTTTTGGCCCGATCTCTCAATGGTGAAAAATCACTTAGAAAGTTCTAGTATCCAGATCCGGATCTTCATCAAAATCTTAACATTTCAGCCTTGTCACACACCGAACATCTGCACCAAATTTCATCCAAATCCGGCCACAACTTGTTCACAAGCAAACAAACAGACAGGGGTGAAAACATAATCTCCCTCCACCTTTGGTGGTGGAGGTCATAATACTCATAACCCACGAATCATTAATAATACTCAAAACCTCCTAACATTCATAAATAATACTCATAACCTCCAAATCTTTTGCTCAATTCTCATAATCAGATTGCATACAAGCAAAATGTCCTCCCACTCCGTCCTCCTTCCTTTGGGGTCATTCGCTCCCCCAAGCTTGGACCCCCTGCCATAATAATGCATCCTCCAAACCTGTACTGCAGCTTCTCACTGGCCACGTAGAAGGTGTTGTACTGGACGTAGGCAGTACCATTGTCCCAGTCCTGCAGCTCGATGCGCAGCACGTACGCTTGCTGATGCGTTAGCTCAAAGACATGCTGATTACCCAGCCAATGGTCCCCGCTCGGATCGCCAAACCCCTGGGGGAGGATGAGCAACAGGCAGAAAGGTCGTATGTTTACATTCATTGCTCACGGTGTCTCAGGATCGTGTGCGAAGGGGTTTCATAACAAGATCATAATTTTGTGTCAGGATCATGCGCAAAACGTGAACTCTTAAACAGTTTCAATCATGGAAAAGATAAGATGACTGATGAGGAGAAAGGTTTGAACCCAAACAATAACCGAGTTTGAACCCGAATACGATCCGAGTTGGAACCCAAATGCGATCTGAATTTTTACCCAAACGCCATCCGAGTTTGAACCCGAATGCGATCCGAGTTGAAACCCGAACGCGATCTGAGTTTTTACCTAAACGCCATCTGAGTTTGAACCCGAATGCGATCCAAGTTGGGACCCGAATGCGATCTGAGTTGGGACCCAAACACGATCCGAGTTTGCACCCGAACACGATCTGAGTTTGCATCCGAACATGATCCGAGTTTGCACCTGAACACAATCCGAGTTTGCACCCGAACACAATCCGAGTTTGCACCCGAACACGATCTGAGTTTGCACTCGAACACGATCCGAATTTGCACCCAAACGCGATCCGAGTTTACACCGAACACGATCAGAGTTTGCACCCGAACACGATCCGAGTTTGCACCCGAACACGATCCGAGTTTGCACCCGAACACGATCCGAGTTTTCACCCGAACACTATCCGAGTTTGCACCCGAACACGATCCGAGTTTGCACCCGAACACGATCCGAGTTTGCACCCGAACACGATCCGAGTTTGCACCCGAACACGATCTGAGTTTGCATCCGAACATGATCCGAGTTTGCACCTGAACACAATCCGAGTTTGCACCCGAACACAATCCGAGTTTGCACCCGAACACGATCCGAGTTTGCACCCGAACACGATCCGAGTTTGCACCCAAAAGCGATCCAAGTTTGCACCTGAACACAATCCGAGTTTGCACCTGAACACGATCTGAGTTTGCACCCGAACACAATCCGAGTTTGCACCCAAATGCGATCCAAATTTGCACCCAAATGCGATCCGAGCTTGCACCCGAAAACGATCCGAGTTTGCACCCGAACACGATCCGAGTTTGCACCCGAACACGATCCGAGTTTGCACCTGAACACGATCCGAGTTTGCACCCGAACACGATCCGAGTTTGCACCCGAACACGATCCGAGTTTGCACCCGAACACGATCCGAGTTTGCACCCGAACACGATCCGAGTTTGCACCCGAACACGATCCGAGTTTGCACCCAAAAGCGATCCGAGTTTGCACCTGAACACAATCCGAGTTTGCACCTGAACACGATCTGAGTTTGCACCCGAACACAATCCGAGTTTGCACCCAAATGCGATCCAACCTTGCACCCAAATGCGATCCGAGTTTGCACCCGAACACGATCCGAGTTTGCACCCGAACACGATCCGAGTTTGCACCCGAACACGATCCGAGTTTGCACCCGAACACGATCCGAGTTTGCACCCGAACACGATCCGAGTTTGCACCCGAACACGATCCGAGTTTGCACCCGAACACGATCCGAGTTTGCACCCGAACACGATCCGAGTTTGCACCCGAACACGATCAGAGTTTGCACCCGAACACGATCCGAGTTTGCACCCGAACACGATCCGAGTTTGCACCCGAACACGATCCGAGTTTGCACCCGAACACGATCCGAGTTTGCACCTGAACACGATCCGTGTTTGCACCTGAACACGATCCGTGTTTGCACCTGAACACGATCCGAGTTTGCACCTGAACACGATCTGTGTTTGCACCTGAACACGATCCGAGTTGGAACGCAAACGCAATCCAAGCGTTGATCTGGTGTTGTATGTGTGCGGGTGAGTAGGAGTGTGTGCTTCATGTTATTTTTGTGGTTTTGGAGCATGAGCATTGCGAGGTTCGTGTCCAGTTTGGACGTGGTGATGTTTGGGCTTCGTGATTGGTGGAGTTTCCGTTGGGTGTTGTGCATGTGTGGGTGCAGAGTTAGGGTGGAGTGTTGTTTTTTGCTCATCTTGTCTGGATGTTTGCACCATCAGGCAATGCTGTTCTATAGCTGACTGTCACCTTTTCATGGCTAATTGCTCTATCATGTTCATCTGGCCTTGTTATTTTTTCTGGGGGTCGATTGGCCTGAGGAAGCTCACTGGGTAGTGGGTGAAACATCACTTGACATCGGGTGTGCTCTTGCTTGTTAATCTCCGCCATCTTCGAAGATGGATGGAGGTTACTGTTTTCACCCCTTTCTGTTTGTTTGTTACTTACGAAATCTAAAGATTTCGTAAGTATATTGATGACTTCCGTTTGTTTGCTTGTTTGTTTGTTTGTAGGCACGATAACTCGAGAACGGAAGGATCTACCAATGTCAAATTACACCACGTGATTCAGGAGGGTGATGGCTAGTGCTGATTAGATTTTGGTCAAAATCGGTCAAAGGTCAAGGTCACAGTGAGGTCAAACATCCAAAACATTCGATTTTTGATGGTTTGGTACAGAATCATCGTAGAAACTTCTGGTTTGCGTCGCTACCTTCTCAAGAGACAGCTTTTATTAGACAAGGTCAGAGGTCAAGTTGACGATTTCGTAAGTACCAGTCTATGACTGCTTGTTTGTGTGCTTGTTTGTTTGTTTGTTTGTGAACAGTATTATGGAAAAACTCCTCGACAGATTTCGACGAAACTTGGTGGGGGGTTAGGCATGGTCCAAGGATCATGCCATTAAATTTTGGACTTGGTCCCCGCCCCCCCCCAAAAAAAATTGTTAGAGAAAAATTTCTTTGTTTGTTTTGCATTTCTACATGTTTTAAGTGATTTCCACACCCCCCCCCCAAAAAAAAAATGTTGCAGAAAAGAACTATAACTGCCAGCACTGTTGACATCATATTTAATGAATAAGATAGAAGGTTCACTTGAGTGACCCAGCAGTATTGGTGGCGGAGGTTTTGCACTCTCCCGAGTGCTCCCCCTCTAGTTACCTCCGCCACCGAAGGTGGATGGAGGTTATGTTTTTACCCTTGTCTGTTTCTTTGTGAAAAGGATATCTCAAAAAGTTATGGACAGAGTCGGACGAAACTTGGTGGACCCTGGACAGGTTGGGTGTGTGACAAGGACTAATTAATTCAATTTTAGTAAACATCAGAAATTGGATCCTGATATGAGAGATTATTCATTGTTTTTTTTAAGTGATTCTTCACCATTGAGTGGTGGGGCCAAAAACGATTCATAGCCTGATATTTCAAAATGTTGTGGACGAGTTATGACAAAATTAGGTGGATGAGTTGGTAATGTGACAATAACAGGCAGATTAGATTTTGTTTCAGGTCCAGATCCAGATCCGGCCTATTAGTGGGATACAAAATGTAAACTGTTCAGCCTGGCGGACGTATGTGCTCAACCTAGTGCCATTCTAGTTGTTCTTGCAGTCCATGGAATTTTTAACATTCGTCTCCAACACCACTTTTCAAAACTGTCAGTCTTCTTCCTTTCTTTCTTTTTCACGTTTTTAACTGAAGAACGACAAACACGAGACTTATGTTATTCTTTGCAGGAGATATCTTCACCTTATTCTTTACATACACATAAACAGATATACTCACCTTATTCTTTACATACACATAGACAGATAGACTCACCTTATTCTTTACATACACATAAACAGATATACTCACCTTATTCTTTACATACACATAGACAGATAGACTCACCTTATTCTTTACATACACATCGACAGATAGACTCACCTTATTCTTTACATACACATCGACAGATAGACTCACCTTATTCTTTACATACACATAGACAGATAGACTCACCTTATTCTTTACATACACATAGACAGATAGACTCACCTTATTCTTTACATACACATAGACAGATAGACTCACCTTATTCTTTACATACACATAGACAAATAGACTCAACCTTATTCTTCACATACACATAAACAGATAGACTCACCTTATTCTTTACATACACATAGACAGATAGACTCACCTTATTCTTTACATACACATAAACAGATAGACTCACCTTATTCTTTACATACACATAGACAGATAGACTCACCTTATTCTTTACATACACATCGACAAATAGACTCACCTTATTCTTTACATACACATAGACAGATAGACTCACCTTATTCTTTACATACACATAGACAGATAGACTCACCTTATTCTTTACATACACATCGACAAATAGACTCACCTTATTCTTTACATACACATAGACAGATAGACTCACCTTATTCTTTACATACACATAGACAGATAGACTCACCTTATTCTTTACATACACATAGACAGATATCTTCACCTTATTCTTTACATACACACAAACAGATATACTCACCTTATTCTTTACATACACATAGACAGATAGACTCAACCTTATTCTTTACATACACATCGACAGATAGACTCACCTTATTCTTTACATACACATCGACAAATAGACTCACCTTATTCTTTACATACACATAGACAGATAGACTCACCTTATTCTTTACATACACATAGACAGATAGACTCACCTTATTCTTTACATACACATAGACAGATAGACTCAACCTTATTCTTTACATACACATAGACAGATAGACTCACCTTATTCTTTACATACACATAGACAGATAGACTCACCTTATTCTTTACATACACATAGACAGATAGACTCACCTTATTCTTTACATACACATAGACAGATAGACTCACCTTATTCTTTACATACACATCGACAAATAGACTCACCTTATTCTTTACATACACATAGACAGATAGACTCACCTTATTCTTTACATACACATAGACAGATAGACTCACCTTATTCTTTACATACACATCGACAGATAGACTCACCTTATTCTTTACATACACATAGACAGATATCTTCACCTTATTCTTTACATACACACAAACAGATATACTCACCTTATTCTTTACATACACATAGACAGATAGACTCAACCTTATTCTTTACATACACATCGACAGATAGACTCACCTTATTCTTTACATACACATCGACAAATAGACTCACCTTATTCTTTACATACACATAGACAGATAGACTCACCTTATTCTTTACATACACCCTAGACAGATAGACTCACCTTATTCTTTACATACACATAGACAGATAGACTCACCTTATTCTTTACATACACATAGACAGATAGACTCACCTTATTCTTTACATACACATAGACAGATAGACTCACCTTATTCTTTACATACACATCGACAGATAGACTCACCTTATTCTTTACATACACATAGACAGATAGACTCACCTTATTCTTTACATACACCCTAGACAGATAGACTCACCTTATTCTTTACATACACATAGACAGATAGACTCACCTTATTCTTTACATACACATCGACAAATAGACTCACCTTATTCTTTACATACACATAGACAGATAGACCCACCTTATTCTTCACATACACATAGACAGATAGACTCACCTTATTCTTTACATACACATAGACAGATAGACTCACCTTATTCTTTACATACACAGAAACAGATATACTCACCTTATTCTTTACATACACATCGACAGATAGACTCACCTTATTCTTTACATACACATCGACAGATAGACTCACCTTATTCTTTACATACACATAGACAGATAGACTCACCTTATTCTTTACATACACATAAACAGATATACTCACCTTATTCTTTACATACACATCGACAGATAGACTCACCTTATTCTTTACATACACATAAACAGATAGACTCACCTTATTCTTTACATACACATAGACAAATAGACTCAACCTTATTCTTTACATACACATAGACAGATAGACTCAACCTTATTCTTCACATACACATAAACAGATAGACTCACTTATTCTTTACATACACATAGACAAATAGACTCACCTTATTCTTCACATACACATAGACAGATAGACTCACCTTGTTCTTTACATACACATAGACAGATAGACTCACCTTATTCTTTACATACACAGACAGATAGACTCACCTTATTCTTTACATACACATAGACAGATAGACTCACCTTATTCTTTACATACACAGACAAATAGACTCACCTTATTCTTTACATACACAGACAGATAGACTAACCTTATTCTTCACATACACATAGACAGATAGACTCACCTTATTCTTTACATACACATAGACAGATATACTCACCTTATTCTTTACATACACAGACAGATAGACTAACCTTATTCTTTACATACACATAGACAGATATACTCACCTTATTCTTTACATACACATAGACAGATAGACTCACCTTATTCTTTACATACACAGACAGATAGACTCAATTATTCTTCGCATATGTATTTTTCAGCTCTTGTGTCCCATTTTTACAGTGTTCAGTATACTGTACATACAAACATACATATATACATACATACATACATACATATATACATACATACATACATACATATATACATACATACATACATACATACATACATATATACATACATACATACATACATATATACATATATACATACATACATACATACATACATACATACATATATATATACATACATATATATATATACATACATACATACATACATATATACATACATACATACATACATACATATATACATACATACATACATACATACATACATACATACATACATATATACATACATACATACATACATACATATATACATACATATATACATACATACATACATACATACATACATACATACATGAATACACGTGTTCAATAATCAATGAGTGCGATACTTCTGCAACTCATCTCAAACTTTATTTATTGTGTCCTTTAATGATTTGCGTGCCCGGAAGCTAATGTGCAGGCTCGGCTGTTCTACATTATTCCCCCTCTGTACCTGTTCGTCGTACATGCACTTTACCGGGCCTTCCACTGCATACCTGTTTGTACTCCACCCATTTACGATGGAAGTCGACAGAGCCATCTCCTCGATGCTGGATAAGAGTCCAACCACCTCCTTTGATTTCCATGTCACAGTACACCTAAGGGAACACAGAACCCGGAGTAAATTCTGTACCCATATTGTGTTGTATTGTTTCCGTTGAGTTTTGTGAGACTAAGGAACGTTCTTCTTCGCACCACCGATGAACTCTCTCCTGACTCGGTTTCCTGTTCTTGGTTTGCAAATCCACAATCGTTTCCATTCCGATGGCAGCTGGCCTTGTTCAAAGTCATAAAGTCACCTGAAAACTTTTCTTCAATAAGATCTCTTTTTACAAAGTTGGGTGGTCGCTCGACTACCCTTAGTCTCAGGTTTTCCGTCTGTCTGTATGTCTGTCTGTTTGTTTGTATGTAATGGACAGCTCTGGAGGCCAGGGGAGTCAACCGATTTTGATGAAACTTGACTGGTAGGTTCATATAATACCAGGATCTAGTTGTGTGGTTTTGAGCACCGTTGCTATGGACGCCACCGCTGCCTAGCAACGGGACTTTGAAATTTTTGAAAAAATCCGAAAAATATTT